>NC_136065.1:1429692317-1430323984 GCF_964261635.1 Lissotriton helveticus | reverse complement strand
AAATGTTGCAACTAGCTCAGGTCCTTCTATTAGGGGGTCCAGACAGTCTTCAACATGTTTACCACCTTTTTGGATTAGAGTTTTATAAAACTCCTGAGGGTTTATTTTTGCCCACCTTAGTCGCCTCCCCTGATCTGTGGGCTGCAGGCTTATGTCCCCTTGTTTGTTCTTACCCCCCCAGCCAGTGTGTGTTATTTCCATGACTAAGGGATTGTGATCACTAAAGGTGCTCCATTCTGTTCTAACCTTTGTGATCCTATTTTTAGCAAAGGTAGATATCATTATGTAATCTATAGTGTTGGAGCAGCCTCATCCTTTAAACGTTGGGACATATGTGCCCTCCACCTCCGGGACTGTCAGATCGATGGTATGTACTAATGAATGGGTTTCTATCAGTGTAGTTAATGCTGTACCCTCGTGGTTATGTTCAAAATGCGGCCCATTTTTAAGCGGGCAAGTGTCCCAGTCTGTTAAAATGGGGGACAAGTTTGGACAGAGGTGGCAGTTAAGGTCACCCATTAATAGTACTATTGGTCCCCACCCCTTTTCTCTGTTCCGCCTCTTGTGTGAGTCTTTCATCTAACTCCCGTAGGACAGCATTTTTCCCATTTATTGGCCCTGAGTTATAAACATTAAACACCTGTAACCTCAGCCCTCTGCCTTGGAACGTTACTGCTTGAAGAGTATGTGACGTCCATGCTGGTACTGACCATCTACCTTCTAAGCTTAAGTTGACATAAAGTGCTAGCCCACCTCTTGCTCTTCCCACTCTGCTTTCTTGCGCTGGCACAGTGAAGCACTTATAGCCCTCTGTTTGGTAGAGCGATGGGTTAACTGCCCATGTCTCCTGAAAAGCTAATATATGAAAGCCCTGTAGTTGTTTCCTCCAATCTGTATTTTCAAATTTTCCGGCTAAGCCCGCTATGTTCCATGACATGATATTCAACTTTCCTCCTAGCTCCACCCCTTCTTTTGCACCCTGCTCACTTAGCCTGAGTTTGGCCCTCCTCTCTAGCCTACCCCTCTGTTTTTCTCTATTTTGGCTGAGTGGGTATTTCACGGGTTCCTTCCTTTGTTCACTCCCTTGGGCTTCTGTATCACTCTCGACTCTCATCCCCCTCCTGTCCTTCTCCTCGCTTTGTTTCCCTCCTTGCAGTAGTCATTCATTCTCATCCAGGGACTGTAAGGGGCTAAATCTATTTGTCCACTGTAACCCACCCTGATGTAGTAATGGTTGGGCGCCCTGCTCATTGTACCTTGCCCAGTATCCATCTGTCAATCTTCCCCTTCTAACCTGTTTGAAGTTTGGCTGATGTGTGACAAATTTTCTGGGATAGAAGTACCCTAGTGGCATAGTCCTTATCGTACTAGTTGTATTTCTATTGTAGTTATCTAATATGTACTCCACTAGGTTCGGGTTCCTGAAATTTGCAATAATACAATTCCCTTCTATGTCTTTTCTTCTAGTGCCAACCCAATTTGCCCTCCTTACGTGTAAGATTTCCCCTACTTCCTCCCCCTGCAGTGGCCTGTGAATATTTAGCCACTTGGTGATCTTGCTTTTAAGTTCCGTGTGTGATTCTCTCTGCCCCATTCTGAGCTCGGGTACCCCAGCAAAGATGACAACATAGGGGCTCGCTTCTGGAGGTAAATTTACACATGGTAAGGGGCCCTGAGATCTATCATTTCGCTCCATGCTTGCTTGGGAGGTGTCTGTTTGTTTGGGGATAGCAAATGTCTCTAGCTGCGTTTGTATTGGATGTCCCTGTCCCTGTGCTCTTTCTCTGCCCATGTTTCCATGTGATTCCGTCCTTCTATCCCCCACCTCTTTTACCACTTTGGGCTCTGCATGCACCTGCGCAATGATGCATTGCTCGTTGCTTACACAATTATTAATTACTGGGAGTTGTTGAGCTGGTAGGGTGACTACTGGCAATACATTATCCGATTGGTTGGCAATTAAAATCTCTTTAACCTTGCCCTGTCTCTGCAATTCACTGGCTATTTTATCTAGTTTGCTAACTAGTGGTTTAATTTGAC
The DNA here is from genome assembly GCF_964261635.1 of Lissotriton helveticus. Lineage (NCBI taxonomy): Eukaryota > Metazoa > Chordata > Amphibia > Caudata > Salamandridae > Lissotriton > Lissotriton helveticus. The sequence goes on along the minus strand of NC_136065.1, from coordinate 1,430,321,944 downwards.
TGGCTATAAAAGCCTCCAGGTGCTTTTGTAGGTCTAAAATTACAGGGTCGAGCCACCCCGGGGGGGTTGAGGGAAATCTAGGTTCTATTATCGAAACCTCGTCCTCCGTGTATTTTGGTTTATTGCACCTAGTGAGGTTTTTCCAGGTTTTTGTTTGCATATTCTTATTACCATGTTTTTTACTTCTCTTCCTGGGTGTTCTATTTCCCCCTCTGCTTGTCAGTTCTTCATCCCCTATTGCTAGCTGGGCACAAGGAACAGCGTCGGATGAATTATCCCGGCTGCCATTGTCTAGGGTTTCACTAACATTCAAATCCCTAATTTGTATAGGGGTCAGGGTCAAACTTGTTAGAGTCGTGGATATGCGCCTCTCAGTACGCTCTATCTCCCCGGCTACCTTCCTTAACATTAAATCAATTACTGTTGAGGTGGCTTTATGAGCCACTACGTCACTTGTCTCGATCCCTGAATTTTTCGTTTTGAGGGGAGTTCCTAATTTGCCCTTAGTAGAGCGGGTTTTCGGTTTGGGAGCCATAATTTTCAAACCGTGCTTTGCACTATTTCCTCCTTCCTCCCAGAGATCTAAATACAGTAATGATAAAAATATCCTATATGGCTGTATCAGTTTCCGCTAATGTTTCAGTCTTGGGACCTCTTAATATATAGTTCACTTATATAAATATAGTACAGTACCCAAGTCCTCCGGCGGTAGTCTCTCTTCCGAAAAGCAAATGGCACGGCAATGTCTAAGAGCAAGTCCAAGGGGGGTGGCCCGTCCCGTCCCTGGTCGTCCCCTGACGGCCACAGACGGCCCGCCCTTTGCCCTGGCTTTGCCCGGCGTCCCGCGAGGCGGGGCTTACGCTGATTTTATGCGCCTCCTGGCGCGGTTTGAGACAGAGCGGGGCGCATGGGCTGGTGGGAGTTGTGGTCCGCTGCCTGCACTCCACTCGGCGGCCGCGCCACCATGATGGTAGGAAGCAGCGAGGCAGCGAGAGGCAGGGAGCTTGACCCCGGCGGCCACCCGGCAAAGACACAGGGTTCACAGGCGACAGGTCAGTCCACAAAAAGGGTCAGCAAGCAACAAACAGTTCCCCACTCAGCAGGGGCTTACGCTGATTTTATGCGCCTCCAGGCGCGGTTTGAGACAGAACGGGGCGCTTGGGATGGTGGGAGTTGTGGTCCGCTGCCTGCACTCCGCTCGGCGGCCGCGCCACAATGATGGTAGGAAGCAGCGAGGCAGCGGGAGGCAGGGAGCTTGACCCCGGCGGCCACCCGGCAAAGACACAGGGTTCACAGGCGACAGGTCAGTCCACAAAAAGGGTCAGCAAGCAACAAACAGTTTCCCACTCAGCAGGGGCTTACGCTGATTTTATGCGCCTCCTGGCACGGTTTGAGACAGCGCGGGGCGCATGGGCTGGTGGGAGTTGTGGTCCGCTGCCTGCACTCCGCTCGGCGGCCACGCCACAATGATGGTAGGAAGCAGCGAGGCAGCGGGAGGCAGGGAGCTTGACCCGGGCGGCCACCCGGCAAAGACACAGGGTTCACAGGCGACAGGTCAGTCCACAAAAAGGGTCAGCAAGCAACAAACAGTTCCCCACTCAGCAGGGGCTTACGCTGATTTTATGCGCCTCCTGGCGCGGTTTGAGACAGCGCGGGGCGCATGGGCTGGTGGGAGTTGTGGTCCGCTGCCTGCACTCCGCTTGGCGGCCGCGCCACAATGATGGTAGGAAGCAGCGAGGCAGCGGGAGGCAGGGAGCTTGACCCCGGCGGCCACCCGGCAAAGACACAGGGTTCACAGGCGACAGGTCAGTCCACAAAAAGGGTCAGCAAGCAACAAACAGTTCCCCACTCAGCAGGGGCTTACGCTGATTTTATGCGCCTCCTGGCACGGTTTGAGACAGCGCGGGGCACATGGGCTGGTGGGAGTTGTGGTCCGCTGCCTGCACTCAGCTCGGCGGCCGCGCCACAATGATGGTAGGAAGCAGCGAGGCAGCGGGAGGCAGGGAGCTTGACCCCGGCGGCCACCCGGCAAAGACACAGGGTTCACAGGCGACAGGTCAGTCCACAAAAAGGGTCAGCAAGCAACAAACAGTTCCCCACTCAGCAGGGGCTTACGCTGATTTTATGCGCCTCCTGGCGCGGTTTGAGACAGCGCGGGGCGCCTGGGCTGGTGGGAGTTGTGGTCCGCTGCCTGCACTCCGCTCGGCGGCCGCGCCACAATGATGGTAGGAAGCAGCGAGGCAGCAGGAGGCAGGGAGCTTGACCCCGGCGGCCACCCGGCAAAGACACAGGGTTCACAGGCGACAGGTCAGTCCACAAAAAGGGTCAGCAAGCAACAAACAGTTCCCCACTCAGCAGGGGCTTACGCTGATTTTATGCGCCTCCTGGCGCGGTTTGAGACAGCGCGGGGCGCATGGGCTGGTGGGAGTTGTGGTCCGCTGCCTGCACTCTGCTCGTCGGCCGCGCCACAATGATGGTAGGAAGCAGCGAGGCAGCGGGAGGCAGGGAGCTTGACCCCGGCGGCCACCCGGCAAAGACACAGGGTTCACAGGCGACAGGTCAATCCACAAAAAGGCTCAGCAAGCAACAAACAGTTCCCCACTCAGCAGGGGCTTACGCTGATTTTATGCACCTCCTGGCGCGGTTTGAGACAGCGCAGGGCGCATGGGCTGGTGGGAGTTGTGGTTCGCTGCCTGCACTCCGCTCGGCGGCCGCGCCACAATGATGGTAGGAAGCAGCGAGGCAGCGGGAGGCAGGGAGCTTGACCCCGGTGGCCACCCGGCAAAGACACAGGGTTCACAGGCGACAGGTCAGTCCACAAAAAGGGTCAGCAAGCAACAAACAGTTCCCCCTCAATTCTACAATACTCAGCTCCACTCAATGTCTTTCTACTCTCCTTCACTACTCCACTCTATGCCACTCCAACCTACGCCAATCTACTCTGCTCTACAACACTCCCCTTCACACCTCTCCACAATATACTATGCCACTCTATGACACTCTACTTCACTCTGACACTTTATGCTACTCAACTCTATTCCACTCTACACCCTTCCACTCTCACACTCCACTCCCTCCATGCCACTCCATGACAGTCCACTTCACTCTACTCCATGCCACTCAACTCTACACCACTCTATGCCACTCTGCACTATTCCAGAACAGTCCACTCTACTTCACTTTATGACACTCCACACCACTCTCCTTTACCCCACTAACTTTTAGCCATCCTAAACAACAGCCTAGCTGATCTGCAACATGGTTAAAACACATTGGCAAAGTCAAGAGCTCTTGCAATCGTCGAGAAATGACATACCAGCATTTGAAATACCAGCATAGGTGAGACCTATTGGCATAGCGAATGCTTGTTTCTGATGCTTTTGGGTAACATAAGTCTTTGTGGTTGATCTCAGATACCTAATCTGTTAATAAAATACGCAAATCATTTACCTCAAATGTGCAAAGACATTAAAAATATGTAATGAGTGCATATGTAATTATTAAATGTATTCCTAAACCTAGACGAATCTACCTATTGCTGCTCAATTGTCAGCCATTCTACCAAGAGGAAAGGCAAACTTATGCCATAACATATTTGCATGACTAAGGTTAAACCAGAGTAATCCACACCACCTATTATGCTGCCGCCCTCTCTCAGCCATTCATAGAAACAATAGGTAATACTGTTTTGAGCATCAGGGCATCTGGGTACAGTGGCATTCATAGCTGCACATGCGGAGAGGAACATTTTATGAGTTTGGAAACTGCATTGTGACCACATATTTCCTGGGCAGATGGGGGCATCCCTTCCCACCTGTGCTCTGGGTTTTTCCTACAAATTTTCCAACTCACACAGAGGAGTTATGTGACACGTGGTTTTGGCTCAGATGGCCACCCAGTGAAGAGTCACGATAACACTGTGAACAGTAAGTGAGCTCGATGTCAGTGAACAAGGGTAGGTTTCCGGCTTATTGCGGAGACTCTGCTGGGATCCCTTTAGGCTTTTAAATCCGCCCCAGGACACGGAAAGCAGACTTCGTTCATACGTCTCGCCCAGCAATGCAGCGCATGCGCTGCCCGCTTGCGAGATCTATTGTCATCGGTTTGGTTTTGTAAGTGGTGTTTGTGACCGCCCTGTCTCCCTTATGCCCCACCCACCCCGACTGGATATTTTGCTTGGGCACAGCACCAGTCAGTGCAGGCACGAGCCATGGCTCTCTCTCGCCTCTCAGTGAGTCACCATCTCTCACGGCGACAGCTTGTTTCTGAGGGTTTCATAATTTCGCAAATGAGGGAAAATGAGGTTCTGAATTTTGCCACAAAACGCGTCAGTACCGCAGCTGTTTGCCTGCGTAGTTCCCGGACATTTCTCGTAGAGTCGGCACCATGATGAGCTGTCTCACAAGAAGCCAACAGACTGGGCCAGCGAGCCATGTGGGCCAGCATGGAAGCGACTGCAACATAGAAAAGAGGACAGGGGCTGCAGCATTATTACAGCGCTTCACACCGCACTCAAATTTTTTTAGTCACAGACATTAATTGTATGTATTCGAGCACCGCGGGTGCTTTAAAAAAATACTCATTTATATATGCTCCAATTGGAGCACTCTATTTTGTTTTTTGTTGCTTTATATTCGGTGCTGCACTTTGTATTCAGCATGGCACCAGCTTTAAAAATAATTTTAATCCTGCACACTATTTGCATGTATTTGGGCACCGCGGATATTCAACACGGCGTCCGCTTTTTAAAACATTTATTTTATGGTGCACACATAACTTTTATATATTTGGGCCCGCGCTTTATTGGCAGTCAGATGCTATAAATAACCAACTAATAAGGCCAGTAGTGTCCCGCCCTCGCCCTGCAGCTAATCGCACACGACTTTGCAACAGCCGGAAGCTTTGGCCCTCACTTCCTGGCACTGCATATTTTCCCTTCCGTACTGTACTGTTCAACATGGTGGGCTGCATCATTGAGGACATGGGAGCGGTGGTTGAGTGGCTCCCGGAGATCCCAGACTCAGCTGCTTCTAAAAAAGAAAGGAGACATTTTAAGGTAATTCTGTTACAGTTTCATTTTCAAAGGCACATGCAGAAACTTTCTCCAAATGTGTTTTTATGTGTTATGTAATAGTTAGTAAAACAAGTTCAGTTTGTGAACGTTAGCCTTTTTTTCACTATAAACATTAATATTATAGTATGTCACTCTGGAACTAATCTGCTTTATTATGCACTTAACGAGCTCACTTGCCAGATGGGATTAAAACTAATTTGAAGGAAGCCGGCAGGAAAATTCTTTTACAATAATAAACTTACGGAACGGGTCTGGGTGGGAAGGGAGTGAAGGGCGCGGTGCGGCACACACACGGTGCAGGCTACCAACATCTCACAAGTCACCCAGGGAGGGCAGAAAACACTACCTGGGTGGTAGCCAAGGAAAGTATAGCTCCATTTTTACTTTTCAAAGCTTCGCTAACAATTTTGCATTTATTTGGCTGTTTCATTTCGAACTAACATGAAGCGTTTTGTCCACTTACAAGCAGAACACACACATTAGACTAAACTGGTGGGCAATCTAATTAATTCAGATGAAACAATAAACATCCCTTTTATGAAACCTGAACAGTCTAATAAGATTTTATCAAACACAAAGTTTCACTTCACTTGCACTGGAAAAAAAACTTATGCTTTTCATAATGTTTTTTTTCTTCAAACCTCCTTTATTTGGTTTTTGGAACAAGCCTCATTTAAGATGTGTGCTCAAATGCAATGTGCATGCTATCAGTGAGCAGGATAAGTTGTCTTCCTGCCATACATTTACTGCAGGATACCAAGTGCATAGTGTCTACCCAAATAGCTCTGGCTAGTATATCACGCTATACCTGCTACAACTCTTGATTTTTATAGGACTTTGTAGGACTTTCCACTCTTTCACCACACAGAACTTTTTCATCGTATTAACAAACCAGCTTAAACTGCCCAAAAAAAGATCTACAACACACTACAGAAGCAAAGCAAAATCAGACCCATCGTGGAGATCGTTCTTCTGTTTTTCATCAAACAACAGTAAAAGATAAATAAATTAATTTTTTTTAAAACTACACACCCAAGATTTTTCTTAGGAGCCTGCTGCTGTCAATGCTGCCTAGTCTTTATTCCAACCTGTTGATTCTTTAACTCATTCATCCAAGTTAGATTTCATCTGTTTTCTCTTTGCGCCTCTGTGTTTCAGACTATTTCTTTCTCCTTCTTCACTCTTTTTCCACCTTTCTATCTCTCGTGCTCTAGGTCAAAGCCTGATGTTGAAAAATAAATTCTGGTCCCCAAGAACGAGTGCACTTATAATTGGGGCAGATCACTAAGAATAAAGCAGTTAAAACAAGCATTTGCAATACTATAGGTCTCGCATAGCAGTTTGTGGTATTGGCATTGTAAATGACAATGCCTTTTATTCATTTGTTTTGAAAACCTGCAAGCAGTGCATAAACACGCACTTTGTATGTATAGTCCTTGCTTACGAGAAGCAAGGCTGGCAGTAAAAGAGACTGCCAGCCTTGCTTCTCGTAAGCAAGGACTATAAGTACAAAGTGCTTGTTTACGCACAGTTTGCAGGTTTTCAAACACATAAATAAAAAACATTGTCATTTACACTGCCAATAGCTCAAACTGTTGCAAATGTGCGACCTATTGCATTGAAAATGCTTGTTTCCTGTGAGAGGGAGGGGTTGGGATACATTGTGCACATCCCTCCACTGCTCCTTCCCTGTACAATCATACTTCTTTGCAGTCATTCTCCTTTCCCCCTCGACCACAACGGAATTCCAGTAGGATGTCAAGATTTCAATTCATGTTCATAACGGGCAGAATACACATTACTTTTGATTTATCCAGGTAGTATTTTGCTCTCTCTCAAATAGTTTGAAGAAATGAAAGTTCTCTTTAGGGCACAGGCTCTGTGTGTGCATGTTCAATCTCTAGCAAAGCAACTTAAAGCTCTATTCTAAGCTAAACCAAACACCTTCATAAGTTATACACACTAATAACAGCTCAAAATATTCATAGCAACAGGCAATTGACAATGTGTGGAGAGACACTATAGCAAGCCAAAGAGTTCTGCAATTAAATAGCAATTTACTCCAGGGAAAACATAACACCATTAAAATGATTCGATCATGTATTCAGTGATGATTTTGTGATCATGGTCATGATGTCATGATCATCGCCCCTGCCTTTAAGAAAGCATTTGAGAATGTAATTTTTATACATAACACATCTAAATGACTACTACTAAACATGTTGGAGGTCAGTGTTGTACTTTTCACATTTTGCCTGACTGTTCAAGTAAGGCGTAGACTCTTTCGATGTTGGCCTTGCCAAGCGAGAATTGCAGAATTAGTGAAGTCAGCCTCCCTACCACACCCCACTGTATCTCTATCACTGGGCCATCTCATAGTGTTCCCTCAAGAGGAGACTGGCACCTGCTTGTTAGCCTTGATTTGATCACATGTTCTTTCCTCTACTCACTAAACTGAAGAAAAAGTATAAAAGTAACACAAAAAATGCACATAATTAGGAGTTCATTCTTTTAAATAACTTTATTCGATTCATTAGAATCATAAACGTTTACACAATAAAACATCTAAAAACAATTACAAAATTCGCACATATTCTGTCCATAGATCTTAATAAACCAGCAAAATTAGTCAATTTTAAAATCATCATAGCTATCCCCACCTCAGTTTGTACAATTGAATAAAAAGAAAATTCTTAGTAAAATGAATACAATTAGATTCATTTTCACACTTCATAACGTTTCCTGATTATAAATGCAGTTCTAATAAAACTAAGTCCTGCACTAGAAATTATAGCCGTAGATAGTGCCCTTAAATAGGCCGAGCCCTCTTGATAAGAGCAGGGCCTAATAACGTTCATTATAGGTTTAATAAAACGTGCTCTAGGGTATTTGTACAAGGAACAGAACAACACAAAATGCATTGTACTCTGTTTGGCCAGATTATTACAGGGACTGGGGGCTAGTCTCTCACACCAGCCAGCCTGTTTAGGATAGGCCACTAAAAAATGCAATGTACCCAATCGAAATCTGGTCAACAGAAAACGCGATTGTACATGCGAAGTAAAAGACAAATAAAATTGCTGGGGACCTAATGCCCCATCATCTAAATTTCCCCTGCACTGGCCAGACATCCTTAATTCAGTGCGGTATGCATTTTTTATAATCATTTTCATATTAAACTCAATAGTATCTGGGTTATTATAACATTCCTCTAAGCCGATCTTATAAAAAGTATCCCTAACATAATGCAGGCAAGGGAGTGACATTGCATTATCCAAGTTCATACAATCTTTAAGGATACACCTAGTGAATGTCAAATTCTCTGAAGACCAGATTTTCACCCATAGGATAAGGGGTGCAATGTTTATCCTATCTTTCACGTATTCCAGCCCAACTCTGAGTGACAAAATGAGGTTGAAGTACTACTCGGAATCATTAAAAGCCTATTTAAAAATGTGTGCTCTAAAACCTGAATCTGATAAATCTTATGGTAACCCCATACTCCGGCCCCAAAGGTAGCTACAGATAAATATTTGGATTTATATAAAATTATCATTTCTGTGACCGGTTTATGTCCCAATTTACAGGCAAAACGAAACAGCCCCTCTGTTATTCTACTGGTCTGTTGGGCCCTTGTCATAATTAGTTTGTCCCACTTCAGTTTGTTGTTAAAAACATTACCTAAATAGGTAAAATTGGACACCTTCTTAATGATTTTTCCATTCACAATGAACTTCCTAGTCTTTGTTTTTTCCGGACCACAAACCATAATAAATGATTTACCAACATTTAGTTTGAAGTCCAGTCCTAACATAAACTCTGCGAAGGCGGTCATGTCCTTTTGTAAACTATTGGCCGCCAGAGGGACCGGTCTACCTCCTACTCTTGGAAAATCCAGTTGCTGTTTAGTCAAGAAGGACTCTAGACCATTAGTATATACAAGAAATAGGAAGGGGGCCAGGGTACAACCCTGGCGCACCCCTTCCGTGGAGGCAATGGGCCTGGTCTTCTCACCTCCTGGTCCAAACCACACAGCCACATTGGTGGATTCATGTAGCCTGCGTAATAGGGTAATAAGGGGCTCTTCAAGGCCCATAACCCAAATTAAGCATTATGAGCTCACACTGATTAGACAGCTAAGCGCTGGTTCGTTGATATTGTGAATCACACTTAGAATATGTTTAAAGCTTGCTTAATATTTTTTGCATTAAAAACGTGCTAGGCTTCTAGAGGCTTTCCTGGGTGTCTGATTTATTTCATGCATAATCGGGCACAGTTGCCAGATACTAGGATGCTAAATGTCAACTAAGTAGAAATTCATGAAGGCAAAGGTTCAAATCTGTGCAGCTGGATGAAACCATCCTACACACAAGTGCCTGGAAGCACGCGAAAAATAGGCCGTGCCTACAGTCAAGGTGAAGTGGATACACCACATTTGATGATATTAGGCACATTGCTGTTAGCACCATTCTCAAACAAAATTCTGGCAGGCTATGCTCACAATAGCAAGGCAGACCTAACCTCATGTGCAATCCGACCTCTATTCAAGGTCTAGCCCAAGACAATATAAACAGGGCCATCACCACTGAAACCTCGAGCTGTGTCCATTTTGTGGAAGACATTTATTGATGTGTAGCCAACCTACTCATTACCCACTAGATAAAGCATTAGCTACACTCTTCAAAACACATCTTGACCGATGGGAATTTCTTAGGCACCATCCACAGATGCTACCAGGGTAGAGCCTATGGTATGGAATGTTCAATAATGTGTGCAAAGACTTGTTTACCATTCTTGGCCACCTTACCCTCTCAGCAATGCTTTCTAGTTAACAGGCTGTTAAGATGTCCCCAGAGATCCTCAGTTTCACATATTCAGTTGAAAATGTACATCAAACCTTACCCACTACACTGCAGTTCTCCCTCTTAGAAAGTTCTTAATAGGCTTTCAAAGTAAACAGAACCCAGCCATCAAATGGCTTATCAAGAACTATGCTGGGACTTAATCTTCTCTTTTATCAGTGATTTCCACCTTGAAGCCATGCATTCAATTCAAGGGTTGATGCTTCCTCCTAGAAATTGATCTATGAAAACACCCCTAGCATCTAAAATTACAACTGCATTCAACCGAGTCACAGGGCCAGCTCCACCATGAGGGCGGAGGAGCATTACCCCCCCCCATCCCAATGCGAGCGCAGAAAACCTGAAAAGAATGGTAATAAAGCAATTTTGTTGCCATTTTACTTTTAGGGCTCGGCCTACGTCCCACGAAGTGGGCGTGGCTTAAGAGTCCTTTTGTGAGCGCTGCGAAAATCGTACCTACCAAATTCCAGAATGCTCGTGATTTTTGCAATGTTGTTTTGGCAGCTGCATGGAAATTGGGCCTCGCATGCCTGTCTTTTTAGAAGACAGCACGCAATAGGGCATAGGCGGTAGAGTTTCTCCGCCTCGTGCATATTCCGTGCGGACACGCGCAGCAGAAGGCCATATTTCTTCAAATACCAGCTGTCAGGTGCCGCGGTAATTGAAGACAGATGCTGTGGGCGCGTGCACCACTCTCCAGTTTGTTTTATTTCAGCTGTGTGTGTGCGCCTGCTGGCTCCCGGCAAAAGCTTGTTTCCTTTCCAGGGATTGTCCAAAAAGTGTTACTGTCCGAGGAAAGTAGTGCGCGTTATTTTTAAAAAGCAGCATTCAAATCGGCAGCTCGTATGTTTCCCTCATTACCCGCATTCACAGTCTCAGCAGAACTAAACAAACAGAGGTTCTCGGGTGCTGGGTTTGGCGTTGGTCTTTGCCTTTGACACTGCCTCCGCAGTGCCCGGGTTACAAACTTGTACACTTCACCCCGCCCCCTACTCACCTCTGATGTTTTCGCCAGCCGCCGCGTTCGTTAACTCGTACTTCCAAACGCGTGTCTTCACTGCACCCCGCTCACCACTCACCCGACAGGCACTACATGTTGCCTGCGTGAGAGATTGTTGAACAAGCATCTAAAAATCTGTCCGCGAGGAATCCACACAACACATCAGCAGGTTTCCCGCCCCAGCCCGTCAGTGCAGATTGAGTGCAGAGTGACAGTGACAGTGAGTGCAGAGTGACAGTGAGTGCAGAGTGAGTGCGAGAGTGACTGTGAGTGCAGAGTGAGTGCCGGAGTGACTGTGAGTGCAGAGTGAGTGCAGAGTGACTGTGGCTGTGAGTGCAGAGTGAGTGCAGAGTGACTGTGAGTGCAGAGTGAGTGCGAGAGTGACAGTGAGTGCAGAGTGAGTGCGAGAGTGACAGTGAGTGCAGAGTGAGTGTGAGAGTGACAGTGAGTGCAGAGTGATTGCAAGAATGAGTGTGAGAGTGAGTGAGTGCAGTGACTGTGAGTGTAGAGTGAGTGCAGAGTGACTGTGAGTGCAGAGTGAGAGCGAGAGTGACTGTGAGTGCAGAGTGAGAGCAGAGTTAGTGCCAGAGTGACTGTGAGTGCAGAGTGAGTGCAGGGTGACTGTGACTGTGAGTGCAGAGTGACTGTGAGTGCAGAGTGAGTGCCAGAGTGAGTGCGAGAGTGACTGTGAGTGCAGAGTGAGTGCCAGAGTGACAGTGAGTGCAGAGTGAGTGCGAGAGTGACAGTGAGTGCAGAGTGAGTGCAGGAGTGAGTGTGAGAGTGTGAGAGTGACTGTGAGTGCAGAGTGAGTGCAGAGTGACTGTGACAGTAAGTGCAGAGTTACTGTGAGTGCAGAGTGAGTGCAGAGTGACTGTGAGTGCAGAGTGAGAGCGAGAGTGACTGTGAGTGCAGAGTGAGTGCAGAGTGACTGTGAGTGCAGAGTTAGTGCGAGAGTGACTGTGAGTGCAGAGTGAGTGCGAGAGTGACAGTGAGTGCAGAGTGAGTGCGAGAGTGACAGTGAGTACAGAGTGAGTGTGAGAGTGACAGTGAGTGTAGAGTGAGTGCGAGAGTGACAGTGAGTGCAGAGTGAGTGCGAGAGTGACAGTGAGTGCAGAGGGAGTGTGAGAGTGACAGTGAGTGCAGAGTGACAGTGAGTCCAGAGTGAGTGCGAGAGTGACTGTGAGTGCAGAGTGAGTGCCAGAGTGACTGAGTGCAGAGTGAGTGCAGAGTGACTGTGAGTGCAGAGTGAGTGCCAGAGTGACTATGAGTGCAGAGTGAGTGCAGAGTGAGTGTGAGAGTGACTGTGAGTGCAGAGTGAGTGCAGAGTGAGTGCGATAGTGACTGTGAGTGTGACTGTGAGTCCAGAGTGAGTGCAGCGTTAGTGCGAGAGTGACAGTGAGTGCAGAGTGAGTGCGAGAGTGACAGTGAGTGCAGAGTGAGTGCAAGAGTGACTGTGAGCGCAGAGTGAGTGCAGAGTGAGTGGAGAGTGAGTGCAGAGTGACAGTGAGTGCCGAGTGAGTGCGAGAGTGACTGTTAGTTCTGAGTGAGTGCAGAGTGAGTGCCAGAGTGACTGTGAGTGCAGAGTGAGGGCAAGATTGACTGTGAGTGCAGAGTGAGCGCGAGAGTGACACTGAGTTCAGAGTGAGTGCCAGAGTGACTGTGAGTGCAGAGTGACTGCAGAGTGACTGCAGAGTGATAGTGACTGCGGAGTGACAGTGACTGCAGTGTATGAGTGTGCAGGGTGAACACATGGATAAAAGACATTGCCATTTACAATGCCATTACCTCTAACTCAAAAAAATCCGAGACCTATTGCATTTCTAATGCTTGTTTATACTGCCATCCTGCGCAGAGTCTGAGGGCGGGACAGGGCCATTGCTGCTGATTGGCAGCACCAGGGTGCAGTAATGGTGCTGGTTGTCACTCCGCATGTTGGTTTGGCTGGCTGTCTTGCAATAGCCAGCCTGACATTCGCACTTTAAACTTCTCCAACCCAAGCTGTGTTATACAGCTTAGTGGAGGGCACACACGGGCACAGGCAGCCAGTGGCTCAATGAGCGCCGAACCAGCCTGCTCCAACCAGTTCTGGTGCTTCTCTCATGCTGGTTAATAGTATTAACAGCATAAGAGCAGCATCTGGATTGGTTAGGGTAGTGATTCTGGGACCCTGTGCTCGGAGCCACAGACTGCGGGCACAGGAGAGGAACACCAAGGCAGTGAGTAAGTACACTTTTTTTTAAATTAAAAGCCGCTTTTGTCTCACTGGCAGGCACTGTGAGAAACTCGAACTGCTTTCAGCCTTAACTCCAGAGCTCTCAATCATGACCCATTATAATTACTGTTTAAAACGTACCACAATTGAGAGCTTTGGCGTTGAGCCTAAGGGCATTGCTAGTTTCTAACAGTGCCTGTCAGTGGGTCAAAATATCCGCCCCACAATTTTCCTTTGTCAGCAGCCGCCTCTGACAAGTCATCTCTTGTATTTATTTGTTTATTTTTTTTGTTTGCTGGTTTAGTTGTTTTGTGCAGTGACGCTTATCACCTTGGTCACACCAGAGCACTCTAAAAAGCACCGAAAAATAAGTGTCAAGATGAAGAACTGCGGGATTAGAGTCACCCTGGTTACGAGAAACATTCCTAGAGCCAGCATTCTTCTGTTATTCCACTTGTGCCTGTGAGGGTCTAGTTATAGTCCGGTGAATAACTCGGGTTTAAAGAGTTTTCTGGGTTACAGAAAGAAATGGAGTGAAGTAGTCGACTGATGGAATTCAACGTTTCTGGGCTCGAACCCTCCAAAGGTCAGCATCCATACTTAAAGGTTGGTGGATTAAATAGGTAGAATCCAATCTTAATGCCTGTAAGTGACGCAGTGCGGAACCATCCTTTCAAGATGGCTCATGCCTTTGCCTCATTGAGCTTGGTGCATAATGCAGAGAATTTTAAAATTCATTTTGTGTTGTTACACCAGGTGCCAATCAAGATCCTTCAGAGTTGGCTCCATAGGCTCCCATTGCATAGGGGCAATTGCATTCTGCCGACTGTTCTTTTTTTTTTTTAACTTGGCGGTGAGTTTTTGGGAAACTAGAATAGACCTCATTAGAATAGCCATTAAGCCACCACCAGGACTTGTGTCAGTTCTGTTTGCTAATTTGGCCTGGAGAAACGGAAGGCTTTAATGTAGGAATGGAAAGCCTTTTCCAGCCAAACTGATTTGTGTGGATTATCTAGAGTTAGAGTCGCAAATGCTATAAGAGAATGGCAGGGGAGGACTGAGGTTTGCAGGCCAGTTGAAAAGGAGTGATTCATGGGAGCACTCCCTACCCCGGAAACAGGCCTAGGTTTACTTTTGTTCACACATTTGACCACTACTTGAACCATTTCAGTGGAGCACATGAGGAAAAATTGTACATGTGCAAATTCTCAAAGAGTTGCATGCAGAGGATGTCTTTTTAAAAAAGGCACTTTTATCCGATTCTAAGCGTTGTGTTACTGTGTAAGGGCAACCCATGGCTACCCTTCTTTAGATTTGCACTTGCAGAAAACCATCCAGTACAATTTCAATTGTTATGTTAACTGATCAAGGGTAAGCCACTCAACTCATTAGGTCTGCATTGTTCCCAAAACGATTGTGAATATGTGTCATCCTCACACATTTGCTAGTGCATCTGCTGCTGTTGAATTACTTGATCCAATGGGATCGTGTGTATGTTGAAGAGCAGAGGTGATAGGGAGTCCCTTGAGAGACTCAACAGAGCACTCTGCAGGAAGAGGAGGTTGATGGCACAATTCACATGTGATGCTTTTGTTCGTGAATGTAAGGCAGAAGACACTGTAGGGTAAATCTAGTCATCCCAGACCTGCCCAAAGTCTGTTTCGGAAACCGATGGTCACATGAGCTGCTGACAGGTCAATGAGTATCAATCAGTTCAGCTGGTTGTCGTTCACCTGCGGTGATTAGCAGCAGGTCTTCTGTGTTACTGGCCACAACAGGTTCTGCCCCTCCTGTTGGCCTGAACCCTGATTAAAACTCACGCAGGATGGTGTTTAGCTCTTCATAGTCTCGGATTTCAGCATTTTTCTTATGTTTGGGGGATCGAATGTTGGGCTGCACAAGCTTTCTTCAGCATTTAATAGTTATGCACTCAATTATGTTTTATCTATCGCTCATGCCGAGGCACGGTCGAGCCACGATTGCTTCAAAGCACCACAGCTGTTGGAAGTCATTTGGATATAGGATTGCCAAAGAAATCCTTATTTCTCCACCGAAAGCACTGAGAAGGGCGTGAGATTGTTTTATGGCGCTGGACTACCCCACTTTCTATTATTAAGACAAAGGCTGGAAGAGGGCTGGATAGTGCAATTGTACTGATTATCATAAAAAAGTAATTATCAAATTATGAAAAGCGCATGCGACCTAGTAATCATTGCTGGAGTACGGAAATGAGCTCCGCCTTCGAGTATCGCTTATGGAAAAAGAAGGCTGCTTGCTGTATTTTGCTGTAAATAGTGTGTTAAATTCTGTCATTTAATTCCGTGTCAGACAGAGGAAATGTGGTGATATATTGATGCAGCGGCTTCATTCTAGAATTAAATGATAAATCGCAGGGCTTTGACGTGATGGTTACGTTTCAAAAATCATTTGTCTAAAAAATAGAGTTGTTCGCAAGTCTCCTCCTCACAGGAGTTCAGCCACTCAGTCCCCTAAAGCACATTAATATGAATGCACTTTTGCTACCATCTGGAGATTCGAGAAATGGAAACGTTATGAGGCGAATCTCCTGAAATGTCCAAGGAGCCAAAATGTATGAAGACAAAACAAAGAAAAGGCCCTGCTTTGTTTGACCCAGACCTTGGAATGCATGGCCGCCATCTTTCATTCCAGGAGAGAGAAATGACCGAAGACTGAGGGCAGAGGAGAGTAACAGCAGCTGCTGCTGTCGCCCCTCAGACTCAATGTGCTTTTAATGAAGATAAATGAGATGCAGCTCATAGTTTTATTATTTTTATGTGCTGGGAGATGTGCTCTAGTCGTCTGAAGGACACAAAAAGACAAGGCAGAAAAGATCCTTCGCTGTCTCAAGGAGAGTGGAGGCATTTAGTGCATTTACAGTAGGACAGGCCTGTAGTCTTGAATATACTTAGGGGTGTGAATGTTCTCTGTTTTAAGATTTGAACCTTTGCAAAACAAAACTGGACAACTTCAGCGACCCCCGTGCCATTGAGAAATGATTTAGATCTAGGATTTTTAGGGCCCGGGGCTGAAAGAGAGTCCCCTCCCCTAATTTGCATATGCAGTGACATCACATTAAATACTGTAAATTGACTATTAATCCTTTGGCATTGTTGTAGCGACTTTGCAAGAAACAACTTTACTGATCCAATATTAGTAAAACAATAGAAACATAAATAATTTCCCTAATAAAATAAGTTAAAATATTTTAAAACTATATTAAGTGGAAATACATTATATTATTCACTCTGGGAGGAAAGGCTTGGCCCAGGTTTCTCCAAAAACATATCCGTTTAGTCTCCTTTAACACTTACATGACACCTTTGGCCAGCATCGCCAAACTCCACAAACTCAAAATCATATCCTACACCGACGACACACAACTTCTCGTCTTATTTCTCTGGAGACACCACCAAGACAAACTTTCACAACTGGGTGACAAATGTCTCCAACTGGATGAATGACAACGGCCTAAAGCTTAATTTGGACAAGACAGAGGTACTGATCTGTGTAAACAAAGGCTCCCTATGGGATGTACCCTTGTGGTCCTCACAAATCAGACCTACTACTACCCCCAATGACCACACTCGGAACCTAGGCATCATTCTGACAGCAAGCTAAACGTGACGACGCAGGCCAACTCGTCTCCTTCTCCTACTTCTTTATCCTCCACTTGCTTCATCAGATATTCAAATGGCTACCTCAAAGATTAAGATGCCCCATCACCCAGGCCCTAATCTTCAGCTGCCTCGACTACGGCAACACACTCTATGCATGAGTCACACCTCACCTCCGATGACTACAGACCATATAGAACTCTACAGCCAGACTCGTCCTGGATCTCCTTAGATGAACCCACATCACCCCCTACCTCAGGGAACGTCACTGGCGTCCTGTACAGAAAATATACCAGTTAAAGTTCATGACCCATGCATACAAGACCCTACTCAACTGCAGACCTGCCTACTTGAACCACTGTCTGGACTTCCATCAGACCACTAGATGCGGGGTTCTGTGTAGGGTTTCTGAGTGTGCAGGAAGGATGGAGCCTAGGCTGGTAGCGGTGGATGTTGAGTAAAGAACAGTAATAGTACAACGGTGCTACAGGTCAGAGGAGACCCTAAAACCTCTGCAAGGAGTGGCAAGGGCCCACTCAGTGAATATAACAAGAGTCCCGTGCACACGTTAAGTAGAGTATATGAACATGTCATAAATAGTAGTCATTCAAAACATATAGAAATTAAACAAGGTGGACACATCCGAGCAATTTCTTTCAAATGAAATATAATTAGCCTTCCTTTCGGGAAGGGTGCTGTCAAAGAAAATGACCAGCCGACACGTGTTTCGTCATGCGGGCACTGGACCCGTGACTCTTCAGGGCTGTTAATAGTCACTAGTTCTGGGTTTGCATAGCCGGTGATAATTCCGATCCGGCGCGAATGGGTAAAAGGGAAAGTATCAAGTTAAAGTCAATCTCAAGGTGTAAAGTTTAAAAGCTATCTGGGTGATAGCGCCAAAAGATCGAGACCGGTAATACCTTGTTTCGTTCGTAGGAGTGCTAAGTCCACTAGATGCCTCCACTCTCCATCCCTTTCTCTAACCCACAACCCCCTGCATCCCACGTAGCAGATGTGGAGGTCGTTTCTTCTCGTGCCCAGCAACAAACATATGGATCGAGCTACCCTTTCATTTACAGACTTCTCAATCTCTTTCAGAGTTCCGAAAGTCTCTGATACACTGGAGATTCGGCTAATCAACTGGACTCTGCTAGCCCCTGGATACCCTCACTGGTAACAAGAAGTGCTCTACAAATCTACTGATTGATTGAATTTTCATCTGGTCCTAAATTGGAGCTGGGTTGGGGATGTGCAGAGGGATATGGGGCTATCATTGCAGATCCTTGGTGCACGGCTGGAAAATATATTTTGGCTTGTTTTTTGCACTTCTTTGTGTCCCTGCGGAAGGTGTTCTTGCTGTGGGTGTGTGGAATAGCCCCGGGAGAGTGACACTTGACATCCAAGTAAGCAGGGGTTCTGGCCGCCAAGAGGAGACTATGGAGTTCCATCAGGGTGAGGTGATGTGTTCATATTTCTTTAAGCCCTAATGTGGCAATATTACGAATGTAAGATGCCTTTAAGGAGTGGTACGTGTGCATAAGCATTCGAATAGAATTTTCAAGATATCCAATGCAAAATAAGATGTGTGGCACAGAAGACTGTTTAGCAAGAAATATATTAAAACAAATTGAAAAGTTGAAAATAGCTACAGACCTGTTGAAGTTGTCACTCAAGTCATTGTAAAACTAAGCAATGAGATCCAGTGAGAGAACTCTGAGTACTGATACATTTACATTTGTATTTTAAATATTATATAGCACAGGCGATACCTAAAAAGGGCAGCAGAGTTTCTATACATACAAATGATTAATATTTAGGGTTTTCTCTAACAGTAATTCTGGGATTTTTCATCCCAAACTTACAATGTTAAATGTGAATCAACCAGAAGGCAATGATATGTAGGCTAAATGATTTTTATTGGTATGTGCCCTCAGCCATGGCTACAAGGCACCTGTCAATCCCTTCTACAGCCTTTAAAAGTTCTAACACTTTCAATGTCTACTTACAAATAGTGATGCCAAAGAACATTTGCCTCCTCTCTTGGGCCTCACAGTCCTTGATCAAGGCTGTGAGGGCAAATGGTGAAATGGGAACTCAATAAAAAAGGCCTTGTGTGCAAAGCACCTGCAGGAGAGCCAGAGGAACATAGCTACGGTCTGGGCGAGTGGTGCGTGTAGTGAAGCCAGGGAAGTGTTTCATAAAACCTGGGGAGGTGCCTTTCAATGTGGCTCTTACAGCAGCATCACTGTGCTATGAAATATACATTCATGTGTAGCAGTGGATGATGTGAAAAGGCATCATCGATCTTTAGATGAGACCCTCTTGTACACTGGGGCGTAACAAACACCCCCGCAGCCCCCGCGGTGTGGGGGGCCCCACTCTAAAGTAAATAAAGGGGCCCCTCAGCTCTTCGGTAGAGAGCTATGGGAGAGAGGCTTGCGCTGAAGCAAGCCTTTCTCCTTCTAAAGCAGGTGCAGGCTCCCTGCAGCCTGCTCCCTGCTCTGAGCCTCTCCCGCTGACTGAAGAGAAACAAAGAATCAACATACATTGTTTCTCTTCAGACAGAGCCAGGCCCGGAAAGAGGATGGGGGTGGGGCCCTCTGAGTTACAGGCCTGGCATGTGCATTTAGAGGGCTCTGTAAGTAGGAGTGTTTGTTAACCCAGTGATCAGGGACATCTTAAGGAATTTGGGGGCCCAGGGCCAAACGGATTTTGGGGGCCCCTGTTCAGAACAGTTTAGAATTTCTGAACCTATTTCAGCTCCCATCTTTGGCCAGGTCAATGAAAATGCACAGACTTACTCATCCAAATTTTAAATGTGTTTAGTTCTAAAAATTCAGGGATAGTGATGTGTGTTTCAAAATTGTAACACAGCAGCAGCTCACTAATATTACTGCAAATAATCTCTATAGACCACCTCACATTTCTCACACAAGGGGTCTGGTTTTGATCTAAAACAAAACATATTTATGTATGTCTGATGAAACCTAAACACAACATTTGGCTGCAAAATGCCCGTAATAGACTTTCACACATCACCCACATTAAAAATACATTAAAGCTAAACTGTATTTAAAAGAATTTGTTTAAAAATTAGTCAGTCATCAGGGCAAGACTCTGCAGAACAGAACTGGCTCTGTAAGGGGGGCACTTGAAAGGCTGGGGCCCTGGGCAAGAGCCCACTTTGCCCATGTGTTAAAACGTCTCTGCATCCGTGCACCTACCTGCATGTCCCACCCATGAACCGATACCTGTGACTGCATCCCCCAGCCACCACCTGTGGTTCAAATTTATGGTGTGTCGCCTGTCTACAGGGAGCAGTAGACACACTGGGCACCCCAGGTATAGCTCCACCTTTATTCCCGGGCGAGAGAGGTGCTACCCATGCTCCCTATGCAAGGCCTTATCAGTAACTAGGAAGTGCCTTTAAGGAAAAACAGAAGGCGGCCAATAAACAAAAGCCACCCAGGCACCAGTTGCAGGGGCACCCAGCCGCTCACGCCGCCTCATCATACACACGGTTTAATAATCCTACGACCTTCCTGTTATTAGGTCAAAAAAGTTGTTCAGAAGACAGCCATCCAATAGTTGGTCTCTCTGTAGAGTGCACAGAGCAATTGGTCACTATTCCAGTTGCCATTTTGTGTAATGTTTGCGCTGGAGATGCACAGCTGTCTAAAGGCTGATAAGGCAAAATAAAATACAGTGTTTATAGGTGAGTGGGTGCATTGTGTGTTTGAGCGATTAAAACACTCTGAAGATTACTACAGGTTCCACAGATCCCATAATTTTGAAAAATCAATAGTAATTATTTATAGCATAATAATTGCTGTTACTTATTTATCTTGAAGAGCTAACGATCATTGATAAAGCCAATAGTCCTGGCTGATTTTAGGTTGTCAGTTATGTTATATATCTGGATAAAAGTACAGAAAGCTCAAAGAGGAATCAAAATCCTGATTGGTTGGCACACTATCAAAATCACAGAATTGTAGTTTACTTCTTTAAGTCACACCCTTAATTACACAGACCACCCCCCTCTCAGAGACCCCCGCTTTTTGCATCCCACATAAAGCCCTTGTTAGTGGCGTCAAGAAGGCTCCGCATGGGACTGGCTGCATCATTCTGTATTACGCCAGTCCCTACACATTCTTCTGCTGTATCTCGATTCTTGTACATGTAGTCTTTTATAGCGCTTCGCAACCCACTTAATCAGCTCTAGTTAGGGTGACCAACTGGCATGGGTGCAAATTCAGGAAAGTGAGTGTAAAAATTCAGAACAAAGGGTTAAAATTCAGGACAAAAATTAAGGACAGGAAGTTGGAATTCAGGACAAAAGGTACGTTTTACAGACACATCAGAGGAGGTTGCACAAAAGTATATCAGTAAGTACATAGACAAACACTTAAGTACAAGTGAAAATAAGTTTATATTAGGTTGAGCCAATTGTTCACTTCATGGTTTTTCAGAATGCGCAGCTTTGAGCAAATGTGCAGGTCTTTTTGTGGTAACAAAACCGCACCCACCCCACCTTTCCAGCCTTCCAGGGGAGCGCATGATGCCCGGTCCAGCCAGTCCCGCCTTGCAACCCCCCTCCAATGGTGCCCCTAATCTCCACAAAGACCCTCTCTCATGTGTATTTAATTTCTCCTCATCCCATGTAAGTAGAACAGGGTGTTGGGTGCATTACATCACACAAATCATACAGAGACAATGACTAGTCAATGTATAGGAAATGTTACTTAAGATAATGGGGGTTACAAGGTGTAATCATTCTTTCATCCATCATTTAATCTTTCACCATTCACGCTGTCCTTCCATCTGTGTGCCCATCCATATCAATATTCAACCATTTGCAAGCCTATCCATCATCTATCCTTCCATCCATTCATCATTCTACTCATCTATCCCTCTACCCATCCTTTCACTCATCCATACCTCCATTCATCCTTTCACCCTATCCATTCGTACACTCATCCATCCAATCTTCCACTCATCCATCCATTCACTCATCCATCTAGCCATTTAACCTTTCACCCATCCAGCCATACTTTCACTTACTCATTCATCCACCCATTCACCCTGTGTCATCCATCCATCCTCCCTTTCTCTCTCCATTCCCTTTCACTTAGTCATCCATCCGTCCATCCACTCATGAATCCATCCATTGATCCTATCACTCATCCATCCTTTCATTTATGCATTCATCCTTTCTCTCATCCATCCACCATTTCATTCCGTCACTCATCCATCCATCCACCCTTTTACTCCTTCACTCATCTATCCACCCTTTTGTCCATTTACCCTGCCTTGCATTCACTCATCCAGCCTTACATCCACCCTTTCACTCATCCATCCATTGTTTCATCCTTTCACTTATCAATTCATAAATCCTCCAATCAGTTCACTCATCCATCCACCCTTTCACTCACCTATCATCCACCCTTTCACTCATCCATCCACTCATCCATCTATTTACCCGTCCATCTACCCTTCCACCCATACATCCATGTATTTGCCTTGTCTCATCCATCCATCCACTCACTTATCCATCCATTCTTTCTCTCATTATCCATTCATTCACCCTTTCATTTATCCATTCACCCTTTCACTAATCCATCCAGCCATCCCTTCACTTATTCACATTTTCACATTAATTATGAGCTGAACCTTTGTCTGCAGAATTGCAGACAGAAGGGGCCCATCAAGTGCTTCACCCCTATTGTAGGTCCTAAAGCAAAGGGTGGGACAGGGGGAGGGCTCACTATACCCCTGTACATAGGCAATCCAAAAAAGGTGGAAGTCATGAGTCATGCATAAAGCACAGTGCCACTGTGACATGGTGTTGTTTTCAGGGTTTTAAGTGGAATGAAAAAACTGGGGGGTCTCTCCAAAGGGGGTGTTCGATGTAACTAAGGGCATGGTTTAAAACAACTAAGCTAAAAATCTGTGCTTAGCATAGTGTGCCGCCTGACTGGTAAATTGCTGCTTCTTTCATTGCATCCAGATATATAACACAACAAGTAGAGTTACACCTACAAGACAGAACTATTGGCTTTGTCAATGGTTGTCAGTTGCATAAAATAAAAAAGCAGCAAGCGTGGCTTTGTTGACTATAACACTGAAAAAGCATCTGTTTTAAAATGATGAGACAGTGAAAGACCCATAACCCTTTTTTTTTAACTTGTTTCACCGCCTTCTTTTTGTGAACCTGATTCTCGTGTAGCAGCATTGGCGTATTTGTGCATTTCTTCCACCTTACTGAATGCAGGAGGCCAACGCATGTATGTGGCAATCAGCCCCACACAGAATGACAATGGGTGGATGGGGCTTGCCTTGCGCTCAGTGCGCTCAGAGGATGAGTGTGTGGCGGCCCTACCAGGGAGGTGAGGCTTCTGGCAGGGGAACAGTGATGTTCCCCAATGCGCAAAACTACAGACAAAAGGTGTCCGTAAAAGGGATCGTCATGGACAACGGACGTGAGATCAAAATTACGGACGGTCTGTGAAATTTACGGACGATTGGTCACCCTAGCTCTAGTTGAGTCAAGCGGATCACGTTTCTCTGAAAGAAGTATATGCATTCTCTTTTTTTACAGAGCACAAAACGCAAAACCAACCTGTTAAATGTATAAAGATTTAGTAATTGTTTTGTAAAATGCAAGCACACAGCCGGTCTGCTTTTAGTTATTTAGGCTCCAGTCTGCTTTTAGTTATTTAGGCTCTCTCAATACAAAGAAAGGTGTTTGATGTATTTCTTCACTAGCTCTGATGTATTGTGCCATTTTAATTATATTCCTATTTAATTTTGTAACTGTACTAGATTGTACCGACTCTGTTTAGGGAAATGAATAACATCTCCAAAAATGCAACATTCTATTGGCTCGAAGGTCAGGACTGTCTGGAGTTTTTCAAACCTGGCATTACTGACTTGGTTGGGTGTCACATCATTTATTTTTAAAAAGTTTTTATAAATGCAAAGTTTGGCTCTGTTCTCAAATCTATCAGATAGATATACAATATCTTCTTCCTCAGGCCCTTAGGCTGGTATTAATGTATAGTAAGTTTACCAGGTAGGCCATGTCACCAGGGGCCCCTATTCAAGGCCATCTATTCCTCTTACAAAGCATTGTAATTTGGAAGCTATCTATCTGGCCAGAATAGAGAAATGAGGCTTTACATTTTAAGAATTGTATATTGTATTAATCTTTGCAATCAAGACAACCAAGGAAAGTTTATCAGAGCGTACATTACTAGGATGAATATATTTATTTCTTCAAAACAGAACGCGGCTGACACAAGAACTAGAAGTTTCTGAAAGTAAACAGTTCTTATCGGCATCCTGTTTGCCCTTTGCTCTTCATTTTGATCTACCTGCCATGGGTCGCAAGGGGAGGGCCATGGTCGCAATGGGAGTGCCATTGGTAGCAAGGTGTCGCAGGTGCAAACCCTGGAGACTTCTAAATGATAGCCCATGGATGCATCCTTCCTCTTGGTACTTTTCATTGGCTCCTGCCTCTGCTGCTGTGCCTCACTGGGAGCCCCTGCCTCGCAGCTAACACTGACTACTAGAGAAGAGCACAAGTCACTAACCTCTGGAGGGCCTAGGATGACCAGGTGTCCTGGATTCACCAGGACAGTCCAGGTATTTCACCAGCTGTCCCAATAGATTTTGACAACTTTAGCACATGTCCTGGTTTTCAGAGAGGGTCGACTAAAGACATAGGGAGGCACGTTTTTCCGTGTTTCATGGGCAGTATGGTGGGTCGCTGGCTTAAGAGCTCTTGACTGGCAAGGAGAATGGGGGGCCCCCTCCATGTACTTTGCAGGGGGGCCACCTCAAGTTTCTTGGCAGATAAAACGTCTCACCTTGTGCTGCACCTAGATGTAGCTCTACCGTAGAGCTTCTCCAAACTTAGGGGCCGATTAGGATGGCGGACGGATTGCCACCGCCATGCAGGCGGTGGCGATCCATCCGCCATCTGTGCCCGTCCGCCACCAATTTCCCCCCGCCATATTACAATGGCGGGGGGACTGCGGCGGACAGAAACACCGTTCGCCGCTTTTCCGCCCCGGTCGCATTGCGGCCGGGGCGGAAAAGGGTTCATATATCTTCCAGACACCGCCAGCCATATTACGATGGCCGGATGCAGATGCCTTTCCGTGGCGGCAATACCGCCATGGAAAGGCATACGGACTTTGCTTTGGGGGCCCCTTGCGGGCCCCCAGGGTGAAGGGGGGTGGGGGGTACACATGGGGGGTACCTATGGTATCCCCTGCGTTTCACAGTACAACATGGCAGGCACCGTGCGGTGCCTGTCATGTTGTGCTGTGAAACGCACAACATGCATATTTGACATTCCGTTGGCGGTGCTTTCAGCACCGTCAGCCGCAATGTTAAAAATGCGGGTTGCACCCGCCACTGTGGCAGGTGCATCCTAATTCGGGGCACGGTACCTCCGCTCCTTGTGGTGGACGGTCCCTGCCCCAGACAGGATGGCGGACGGACTAATCGACCCCTTAATTTTTATCAAATGCATTTGCAAGAGTGAAGACCATAAAATGTAGTTGTTTAATTTGTTTTTTTAAACTCGGTCTAAGTACCTATCACTTTTCATTTGGTCCCCAGCAAACCCAATATGAATTTGTATTTCTAAGTGCAGGGCAATGCGTTCTAGATCGTCTATCCTGTGTGGAATCCCCAGAAGATAGTCCTATAGAGCACATACAGTACCTAAACGTCCCAACAGGCAGAGTTCATGCCTAATAAATCCACAAAATAAACATACACAACTTTTGAACATACACCCAGTTAATCCTCAACCATTTTCCTACTGAGATGTTATTTCACAAGTGCCAGATTCAGAAGGCGCGCCAAAAGAGCATGCACATGGCACTAAAGCACTGTACAAATGTGCTTAACATAATACCGGACAGTTCAGCATAACTCACGAGCACCCTTTACAAGCGATACAGGGATAAGTATTTTGGCTTGGAAATAGATATTGTCTTAAGAGACTGGCAGGTCCTCCTCCTCCCAGTGGATTAGTGAATAGACAAAGACAGACTTGGTTATTACGTCTGGATGAATGAAGCAGTCAAAAATCATAGTGATTCTTTTATCCATAAAGGATTAAAACAAATGTTCTTTGATTTCAAAACTTGCCTACACGTGATTCATGACATCAAAGTAATTTCACCAGGGCCTCTACAAATACCATTGTTATTACAAGTTGTGAATAAACAAGTGCTCCCCGTGATACTGTTATAATCTCAAATACAAATCTCTCAAATGACCATGTTCTGTATTTTAAGAATAGCGTTCAGTTTGATAAGTCTGTTTCTTAGTATTCACAACTGCATGTTAACTGACTTCCCTACAGCGTGAGGCTTTGTTTTATTTAAAACCCCGCTCAATCTTGAGGCCTCTGTTGTAGCCTCTGGGCTCCCCTCTTGTTCAATAGTTGCCCAGTGAATAGAGCCTGGGTACTGATTAGAGTTCAGCACAGGCCTATTAGGCCACCCCATGGCTCTTTGTACCAAGTAGAGTGGTGGAGGTGGTTGTGAGTTCTTGTGACATTGGGGTGTTGATGCCCCCTCCCCTGGGCCTTGCAGCCATGGTGTAACTCTGCAAGGCCTAATAGAGGAGGCCTTCTCTGCTACATCATGACTGTGAGACACAATGGGGGGCATTTGAGCTCGCTGTCTTTGCTACACAAAAGAGGACTGTTTCCTTCGTCCTAGGGTATATTTCAAACCACATCTTCACATTGCATCAAGAACTTGCCCTTAAAGTGGTTGTATGATTGCATCATTCAAGTCTCCGTTGAGTATCCATAAAGTATCTTTAACCTCACTTTCCTGGGATCTTATCAGAGGATGAGACCCTCCTTCTTTACTCATTGATAGCTTTCAATCTCTTTCTATCCATTCATCTGTAGATGAAACCCTCCGGTGCGTGCTGAAAGTAACCTAAGGGCGCTGAAGCAAGTGACAGAGGTGCCTGTAGCACTCATGGGCCTTCCAAAATTGGGCTGACAAAATAAAAGGCCAGTGTAGCCCAGAACCATCCAAATACATCCACAGATCCATCTGCTACTACCAGTGATACTTTTACTTGTGTGGCCTGTCCTGCGACCTAGGCAGTGCATTTCTGGAAAAAATGCAAAACAGTTCAAAGTGCATACAAATAATAGGAAAGAAAAACGATGAGTACTATAATGTAAAAGAGGGTGAGCGCTAGAAAGGCAGAATTCTCAAAGTGACACAGGTGAACATATTATTGTGTCCATTTCCACTAACAAACTATTGCATCTGAATTGAGACATCGCATATCAAAAATGATTATAATATGGCACATGCATGCCACCACCCGAGTAATGGATGTCATCACCCCACTGAGTGGTACTCATTTCATCAACTTGAGAAAGATAAAAGGCTGAGTTATCTATGCTGAGTTTCAAACCTCTGACATCCATATTTCAAGCGGATGAACAGCGCAGTGACACACAGGATTGAAAAAACAGGGTGAGCGGCGCAAGGGAATATACAACAAAATAGTCAGTGATACAATGAAGAATATATACAAGATAAGTATCTTTGTTTAGACTGTTTAGGTTGACCACAGTGATGCCAGAGGTTACGCTGAGTGGTCAATGGCGTTTCGACCTGTTCGAATCCATTCGTTGTGGGCACGGTATCTGAGTACGAAGGTGGTCGCGTAACTAGTTAGCATGGAGGAGTACTCAGACAAATCTCTCCACAAGAACCCTTGTGTTCCGACGTTGTCCCTTTATTCTTCCCTGCAGAGATCCTATCTCCATTATGTAATTGCTATCTGGTTGGATTTCTTCACACTTCATCTGGATTGATTCATAACTACCAGAACAGCAGTATATTGAATTAAGTAACATGGTCCTGATGACCTGGATTCGAACAGGTCGAAACGCCCTCGACTACTCAGCGTAACCTCTGGCGTCACTGTGGTCAACCTAAAGAGCCTAAACAAAAATACTTACTGTGTATATATTCTTCATTGTATACAACAATACCACATATTCATTATTGGGGTTCCCCTTTCTTTTGCAATCTAGGATACCACCTACAATCTCTCCCATTGTCTCTCTCACATGTTTCTGCTCCACACATACCTGCAGTCAAAGAACATTAAGATAATCTTAGACTAATTTAAGGTCAGATTTAAAAGAACATTTCAAACACTCTACAACAACCTTTAAAGTGCAGGCAGACTGCAAATATATCAAGGAACTGGACTGTGCAGTAGAAAGTATGGTATTATTGCCTACCAAGAACCTCTGCCTACCAGGCCCATGGAAGCTTCAACCTGGCTTGATAGGTTTGTTTCCAATTACCCAAGTCCTGAATTCAGTCTCCATCAAGCTGACTGCCTGATAAGTATGAGATACACTAGGGGTTTTACATCTGTCTTCTCAAACCCTATTGTTCAACTGATTCTGCCGTTCCTCCCTTTGAGGTACTGGGTTTTTCAGAACCGGTACCGAACCGGTAATCCAGCGGTGTCAGGGTACACCCTAAGACCTCGAGTACTTTCCTGATTCAGACACAGAAACTCAGAGTCTTCTAGGTGAAGTCAAAGATCGAATTTATTGGCTGCAACCAAGTAACAGGCGTCCTAGAAGTACAACAACACGGTGTGTATATTCTCAGGAGACTGCTCAATCTTACAAAGCCAGGCTTCTCTTTTTATACAAAATATTAAGCTCCAGGCAAACATTCTTACATTTACAGTAGACTATTCACATATTTTCACTACAAAGGAAAAGCAGAGTCATGATGACAACCCACATTACAGTTCGTCCAGCCCACAACAAATTACCCGGCAAGGCCCAACATTTTCATCAGATATCGGTGGACCCCCAATAAAAACGGGCACCTCCTCATCATAAAGCAAGTGAGATAAAAGAGCAGGGACAGGTGTGAGCAAGATTAGGCAGGGTGTGTGTGCGATGAAAAGGGTTTATGGCATGTTGTGCCTTGATGCTATCTCGTTCGGCCACTGGGAGAGGAACTGACCAAACAGGTTCGGCCTGGGGCAATGGTTTCAGCTTGCCCAGGTCAGAGAAAAGTCAATCAAGGTGTAAGT
This sequence comes from Lissotriton helveticus, assembly GCF_964261635.1. Lineage (NCBI taxonomy): Eukaryota > Metazoa > Chordata > Amphibia > Caudata > Salamandridae > Lissotriton > Lissotriton helveticus. Next base: position 1,430,293,038 of record NC_136065.1, on the reverse strand, counting down.
GTCCTTTGATATCGAATTTGGCTGTAGTTATAAGCCTATGTGAGGGCAACTCACAAAATGGCTGCCGTACACAAAATGGAAGCCAAGGGTTTAGGACGAAAATGACAATTTCGAGGTGAAATCGTCACTTGAATATGACGAAAATGCTTGTACATAGTGTACTAGCCATTCTCGATCTTTTGATATAAAAGTCGTCATGCTACGACGAAGTTTTATTCACGAGTCCAGAATTTTCAGAACTACAAACCCTCCTTTTGCCCTTACATAGGCAATTAACCTATCCTCATGCTAATCTGAGTCCAGGTCTATATTCCTAAAGTCATTGAGATGTTGCTGTAACATCATTCTATTACTTAGTTCGTCTTTTGATACAGGCTTCCTTACACATGATGTAGCACAGAGGCCACATATTGCAGGAGCACACTGCACGCACAGACAGAACAGGAAAAGAATGGCTAAGACCATCCCAATGACCATCAGAATTTTCCATCCCCAGGCCGATATCAGTTCCCAGAACCATCTCATTAACGACTAATCTCCTTTATCCACATGAATAGATTCGGAAATCTTATGTAGTTTGGAGATGGCCTGGTACACTGTTGGAGCGTTATCTGGAATGAAAACACAGCAACTCGATTGGATCAATTTACATACCCCACCTCGGTCTGTAAGTATGACATCTAATGCGACCCTTTCTGAAGGGTCATAAGACGATCCGACTGGAGCTCAGCAGTCAAGTTACTAAGGGCACCGGCAGTTTCAACCACGGTGGATTCAACCACCCTTGTCAATTGCCTTATGTTCCTGTTAGCCATCGGTCCCCAGAACGGCAGAAAACCCTTTACGAAGTCCCCAAATTCTTGTCCTGCAGTGTCTTCTTTACTCAAGACACCTCTAACTATCCTTGTCTTGTGGTAATCTGCTGCTGCTGTGTAGGTGGGAGGCAACAGGAACGAAACAAAACATGTGCCCGAAAAGTCAGGGGGCAACCATGTATAGGCTCTATCATGGCAGATGAAATAGGTACCCTTAGCTGCTAAAAACGAAGGGGAAGTCTGGGCTGCAAAAACATACATTTTAGTGCAGATACTCTTCCCTAACTGAGCTCTGGGATTCTTGCCATTACCTTGCAGACACAGGTGACCCTGATGGGGTACAATCCAAATCGGGGAAGATCTCTTAGCTTGCTGTTTCTCACTCAGAGTAGCTCCATATCCGGGTACGTTCCATCCTATGTATACTAGTGTCTCATCTCTCGGGATAGTCTCGTAGGAAATATCTTCCTTAATCATGTCCACTATACCCTTAACTAGAGCACTATTCTTAGGATTGTATGTTACAGAACGTAGGGGGTAGACTTCATGTGCATATATGAACATTGTTCTGTATGCCCACACAGAACCATTGTGGCTGAAAGGCAGGACCAGATAAGGGATACCTTTATCCGTTGTGTGAGGCATAAGACCACACACCCAACAGTTAGTCGTGTTCATTACTAGTTGGTGTTGGTGCAAGAGCTGAACAAAGGAGTTATTGACAAACTCTAATCTCCTAGCGGATTCGTGTTCAGGAAGGGGTTGAAAAGAATGTGAGGAAACAGTGGAAGGAGGAGGTGTAGGCGATGTAGTGGGTGCAAATGTTACCCGAAAAGAGAATAAAACATAACCTATAAAAAATATCATCACACTGAATAACATGAAAATGCACAATATCAAAAAGCTTTTCTTTGTCATCATTTTACATATTTTGTTTTTAAAGTTCACAGTTTTGGCAGATCTCTCCATCTCGAAAAACTCCATCTTCTCTAAAATGCTGCCCGCGATGGGAGGTTGTTTCTGCTAAGGAATGCTTCTGTCAGTCTAGGGCAACTCCCTTAAACCAACCAGAACTGTCGACCTAACGTCGTCAGCTGCACCCCAAAGACTTTGGGCAATCGCGGCCCTAGCAGCGGAACCCAGATGGCGGTTCAAAAAACAAAAATAAGCAAGTTTCTCAGATGGGAGAGCTGCGCTTTCAAAAATAGCAAAAAGGAAAATGTTATTTATTTGTTCATAGGTCTCGGCCTCAAATTGTATCTTTGCTTTCCAGGTATGGTATGATCTCGGAAAAGGAGTTCAGATTCTGTAGTGTCCAATCGAATTGACGGTGATACAGCTGGTTGCAAAATGTTGTCGCTCTCTTTTTCAGTAAGTGTTCCTTTTATACGTGCATCACTGAAAGTTAGAAAACGTGGCACAGTTTCAGTCTCTGAGTCGGCGACACCCTCCTGGACCCACCGGTCGTATGGCAGAGGCAGAGGGATCCGCTTGTAGTGGATCCCGTGGATCCAGTTTTTCTTCCCCTCCACTCGAACAGCTGATCTTGTTGAGAGAAGAACGAGATGCGGTCCGGTCCACCTGGCTGGGCTTTGTTCGCTGGAATTTTTTTACTAGAATCCAGGATCCAGGGTCGATTCTGATGCCCTGGAGTTTCAGAGACCGGAGGCAGGGTGTCATGGACCTGTTGGTGTAAAACACGCAATTTAGCCGTCAATTCGTACAAATAGTCAAGCAAAACAGGGTGTTCGATTTCACTGAACTTTGTGGGCCTTGGCACTCTCCATATGTTGGCCGGGCGGCCAAAAACAATCTCATAAGGACTAAGTCCCACTCCCGAATGCACAGTCATTCTGGTTGATAGGAGTGCTAAAGGGAGAGTGTCAGGCCATTTAAGACCAGAGCTCGCTTGAATTTTGGCCAGTTTAAGTTTTAACGTGCCGTTGTTACATTCTACTAATCCAGCTGATTGGGGGTGATTTGCAGCGTGGAACTTCTGATGAATGCCTAGCCCTTCGCATACTTTCTTCATCACTCCACCCACAAATTCACTTCCATTGTCACTCCAGACCATTCTAGGCATTCCGAATCTGGGGAAGAACTCTTTCACAAGGGCTTTAGCTGTGGACAAGGCAGTATTGTCTTTTAGGGGGTAGGCTTCCACCCATCTTGAGAAGGCGCAAACAACAACGAGTACGTATTTTAAGTTGTTGCACCTCTCCATGTCGATGAAATCTAGCTGCAAAACCTCGAACGGATACGTAGGAGGCGCAAAATGACCAGCTGGAGTTGGGGTTACCCTACCAGGATTGTGTTTCAGACACACCATGCAATTCTTGACCACATTTTCTGCACACTTAGGAATTCCAGCATTTTGCCATACTGGAGCCAACAACTTACAAATCCCTTTCACACTGATGTGGGCCATTCCATGGGCCATTGTAACCACTGCAAGCACATACGCATCGGGTAACAACCATCTCTGATGCTCTGACAATTCAACCCAACAACCATTGGCATCCATTTTACCCGTACTTTCTCTCCACACACTCAACTCTTTCTCTGTAGCCTCAGCTTGAATAGACTTCACACTCTCTATCGTGTCTTCACACATTCCAACATCACCAACCCATCTTGCAGGGCCTGCAACATACATTCGGCTCATAACATTCCTTGCAGTTTCTTTCGCGATTTCGTCAGCAAATGCATTTCCACGACCAACATCATCAGTCACCTTCTTGTGAGCACTACATTTCACAATCGCCACTTGCAGAGGCAAGGTCAGTGGTTCAAGAAGCTCATTCACCAACTGACCATGCTGAATCTTAGCTCCATGCGAAGTCAGGAACCCACGTTCTTTCCACAATCGTCCAAAACTGCCACTCCAAATGCATACTGACTATCGGTGTAGATGGTCACTTTCATTCCTTTTGACAACACACATGCTCTTGTAAGTGCAATCAACTCTGCTGCTTGAGCTGAATTATGTGGAATACGTGCAGCTTCAACAATTGTATGCAAAGTCATGACAGCATATGCTGCAGTCGTGTCACCATTCGGGAGCTTGAAGCATGAACCATCCACCCATAATGTACCATCACATTCAGCAAGAGGAGTATCTAGGAGATCTATTCTCCCTTTCGTTTCTTCTTCTGTTCTAAGAAAACAGTCATGCTGTTCTGAATCATCTAACTCTGTTACAATTGGCAACAACGTAGCTGGGTTAAGTGTGTTGCATCTTTTTATGTGCACATGACTAGCTAACAATGTCAACTCGTAACCTGACAATCGAGCACTAGTTAAGTGCTGTGTCTTGGTTCTGTTTAACAACGTGTCTACTGCATGTGGGACCATTACAATTAACGTGTTATTCATTACTAAACCAGCAGACTGTCGAATAGAAACAGCTGCTGCCGCTGTTGCTCTTAAACAACTCGGCAATGCTTTAGCTACCGGATCCAAAGTCGACGAAAAATATGCACATGGACGCTGCTTGTCTCCAAACAACTGTGTCAACACTGATAATGCACAACCTTGTTTCTCATGGACATACAATGTAAAGGGCTTACTGTAGTCAGGGGTACCCAACACAGGAGCCGAACATAATGCTGTGCGCAATTCAGAAAAACTTTTCTGACACTCTCAGACCAAGGAACGGGATTCGGTGTATCTTTACAAGTTAATGCCACCAAAGGTTTTGCCAGCAAGGAAAAATTTGGTATCCATTGCCTGCAATATGATGTAATGTCCAAGAAAGCACGCATTTCTCTCTGTGTTCTTGGCACACTCAATTTTGCTATTGCCTGTGAATTCTTTCTGGGGTCAGTTTCCTTCCCTCCTTCGATAAGAGATGACCTAAGTAGGTCACTTCTTGTCGACAATATTGCAATTTGGAAAGTGACACCTTGTGATGCAAATCACACAGATAACGCAACAATGAGAACGTGGCTTCTTTACAGATTTCCTCAGTATCTTCAGCCACAAGCAAATCATCAACATACTGAATGAGGGTAGCTACAGCAGGTAAAATAATCGTATCAAGCTGTGTTTTTAGAGCCTGACTATATATTGATGGACTTTCACAGTAGCCCTGTGGAGCGCGTTTAAAGCGGAAGCTTCGACCTCCTAAACTGAAGCCAAAAATATCCCTACTCTCCTCAGCAATCGGGATGCTGAAGAAAGCATTCTTCAAGTCAATCACCGAAAACCAGGTGGCAGAAGCTGGAATCATAGTCAATAGGGCAGTAATGTCAGGAACAACTGGAAATTGTGGCACAACTATTTTATTCACCTCTCTAAGATCAATCACAAATCTGTAAACAGGTGGCTGGGAAGGGTCAGTTCGTTTCAAAACAGGCAGAACAGGACTATTGCAAACGTTGCCTCTTGTCTCTTCAATCACATCTTTTTCAATCAAATCATAAATGATCGCTAGTAAAGCTTTTTCACCTTCACTAGAAATTTTATATTGTGGAATGCGTGGCATTTTAACATTGGCTTTCAATGTTACAACATATGGTGGTATTTCCAAAAGACCCACATAATTAGGACCAGTAGCCCAAAGAATATCAGGAAGAAACGACAATTCTGTCGGAAGTTTATCCCTTGACAAATACATTGGAGAAACCACTTTCTTACCCAGTGTAAGTTGTACTCCAGATGGAGAGCAGTACAAAGTCGCATACAATCTTTTCTGAAAATCTAATCCTAGCAAGTTTTCACCACAACCTGTCGTCAGAATAAGGGGTGCTTCGAATTCACAAGGACCAACAGAAAGAGACAAAGGGTCAGAAATCGGATTTCTAACTGGGGCGCCAGAAAAACCTACTGATACATTCGTTTCGCCAGACAAAGGTGCGCCAGGGAGTTTTGAGTGCATAATAGAACTCTTTGTAGCACCAGTATCCAACAGAAAAGGCTCTGACACACCTGATGTAATCACCTCAACGTAAGGTCCACTCTGATCTACTGGAACTGAAACATTTCCCTCTCTTTGTCTATGGCTGTCCTAGCAATCATTATCTTCCATATGCTCATCTTCTGCATAGTAATCATCAGCATAGTACTGAGCCGTCCTACCAGACGCGTTATTCTGCTGATCAAATCTATTAATAGAATTTTGAGGCGGAAGGGGACGAGCGTTATGGGGGAAATTTCCACATCCTTTACCTCTAGGCGCTTGCTGAACACCTCTACCTCCTCTTGTGTTTGACACACCATTCGCGCGCTGTAACAGGACAGGGCAACTATACTTAAAATGGCCCTCTTCCTTGCAATATGAACACTGATTGGGACCTACAGGGACACGTGGTTGAGTATACTCTACTCTTTGCCTATGAAACTGTTGAGGTTGCTGATAATTATTCTGATAGTTACTCTGAGCACCACTATTTTGACCACCACGTGGCGGATATGCTTGCTGTAACAAAACCTTTGTTTTTAACTCTTTAGTTTTCTTCTCTGCTCTATCTTTCTTATCTTTGTCTCGATTTTCGTAATATTGTGCAGTAGCCAATATCTGTGCTGAAGAGGAAACTGCCCAAGACCTCTCTGAATCTTTTAACTCTTTACACAACTCGGGAAGCAGATTATGCACAAATTTATCGACGAACAATCGCTGGCCACCTTCTGTGCTCATATCTTGACAACTGTGGGCGACAAACGTCTCTTCAAACCTGGTGAAGAAATCAGACACCGTTTCATCTTTCTTCTGCTTACACGCAGACAACTTATCCCAATTTACACGCATCGCAGGCATTATAGTTTTCATGTAATCAATGATCCTACCAGGAAGATCTGCTACTAAAGGTTCAGGTTTAGCACCACCAATTTGTAGGGCATCTGCAGCAGCAATATTAGCCCATGAGTCACCTAATTCCTGATCATGATCTGTATGACGAATCTTTCCCCATAAAGGCTGTGGAACAACGTTCCCAAACAACATGTCTATATCCGCTAAATTCATGATGCATAACCCAGCAGTCTGTGACAACTCTTTGTAATACCCTGCGGGATTTTTACGGGGATCAGGCAATGTCTGCTTAAGGGCCAAAACTTCAGCTCGCTTCCATGGAACATGTACCCACACACGCTGGAAATGAGGCTGAATAGGTGGGTTAGCTGCTAGGTCCCCTTCCCTCCATTGTGGGGGAACTTCTCTCATGGGATATTGTCTTCCCTTCTTTTTAACAGAAGAATCAGACTCAAACAACATCTTAGAAACACCTTCAGTCCTAAGCGACAACAACGTCGCAACTGCTTTCTTAACATCTGAACCCACAATTGCGCCTTTTGAAAACTCGAACCGTACATGGCTCAACTCGGGCGGATTAGAGTCCAAATCATTGTCCTCTAAATCTTCACACAGAAAAGCACACATTTTCTCAAAAACGTATCTCTGCCTTGATGCTTCCCACTGATGGAAGACATCCGTAACAGATTCTAGATCATATTTCATCGGGTCAGTCACCCATCTATGTGCCAGATGATTTAACGTTTCTTTCTCCCTAGAATCAGGCTGTTGACTACACAACTGTTTATGCTCAGAGACAGGAGCCGGACTTGCCGCTCCAAAGAAAGGATATAGAATACTAGTAACAGTACTAGCCACTCTCTGACGAACAGAAGGAGGAGTCGATGAAAAGACAAGCGGAAAAGCAGGGTGAGGCAAGGCAGATGCAGAGGTAGTGTCAGGAGGAATACCAGGAGTGGTAGTCGTAATAGTAGTTAAAGTTGTAGGAAGTATAGGAGGAGCAGATGTAAAAGACGGTGGCCCTTGAGGAGGCTGCACCGGAGGAGCAGGAGCCAACTGGAGAATAGCTGGTGGGTGCTGTGGAGGAGCAGGAGGCAATGCAACCACGGGTTGCGCAACTAAAGGTTGCGGAGGTGCCGTAGCATTTTGCGCATAGGGGGGTGGCGAACTTAACAAATGCAACATTAAAGGATCTTTTTCAAGTTCTTTTGCTGCATCTTGCTGAAGAGGCGGCAAAACTGGATAACATTTATCAATCGCCATTTTACGTTGCCTGTGCAACTGCTCACTCATCTGTTCGTCTTCATTGTCTTTAAACTGCATAGCAGCTTGCATTATCGAAATACCCCTTTCTCTCTTATTTTTCTTCGCTAATTTAATTTCCTTCTGTTTGGCTTCCTTACGCCATAGGCGGAAAGAGTCAAACATGGCCGGCCGGGCTTTCTTCTTAAAAAGTTTAACTTCGAGATTGTCTAAGATTTCCGTGTCAAAGCTACCATATTGGGGCCATTTTAAAACACCATCTTTTCTGGTGTATTTGATCCACACTTCATTGTATTTGATGGGGCCTACTCCATGTTTCACATACAATTCATAAGTTGGAGTTCCAATCGGAGGAACCGGACACGAGTCCTCCAATCGGGAGTCCCTATTATTACAACCAAGAAAAAACAAATTTCCAAGTCTGCTAAGACCAGGCATCTTCGCTCTCTAGTCTAGCTTCAAACTTCAAAGGATTATCGATTACGATATTCTCGTGAATACACGAGTCCTTCGGCTTGGGTACTTGCAAGTTCCAAATCAAAGATCCCAAAGGGATACCCAAAACTAAGAACCAACTAAGGACTGGGAGACGCTCCACTTATACTTAACTGAGATATCGATGACGTCACCAGAAGACTCGTCTATCGATTCGCTCTACCAAACATTAAGGGTCCAAATCAGGGCGATAGCCAGGGCAGCAGTCCTTTGTAGCCGTCGGGAAGCGGGGAACCTCGCAGCAAAGACTTTCGGACCACGTCGACATGCAGGGGTCGATGAAGTGGTTGGCCTTCCTCCAGAATTTTCACACGAAGCTCCTCACGAACCTCTGGCTTGGATCGGTACCGTTGGTATCGCCCCACGTTGGGCGCCAGCTGAGGTACTGGGTTTTTCAGAACCGGTACCGAACCGGTAACCCAGCGGTGTCACGGTACACCCTAAGACCTCGAGTACTTTCCTGATTCAGACACAGAAACTCAGAGTCTTCTAGGTGAAGTCAAAGATCGAATTTATTGGCTGCAACCAAGTAACAGGCGTCCTAGAAGTACAACAACACGGTGTGTATATTCTCAGGAGACTGCTCAATCTTACAAAGCCAGGCTTCTCTTTTTATACAAAATATTAAGCTCCAGGCAAACATTCTTACATTTACAGTAGACTATTCACATATTTTCACTACAAAGGAAAAGCAGAGTCATGATGACAACCCACATTACAGTTCGTCCAGCCCACAACAAATTACCCGGCAAGGCCCAACATTTTCATCAGATATCGGTGGACCCCCAATAAAAACGGGCACCTCCTCATCATAAAGCAAGTGAGAGAAAAGAGCAGGGCCAGGTGTGAGCAAGATTAGGCAGGGTGTGTGTGCGATGAAAAGGGTTTATGGCATGTTGTGCCTTGATGCTATCTCGTTCGGCCACTGGGAGAGGAACTGACCAAACAGGTTCGGCCTGGGGCAATGGTTTCAGCTTGCCCAGGTCAGAGAAAAGTCAATCAAGGTGTACGTGTCCTTTGATATCGAATTTGGCTGTAGTTATAAGCCTATGTGAGGGCAACTCACAAAATGGCTGCCGTACACAAAATGGAAGCCAAGGGTTCAGGACGAAAATGACGATTTCGAGGTGAAATCGTCACTTGAATATGACGAAAATGCTTGTACATAGTGTACTAGCAATTCTCGGTCTTTTGATATAAAAATCGTCATGCTACAACGAAGTTTTATTCACGAGTCCAGAATTTTCAGAACTACACCTTTCTTCCCATCTTGATGGATAGTCATCACGAGTACGAGGTGCGGTGGGTGTTGGATTCAAGCGTATTAAAGGATGACAGTTTTACCTCTTGGGCTGGAAAGGGCATCTTCCAGAAAATCGGTCTTGGGAATCTAAGGCCCATGTCCTTGCCACTGCTTAATCCAGCAGTTCCATGACTCCGTTGTGGCATTTACCTTCCATCCTGACTCTGGAGTCAAAGTTCTCAGCTCAAGGCGATCACCTGCAAGAAAAGACCACTTGCATGGTAAGGCGAATTACTGCGTGCTTGTGCTAGTCCGGCAAAAGAGCTTATCAACTGAAAAAAGACTTGTTGGAAAATGGTATGCTGAGTTATTATTTGAGGTATTTAGGTTAGAGCAGCTGCTAAAGACATTTACAATGAAAAAGGCCACAGCAATTAAACCAGAGGAGAAGAACTAGGGGGACCCTGAAGTCAAGGTGCCTCTCTAAACTTTAAGCAGTGGCAAGAAATGGTAATGAGCCCACAAAAGAGGTATCTGATTAAAATAGAGCACACAATTGTATGGTATTGGTTAACTAACCCTGAGGCTAATTCACTTCTTGTGTCTTTAGGGAATACCAAAACCACAGACCCTCATTTGTGAGGGAGATATAGGATTATCAGCCATGTTACTTAATGGCACACTGCTACAGAATTAGTCATTTGGAGCACAACACTCTATCCCTCATAGAGACAAGGCACACAACCAGGAAGTGATGAGCAGGTGGAACCTGGTGAGACAGGATAATTGTAAGGGAGTATAACCTTTCCTCTACTTCCTCTTAACAAAAGGAATCTTCAGCTCCACTAACGGTATGACCTTGTAGATCTGCGACCAAGGAAGTCAGTAGACACCCACCCAAATCATAGAAAAAGTCAGCCGACTCTCTTTTGCAAACCCCTTACCCTTGGGGGCTGCTACCTGTACACAGATGTTGGTGAAGTGTTCATGGTGCCAGCCTTCAGTGAGATTTGTGTACTCGGCTTTAGTCCTGCAGACCCCTAGAACAATTGAGGTTGGTGTTTTCCTGGTCCTGGCAACCATATTACATTTTATAAGTGATAACTTTAGATTGGGAGCAGAGAGTAATATGCTGTTTACACTCAAATTAATTGTAATTTAAAATCATCTTTGATTGTAAATTCAAATTTTAATTCACAATTCAAAATTAAAAAAACGTAGCTTTAAAAAAGATGACATTTTCTTGCCCTAGCCATTTGTGCCTTTTGTCAGCGTCCTGGATCACAGTACAATGAATAGCTCTGCTGTTGGGGTTTTTGTATTCCTCCCAGGCAGTGATACAAAGGGGACTAGAGTTTGTAAGAATGGGCCACTATGTCAGGATGGGTGAGGGCTGTTCTGTGTCCTGCCCCACTTGCAATTTAAAAGGCTTGCCTCCAGCACACACAAAGGAACCGGATACCTGCCTTTTGTCACCCTAGTCTTTTTGGAGTCTTGACCGGTGAAGAGAGGAACTTTCCAGAACCAGATGTGTGGACAGGACAAAGTGCCCCCCCACACACAAAGGCTGGCACAGAGCCTCAGACCAACTCATCAGAACACCCCTGGACCTGTAGATATTACAGAAGATGGACTTCCTTGCTGCCAGAGGAATGCCCATCTGCTTGAGGACTGCTTGCTCTCATCCCACGCTAACTTGAGTGACTTCTAGGGTCAGTTGACTGACCTTCTTTGTGAGCTAAAGGGATATATCAAGCTCCAGAAGTCTCCTTGCAACTTACCAGCTGACCTACTGCACAGGTCTGCCTATTCTTGCAACTGGACCTGCCTGCGCCCTGCTGACCTATTCTACAGAGTGTTCGGAATCCACAAGCACTGCCCCCCAGGTCCTGGATCCTTGTCTGGCATCAGCCTGACCTCCTCCATAGAAGATGAGGTGAAATTCTGAAGTTTGGGTTCTTTGCAATCATAAAAAGGGCCTCTTCACACAGAGATTGGGTGAGAACTGCTCTTTGGGCTACAATGACCACTAAGGTTGACTGGTAACGGGAGATCTGCACTCCGTGCTACAACAAGGACAGCCCACAGTGACTGCCAGAGTAAGGCTCCAGCAACAACCGTCCACAACGTCAGGCCAGCTCTTCACGGTGCAAGTGACGACAGCCCACAACAACAGGCTCCTTGAGGCCTTCTCTAGAGTGAATGGAACTCTTTTGTGCTGGACTTTGAGAAGGTAACTTTTTCAGCTGGACTAACCTGGGCCCTGTATCCGACCCACAAACCTTCCCAGTCAGTCTTCATTTTTTTCCCAATCTAGCATGACCAGGTGACTGCGAAATGTGCTTTGTGGTTTTAGACATTGTTTACACAAAAAATTTGAAATGGCATATCTACAGTTCTATGGTTTGGTTATTTGTCGGTCTGGTATGGTATTTTAATAAAAATTTACACTACTTTTGCAAATTGGTTTGGGATTTTTCATGTGTTTTAACTTGATTACTATTTATGTACTGCAAAAAGTATGTTAGGCCTGGCTGCTTTTGTTCCAAGCTAACAGGATTAAGCCCAGGTTATTTTAGTGACTTTCATGGTTGTTGCCTGAACGGGTCCTCCACCCCTTTCAAACAATACCCCCATTTATTACAGTATTTCATAGGAAGGTGTAGGCCTGGAAAAATGTTTAATATGCCAGGTTGAAAAATCAGATTAAAACTGAAAATAGGTTGCAAGGACAGGCTTGGAGACATGTTTTGCAGTGCTACTTGAGTGGGTTGCACAATGAGCGCTGCAGCCCACTGGCAGCATTTAATTTACAGCCCCAAGGTATATGAAGTACCATATAGCAGGGACTCTTAAGTAAATTAAAGGTGCCAGTTAGGTGTATACCAATGTATGTTTGTTTAGAAAGGTGAGCACAAGTAATTTACCTCTGGTTGGCAGGAGTAAAGTGCACATAGTCGTAGGGCCAGCAAAAATGGGTTCAGCATAAGCATAAGAAGGTATCATTCTGAGGGAATTCGCTAGAAAAGGTGAATTTCCAACAGTATGCACAATATATTGATACATATTTAAATGTCCTATACAAATCATTTGTTTTCGCCATTCAAAGTGGTTCATGAACAGCAAACACTTGGTATGAAGTTTTTTACAATCCAAACTGTGTAGGGTACAATGCTTTGCCTGCACTATGCTAATGTTTGATTCATCAGGGGTTAGAGAAAGTATTAAAATTGTTAGTCATGATAAAGGATTTCATCCAATAGATCAGCTAATACTATGTTCATCCTTTCTTTGGGTAGGTACTCATTTAACATGTGCATTGTTTAAGCCTGGGTGAGAAATTTAAAAAGCGCTATCCTTTTCATATTGATTTCTACTGTTTGGCAAATAACAATGCAATCTCCTCTTCAGGTTTGGGTCAATTGGGTTTGGGACATTCTATATCTACCTAGTCCTTTTTAAGTCTGGTGCACAGACTTCTTGTCTATTGGTTACAATACTAAGACACTTTGAGACATCCCCTTCTTTGCAATTGTATGGCTTAGCTGTCTACCCTCTGACCCTGCTCCAGGGACCGGATTGCTCCCCTGACGCCCACAGCACCCTGTGAGCGCTCTCCCACCCGCTGCTGCCGCTCCATGGGGTTCAAGACCCATGTGCCTCGCTCCACGCCTCTGTGGTCTGTTTTCTACTGGTGGTTATTGTTATTGGTTATTGTGCTGTTCCATTTTTACAGCTGACTTTCCCGTTGTTGTCTCCCTCTGGCCCCCCTCCCCCTTTTGCCTTCTGTGTCCTCCGTTCCCGCTGCTTCGCCCGTGGCCACGCCCCCTCGCCGCCCCGCTCCCAGCTGCTCCTCCCTCCCTCCTCTCCTCATGTCGACCGTCGCCAGGACGCGCAGTGGGCGCGCCGATTGCGCACCAAAGGCGCGCCAAAGGCAAGCCTGTCTGGCCCGCCCGCGCCTGGACCACGCCCAGCGCCAGAACCCCTGGACCCCGAGGTGCAACACTAGACTGCACTACGACTCCAGCACCCTCCACGCACTCAACGTCAGACTAGATCACTCCTGCCACCGGGCCACCCCGAAGAACACCCAAGGGCCCTTCTCCTGCTAGAACTGCAGCTTCACTAGCATCCGGCCCGCCAAACCATCAACCAGAGAACCCAACCACCTCCGATGCATCCTCCTCAACACCCGCTCCGCTCACAAGCACGCCATCGAACTCTGGGACCTCCTAGACTCAACCACTCCGGATGTCGCCTTCCTGACGGAGACCTGGCTGAACGCCACCTTGGCACCAGACATCCCCATAGCCATCCCTGAGGGGGCTACAAGATCTCCTGCAGAGACTGCACCAACGGAGTGGGAGGGGGAATCGCCATCATCCACAAGGACACCCTCAGAGTCTCGACCAACACCGATGACACCCTCACCACCGCCAAGCACATGCACTTCCAGATCCACACCGACCCCAACACCACCCTCAGAGGTACACTCATCTACAGACCGCACGGACCATGACCACAGTTCAGCGACACCATCGCCGACCTCGTCAGCACCCACGCCCTCGGCTCCATGGACTACATCCTCCTCGGGGACCTGAACTTCCACCTCGAGAACAACAACGACGCCAACACCACCGCCCTGATCGACAACCTCGCCAACCTCGGACTCAAACAGCTTGTGACGACACCCACCCACGCCGCCAGACACACACTGGACCCCATCTTCTCCGCAAGTCCCCACGTCTCCTTCAACCACACCACCGAACTCCATTGGACTGACCACAGATGCGTCCACTTCACCTTCAGGAAACCCACCACACACCGCCGCACCCAACAGTTGCCACGCCGCCGCTGGGGCAAGGTCACCAAGGACCAGCTGACCACCACCCTCGCCCTTAGTCCACCCGACGACCCCACCGACCCCCCCGCCGCCGCAGCCACCACCGCCATCAACCTCAACAAATGGATCAACGACTGCGCCGACACCCTCGCCCCACTCAAGACCTCCACAACCCATCACACCAACAAGAAAGCTGCATGGGTCACCGAAGACCTCCGGACCTCCAAACACACCTATCGGAAGCTGGAGAAGAGATGGCTTCGCGACCGAACTCCAGACAACCACACAGCCCACAAAAACTCCACCCAAAGACACCACTTCAGGACCACAAAGAGGACCACCTTCAAGAACCGCCTAGACAACAACGCACACAACACCAATGAGCTCTTCAGCATTGTGAAATAACTCTCCAACACCAACGACATCCCACCTTCACAAGACCTGTGCGATTCACTGGCCACCTTCTTTCACCGCAAGAACACCGACATCCACGACAGCTTCAACTCCGACACCCCCACCGCCAACACCACCCCCGCGACCTCCACCCGCACCAGTCGCCTGACCGCCTGGTCCAACGTCAGCGATGAAGTCACTATCAAGACCATGAACTCCATCCACTCCGGATCCCCATCAGACCCATGCCCCATCACGTCTTCAACAAAGCCGCCGCAGTCATCGCACCCCATCTCCGGAAAACCATCAGCACCTTCGAGACAGCTACCTTCCCTGAGAGCTGGAAACACAACGAGATCAACGCCCTACTGAAGAAACCCAAGGCAGACCCCAAGGACCTCAAGAACTTCCGGCCCATCTCCCTGCTCCCCTTCCCGGCGAAAGTCACAGAGAAGATTGTCAACAGACAGCTGACCCGCTACCTCGAAGACAACAGCATCCTGGACCCATCCCAGCCCGGCTTCCGCAGCAACCACAGCACCGAGACCGCCCTCATCGCCTCCACCGACGACATCAGGGTCCTGATGGACAAAGGAGAAGCAGTCGCCCTCACCCTTCTGGACCTATCAGCAACCTTCCACCGCATCCGAACAGCACACCTCCAAGACGCCGGAATCCAAGAGAAGGCCCTGGCATGGACCACATCCTTCCTCTCCGGCAGAACCCAGAGCGTCCGCCTCCCACCCTTCCGCTCCAAGACCACCGAGATCATCTGCGGCGTCCCACAGGGATCCTCCCTCAGCCCGACGCTGTTCAATATCTACATGGCACCGCTCGCCCACGTCGCACGACGACATACCCTCAACATCATATCTTACGCCGACGACACCCAGCTGATCATATCCCTCACCGAACACCCCCACACCGCCAAAGAAAATCTCCACAGAGGAATGAAGGCTGTCGCCGAATGGATGAAGGAGAGCAAACTGAAACTGAACTCAGACAAGATGGAGGTCCTCATCCTCGGCTCCACCCCCTCAGCCTGGGATGACTCCTGGTTGCCCACTTCGCTAGGAACATCCCCAGAACCCACCAAACACGCACCCAACCTGGGGATAATCCTCGACTCTGCCCTCTCCATGACCAAGCAAGTCAACGCCGTCTCCGCGTCCTGCTTCAACACCCTTCGAATGCTCCGCAGAATCTACAAATGGATCCCCTCCAACTCAAGAAAGACCGTCACCACGCCCTCGTCACCAGCAGACTGGACTACAGGAACGCCCTCTACGCAGGAACAACAACCAAGCTCCTGAGACGGCTCCAACGCACCCAGATCACCGCGGCCCGACTGATCCTCGACGTCCCACGACACAGCCACATCACCCCCCACCAGAAAAACCTGCACTGGCTCCCCGTCAACAAGAGGATAACCTTCAAGCTCCTCATCCACGCACACAAGGCCGTCCACAACACCGGACCAGCATACCTCAACAACCGACTCAGCTTCTACACCCCCACCCGCAGCCTCCGCTTGGCCAGCCTCGCCCTCGCCACAGTTCCTCGCATCCGGAAAACCACCGCCGCCGGCAGATCCTTCTCCTACCTCGCCGCCAAGACCCGGAACACTCTCCCTACCGACCTACGACAGACCCAGAACCTGCCGACCTTTAGAAGACTTCTCAAGACCTGGCTCTTCGATCAGTAGCAGCCCCCACCCCCCCCCAGCGCCTTGAGGCCCTCACGGGTATGTAGCGCGCTTTACAAATGTTGTTTGTTGTTGTTGTTGTATTTAGAGTGTTTACTCTATATTTGAAGGCTTTTCTCCCTTTTCTTGTGTTTATTTCACCCTGAATGATTACTGTTTCCCAGTTTATTTGTTTATTTATAGGTTTTATATAGCACTAGCTAGACCCAAAGGTATCAGAGCTCTTTACATATAATGTGAGATCGTTTGATTGAAGTACACGTATATATACAGATAAAGAAAATTGTGAGGCAGTCAAGGTAGTTACAATATCTGGACAGCATGAGTAAATGACATAGGAGACAGCTGAAACAATAAATCGACCGTCACAATGGGTCTAGTCAGATTGGGTGTGAGCTTTCGTAACATAGCTCAGTTTGCGTGCTTATTAAAGTATTAGTTGATTATTATGTTTTTAAAGTCCTGCTTGAAGCAGGAAAAGGAGGGGTTGCGACAGAGTACTCACTAGGGCGTGAGTTCCAGATACTAGGTACATTTCTAGAGAATGAGCGTGTCTGGAAGGATTTCTTTTTCAGTTTGAGAGTTATGAGAAAATGTGAGTTGGAGCATCTCGGAGTCCTGGCTCTACCTGCTTTCGAAAGTTTGTTATGTAGATAGTCGGGGTTATGTGTGGGAAGGGCTTTGTTGGTGATGCAAGCAGTCTCGTAGATACATCTTCTTTTGATGGAAAGCCATTTGAGGCTCTTGATGGCTGGTGAGATATGCTCAAAGTGTTTTCCACCTGTTAGGAGCCATGCCACCATGTTGAGAACTGTTCTTAGAGGGGCAAAGAGAATTTTTGGAGTTCCTGTGAAGATGGTGTTACCATAATCCAGTTTTGAGAGGACTAGAGCCTGCACTACTGTCTTAAAATCATCAGGGGAAAGAATGGATTGATTTTTTGGAGGTGTTTTAGTGTGGAAAGTGCTTCTTTGGCTTAGTTTTTGATGTGGTCCTTCACTGACAAATCCACAGAGGAATGAAGGCCGTCGCCGAATGGATGAAGGAGAGCAAACTGAAACTGAACTCAGAGAAGATGGAGCTCCTCATCCTTGGCTTCACCCCCTCAGCCTGGGACGACTCCTGGTGGCCCACTTCGCTAGGAACACCCCCAGAACCCACCAAACACGCACGTAACCTGGGGATCATCCTCGACTCCGCCCTCTCCATGACCAAGCAAGTCAACGCCGTCTCCGCGTCCTGCTTCAACACCCTCCGAATGCTCCGCAGAATCTTCAAATGGATCCCCTCTGACACGAGAAAGACTGTCACCCACGCCCTCGTCACCAGCAGACTGGACTACAGGAACGCCCTCTACGCAGGAACAACAACCAAGCTCCTGAGACGGCTCCAATGCATCCAGAACACCGCGGCCCGACTGATCCTCGACGTCCCACGACACAGCCACATCATCCCCCACCTGAGAGACCTGCACTGGCTCCCCGTCAACAAGAGGATCACCTTCTAGCTCCTCATCCCGCACACAAGGCCCTCCACAACGCCGGACCAGCATACCTCAACGACCGACTCAGCTTCTACACCCCCACCCGCAGCCTCCGCTTGGCCAGCCTCGCCCTCGCCACAGTTCCTCGCATCCGGAAAACCACCGCCGGTGGCAGATCCTTCTCCTACCTCGCCGCCAAGACGTGGAACACTCTCCCTACCGACCTACGACAGACCCAGAACCTGCCGACCTTTAGAAGACTTCTCAAGCCATGGCTCTTCGATAAGTAGCAGCCCCCATGCCCCCAGTGCCTTGAGACCCTCACGGGTATGTAGCGCGCCTTACAAATGTTGTTTGTTGTTGTTGTATTTAGAGTGTTTACTCTATATTTGAAGGCTTTTCTCCCTTTTCTTGTGTTTATTTCACCCTGAATGATTACTGTTTCACAGTTTATTTGTTTATTTATAGGTTTTATGCAGCACTAGCTAGACCCAAAGGTATCAGAGCTCTTTACATATAATGTGAGATCGTTTGATTGAAGTACATGCATATATACAGATAAAGAAAATTGTGAGGCAGTCAAGGTAGTTACAATATCCGGATAGCATGAGTAAATGACATAGGAGACAGCTGAAACAATAAGTCGCCCGTCACAACGGGTCTAGTCAGATTGGGTGTGAGCTTTGGGAACATAGCTCAGTTTGCGTGCTTGTTAAAGTATTAGTTGATTATTATGTTTTTAAAGTCCTGCTTGAAGCAGGAAAAGGAGGGGGTTTTTTAGGGCAGAAAAGTAGTATTTGTTTTTTGTTGGGGTTCAACTTTAAGTAGTTGGTGTTAAGCCAAGTTTGTATCTTGGTTCGTGTGGTGCTCAGATGTAGGATGTCATTGGGTGATTTAATTCTGTAGTAGAGTTGGGTGTCATTGGCATATAGGTGATATTTGACCCCTGCTTGGTTCAGGATAACAGTAAGGCGTTCCAAGAGGAGATTGAAAAGGGATGTGGAGAGAATTGAGCTTTGGGGTACACCATGAGGTACTAGTGTAGGTTTTGAGAGACAGTTGTTGATTTTTATTTGTTTGCGAGCATTGGTACCAGTGTGGTTCTTGTTGTGAGTGATGTTGCAGGTTAGATGCAAAACATTGTTTTACTGTGGCATTGATACCAGTGCGTTTCTTGAGTGTCTCGAATCATTCTGGGTGATTTACGGTATCAATAGCCGCAGATAAGTCAAGTAGGATTAGGAGGCATGCATCACCTTCATTTAAGGATCTGTGAATGTCATCAGAGAGATTGAGCATAGCAGCAGAGGAAAACTTCTCTCCACCTATTTTCCTCGCTCAGAGAGAAATTGTGGCGGTTCCTACATTCTGGCAGGGGCCATCACTGAAGAGCACCTGTAACTCAACCAAAAATAACAGAATAGAAAAATAGGATAAAACAATAGATCAAAATAATAGGTCAACATAAAGAGTTTAAATAACAATAACTATCTTTTATTTGAACTTATTTTGTAATCCACTATAAAAATGTCATTAAAATCTCCAGGCTCAGATACTATTCCCATTTATTTAACTGCTGTGTTGTGTATGTATCAAACCGTTCACCTCCATATCTTTGTAAACTTCTTACCAGGACTCCATGCTCTCTTACAGTGTGAGCATCCATAGACTCATCCAACACGCCTTTAATACCAGCTTTAATGACACAAAAAACATGTGACAGGAAATAAACTGGGCGCATCACTATGGAAATTGCACAACACTTCAGCGCTCTTTATCGCTTTGGGCTTGCCTAGTGATGTCAAGCATGACCATTGGAGCAAAGCAGCCAGGTAGATCCCAGTCACAGCCTGGAGTAAGTCAATGGCAGGAGTGCGAGTGTGAGGAGAAACAAGGAGGCACCAGGAGGAGTTAAAGGATTAATAGTTTTCTTTTCTTTTTTTAAATGTTGAAAAAGTACCTGGATAATCCATCCAGAAAAATCCATAACAAAGCATAGGTAGGAGAACCAGTGACCAATGCAGATTCTGTTCCCTCCAGAAAGATAACCGGTATCTAAACTAGTTCCTCAAATAGTCCTAAAATGTGAAAAGATGCACGCAGGATTCTCAAATATTGGAATGCAGCAGCTAGTTGCCAATGTTAAGCAAAATTAATCTCTATGCAATATCTTCAAGCGTTTATTCCATCCACCAAGATACAGCGCAGCCAGCAGGTTCAGCCACTACACCAACTGGCATCAGTTGATGAGGCTACTCCAACATCCTAACCGATGTATTAAAGGATAAAGGGCCAGTGTAGTGCAAGTTACAACAAATGTGGGAAGCTTCCGTAGTAGAAAAGAAATGTTTTCTGGTTCACCCCCAAAATCAAGGGGTTCTTATACGCAATTCTTGCATAGTTTATTAGCAATACTGCAAATTCATTGTGGTGTGACCAAACGTATAATCTCTTTAGGAAATCAGAAACCAAGACAATTAGTCATTACCTTAATACATGGGTCTTCAATCTGTGGGCCGAGACCCCCAAGGTGGGCGTGGACTCACTCAAAGGGGGTCGCGCTCCTGCCTGGAACTGCCTGGATCCGGTGTTCTAACTAGCTGATCTTTCCCGTCGGTTTGGTCTCCCCCTGATTGGTGGACAAAAGAATATAACGTCATCCACAACTGTCCTCCAATCAGAGAGACATCAGGATGCACAAACCATGAAATTTCGGGAGCTGGGGTCATGAATATGCACCTGTGGAATGAACATAGAGTGCATCATATCTTTTTTTTTCGCTACCTTGCACCCTGTTGCCTTTCCTGGGCGTCCTCGTTGTTGTTGCTGCTGCTGTGTGTAGTTCCAGCTGGTGCCCTTTCAATGCCTCTTCCTCGTGGCTACTTCTGTTATCTGATCGCCTTGCTGTTTTCCAAGGCAACCGAAGCTTCGAAGTGCTGGTGAGTCAGCTGAATCTTCCCCCCTCCTTTCTCCTCATCCACCATGCCCTGCTTTTCACCCCTCAGACATACACACACACCCCTCGACTTTTTTTTATTTCAAACTATGCTATTTCCAAAGGCTACATTACAAAAATACTGTTTATTTATGTTCACTTCCACTTTTACACTGACTGCATAAGCCTTTTTACTATCTTGTTCTGCGTGGTACATTGATTTCTTTTAAATCAATTTTTAACATCATTCTGCCGTTACTAGGTGACATCAAACTACAGCAAAGGACTGAAATTATGTATGGGCTATTAATGCATACGTGTTTTTTTCCCCCCAAAATCATGCATTAGGAGATCGCAGTGACCGGGGTCTGGTGGCTCAATACACTTTTGGTAATTACAAATGGGACTTGTTCATGCCCCAGCCAAATGCACAGCTGTACGCCGCCCTTGCGGCATTCAAAACTTAAACCAATTTTTATCCAATCTTCATTTATAAAACATTACTCTTTTCTCCACTTTGTATCTGATGTGTTCTTATTCCGTTCTAAGTATCCACCTGTGGATTTTTGGGCTTTTTTCAAGTTTCTAATATTTATTCTGTGCCCATCCGGACCTCTTCAGTAAATACGATTAATGCCAGGCTCATCTTAGGCAGTATTTATTCCATAAAAACCCAATGCATTTCGGGCGACGCAGCGCCCTTCTTCGGGGGTCACTAGAAAATAATCAAACATGTACCAATTACTCCTCCTGAAGAAGGGCGCTGCGTCGCCCGAAATGCATTGGGTTTTTATGGAATAAATACTGCCTAAGATGAGCCTTGCATTAATCGTATTTATTGAAGAGGTCCGGATGGGCACAGAATAAATATTAGAAACTTGAAAAAAGGCCAAAAATTCCACACGTGGATACTTAGAACGGAATAAGAACACATCAGATAAAAAGTGGAGAAAAGAGTAATGTTTTATAAATGAAGATTGGATAAAAATTGGTTTAAGTTTTTAATGCCGCAAGGGCGGCGTAAAGCTGTGCATTTGGCTGGGGCATGAACATGTCCCATTTGTAATTACCTAAGTCGTACCTGGTGGCATTTGGGCTTGCCACATACCAATCTGCACGCTACGACCAATCTAATGACTATGAAGATGGAAAAAACTGCTGACAAACGGGTGTGCATCCCTTATCTTTCAAAAGAATCAATACACTTACACTTACAGTACGGAGAGAGCACTGTTATTCATGGTCGAGCATCTGCGGGCAGTTCTGGATGCAGGTCAAACGGCGGCGCTTGTCTTGTTAGATCTGAGCGCCGCCTTTGACACGGTCTCGCACGAGATCCTCCTGCGGCGTCTTGAGGAGATAGGTGTGACCGGTACTGCACACCAGTGGTTCCGTTCGTTTCTCGCGGATCGTTCCTTCTGTGTGGCTGCCCCGCCCTACCAGTCCAAATTACATCCTCTGTCTCTTGGGGTCCCGCAGGGTTCCTCGCTGAGCCCCACGCTGTTTAACCTTTACGTGAGGCCGCTGGCTGAGGTTGTGAAGCTCTGCGGCATGACCATGGTGTCGTACGCAGATGACACCCAGCTAGTGGTCACGATCAGCGGGGACTCCGGGGTGGATGCCCCAAGATTCAGAGAAGGACTCCGGGCGGTGGCCAGTTGGATGACGTCCAACTGTCTCCAACTGAATGCCAAAAAAACAGAGGTCATGGTCTTTGGTAAGCGGACGGAACTATGGGGAGACACCTGGTGGCCTCCTGAGCTGGGCCCCACCCCCACTCCGGTCTCGGAGATTAAAAATCTGGGGGTATGGTTGGACCCTTCACTTAACTTTGTTGGCCACACCAAAAGGACGGCGGCATGCTGTTTTGGCATCCTGCGTAATTTGAGACCTGCACTTAAGTACTTTGATGCCGCAACCCGTCAACTTGTGGTACAGGCGACGGTTTTGACTCGGCTAGATTATGCCAGCTCCCTTTTTATAGGGTTAAACCAGGCCGAGCTCACCCGTCTTCAAAGAGTGCAGAATGCAGCGGCCAGAGCAATTGTGGGCCTGCCAAGGTTTTGCTCTGTCGCCCACATTTTGCGCGCATTACACTGGCTGCCTGTCAGGCAGCGGATCCATTTCAAAGTGCTGTGCACGTCCTTTAAGATCCTAAAGGACCCGTCGGCCCCACTACTACACCAACTCCTGTGCCCCTACATCCCTGGCCGTTCTCTTCGTTCCTCGGATCAGGAATTAGCAGCAGCTCCACGATTCAAACTCAGTCGAGCTGGGGGTCGCTCCTTTAGGGTGCGGGCAGCCGCACTATGGAACGCACTCCCTCTGAAAATCCGGACCCTTGCAGATCTGCTTTCTTTTCGCAAGGCCGTTAAGACCCTCTTGTTTCTCCAGCACTGTTAAATGTTATGTTTATAATATTCTGTTTCCCAGTTATGTTGTGTGGCTACCTTGTCGGGCGCCGGGACGCTCCTTCGCTGGAGCAGCTGCGCGCATTACAAATGCCATTAACATAACATAACTTTTGCACATGCTACAGGAGTTTCTCTTTGACCACATGGTCACAGATTTTAATTCCAGTGAGTTCACTCTGCCTTCCATCCTTTCGGGGTCGATAAAATAATTATTGTTGAGTTGGGTAAAAATAAATATCCATTATCTGTCAGTGGCACCAAAGGGCCTTCTTGGGGTGAACTTGACCTTGCACTGAAATGTCTTGGCCTGAATAGTATTTATTGGCTTGAATGTATATCGTGGGGAAGGTATTTTAAGTTTTTTAATGCAAATTTCCCCAATGTTTTGTTCAAGTACTCTTAGCCAAAAGGTGGATGGAAGACACACAGATCAATTTAACATGTTGATGGAGCCTCCTGTGCCCCAGAACATTCCTCCACTGCACTCCTATTTTGATCTTCATTATTATCATCATAGATTCTGGCTGCATTATGAACAGTCTCTTTACCAGTTATATTAGTTATTAGAGCACACCGCATCTTGCATCAGTGGGTCTTTCGAGGCTATGGCTTGGAAGCAACGCTCTTCTTTGTAACGTGGATAGCCCGGAGCAGGAAATATCATTTGCCTAATGCAAACATAAACCCACATTCAAATTGGCCCATTATGGGAGATGAAAAAAATATTGTTATCCTCTGGTAGTCAAATTATATAAACATGTTCAGTAATAGTCCACACATCTTACCTGGCCATTAGTAGTCGGTAAATACCCAGAAAACAGTTTGAAGAATACTGCTTGCTTTATTCATGAACTTATTCATTTATCAAGTGAGTAAGGCGCCAATGCTGATGAACCCCAATTCTGAATATCAATTAAAGAGTGCAATAAAACATGCCAACAGTGTATGTTAGAGTTGTAGTGCAAGAAACACAACAAAGTATAGACCGCGACAAGCATATTTGTGAAGCAGGAGCCACCAGTTGCAAATATTTGCAATACTTTTGGAGGAAAAAAATAAAAAAAACAGAACACCTGCCCACGAAGGATGGAGTTCATGGTCAGGGTCCAGAGCCTAACCGACTTTAACATCACAGCTTCATGTGTGCTTATTTGAATTGTAACCATTTAAGGATTACAGTTTGTGGAGGTTTTTTTTTGGGTGGAGTTTTATATAGTCCAAACTAGACCCGAAGGTATCAGAGCACTTTACATGAGCATCAGTTATGTTACAGACGGACACATTAATTTTTGTTAGGCATGAGGAGATTAAGTGATTTGCCCAGAATCGCAGAATGTTGAGCGTCCTTGCTGAAACATTTGATTTGCTATACACTGTTTAATAATATTTCCCCAACATAAAAATGATTTGCTGTGGGAACTGCGGGCGTTTATGCTTTTCGATGATGAGGAGTACTAAGTTCTAGAAATTTTTGTCAGGAGGGGGTCCTGAAGCCTGAAAATTTTGACAGGGGGGTCTCGGCATCAAAAAGTTTGAAGACCTCTGCCTTAATACATAAGCACATTCCAATTCTTTAAATAACTGTTCAACACCCGTTATGCTAATGTCAAATTAAAAAACATTTGACAATAAGAGTTTCTCTGAAAGAATAGGAACTGAGAAGGAATGGAAAATATGGATATATGGATACTTGTTGCAATCAAGATCAAGATTAAAAAATACTTTATTCGGTTAAAAAGCAATAACCATAAAAGCAACAGAAAGTCACAGTTCGTTTACAATTTTGAATAGTACAGCAATTTACAAGGAAGAAGTTAATATAATACATAGTATTTACACTGTTACGATTCGTTAAAACAAATTGATTTCCGATATTTAAAAACCTGTTTAAAATACTCAGATAATGAGGCGACAGTAAAAACATTGTCCATTTTTTGCAATTCTAAAAATGCTGGGCGACATCTGTACAAATTCATTTCCTTGAGAATAGGGACGATCAATTTTCTACGTGGCAATGTATAAAATTTACAGAAGAAAAGAACATGGATGTTAGATTGTGCAGATTTTTCGTCACAAGGGCATACAGGCAATTCGTTGGACCACGAGTTCATTTCAGGGAAGGTAAATAATCTAAAAACAATATTAGCCCTGAAACGTGTTAAAAGAAATCTATCATAATTCGGCATGTATAAGCTTAAATATGGCTGTAGTTTGTCTCTGGTTAAGACTAGCTGATGCGAAGTAACAGAGTTTTTCTTAGTTTCTTCAAGCAGTCTTTTTTCTCTAAGGCAGTCCATACACAGTTTTTTCAATACTTTTCCGGGGA
Source organism: Lissotriton helveticus (assembly GCF_964261635.1). Classification (NCBI taxonomy): domain Eukaryota; kingdom Metazoa; phylum Chordata; class Amphibia; order Caudata; family Salamandridae; genus Lissotriton; species Lissotriton helveticus. Next base: position 1,430,267,371 of record NC_136065.1, on the reverse strand, counting down.
TGTGTACCATAGAGAATGGATCATCATAATATTGTGAACGGTCAATTTCCTTCAGAAATGTTCTAATATAGTTTAGCCATTCAACTCCGTTTACTCTACCAAGTTTTAAAACATCCTGAAGTATGGCACGGTTTAGTACACATTCATTCACAGTCCAGGCTCTGTGCCATAGGAGAATGGGTTGTACTCTAATTATGTCAAAAATATACGGCAACCCCAGCTCAGCATGACAAATGAAAGTCGCAGTACTTTCTGGTAACGATAGGATGTGCCGTAGAAATTTATTTTCGGCTGTTTGGAGTGCCTTTATATTAGAATATCCCCAGAGTCCAGCTCCGTACAATGCCACAGATACACACGTTGCATTATAAATAGTTAAAATTTCCCTGATCGGTTTCATTCCCAATTTTCTTGTAAAGCTCTTCAGTGCCATAATTGTCTTAGAAAACAAGAGCGTTCTTGCCTTCACCGCACTTGTCCAAGAGCCAGTCTCGTGAAACAAGATTCCAAGATAGGGGAAGATAGATGTTCTTTCTATAGGGGCGTTATTTATGTACATCAATTTCATTTGTTTTTTGATGCGTGTGCCACAGTTCATGGAAAAGGTCTTGCTACAGTTTATTTTTAAATCAAGGCTGAGCATGAACCAGTTAAAAGATGTTATCAATTTTTGCAGGGCCATGGGGGTGCGAGCCATTAGAACGGCGTCATCTGCATACAACAGTGCAGGGATAAATCTCTTTCCAATCTTTGGCATATCCCCACACTCTTGCAGCAGATGATTCTCCAAGCCATTTATGTAGATAAGAAATAAGAAGGGCGCCAGGACACACCCCTGGCGCACTCCACGCCCTATTCCAAAAGACCTACTACATTCCCCCCCTTTGCCATAGCGCACAGCAGCAGTTGCCCCTGAGTATAACTCCCTTAAAAATTTAATTATCGGCTTTTCCACGCCCAGCCGTGACATCAGGTCCCATAGTTTAGAGTGAGACACGCAGTCGAAAGCCGATGTAAGATCAACAAATATAAAATAAAAGCGCTCCCTTTTTATCATAGTGTATTTCTGTTGGATCAAAAATAAATTTAGACCCTGCTCTATTGTTCCTATACCTTTTTGGAATCCAAATTATAAATCACTGATTGCCCCAACCTCCTCTGCCCAGTTTTGCAGTTTGGCTAAAATCACTCTACCAAGGATCTTTATTGATGAGTCAAGGAGGGATATTGGCCTGTAACAGGCACAGTCTTGTCTGTTTCCCTTCTTATAAATGAGTACGATAATTGATGTAAACCAGGAGGGACTCAGTCCCCTCACCAGAGCTGCATTAAAAAGTTGTACAAGTATCGGGCCCCAGAGTTCACTATTTGCCTTGTACAAATCTGCCGGGATCCCGTCTGGGCCGGCCGCCTTGCTACCCTTTGTGGCTCCCAGACTTATTAGGACCTCGGGTAATGTTACCTTCAGTTTATTTTCCTCCTCTACTAATTCGCCTTCCATGTTTGGACCTAGGTTTTCCACCTCATTTATGGGCGTATACAGGGAGGAAAAATGCGCGACCCAATCCTCTTCATTAATCGCAATTTCTACCCGAGCTTTAGTAGTTTCGTATGGAAGCGGGGCATTTACCACCCTCCAGAAGGCAGAAATATCTTTTGTTTGTGAGGCTGTACAGAGTTCTTCCCATATTCCCTTTTTAATGGCATTTCTTCTATCTTTTAGGGCCTGGTTGTAGTCTTTTCTTAAATTTCTTATATGAATGATGTCTCGTGGCTCCTTATGTATTGCATGCTTAAGCTCTGTGAGGGCCTTTGTGCAAGTCCTATCAAACCATCTTGTGCCTTTCTTTAGTCAATTTTTTGACGCTAATTTCAGATTCTCTTTGATAGTGGAAGCGATGATGTTAAAGTGGGCTATTATGCTTTCGCTATCAGAATCTTCATCTAAGCAAATTTTAAAATTATCGGCACAGGTGTTTACCAACTTTTTAAGAAAATCTTCCGGTACCACCTTACTCCACTTGAGCGTGTACCCATTTTGCCTCCCTAGCGTGACATCCGGGGCAACCTGTACAGGGTCATTACGACGGGGCAAAAAAAGGTTCTCAATCTCAAGTATTTGCGGTAAGTGGTCACTCATTGGTGCATCCAGAATTTTAAAACTGCCTATCTTGTGACCATAACCATTTGAACAGAGACTAAAGTCTATGGTAGTGGATGCTCCCCTCCCAATAAAGGTTGGTACAAAAGATACTGGATCATTTCATTTACAAAACCCAGGTCATTATCAAACAGTAATTCATTCAATAAGTCCCCGGTCTGTGTATGTTTAAAATGTGATAGATTAACGTCCTGTTCCAACATTAAACCACAGATGCCTTTACATCCTTTTGTGCATAATGGACAATTAAAATCACCCCCCCCCCCCCATAAAATCATTACTTCCTTTTCCTTGCTGTTTAATTCACATTGTAAATCATTAGCTAACATTTTTAAAATGTTTCGTGACATATTGCCTGGAATATTGTTGTAAAAATTTATAACAACAAGGCACAATCCAATTTTCGTATCTATTGCTAATTTATGGTAAAAATCACATTTAGAGTAAAAACGTACCCTCTCATACCCTTATCCGTTCGAGAGGTACGTAATTAGACCACCCTTAGGTCTTCCATGTATACCACCTACTGCTGGAGTACAAAATGTTTTATAGCCATTTAAATGTATCTGATCTGTAGCCCAGGTTTCTTGGAGGGCCATGATGTCCATACCATTTGTAACAGTCTCCCAGGAAGGATTAATGATTTTTGTTTTCAGTCCTGCCACGTTCCAGAGCATCATGGTGCATGTGTCGTTGATTAGATCTGTGCCACCATTATTCCTGGTATCTGCTCCATTGGATTTTTTATTCTCGCTCTCCAAGATATTAGTCACATTTGAGGTATCATTTGTATTTAGTGGATTTTTTCCATTTTCCTGTCTTATGCTCGAATCAGGTGGTAAAACATTTCCAGCACTATCTGTTGACTTGCTAAGGGTGGATGAAAGTAAAAAGGGTTGTGGTTGCTCATTGTCTGACTGTCAATCTACTGCATCCAGTTCGCTAAACCGATTGAAGCAGGGGATAGAAAATGGATCATATTGTGGTTCCCTCCATTCTGTATGTCGGTATTGGTCCGGATAATGTGTTCTATTTCTATTTTTTTCTATTTTCTATTTAGGGGGTTTTGTAGAGCGCTTGGTGACGCACAGCGGCGTGTCCCCGCGCTAATGAGCTAATGTGTACCAGACTGATAAATGCAGAAAATTACTGTGAAAATAGAGCAGTCTTCAGCTTGGCTCTGAAGAGTGTTTCTGAGGGTTCTAGTCGCAGTGCCATTGGTAGCTTGTTCCATCTGGATGCTGCAAGGAGCCTAAAAGATCTTCCACCCATCCGGGCTCTGGACACCCTGGGAATTGACAGGAGTCCTGAACCGGAAGATCTCAGAGAGCGAGATGGCTCATAGGGTGTCAGCAATCCTTTCAAAGGGAGCGGAGCTCTCCCGTTGATGATCCGGTGGCACGTGCACAGGGCTTTGAATTCCACCCTGCTGCAAATCGGGAGCTAGTGCAGAGACCGGAGGGCTGCTGCGGAGCCCGCTCTTCTAGGTAGTCTAAGCACTAGTCTAGCAGCGGCATTCTGGAGAACCTGGAGACGGCTCAGGTTCTTTTCCAAGGTTCCCAAGTAGAGAAGATTGCCGTAATCCATCTTTGACGTGACTAGTGCATGCACCAGAGTTTGGCGGGCTCTGATAGGTAAGAATTTTAATACCTTCCTGAGACTTTTAAGGGTCCCAAAACATGATCCAACCACCTGATTGATCTGAGGACCGAAGGCAAGGTCAGAATCAAACCAAATGCCCAGGTTCTTTGCTTTCTGGCAAGGGGCAGGTAGTGGGCCCAAGCACGGTGGCCACCACGCCGACGTCCACGCTGATTGGCCTCCCCCCACTACCAGTACCTCGGTCTTGCCTCCGTTGAGTTTGAGGCAATTGGCGGACATCCAGGCCGCGAGATCTTGCATGCAAGCTCTGAAGATGTCCGCCGAGGGACCGGGGGTACGTGATAGGGAGATGACCAACTGCGTGTCGTCGGCATATGATACCATTTGGAGGCCATAGCTCTCTACCAAGGTAGCAATCGGGGCGACATAAAGATCCCCTTCGTTGGATTGTGGTCCAACCATCATTTACCCCTTCTCCCCATATGTTGTAAACTGACTCCCCGTGCATTTCATGACCCCGCCCTCCCTGAGGGTGATTTTGACCCCTCATCCAACTCCATCTATTATCCATGGTCTGTGCTGGCATAGAGAAAAAAGAGAGTGGTCTTGCCACAATTGTTGCTCCATTATTTCTCTTAGCCCTTAGACAAATATGATCCACCGATCTGTGGTCATCAAAGGTGATCACCACAGAGTCTCCTTGTAGTCTTTTTTTGGTTTTTCCCACCCAAGGGACCCGCTGGACCATTAAAATGTTACTGGTTATGTTCGGTGGAAGGGGATGGTTAGAATTTAACCAGTGAAACACTTTATTTTTAAGTGCCCAAAATGATTCTTTAACCTTTGCAGCTAATTCGGGCACCCCGGTTAAGATAATCACATATGGGCAGGCATCTGGTGGTAAATTGATCCCTCTGCGTTTTTCCATCTTGTCTTGGGCGGGTATTTCAGCAGTGTGGATAGGGGTATTTGAGGTCTCTGGTTTGCTTTTGTTAACCTCAGTCGATGGAGTAGGTTTAGGTGGATTTTTACTTCCCACGAGAGGGCAAGGGTTTAGCAGAGGCATTTTGGGGGCTGATTTTATGACTTCAGCTAGAGATTTATTTGTTATTTGTGGCTTATTTACAGGGAGGGTTGGATGCACTAATTTTTTAGTCTGTATCAGGCACAGGGCTTCTATATCCTTATGCATGACAATTAATTGTGTTTCTATTGCCAGAAGCTTATTTTCCAAAGGAGACAACAGGGATTTAATAAGGGTTTTTAATGTTGATATGAAAGGATCTTCCCTATCTATATTAGTAGCTGTACAATTGGGTGTGGAACTATTATTAAAGATATCCGCCAGAGTATCATCTAGGGTAGAGTCAGCAATAGTCAGAGGCATGGGCCAACTACTTCTTTCCTAGTGTCCTCACTGGGAGTTCCCCTCGTTTGCTCTATACTAATTGCGGGTCCCAATTTATATACAGGTGTCAGATTTTTCTTTCTAACAGTGGGAATATTTTTAGTATGCCTATTCTTAGGGATTGCTCCCTCCCTTTTCCCTTGTAGCTCAGTATTACTTCTTTCCGCCTGGGAGTCTATTTGCGTGGAAATCAAAATGTTCCCGGATGGTGCCAAATACTGTGAGTCGGAAGAAATACAAATAGAGTCCCGGAGTTCTGGCTGAGTAATCGTATTGATATGGACCTCTACAAGTATCTGCTCAGAGGTAATCTGGCCCACAGTGTTTTCAGGGCTGCGAGCCTCGGCAATATGGCCCATAGAGGACCTCTTAGCAAATGCTAGATCTTGGGACACCCTTCTCTCCATGAGCACAATTCCCTGATCTATCTCTATGTTTGTGCGTATGATGAAGTCATCAAGGGTCCCAATCAGCTTTGTCCCTCCAGCTGCAGCTTTACTTCTGGTTTCACTGGGCATAATATAGAGTATAATAAATCAGGAATAGTGTCCCAATAAACAGGCTCAAAAGATGTCGAGAAAATGAGTGTAAGGTAGTTGATAAATAAAATCCTACCAGTCCGGGATACAGCTGACGAAATGAGCAAGGTTTCTGGCCCAGCCCAGCCTCCTTCGGCCACTGATGGCCTAAGACGGCCCGCCCTCTGCCCGGGCTCAGCCCGGCGACCACCCGCGCGCATCCAGCGTGGCGGTACAGGTGACGCCCTTTTCAAGAGCCTCCGGGCACATTTACGGGCGTTGCCAGCTGAGGGCTCCTGGGGATTGTAGTGTCACGCCCCCCGCTCTGTGTCTGCGCCTGGTGGAAGACGGCGCTTGCGGCGGGGGAGAATGGCACCAGGCAAGAGAAACAGCGTGTCCTCCTCGCAGCCCCGTGTCAGGTAAGGGCAATACAATTTCCAGCGTTTCCGTGGCTTTTTGGAGAGTGACTCAGCCTCCTGTCAAGTCTCCGCGTTCAATTTCAGCAACCCGCCTGCCAGTTCAGGCGACGCCCTTTTCAAGAGCCTCCGGGCGCGTTTACGGGCGTTACCAGCTGAGGGCTCCTGGGGATTGTAGTGTCACGCCCCCCCGCTCTGTGTCTGCACCTGGTGGAAGACGGCGCTTGCGGCGGGGGAGAACGGCACCAGGCAAGAGAAACAGCGTGCCCTCCTCGCAGCCCCGTGTCAGGTAAGGGCAATACAATTTCCAGCATTTCCGTGGCTTTTTGGAGAGTGACTCAGCCTCCTGTCAAGTCTCCGCGTTCAATTTCAGCAACCCGTCTGCCAGTTCAGGCGATGCCCTTTTCAAGCGCCTCCGGGCGCGTTTACGGGCATTGCCAGCTGAGGGCTCCTGGGGATTGTAGTGTCACGCACCCCCGCTCTGTGTCTGCGCCTGGTGGAAGACGGCGCTTGCGGCGGGGGAGAACGGCACCAGGCAAGAGAAACAGCGTGTCCTCCTCGCAGGACACGTGTCAGGTAAGGGCAATACAATTTCCAGCGTTTCCGTGGCTTTTTGGAGAGTGACTCAGCCTCCTGTCAAGTCTCCGCGTTCAATTTCAGCAACTTGTTGCAATCTTTAATCTTCACCATAGAAGATTCAACATTAACAAGACAATTATTACAGTGGAAATAAACTATGAGGACATCAGCTTGAATTCCCTCTGCGAAGCCTATGGGGAGAGGATGTGTACAAGGGGGAAGCAGGAATCAATGGCAGAGATGACATCCATCTTGTCTAAGATGGCGTTGTACACTGAAATGTGAAATGTGGCCCAATTAAAACACATTAATAGTACACTTCTCTACATCATAAGACATTTGTTTCATTTGGAAATATGCTAGTTCAGTCTATATAAGTAAAATAATGTGCAAAATGTCATAGTAGTCATCAATATTGATGCACAAAATAAAAAAAATAAAAACGTTTCCACAAATCAGACTCAAACCCACCACTCTTGCTGACTAAGATATACCCTGCACATCTGTGGCCCCTCTGAACACTTTTCAGTTAAGACCAACTAGATGTCACTGACAATTTAGAGAAAAATGCCGAAAATGAATAATTTCTCCTGTGCCTTCAATGTACCCTCCAATGTCGTTTTCTTTACGTCATCCAAGTTCAACCTCCCACACCTCATCCTAACCCAACTTTGCATTTCATCATTCTATGTCCTACATGAACAACCTTGCCGACGGGCTACCACCATTAACCTCCATAATGTTGGTGATGTTTACCACTCTGAAAGGAGCTAGTGAGGCCAGCCCAAGTATATGCTTCTGATCTTTTTTAGCACTACCTTGCAGCACAGCTGGTTATTGTCGACTACCACTATGGACTCAAGGTACATGTGGGTACCACCACAAGCTTTGCATGGTGCTTCTCATTTTGCAAACTGTTCTGAAACAACCTGTGTGATTTCAAACCTCTTGAAACAGTATACAGATACATACAATAAAATCACAGTTAAACATTCTGATGCTCTAATGTGAAGGAACTATGGGGCATATTATCAAGAACTGCACTAAAATTATCGCCGTTTTAGCGGCAGGAAACTGCCGCTAAAACGGCGATAATGGGCTTGATAATATGCCCTTGTGAATTCCCATAGCAGCCCAGGTTAACACCAGAACCTGGACTGCTATGGGAATTCACATGGACATATTATCAAGCCCATTATCGCCGTTTTAGCAGCAGTTTCCTGCCGCTAAAGCGGCGATAATTTTATCGCCGTTCTTGATAATATGCCCCTATAGTACTTTTGAAATACTAAAAAATCTTTTAAGCCTAGGTTTGCCTCATAGGCCCTCATTACAATCTAAGGGCTAAATTGCTTACCCTTTGGGGAATCTAGCTTGCAGAAGGATTGAAATTGTTGCTTGGTAATTATCACACCCTCACAGTCTCCCCTGTCACCCCGCCAGGCCCCTGCCCCCCAAATAGATTCCGTCAAGCCAAACCTGCCGAAAAATATCAATAGAAAAATCCTGCAAAACGCAACACACACGGTAAATACCTCAGCTTGGGGTAATGTGTGGTAAACATCCCAACTTATTCCATCCAACTTGTAGTGAGGCCTAAGAGACTTATTATTATTTGACAAATATATGTTGCTCAACAAACCTATTCTTCAGTAGAAAAACTGTGGCCTACGGAAATGAGTTTATGAAAAATGTCTTCGACATTTAACCCACTCCTATTCCTTTAGCACTGGGGTTGTAGCATTAGCCACTGCAGCCCTGCAGTGGGACCCAAGCATTCATGGAGCCCATGCTCTCCTCAAGGACTTTATGCCTGTGAGGTTGTCTTACTGAGTGCTCAAGTAGAGGAAATCTTATGGCCCTCAACATCTTGTTCTGTGGCATTACGGCTCTGAATAGCGCTGACCCATCATCTTTTTATACAACTCTACCTGTCCTCATACTCGGGAAGCAATGCACAGCTCTCATTCGTAGAAGTATGAACCTTCACTTGATTATCAGCTTGCAGCAATCCTGGCCTGGCTAAGAAAATATATGTGCTGTCTTCAACATATGCGCTAACTTGTTCAGTTATTGATGGTGCTGGCATGAAGGGGTGCCCTAGAGAAATACGACACATCGTTAGCCTGCAGCTCCATGATTTTCAGCAGGCTTGCTCTACACTGGAGAGTACCCTGAAGGCCATCACAATGTTGGGTGTAGATCCTTCAGCGCCTTTCAAGGGACCACGGTGAAGGCTGCCTTCAAAGAGACACAAACAGTTTGATTCAGCACTGCCTCTCTCACTTTGGAGATGCGACAGGCCCATCGCCCGCTAGCAGGTCACTGCATGCACCCTAGGACTCAGCAGAGACCGGTCTAAATGGCACTAGGGGAGGGGAGCATTAACCACAGGCCTATGGTGGCACAGTTTTCGGTTCTCAGCTGCCACAGTTTTGCCCTTGAGCCTCCATCTGTAATATGCCATAGATCCATGAGCGAAAGGCATACTCATCCGCATGGGATACCTCCCCATTTCAAGTGAAGAAACATCCACTGGAATAGAAAAAAGTCAGGGCACAAGTTGGGGGTACATGGAGGTACACGGCATCCACCAACTCTTTTCACAGGGTGGATGCAGTCCTCCTGCCAAGACGTTGGGCACCACAGAATAATGCTGAACTTGTCCTGGTGTAATTTTCAGACACCCGGGCACGTTCAGCAGCGCCTGCACGTTGTCTGCTTACATTCCCAGCAGCAACATGCAGGTGGGGAGGGAGCAGTTTTTTCCCCTCCAGCTGGGCCGAAGTTAAGGGGCCATCAGGCCTCCTTTTGTTTGAATATCCTGACTGGAGGCGGCCTGGAACCTCACACTTAAATGTAAATGCTACAGAGGGGAACAAAGGCACACAGCTTGTTATCTCTTCACAGGTACTTAAGAGAGGCAACTTTTGCCTTTGTTCAGTTCTTGAATATAAGGGATGCATGCACTATTTTATTTATCTTATAGCAATGCAACCCAATGCAGGGTGCCAGAGCTCTTGACGTAACATACACATTATACATTGACAATAAATCATGTACATTTGTAAATCAATGAACAAGATGAGTGACATGAGACAAGGTTATAAGGTGTAGGAGTCACATCCATATCTCACTGTGCTATATTAGAAGGATTACAATTTATGAAATGCAAGTAACAAAAGGATCTCTGTGTTAGAAGCAGTAACCCTCTTTACTATTTACATAAAGTAAAAATCTGTCATCTGTGTGCGTTACAGGAGACACATTTACATTCGCTACTACTTTGATTCAAATCTGGGACTTCACAAAACAGAGATCTCTCCAGCAAGTGCATTAACCACTAGAGTTATTGCACCATCATTACAATTCCCTGAGATTTACTGGGCACCTTCACGCTCAATCAAATATATATATAACAGATCTACTGCCATGCTTCTCCTTGTTGCCAATTTTCTTGAGGCAGTGTTTAAAAAAATGTAAGTATTAGTTGTTTAGGCCCAGAGTTTTCGTCGAGATTGCGCCACTTTTTTGGCACATCACGAACACCAAATCTCATTTGTCAAAACTCATAATGTGCTTAAATGCACTCATTATATACCTGATAAACATATGTGTTGAGGTCTTAATATCTGGTGTCACTTGTTGTGATGCCACTTCCAGTGATGCCACTTCCTGTGATGTCACATGCAGTGTCACGCTTTGTGACATCATGCACTGTGATTGTGATGCCACGCATCGTGATTTCACTTGCATACTGCCTAACCAGGTTAGCCCCCCACCCTTCTTTTTTAGTACTTGTGCCCTGAACAATATTATCTGTGGCTACTGATCCAGCGGCCTATAGGAAATATGTCATAAGCAACGCTACCTAACTCTATAATATACTATATTAAACACTACTCTAACTCATGGACCCATTAATCAAATATGACATATTTTGACCTACTGAATCAGGTGGCCAAATTAAACTTATATACAACTTATTTACAATTTATATACAACCGCGGTAAAGATAACATCATTTGAACAAATCCTAACTATTTAAATGACCACCATGGCGATGGCCTCTAGCTAATAGTAACCCACACTTCTGAATAATCAAGACCAGCTTGTTTCCAAATGTAAGATTTTATTAACTAATTTAGATTGTTGTGAATATAATTTTATGAATGTAATTTTATTAGAATAATAGTAAGCATTTTTGAAAACATTATAGGAAATTACAGTTACAAGCAAGGAAATAAAAGTTTAACATTTCTAAAATCCTAAGTCCCTAGCTAAGTTAGATTAAATGGAAATAAAGTAAAGTCTTTATGAGTTCTTACGTGCTCCAAGCAAAGTCCGTCAGCACGACACCCTCATCTGAAAGTTGAAAAGCAGCAGCCAGCCCTAACCATAGGGCACGGGTTTTTTATACCTTTCTACGCTAGCTAATCTAAGTAAAGGAACATTTTCTGCAAAAGTCGATGTCCCATTGGTCCGAAAGTGACAAGTGACATGTCACCCCATATTTCAAAACTTCCATTCTGTCATATTCTTTGAGACCATTGTCTTTTTTGTACGTGTTCCAAAGCTTCCTTAGTTTGCAACAAATTTGAACAAGAGTTCTCACTGACTTCATTCTACTTCCTCGGATGCCAAGTTATCAAACTTTCTTTCTGCCGGTTTCTGACCTTGGCCACGTCCGACAAAAATAATGACAGCGCTTCTTCATTGTTATGTGAATGTAACTTTCATGGAAAACTTTAGGGTGGACATCGTGCTTCAGGCAGAAATTGAATTCATCTTTTTGCAAACTCGAGCAAACTAGGCCCAAAAGCAGGCAACTTATTTTTCTAGTATAAAACAAACACAAGAAAAGTATTAATGAAAGAAATATTATTTTATTCTGTTTCCACCCTTTGTTTACTAATAGATTAACCCACCCTATTAGTCTAGTGTTACCTAGCAAGAAGCAAACAAATAAAGCAGCATTTTATATCTACCAGTCTTCAAAAATCCATGAAATCTTATATGCACCTATAATAGTAGAAATAACATCACATAGACAAGGAAAGCAAAACAAGCACATGCCACTTTAAAATTTGCAGCAGTTAGTAATGACAAAAATGAAAACGACAAAATTAATTTATTATTTTTGCACAAACAAAAGATGCAACAATAATGCACGTTTATGAGCACACATGTTAATATTCCCATGTATAAAGTTTAATCTAGGTTGAGTTAGCATAACATATCACAAATCATTAATATTATTAATTTATATTATGGAAGTGTGACTTCACGAGTTTAAACAAAATTTTGTTTTCTATCTCGCTTCATCAACTCCCTCATCTGGTGATTAACAAATCACCACACCACAACCCAAAATTTTGGAAAATTTAGTCTACCTTGAAAATGATTCAAATTCATTTGAGTTAGTATTTCTAGAAATTTGTTTCTGCAAAATCCTTGCAATTGTCATACTGTGCTCTGTGTAATTCTTGTAACTCAATCTCCCTTTCTTCTTCTTTATTAATTTTATAAATTCTTCTCTTTTCTTTCATTTGTTTCTTTCTCTTATGCAACAAACAACCAATTTTTGTCAGAATAAATATGAATATTATCACAATCAAAGGTGCCAAAATCTTGCCAAGAACTGAACTTCCAATATCATGGAACCAATTTTTTATAGTTTGAAATCTCTTTGAAAGTCTTTCTGAAAAATCTTCTTCTTCCAATGGAACTATCTCTGAATGCATTTCGGTAATGTTCTTAATACACATCTCAATATTCTTACTCTCATCAGGAATATATGTGCAACAATGTTGCACATGTAAAATGCCGCAGACTCCTCCCTCTTTTGCAAGGAGTATGTCTAAGGCAAGGCGATCTTGAATCACCATAGATCTAATTGCAATGACCTCTACGTTCACTAATTGGAAACCATCAGCTGTATCTGTTGACAATCTGTCAACAATTGTGGACAATTTTCTAATTCTCCCTGCATTCAGTGTTATACCTACTAAGGGTATCACTGCTTCAAAAATATCTCCCAAAATTTCTGTAAAAGTTTCTCTTTTAGCCCTATTTACATAATTATTAATTTTGAACAATCCTTCTGTATTTCTATCAACATGAAAAATTTTAGGGAAAACAATCCCAACATAACAAGTCCCATACCAGTGGTCAGGTAGGTTGTAGTAAGCTTTGTCACCACAAACAAAATAAATCCCAGGGAAAATTGGATCTTTTCCACCTTTGAATCCCCAACCTCCCAAAATCTGATATGTATCTTCACAATTGCTTGCACCCACAAAGTAATTATCAAAAAGTGTATTGTCCCTTCTAATGCAAAGCTTACCACTAATTGGTTTGTCTATGTGAATTGCAGCGTTATCAAGTGTTTTACCATTTAACTTCTCATCCTCTTTTTGCCAGAACCCAGACTTAGTCTGCTTGACTATTTCATTTCTCTTGTAAATTGCTCTCCTCTCCTCAACTAGGTTCAAAAATGTCTTTTCTTCAACACTTAATTTGCAGGTTAGATTGTTTTTGTAAGCATACTCATATGTGAGTTCATTAGTAACGAGGAAAAATTCCCTCATCTGTTTAGCCTTTTTATGTTTATTTAAAGTAGCCTCAATTTTTAAATTAGCAAAAATTTCATCATAATTTGAATAATAATATTCTAAGCGTCCAGTTTGATAGAACAGACTAGCTAACACACTACATGTTACACCATATGTAAGAGGAAGCATATTATATGTCACTCCCTCAGAAACAGAAGCAGGTAATTTAACACAAACATAACAGTCTTTAGCATTCATTACTTTGACATATTCGCTCAAAAGCCTTGTAAATGTATTGCTTGAAAAATCACTAATAGATTTATCCTGATGAATGTCAGGTTGATGATCAATAACTTTGCCTATTACACTATGTTTGTTTTGACTAACTGAAGCTTTGCTTGTCATGTTTACTTTGTGAAAATCTTTGTTAATTTCAAAAGGAATAACAACAGCTAAAATTAACCAGAGCAGAATCAAAATGAGCACACACACCAGAGTCATCTTACAGCATCTTTTAAAAATGGAACACCTTGAAGTACTCTGTTCCATGACGTAAGGCATCTTTTATTATCTTTGCCATATAAGAAAACAAAAATTATTTTAAAAATGATTTAATTAATTAATTAATTATTTACACCCCCCTTTTTAAAAGAATTTTTTTTTTAAAACCCTAACAGTGTTTCTTCGACCTTATGTCACAAACAATTTTTTTTTTCAGCTAAACAAAATTTCTTCGACCTTATGTCACCTGACAAAATTTCTTCGGCCTTTTGCCAAAAATAAAGAACTCAAAGATCCAAATTAAAATCTCTAAACTTCAATCATTGTCACTAATCTCTTCAATTTCTTCTTCTTCTTGGCTGCTATCGTAAATATCAATAACAGGAGGAATCACTAGATAAGACCACTCAGGAGATTTATATTTCTGATTTGGCTTTATAATCCTCCTTGTCTTTCTAGTCACTACTTCAATTTTTCTTCCAACTCCAACTTCTTTTTCACAATCCTTTTGACTACTTATTTCTTCCACCTGCTCCCTCGGTTTTTTGATTAATCTGACTCTCAATCTTCCACCTGGCCAAAAATCTGTCTTTCTCAAGAATTTTCTTTTTGGTTCAGAAACATTTACTTCTGACTTCCAAGATCTCTTCTTTGCACTTCTACTTTCACCTTCCACATCACTTTCTCCAGAATCGTAGTCTGAAACTTCAATGATTGACTCAGGAATTTTTCTATTCGGCAGTTTCACTCTGTCAGGAACTATGCTTTGTCTTCCATCACTGGTACTAGGTAATTCGTCCTCCTCCTCTTCTTCAATTACCTCCAACTTCCCAGTTTCTGGTCTTTCGTTCCTTGCTTCAGAGCTTGTTTTCTGCTTTTCGATACTCTCCTGGTCAGAAATTTCAATTGGTTCAGCTTCTCTGTCTTCAACAGAATTTACTCCATTTATCTTCTTAACTGAATCCTCAGTTGTCTTCCCTTTTAATAGATTCTCTTCTTCTCCAGAATCTATTTCAATAATTTCCAAGTCTTTTCTTTTCAACTTTTCATTCACAGGTACATGCTCCAGATGTCGACCTCCCTGTCGATCTTCAGAATCTGGATTTGTTTCACTTTCTACTTCGGAATCAGAATCTTCCGTAGTATCACTCTCATCATCAGAATTTTCAGGAGTAGGCACTGGAATAGTATGACTAGGATGTATCCACCTTTTCAATCCTCTGCACTTTACTGCATTTGTAGTGACCAGAATAATTTGTCTAGGCTTCTGCCACCTAGGAACCAGACAATTTCTTCTTTGATGTACTTTTGTTCTGACCCAATCACCAGGTTTCAAATCATGAGTCTGAACTTTCTCATTTGATTGTGCTTCAGTTCCCACCTGATTAGACACAGAAGTTACTATATCAGATAACCTCTTACAGTAATCCAAAATAGCACTGTCATTTATACTTAACAATTTGCCTACAGGTACAAAAGCCTGTCTCATGACTCTTCCCATGAGAATTTCTTGAGGGCTCAAACCTGTCTTTTTATCAGGTGTACTTCTCAATGACATTAAGACAAGTGGAAGAGCATCAGTCCACTTTACACCAGTTTCTAGACACATTTTTCCAATTCTGTTTTTTATTGTTCCATTAATCTGTTCCACCACCCCAGATGCCTCTGGTCTGTATGCACAGTGTATCTTCTGCTCAATGTTCAATGCTTCACATATTAATTTCATAAGTTTGTTATCAAAATGGCTTCCTCCATCACTCTCAATAGTGACTGGAAAACCGTACCTTGGGATAATTTCTCTGAGCAGCAGTTTTGCCCCTGTAATTGAATCACAATGACGTGTAGGAAAAGCTTCTACCCATCTTGAAAACAAACAAACAATCACAAAAACATATTTCAAACAATTGTGTAGAGGCATCTCAATGAAATCCATCTGCAACCTGGTAAAAGGACCACCCTCTCGACCAATTACCCCTGTTCCTACAACTGATTTTCTGTTTGGGTTCATTTGTTGGCATGACAAACACCTTTGACAAAAAGATTCTGCAATCGTTCTGAATTTTGTGTTAAACCAAGTCTCACAGAAAAGTCTGATCATAGCATCTCTTCCAAGGTGAGCTGGACCATGATATAATCTAGCCATGTCAGCAATCAAACAATTTGGTAAAACTATTCTACCATCTTTGTAAGTCCAAACTCCATCCTCATCACGTGGTCTACATTCTGCTCTCAACCACAAATCTTTTTCCTCCTCATCTGCTTCATTTTGTAAGTCCCTGATTTCCTGCCATGTTTCCACTGTTGTTGTTAGCATCAATGAATTTGAATCACATTCTTTACTTTTTTCCCGATTGTATGCGCGACAATTTTTCGCACAATATTTAGCAGTTTCATCTGCATAGGCATTGCCTTTTGAAATATAATCCACTCCTTTTGTATGTGCAGCACACTTTACTATTGCTATCTCTTTTGGCAGTTGTATACCATCAATTAATCTTTTAATAAAAACTGCATTTTTAATTGGTGACCCTGCTGAAGTTAAATAGCCTCTCTGGGACCAGAGCTGTCCATAATCATGCACAACTCCGTACCCATATTGACTATCAGTAATGATGGTAACTCTTTTATCTTTTGATAATTCACAAGCACGAATCAAAGCAATCAATTCAGCCACTTGTGCTGAACGAATTCCCTCAAGACATGATGCTTCTTCAACATCTGCAACTGTACAAACTGAGTACGCTGCTTTCAAAACACCTCCTTCTGTCCTCAGACAGGAGCCATCCACAAAGTAGACGACATCTGATTCAGGCAAAGGTACATCTTTAATATCCTGCCTTGGTTTGGTGCAAAATTCCATGACATCCAAACACTCATGTTCCACTTCATTCTCATCAACAATTTCTGAATCAGGTAATAAAGTAGATAGATTTAAATTCAAGCATCTTGAAATGGAAACATTGTCTGCTCCTAGAATGATTTTCTCCTATTTTGTCAACCTGCTGCTTGTTAAATGTTGAGTTTTACCTCTTGTCAGTAATATTTCAACTGAATGAGGCACAAAAACTTTCACATGAAATCCCATTATGATCCCTTCACTCTGTTCAAGACTAACACTAGTAGCTGCAACTGCTTTCAAACAACCTGGTAAGGCTTTTGCTACAGGATCAAGAACTGCAGAGAAATATGCAATGGGTTTCTTCAAATTCCCATGTCTCTGAATTAACACAGACAATGCACATCCTTCTCTTTCACTACAATACAGTTCAAAACCTTTCTCATAATTTGGCATGCCTAAAGCAGGAGCTTGACATAAGCTCTTTTTTAAGTTCTCAAAACACTCCAACTCAGCTTCATTAAGAATAATTGGATCTTTTATATCAGACTTAGTAAGTCTCTGCAGTGGTTTTGCAATAACTGAAAATCCACTTAGCCATTGTCGACAGTAGCCAACCATTCCCAAAAACATCCTAACTTGTCTCTGTGTTCTCGGAGGCTGCATTGCTTGAATCATTTTTATTCTCTCAACTGTCACCTGTCTTTTCCCTTTAGCAATTCTATGAGCAGGATATTTTACTTCTTGTTTACAAAATTGCAATTTTGCTGGAGACACTTTATGTCCCTCATCTGCAAGATGGTTCAGAAGTAGTATGGTGTCAGTCACACAATTTTCTCTTGTTTTAGCAGCAATCAACAAGTTGTCAATATACTGCACCAACGTTGACCTGCCAGGTAAATCTAAATCTTCTAAAGATCTTTTTAACAGCTCATTAAAGATAGAAGGACTCTCTGTATACCCCTGAGGAATTCTACACCATGCGAGGGTCCTACTCTGGAATCTGAAAGCGAAAATTTCCTGACTCTCTGGATGCAAAGGAACTGTAAAGAACGCATTGCAAAGATCAATGACAGTGTACCATTCAGCATCATGTGGAATCTGATACAAAATAACTGCTGGGTTTGGAACTACAGGACAACATGGAACTACAATTTGATTAATTTTTCTCAAATCTTGAACTATTCTGTACGTTCCATTAGATTTCTTAATTCCCATGATCGGTGAATTACAAGGACTACTCCCAATTTCCTTTAAAACACCTTGTTTAATGAATTTTTCAATCACAGGTATAACTCCCTCAATTGTCTCAGCTTTCATTTTGTACTGAGGAATATTAGGAAATTCTATTCCCTGCTTCAATGTAATTTTGACTGGATCGACATGTTTCATCAGACCCATCTCACTTCCAGTCAAATCCCAAATTTCAGATTTTACTGTATTTTTGAGCTCCTCTGGCAGAATTTCTTTTTCAAATGTAGGAAACAATTTTGATTCCTCTGATTCCATCAACATCATTGTCATTCTGTACAAGCCATCTTCTTCTATTGTTTGTAATTCAACCCCATCAGGAGAACAATATATTCTGCAATTCATTTTGCACAATATATCTCTGCCTAATAAATTTACTGGACTACTATTACAAACTACAAACCTGTGTTTGTCTTTAAAATTTCCAATTTCGACCGGTACCGGGTCAGTTAGGTCAGTCCTGATCTGTTTATTACTTACTCCGACAACTTGGATGGTTTCCCCAGAGAGAGGTAGGTTTTCAATTTCTACTGATCTAACAGTAGAACGGGTAGCACCAGTGTCCACTAGAAAAGTGATGTCCACATCATTAACTTTCCCATTTACAAAAGGACCAGACTGGTCAACCTCAAGAGTGGCTCCGATAACACACTCTTCCCCCTCTCTCGGGCACCGTCAGAAATAATCATCAGAGTCACTTCCCTGTCCTTCTGTTAACAAAAACTGTTGTGAAGCATTTTGCAAAGTTTGCCTTTGGGATTTTATTACCTGTTCATCTCCTTGAAATCCCACACCAGAATTATATTTTTGTATTCCCCCAGAATTAGGAAAAGGAGGCTGTGGCAATTGATTCTGTTGGTGATTCACCTGATGCTGCAGCTGTCGCTGAAGATTTAACTCATTAATACTCTGTTGTAACTGTAGCTGTCGCTGCAGATCAACATCATTCTGCATCTGTGGATTTAACAATGGATTTTTTAAATTTCTTGGTGGCTTCTTACATTCGTCTCTCCAATGTCCAATCTCGCCACAATTAAAACAAGGCAACTTATGTTTCATCTCTTCGATCTTAGGATTACATTTTCTGATAATATTATTACCCTTAAATTTTCCTTGCCCAAGATTTGAATTTGCAGTCTGAACAAAATTTGTGTTTTTATTTCCAAGATTAGCAATTTGTTGCTCAGCCACTTTCACTTGAGCCCACATTGCCTTTTCCTTGAGCTTCTTTTGTCTCACTTCTAATTCATCACTACAGTATTTTGCCTTTCTCAAAATGTCATCAACAGTAAGTGCTTGCCATCCGACAATACTGTTTCTAATCTTATCAGCAATTTCTGGTTTCAAACCATAAACAAATCTATAGACAAAATGACTCATATCTTTTTCGTCTAGTTTTTCATAGCCACTGTATTGTTTAAAAATCAACAGTAACCTTTCTTAAAACGAATGAACTGATTCTTTTGGTTCTTGGTTTGTTCTTTCTATTTTAACCCAATCAACCTCTTTAGGCGGAATTTTTTCTTTTAACCAGTAAATCACTTTTTCATAAAAATCCATTACAATCGGATTAGGAGCACCTGTTTCTTTTATTCGTTCAGGTTCTACTTTTGGCCAACTTATGGATATTTTGCATTCTGTCCAAAGATCCGATGGGACAACAATGTCAAAAAATCCATCCAGATCAATCCACAGAACCTTTGAGACTTTGATGAACCTGTCTACCTGTCTATACCACTCAACAGGTTTTTCTCTCAGCCTCCGAAAATCATTTGTAAACAGTAGTATGTCCTGTCTTGACCATGGGACATGAACGTACCCTCCACCAGCAATTTCTCTCATTGGAAATTGTTTTGACAATTTTTCTAATTTCTCATCTTCCTTCTTTCTTATCCATTTAACTCTCCACTTACTCAACTCTCCTAGTTTTTTGATATAAACAATTAAATCTTTTATATGCATTATTCTTCCCATTGAGTTCAAATTCTCAATGTCATTCTCTGAAAAATCTAATCTGTAATGTTTTGCAAAATTCTTTTGCCTGCTCAAATCAATTTCAAGTTCTGCAGCCAGTTCATCTAACTGATCATATTTGTTTTTCGTTTTCCACTGAATACTCTTGCAAATGAACAGAAGTTCATCATCTCGATAAAATTTTAAACTGTCAGGACCAATTGTACCAATTATTAATTCTTCCAAATTTGCTTTTAATTTTGCAACATCAAGTTTAGGTTTTGTCACTCTGACTTCAGAATACTCAGCATCAGATTCTGCACCCTTCGGTGATTTAGGAAATGAATCCTCATTAAAAGTTAAATTAGGCATTTTTGAATTTGAAGAATTAATTTTTGAAATGTCTGAATAACAATTTTCGGCAACCTTTTGAATTTCTGCATTTAAAGGGATAGTCAAACCTGGCTTATTAATTTCTCTTTGCTCAAAGACAGGCTGAACAGGACCAATTGTTACTGGAACTGTCACAGCTTCCATGCCTCTTGTTATTTGTCGAATTAATTCTTCTTTTGATCGTAAATACTCAGAAGAATTCCCAGCTTCCGCATTTCTGACTTCTCTCACATCATTTTTTGGAGCTTCCCTTTCTCTTGGGATTAATGTCTACCTTCAATACAGACATCTGTATTTGTTTCAGTTTCAAATTTTCTTGGAGTTTCCAAAGATTCAGAATTATTTAGATAAATCTTAGAAGAATCATTAACTGGAGGTGCACTCGGTGTGATTTCTGTAGAAACCATCGGAGTAGACCATGACTTAGGAGGTCTCAAAGGCTCATTCCTTTTATTAGAAGTGTAAATTTCTTCTAAAACTGTATCTTCAGTTTCACTCTCTACAGGAGCATTATTTTTCTTTTCAGTTCTTTTTTCACCAGGAGAACCTAAAGCCATCTCTCTAATTAAATAGAGTCCCTCACTCATACTTCCTTGTCTCCACATTCACATTCTGTCTTCATGTGTCTCCCTTCTATAACTTGGAGTTTTAGGAGGTCTTTTAATTCCACTTGCTTCTCTTTGTAATTGAAACATCTCATCCTCCCATTCGACTAAAGCTTCAAATTGAGTAGGTCTCGGTTTAGGAATAAGAGCATTCATTTTCTCTCTCAAATTTCTCAAAACCTTTACGTTAAACGAACCATCATCAGGCCAAGCCAAAACACCATCATCCTTAGTGTAGTGTTTCCAAATATCAAACCACAAAACAGTATGATAACCAGATTCATCTTCCATATATGCTGCAGGTGTTTTGTACTTATGAAGTAATTTACCACCTCGCGTTTCGATTTTTGTTGTCAGGTGAAATAAAAATTTTTAGCTTCTGAAATAACGTTGGCTTTTTCTCAACATGTTTAAAATGATAACTCATTTTTAAAATTTAAATTTAATTAATAAATTTGTTCGTAAAGTATTTCCGGGATATTTCGCACAGCCAGCCAATCCGTGCGCGAAACACACTAACAAGCCAATAAGAGTTGAGCTACGTCACTATTTTGCTCAACCAATAGATGTGAAGTTTTTCTGAAAAACCAATTAGCTTACAGCTTGTCAGAAACTCAAGAACCAATCAGAATACAGTTAGTGACGTATATCACCCAATCACAACGCGGCTCTGTGACGTACACAGTAGCTGCGGTTTCTCACTTCTCTCCCTCAGCGCTCACCCCTCCTTCACAAAATCTTTTCACAGCGCCATTTTAAAAACGCTCTTTCAGTGAAAATTAATTTTTTAACAACGACAAGAAAGACTCATCTGTCTGTTTCTCTAAAAAGTGATAGAATTTCAATCACTCAAATATTCTCTTTCTCGAAATAGAAGGCGTTATTCCCATAGAATACACAATTGCCAGTACAGTAATCTTTTTACTCTACCCTTCAAACAAGTAATTATGAACTCATTTTCCTCAGAACGCACAACTAAGTGACTGTTCAAAAGTTCCACTTGAACATAATTAACAAAACAACCTCGCACTTTCACACGGAAAAAGTCCCTAAATTCAAACACACATGAAATCCGTACAGGACTCTCACCTGTTTATAGAAATCATGCACCGTTAGTAGAATAACGACGTTATCCGTACAGGACTCTCACCTGTTTATAGATATAAAACATGTACCCCTACAGGACTCTCACCTGTTTATAGATAATCATGCACCGACGTTACCCTACCCTTCATTCGAGCTCGAATATATACTAATATTTTTATCACAGTGTGTTTTATAACAGGCTCTCATTCCCTATACTCATGCTGTTCAAATTTCTTAGATAATCCTCACAATACAACATTCATACCTAGCCCTAACGTGTGTTGCACGGCCACAACACCTGTGATACACGGCGATATCACTACTCTGAAACAGATCAAATGCCCTGTGTGACTACCTTCTCATCACACAATCTGTACCGGTACTACTCACATATAGCACAAAAACGAACTCAACATGTGTTATACATTGATCCTATATCTATACCATAACAAACTGGTTACTTTTAGCAACCATCAATCTCTGCTACCAGAAGAATTGATCCAGCGGCCTATAGGAAATATGTCATAAGCAACGCTACCTAACTCTTTAACCACTTGGATGCTAAGCATTGTCTGGCACTTCAATGTAATTTCCATTGAAATCAATGGAAACTCCATGACGAGTTACCCTTGTCATTAGCACTGAAGGGGATAATATACTATATTAAACACTACTCTAACTCATGGACCCATTAATCAAATATGACATATTTTGACCTACTGAATCAGGTGGCCAAATTAAACTTATACACAACTTATTTACAATTTATATACAACCGCGGTAAAGATAACATCATTTGAACAAATCCTAACTATTTAAATGACCACCATGGCGATGGCCTCTAGCTAATAGTAACCCACACTTCTGAATAATCAAGACCAGCTTGTTTCCAAATGTAAGATTTTATTAACTAATTTAGATTGTTGTGAATATAATTTTATGAATGTAATTTTATTAGAATAATAGTAAGCATTTTTGAAAACATTATAGGAAATTACAGTTACAAGCAAGGAAATAAAAGTTTAACATTTCTGAAATCCTTAGTCCCTAGCTAAGTTAGATTAAATGGAAATAAAGTAAAGTCTTTATGAGTTCTTACGTGCTCCAAGCAAAGTCCGTCAGCACGACACCCTCATCTGAAAGTTGAAAAGCAACAGCCAGCCCTAACCATAGGGCACGGGTTTTTTATACCTTTCTACGCTAGCTAATCTAAGTAAAGGAAAATTTTCTGCAAAAGTCGATGTCCCATTGGTCCGAAAGTGACAAGTGACATGTCACCCCATATTTCAAAACTTCCATTCTGTCATATTCTTTGAGACCATTGTCTTTTTTGTACGTGTTCCAAAGCTTCCTTAGTTTGCAACAAATTTGAACAAGAGTTCTCACTGACTTCATTCTACTTCCTCGGATGCCAAGTTATCAAACTTTCTTTCTGCCGGTTTCTGACCTTGGCCACGTCCGACAAAAATAATGACAGCGCTTCTTCATTGTTATGTGAATGTAACTTTCATGGAAAACTTTAGGGTGGACATCGTGCTTCAGGCAGAAATTGAATTCATCTTTTTGCAAACTCGAGCAAACTAGGCCCAAAAGCAGGCAACTTATTTTTCTAGTATAAAACAAACACAAGAAAAGTATTAATGAAAGAAATATTATTTTATTCTGTTTCCACCCTTTGTTTACTAATAGATTAACCCACCCTATTAGTCTAGTGTTACCTAGCAAGAAGCAAACAAATAAAGCAGCATTTTATATCTACCAGTCTTCAAAAATCCATGAAATCTTGTATGCACCTATAATAGTAGAAATAACATCACATAGACAAGGAAAGCAAAACAAGCACATGCCACTTTAAAATTTGCAGCAGTTAGTAATGACAAAAATGAAAACGACAAAATTAATTTAATATTTTTGCACAAACAAAAGATGCAACAATAATGCACGTTTATGAGCACACATGTTAATATTCCCATGTATAAAGTTTAATCTAGGTTGAGTTAGCATAACATATCACAAATCATTAATATTATTAATTTATATTATGGAAGTGTGACTTCACGAGTTTAAACAAAATTTTGTTTTCTATCTCGCTTCATCACTATTCAGAGGCGTAACGAAGAAAATATTGGGGCTCCTCTGAAAAATGTGGTGAGAGGTCCCTGAGTCTCCCAATAACTCAGAAATATGGCTGAATGGAGGCCCCTAGAGGATTGGGGCCCCCCTGAAGAGTTGCTTCCTCGCCTCCACCCCTTGCACTGAGGGGCTGCCGATGTCTTCGTTAGGACCCTGTGGCTTCTTTAATTTAGCGTGCAATGGAAGAGTAAGGGGAGGCGAAAATGGTCATCGCGCTATCAGGCACTGTTGGTAATACGACCCCAGGCTATTTCCGCTATGTACGGGATAATGGTGGTATGGATCTTTCGTTGCGCAGGCTTTGTTGGGATTCCCTCGCAGGAACAAATAGAACACCGAGAAGAGAGATGACACTGTATTAATCACAATTTTCAACAACACGGTTGAAATCAGGTGAAATTATTAATTTATGGCTCATTCCGCCCACCAATGAGCTGTCAGCACCAGCCCCTGCCTCCAGGGCCGGGATTAATAACAACAGGAGAGTTCTATTAAGGCTGCAATTTATCTAATTTTCCTCCCAATGAGAGCGTATTGATTTGCTCTGGGAAGGGAGGCGCGTTGATTAAACTGTAAATTTATATTGATGAATGCTGAAAGGGCCAAACAAGGCTGCTCTGGGCACGCTCCTGCCTGGCTTGATGATTGGTTTCTTCACAGCGCCCATTTCATGTTTTCTGGCAAGTGGCAACCATCAATAATGCACATATATATCGCACCTGCTTCATTTTTCATCTGAGGTGATGATTTTTTTAGTTCGCTTCTGCCTCGGCCAGAAACAGCGTTTTTGTCTTTTAAAGAAAACAGTACCACATAGTACATAATTTGGGATCAGAGGAAAACACTGTGAGGCGGGAAAGATATTTTTCCATACACGAGGCGACAGTAACTGATCCTGCTTTCAGCTAGCCACCAGGGGGCAGTGATGTCCTAAAGGAAAAGTGGTCCATCTCCATCTCATTTCCATTGTTTTTTTTAGATGTACGCTCCTGCATTGATTTTGTTAAATATATGTGCAAAAAATGGCATGAATACATGCATTGCATTTCTGGATCACTAGGTTAGAATTACTGCTTTAATTGAGAGCCATTGTTTGCTGCTCAGTACCATTCAATTTTGACAGTCTCCTTATTTAGTACTTTTGACAGACAGACAATGCAACTGAGCGAACTCTATTGTCTGTTCAAGTGGCCTGCCCACAAAGCACAGTATCAAATGGTTGGCAGGATTCCATCGAAGGGTTTATGATGCGATGGTCAATATGTTAGCAACTAATTCACATTTCCCTTGCATTAGTAAACACTGCTTCCATTCAGAGACGTTTTAGGCATGGGAAAAGTGGTTAATTGCCCTGTGCCCCCATCTTCTAAGGGGCCCCCTGGTAAAGTGAATAGGACTGTCAAATGACTGCCATAAAAAAACAGCTTCCTTTGTCAGTTTGAAGCTGAGCATGCTTAACAGGCAGATGGGGACAAATGCATTATTATTTCATCACTCAAAGTGTAGCAAGAAAAGGTGTTGTGCTGTGTTGCATGTGTAGCATATCATATTGATGCTGTATGCACTTGGACCCTCGTGGTTCTGGTACGACGTGATATACTGGGAGGTGTTAGGGTGTCGTTCTAGGAAGTATAACGTAATATATAGTATGTGAGTGAATGTTGGAAAATAAAGATATGATTAACCACAGTTCCAGTGAGCGGAGTAATCTATCTGCATGCCCAGGGCTAAACTGGCTACCGGGCGTTTTAGCATGCTGCTGAGCTGTGGGCTGATGTCACTGCGGTGGGGGCTAATTTAGTTGATGGAGACCTGCGTGTGCTTTGAAATAAACACAGCAAAACGAATTTCGTTCAGCACACGCAAGTCCCCATAAATGAAATCAGCCCCCAGATCGCAGCATGCCAAAACGCCCGGTAGCCAGTCTGGCCCTGTGCATGCCCCAGGGCCGGGAAAGATGCTATACCCTGAGAGTTTGCAATGGTGCAGTAAACTTTTCATGCGTGCCACGTGTGCCCCGCATCATGCTTGATTCCGGTCTGGGAAAGACATGGCTTGGTAGTTCGGACTGGACTGTTCCCATGAGGCACAGGGTCAGAGCTGATTTGCATATAGCCAGTGTCTAACCCAGGGTGGTGTGGAGTGCAAAAAAACTATGGATTTAGGCCCAGATCCTTGTACTTGGGTGAATGTATGACATTGTTCTACATTCTGTCCATCAACTGTGTTTTTTTGCAATTTTCACCCCGAGTGGGCTGGGTATGCTCAGACGTGAGTCCCAGGCTCTCCACACCACTGGAGTCAAGCTATCCAGGCTGATGAAGGCTGATAGCCAGAAACCGGTCCTTGGATGCTTGATTCCGGTCTGGGAAAGACATGGCTTGGTAGTTCAGACTGGACTGTTCCCATGAGGCACAGGGTCAGAGCTGATTTGCATATAGCCAGTGTCTAACCCAGGGTGGTGTGGAGTGCAAAAAAACGACGGATTCAGGCCCAGATCCTTGTACTGGGGTGAATGTATGACATTGTTCTACATTTTGTCCATCAACTGTGTTTTTTGCAATTTTCACCCCGAGTGGGCTGGGTATGCTCAGACGTGAGTCCCAGGCTCTCCACACCACTGGAGTCAAGCTATCCAGGCTGATGAAGGCTGATAGCCAGAAACCAGTCCTTGGATGCTTGATTCCGGTCTGGGAAAGACATGGCTTGGTAGTTCGGACTGGACTGTTCCCATGAGGCACAGGGTCAGAGCTGATTTGCATATAGCCAGTGTCTAACCCAGGGTGGCGTGGAGTGCAAAAAAACGATGGATTTAGGCCCAGATCCTTGTACTGGGGTGAATGTATGACATTGTTCTACATTCTGTCCATCAACTGTGTTTTTTGCAATTTTCACCCCGAGTGGGCTGGGTATGCTCAGACGTGAGTCCCAGGCTCTCCACACCACTGGAGTCAAGCTATCCAGGCTGATGAAGGCTGATAGCCAGAAACCGGTCCTTGGATGCTTGATTCCGGTCTGGGAAAGACATGGCTTGGTAGTTCGGACTGGACTGTTCCCATGAGGCACAGGGTCAGAGCTGATTTGCATATAGCCAGTGTCTAACCCAGAGTGGTGTGGAGTGCAAAAGAACGATGGATTTAGGCCCAGATCCTTGTACTGGGGTGAATGTATGACATTGTTCTACATTCTGTCCATCAACTGTGTTTTTTGCAATTTCCGCATCATTGCAAAGCAGCCTGTGGCCGGCACACGTGGAAGCAAAGCTGTGCTCCAGGTCATACTCAGCCACAGAAAGAATCAAAGACCCTGCAGAGGGGCTCATTTCAAAAAGCCCACCAAAACTACTGGCGAGGTAGTCAGCAGAGACACTGTGCGGCACCCCATACATACTGCGATTAATCACACGATGTGAAAGATGGATTCAACCCATATCTAAGACTAGAAGTGAGTGTCTGAAAAGTTTCAGTCCTCCGTCCATCATTTCCTTGTTTTTGCTTTGTTCACGCTAAGTTGGCAGGGTATGCCCAGACATGGGTCCCTTGCTCACTTTGCCATTGGTTTCAAGCTAGCCTGGCTGATGAGGAGTGTTACCCCAAAACCGATCCCAGGATGCTTGTTTCCAGTACAGGGAAGACCTGGCTTGGCAGTTCTGGCTGGACTGTTCCCATGAGGCACAGGATCAAGACTGATTTGCATATAGCTGCGTCTGAACTGAGGTGGCGAAGTGAGCTAAAGAACGATGATGGATTCAACCCAGATTTGTGACTGGGGGTGAGTGTCTGAAAACTTTCAGTGCTCTGTCCATCATCTTCTGTTCGATGTGCGAGCCTAACCATTGTGCCATCAAAACACGAAACAGATAATGAGGTAAACGTATTCACCGTCATGGGCAATTTAAACACACTGCGACACGTGCTTCTCCACACGACTGGTGCTTGCAGCAAATGTAGGAGCTACCCTGCACAGCAAAATCAGCTGAAGACACATGCTCGCACAATGACAATAGAAGGGATGCACAAAATAAAATGCTGTGCTCCTGAAATCACTACTGCCATTTGACACATCCAAGAGACAGAATATTGTTACCAGATGAACTGTGTGGATTGAAGCATTGGATGACTTCATAGATGCACTAGAGGAAGAAGATCAGCAAATCATCAAATATTTGAAAAACCTTGCAGGGTGATGGAGTGAATGAAGCATTAAAGAAAGTTCTACAGATTAACATAACATCATACTGAAAAGTGGAAGAAGCGCTAGAAGCTTAGCTCAATCCTTATGAAAGATATATCTTAAACAAAGCATGACAACAGGCTGGTGAAACTACGCATGAGTTTGTTGAAAGACTTAACATTGCAAGTTCTGTGACTTTACCGATGAAGAAGCCATGGGACACAGAGTCATTGAAAACTGCCTTTCGAATTCTTTTAGAAAGCTCATGTTGAGAGAGACACTCAGTCTGGAGAAAATACTAATGGCTGCAAAAACTGAGCAACAAGCAAAATGAAAAGCTGCTGACATGGAAGCAGAGACGGCACACCATGATTAGGAGTTGATCATGAAAAGGAAGCACAAGCTCAAACCAGATGTCCATAAGTCAACATCATCGTAGAAGATAAAACTATGCTTCCTATGTGGATTCTCGTCTCCCTTGAAGGCAAATGTCGAGCCCTGGGACAATTCTGTTGAGGTTGTGGGAAAGAGAACCACTTCACAACTGTGTGTCGAGCTAAGGAAAAATTAAGAGCATCATGACTGAAAGACAAGATAGACATGAAAACATACCAGAAGCACTCTCGCCACACCCATAAAACCAAAAAGCAACATAAGCTATGACAAGTAGACCAGGCAATATCAAACTTCATCAAGTTCATTGTACAAAGGTTCTTCAACGTCACTATTGAAAACCACGAAGACGATGGGTGCAGGCTGATGATGTCTACCAAAAAACAGCATGCACCTGTGGCGTTAGCCACCTGTGAAGACTGAAGTTCAAAAACTTTCCAAACAAAGAGCTGAACTTCATTCAGACAGTGTCCCAGAATCACATTGAAGATGAATGGTTGCCATACAAACTTCATTATCGACAGTGGGGCATAATTTAATATCATACTTGTGGAAATGTTCAACAGCCTCTTGCCTGTGCCTGCCTCAATTCCCGCTGACACAAAGGTATGCACGTGGGTGGTTTCTAAACCATTACAGAGCTGTGTCATTCACGAAGGCCATACAACACAAAACGATGTTAGTAGGAGCCACCATTCATGTTCTATAAAGAACCTCATCTATTGCATGTCTGCTCAGAAAGTGGGTTAATATCCCTTTACTACAACCTTCGCACCCAGCTTCTCATTGATGTTCATCCTGTAGCCCAGCATTACTGTAGAATTGCTTTTCATTTCCAAGAATGGGTAGAGAAAGAGTTGGCAACACTTTTGAAACATGACAACACTGAAAGATCCACAGGCCTCATGCCCTGGGTTTCACCCATCGCAGTTGTACCAAAAAGGACAGTAGTGGAGCAGGGTACATTTGTGTTGATATGCACCAGCCAAACAGAGAGAAATTGAAAGTGAGAGACAGCCTGGTCCACATATAGCATACATCAGTGTTTCCCAAACTGTGGTCCGCGGACCCCCAGGGGTCCGTGACACATTCCCAGGGGGTCCGTAGGCAACAGTTTTAAAAGCACAGAAACGTTTCTTGTATAATTAGCAGCTTTCCAGCAACAATAAAAGTGTCAAGAGAATGCCAGTGATTAATGTACCTGCTGGAGAGGAGGAGAGTTTTGTGCAGTGGCAGCTTTGATTTAACTAATGTAGCACAGAGGGTTAATGTGCCTACTGCAAAGAACGTGTAACATGCATCTTAAAAAGCTGTATTTTATGTGCCTAGGTTCATGGTTACTGCTTTTGTCACAGAGATTCTTTTGTTACTGTGCACTTCATAAGTGACAATCGTAATCTAGCAGAGGGACCTATAAACTGTCATCAAAGAGCTGCTTGCAAACAGCATGCTACCAGTTAGTAACTTATATTTTGTCCCAGTTATTCATTATCCTGATGCTGCTAAAAAAGATATATTTGGGTGGAAATACATTTTTAATGTTAAAGTCAATGCTAGCCACTGTGTTATGTTCTGAATCCTGAGTTTGTGGTTTTCCAGACCAAGCACTCTTTAAACATTTTATATACACACTGATTTACATGTATGATGTGTGTGATGTAAAGTGCTCTGACATCCTACAATGGTATGAGAGATGCTATAAAACAAATGAAATACATGTGACAGAGGTGCTATTACTTCAATATAAAATACTAAGAGCCAGATGTACGATCTGTTTTTCTATGCGCGAACGGGTTCGCGAACCCGTTTGCGAATGCAAAAACCTATTGGGCCAGAAACATAGCCTATTTTGCGAGTCGCAATTTGTTTGCAACTCTCTAAATAGGTTTTGCAACTTGCTATTTGGGAGGGGCATTCCCTTCCAAATAGCGAGTCTCAAAACCATGTACAAATGTTTTGCGGTCGCAAAACAGTCACAATTACCACCTACTTCAAGTAGATGGTAATGCATTCGCAAATGGGAAGGGGTCCCTACGGGACTCCTTCCCCTTTGCAAATGCATGCAAAATTATTTTTTAAGGGCAGACAGTGGTCCCAGGGACCTCTGCCTGCCCTTAGAAAATGAAACGAAAACGTTTCATTTTCTTTTTTTTTTAAATGCATGGTAAACAGGCTGCATTTTTTTTTTTTAACCTGCTTTATTTAAAAGCAGTCTGAGACATGGTGGCCTGCAGAGCCCAGCAGGCCACCATCGCTGGGAGGGCTGGCATTCCCAATGGGCTCGCAAATTGCGAGAGGCTCATTAATATTAATGAACCTCGCAATTTGCGACCCCATTGGGAATCCCAAACAGTGTTAAACACACTGTTGTACATTTCATTTAGCAACTCGCAATTTGCCACTCGCAATGTGTCGCCAATTGCAAGCGCTAAATGAAATGGTCGTACATCTGGCCCCAAAATCCTTAGTACTTTGAGTATTTGTTTTGTGTGCACACTTGTGCATTTTTTTTAATTACTGTTTTAATGTTTGAAACTTAACTCATACAAATTGCTTGGGGGTACCCGGCTTCCAGTGGTGACTCAATGGGGGTCCTCAGGAGTCAAAAGTTTGGGAACCACTGGCATACATGATCATGCAACTGAACGGGGCTAAAGCCTTCTCCTGTCTTGACCTAAGAAAGGGTACCACCAACTCAAGCTAGAATAGAACTGTAAATAAATTACCATTTTCCACTCTAAATCAAACACCTGAGTTTTGGAATATCCTCAGTTGCTAAAATGTTTCAGGATGTCATCCACAAGGACATCCAACCTGTTACACATGCTTTAAATTACCCTGACAACTACTGGTCTCTGGGAGGACCCAGATAGAACATGACAAACCTCTTACTTAAGTGTGCCAGTTACTTGCTAATGCAGGTCTCAAGTTTAATGCAGCAAAATGTGCATTTCACAGACCCAAACCTATGTTTTTGGGCACAAATTCTCTGATGGGGTATTGACTCCAGATCCAGACAATTGCAAGCACTATCATCCACATGCCTACCTAAGATGTTACCATGCTGCGATCCTTTCTAGGCATTGACCAGTTGTTGCTAAATATACATTCACAATTGTGCCACAGTGTGTTCCCCATTAAGAGACCTGACAAAGCAAAATGTTCTTTTTCAGTGGGTTCCTGAATGTGATCAGAGGTTCAAAGAAATAACACATGCAATTGAGAATGCGACTGAAATGGCCCACTTTGACCCCAAGCTACACACCAAAATCACGGTAGATGTGAGCCTGGTGGGCTGGGGCAATCTTGATGAACACAATGGCAATCCGAATGCTCAGAGACACATTGTGGCCTATGCCAGTCGAAGCCTATTTGAAACAGAATGGACTTACTCTCAGCCGGAGAAGGAAAGTTTGGCTGTGGTTTGGGTTTGTGGATATTTTCATGTATTTCTCTATGGAAAACAATTTACTGTCATCATAGACCACCAGGCATTGCTTACTATTTTTGAACACCCGAAGACTAACATGCCACCTCACATTGAAAGGTGGGGATTGAGGCTGCTAGAGTATTACTAAGAGATTGTACACAAACCTGGGAACAATCAGACCCAGTCGACCACTTTTCAAGAGCGCCGCTACAATGTCCGAGTTCAGCATCTAGCACAGCCGAAGAATACCAACATTTTTTGTTAGGTCTAGCACACCAGCAGCTCTGTCCATGGCCTAAGTCATGACTATTGTCAAAAAACTTGTTGAGACCAAATTATGGAGAACATGCACACAGCCTCTGGCTGATAGTATTGAATTCCAAAAGTTCAAAAACATACAGGATGTGCTTGCAGACACCAAACAAGGCATAATACTGAGAGGCTCGAGAATCATCATACCTAAGAGCTTAAGGTAAGAGGTCATCAAGTTGGCCCATGAAGGACATCGTGGCATTGTAGCTATCAGAAGAGCTTTGAGGGACAGCGTGTGGCTCCCTCAACTAGATGAGCGAGCGAAACAAGAAATTAAAGCATGCCATGTTTTCAATTGCCAATCCCCTAAGGTGGTGCAGCACCCAGTGACCATGTCAGACCTCCCTGACCATGTCTGGAAGAGAGATGCAGATGATTTCTTTTGTTCATTAGGAGATGGACAACATCTCATGGCAATCATAGATAAATATTCATGATTTCCTTTAGTGGAAACACTGTCTTTAACAATCATGATAAAGTCGAAGAAAGACTTGATGACATTATTGCAACTTGAGGCATCCCCGAGATCCTCAAATCTCATAATGGATTCCCTTCATCTGTAAAGAATTCAAGGAGTTTCTTGTATGACTCAACGTCAAACACTAAAATAGTACACCCCTCCGGCCCCAAGCCAATGGTTTAGTCACAAGATTTATGAGAACCCTCAAAAGGGTAATTCAACGAGAGTCGATGGAAGGAATTGGCTTGAACCACACTATATGCAGGCCCTCTGGGCCTTTCAATCAATCCTCACTCTACAACGGGTGGGAGTCCTGCCATTTTTCTGTTTGGGAGAGGCATTAGAACAAAGCTACCTCAATAGACATCAGATCGACCAGTGAATGCTGACAAAGTTCATAAAAGCAACGCTATTCATAAGAGTAAAATGAAGGTGTATGCTGATCATCACCACGATGCCCATAAAATAGCCTTGGATAAGGGAGACCGGGTGCTTGCAAAGCAGAGATAGAAGCGAAAGATATAACCCCTTTTGCCACTGATTCTTTACAGGTGGTTGCACACAAGAGACACATGGTGACAGTACATCGTCCTAGGAAGTCCATAATTCCGGACATATCACACTTTAAACACCTACCTCGATACTCGCCAGCTCCTACAAGTACTTTGGAGACAACCACGCCTGTAGGTTCAGCTCCTGCACCTCAGCCTGCGCAGCTATTACCCGACAAGGATAGACCTCGAACACCTTGGATCACCCAGGCTGGCAGACAAGTACGAGCTCCTTGTAGACTGATATAGGAAATGTGATTTTAAGTGATGTCTGACACTTTTTATTAAACAAGTAGGGAGCTTTAGCATATTGATGCTATATGCACTAGGACCCTTGTGGTTCTGAGTCAACCTTGAATAGGAACTATGTTATTTGCAGGAAGGTGTTAGGGGTGGTTCTAGGACATATGACATAATGTATAGTGTGTGAGTGAATGTTGGAGAATAAAGATATGCTTAACTGCAGCTCCAGTGTGTGTGGCGTAATCTATCTACATGCTCCAAGGCTGGGGAAGACGCTACAGTGTGAAAGAAAGAAAGCAGAACATCACTGCTGTTTTCTTCTCAAGAGTTGCTACATAATTTAGCTATCTTGTGCCATGTACACACTTATTTGCACCATAGTGCAAATGTGTGTCTGTGAGTCTAGCACAGTCTTGGCCGTGGGAAGGTAGACTTCCAGTGGAAAACAATATGTGTAGAGTCATACATCTGTGTGTATACTGTACTGCTGTACTGTGCAGCACACATGCAAATAGCCAGAAACAAAACTTTTTTCCTACCTTGAGCCTACCTCAAGAAGTATTTTAGACACAAAACCCTGTCTACAAATATTAGTTGTCTGTTCTTTGTGCCAAATAAAATTGTTGATAGTGTGGAAATGCTCGTGTATCACGATGGGATGCCTCCCTTAATACAAAGTATTGCAAAACAGTGCATAGTACTGCTTGGCATTCATTTTCAGAGAACTTCCTACTGCAAAATATGCTATGTGGTGGAAATTAGATCCTAAATCAACACTTTATACCGGTTTGCATTTCATTTGTTGACTTTAGACATGCTCATAGTGTTACCAAATCTGACTTTTAGCGTGTATGCCTGGCCTGCCCAGCCTTAACCCTTGCACTTTCAGGCAGTTGATGTCCATTACATTGAAAATAATCTTTCTATTGTGTATCTTGCACTTTTGTGTGGGGTATTATGAGTGGGATGGGATTCGGGCCACATTTTATTAAGTCGATTCGAAGTATGTATCAGTCACCAAGAGCTAGAATCTGTGTTATGGCGATGGAATCCAAGCAAGTTTATATTATTAAGGGAACAAGGCAGGGTTGTCCCTGCTCCCCACTCATTTGTGCACTATATATTGCCCCATTTGTGCAGATGCTAGAACAAATCAGCACGATAAAGTCATTTGAATGTAGGTCGTACCAGATACATGTTCTAGCATATGCGGACGATATTGTTGTTGCCTCTGCGGATTCTGCACAGGCTATAAGGGAGATAGAAACGTTGACTGAAGAATTTGGTGCGGTGTCGGGATACAAACTAAACGCGGCTAAGACTCAGGTAGTATGCAATTGCCAGCCCTGTCCTGGTGAGAGTCGGGTAACGGACGAAGCTCGATATCTTGGTGTAAAAAATCGGAATGTCCCCACAAGAACTAATAGAGGTTAACTGGGGTAGCAGCACCCTAGCAGTTAAGCAGCCTGGAGTGTCTGCATCTGACGCTAGTTGGGAGACAAAATGTTTTTAAAATGACTGTTCTTCCCAAAGTACTCCATTATTTTAGAGCAGTGCCATTAGAGTTAACAAACAAAAAGCTGCGAGGGCTTCAATTTATATGTGACAGATTTATCTGGGGACAACGTTAAGCCAAGAGCGCTTTTAAATACATGATGCTATCATTAGATAGGGGAGGCTGGTCTGTTCCGAATTTTGCTTTTATTATTATGTATGTTTAGTGCAAAATATGCGTAT
Organism: Lissotriton helveticus; assembly: GCF_964261635.1. Classification (NCBI taxonomy): domain Eukaryota; kingdom Metazoa; phylum Chordata; class Amphibia; order Caudata; family Salamandridae; genus Lissotriton; species Lissotriton helveticus. The sequence goes on along the minus strand of NC_136065.1, from coordinate 1,430,232,076 downwards.
TTTATTGACAGGGGAAGACGTGGTAGAGGCAGAAGCTCCTTCAATATATCAATTATTGCTAGGGGAAGAAGCTACAAATGTTTTATTGAAATGTTCCGAGCCTAGTTTTTATTAAAAAAAATAGGTATAAGGTTATGATTTCAGCTTATAAGGCTTGGAAAAAGGTATGTAATTGGTTGAATATTCCTTAACTAAACTATTAAACTCCACTCAGCTCAGCCGTTGAGTTTCCAGAAATATTCTGGGACTTTAAGATGTTGTGTTGGAAGATGCAGGGGATTAGATATACGGGTGATTTACATTTATACAAGGGTGGGGTGCTATGCTCTTTCGAGGAATTAGTTTAAAGTTACCAACTTCAACATCATCCTTTTTTAAGCATCTGCAACTGTGAGACTATCTCGTTAGACATCACCTGTATGAGGGAATCACGACACTTCTAATTATAGAGGCTATTAGAAGGAAGGCCAAGATAGGGGTACTATATTCTACGCTAATTGAATCTCAAAAGCATGATCTGGCTGCTTATAATCGTAAATGGGCTGTGCCAGGGCCGGACTGGCCATAGCGGGCACCGGGCAATCCCCCGGTGCGCCGCATGGGTGGGGGCCGTTTTTGTTACAGGGCCCTGTACCAAAATCAGGGGGGGGTTGGCCAAGCACTTTGCCAAAGCCGGTTGTGGTTCCCAGTCCGGCCCTGGGCTGCGTGTTTAGGGGGTTGATGGTGAGGTGATCCAGACCTCTATAGATATAGCAGAAAAAATACTGCTATCATTGAATTTACAAACGCAGCACTATAAGACTATCTTTGATTTATATTATACACCTGAATGCATGATCAAGGGGGGGTGGAAATAAGGTGGAAATAATGACGGTACATTTTTCAGGTGTTATTGCGATGGAGCAGATAGTGTGCATGTTTTCTTTGAATGCTCAGCATTGTCGCAATTAAAGCAACACATAGAATCGTATCTGCAAGAAGTTACAGGTACCCCCATATCAATCACGAAGGCAATTTTAGGGATATGTACAAATATTGCAAATGAGCAACCAATATTTACATTTAGATACTTATCATTTATTGCTGCAGCTGTGGCGTGTCTTTGTAGTGCCTCCTGTTGGCTCCAAAGGGAGGCTCCCACATTTGAGATGTGGAAGGCAAAATTTTATCATGTTTTTAATATGGAATATAGTTTATATTCCTTAAAATCAGCCAAATGGCAAAAACTTGGCATTCAGTTATGGGAGGCTATGATAGACTATATGAAATAATCATCTGCTCTAGGTTGTTTAACAATAACATGATTTTAATTTGTTTGTTGCTGTTGCTCTTGTGGATTTATCCTATGTTTGTTAATGATACAGCATTGACGACTTTTTCACCTTTTTGATTATAATTGCTAATATATACTTTTGTGACATGGATTGAATCAATAAAAGGAAAAAAGAAAATAATCTTTCTATCATTTCTCTCTCCTTGTTTCACCTATCCTCTTCTACATTGCCCCTCTTTGTTAATTTTCTCTCTTTCTTTGCAGCTCTATTGTTATATTTCATATTGTTACCCTGATATAAGTCTAGGGAACATCGTACACTTCCCCTGCATCATCTTCCCATCATTTCATATGAACGAGCCGTATAGTGACATAACTCCAAATAAGGACAGACTGCCTTGTATGGACATAACACCTTAAAAGGACTGTAGCCTTTTATGGACTAAACCTTTCACCTAGTTCCATGCCGAGGGTGGGTTTTTCCCAATCGATATTGGGAAGATGTCATCCTTAGCACATATGAATAATTTATGAGTACACTCTACAGGAGGTCCACTTCACCTCTCACATCGACGCACAAGGTTTAATCTACAACGTCATCCTCATACTGGACAATGGGGAACATATGCACATAGACTGTAAAAATACAGCACCTCTTGCTATCAGTAAGCAGGAGAGAACGGAGACTTCAATGCTGACACACTGACCAGAGACGTTGCGGCTCCCGAATGCCATCGCTCCAGATGACAGTGGTCTGACGATCCCTTGTGGGGTGTCCAGCTCTAATCCAGGACACAGTCCCAAACTCTGACTATTCAGGTTTGGGGGTTCAACTAAAGTCTAGTGGGATTCTTGGCTCTTAGACTTAGTCTCTTAGACTTAGACTCTTAGACTTAGGCTCCTAGACTTAGGCTCTTAGACTTAGGCTCTTAGGCTTAGGCTCTTAGGCTTAGGCTATTTCACACCTACTCACATGCTAGGTACATCTAGACAGACATCTTAGGAGTACACACTTTATTTTACAGGTGCATTTCCTATTCATGTATGTGTTCATGACAATTGTAAAATGGTAGAACAATACTATTTCTTCTTATTCACTGTACTGCTGGTTCTATATCTCTGCAGTGCACTTATTTTACATGAGAAGAACAATGGTACAATACATTCTTATTGTAAACACGCTCAACTGTTTCTTCTGTGAATCTATTTGATAGCAAAATAAGCAAGCACGAGTGACTGGGTGAAAAGTAGTATATTGTTTCCACAAGTCTGAGATTATTTATGTTCTGAAGTTGCAAAAACGAATCTCTCCGATAAAAGGAGATTCTAGTAGCACTGCGAGCTATCTAATGCGAAAACATAGACTGACATATTCGGTGGGGGTGTACAGACTTAGTTTGCCACCAAGCCCACAGTATATGTTATCTGTAAACAGCGTAGGTCCTGCATGAAAGGGTACTATTGAAACTACACTACATGGCGCCCAACATGGCCTAACAGCACCTAACGTGTCAAACGTGGTTTGCCCAACGTGGTAAATACATGGCGCACATACACAACAGTAGAATCTGAGTAGCTCAGTCGTGCTTATTCTCGGGGACACTACTCACAAAACCCAGAGGCGTCTTGAGTATGTGGGAAAAACTCCGCCACAGACAAGTAGGCGAGATATTCTATGTATTGGCTGTTGGTTAATCAACCTTAAAAGGAAATATTCCCAAAATTGTGCATAAAACCTTTGCATAACACCTTTTCTTAATTTCCTAATTTCCTGGGACTGTTAGTCTGTGTTCTATACACAATGACTACTCCAATCCAAGCAGTATCCCAAATACAACACCATTTGAAAAACACAGAATGTTTATAATCTGTTTGCCCATGAGAATTACACCACAGTTAGAGGATTGCACCTCTTGGGGTACAGTCTTTGCTGCCATATATACCAGAACTCATGGTATTCCTTCATTAGCAGTAATACCAGATGTATTAAGACAAATACAAAATGACTATGGAATAGAACCTGCCCTAAACTTAGGGATGAAGTTATTAAATAACTACGACCAGCTATCAGCCATAATACTAGCTAATATTAAAGGGGAAGCAGCATCAGTGGCAATTCGCAAACACCTAAGGGAGCTCTTTCCATTAGAAGAGGAGGCTGAACTACCCAAAATAATTGAAACTGCGTATGCAGAATTAGGCAGAGATAGTTTGGGGGGGTGAAGAGCTTTAAAACCTCAACTACAGGGCCGTCCTGAAAAGGACACTTCTAAGCAGACACCTACTTCTTCTAAAAAGAAGTGGGATAATAATAAAAAAAATTCTAAAGACAGATCTCAATCCCGAGGTAGGTCACTTCCACAGGAGCCCTCTGAAAGGAGGTATAACCTTAGGAATAGGGATAACATTAGGAAACCGGACAGGTATCAGGATACTGATACGCGTTCCTTCTATTCCTTTCAGAGCTCGAAGAAAAGCTCCGGAAGGGAAGGACGGTCAGAAAATAGAGAGGAGCACACACAGTCCAGAGACAAGAAGCGCGCTCAAGACTTTACTTCTAAAAAAGAAGATAAGTAAAATCCAAAACCTCAATTTAAGAAAAAGAAAGTTGCTGGTCTGAAAATCAGACGCCCAGAACTCTGAGGACACAACTTCTGAATGGGGAATGGGCTCTGATGATGCTAGACAGTGAGGCAGAAGTAACAATAGCTCGCCTGAACCTAAAGGAATTTCTGGTGACAGCGGAGTTGAATGATTATATCACGGTGGAAACACCAGACACCAGGGTGAGCATCCCACATAAGTTATATGAAATAACACTCAGGTTGGAGGGGGACAAGCCCAGGAAAGTAAAAGGACTTTTTTGGAAGAACTTATCATCTGGTTATGACATCCTGTTAGCAGAACAAGATTGGCCGCCTGCATTCGTAATGGAGACAAAGTATAATTTTTCCAGCATTTTCCAACTACTTTCCTGTTCACCTTAAACATACATATGCACAGGAGTGGGCAGTAGCCCAAGCTCCAGCATTGTACAAAAATCACACAGGGTGGGATGAGAACTCAATCTACCATGTGATCCCATTAAAAGTTTCACCTAATGCTCAGAGGCAATATCCAATATAGCACGAAGCTAAAAAAAACTGGTCAGAGAGATCTTAGATCAACTTGAATAGTAGGGGGTAATTGAAAAATGTACCTCTCCAATGAACAATCATTTGTTTCCTGTCGCTAAACCTGACAATACATATCGTCTAGTTTTAGTTTACAGACATTTAAACTCATGCACAAAGACATTTGCTGTCGAAAATGCACATAGTGCCGCATTAATGAATTACATTGTGAGCAAAAAATACAAAACCACACTTGATGTCTCAAAGAGATTTTTCTACCAAAATATAGCTCCTTAAGGCTGGTATCTGATCTCATTCAGGGCGTTCGGGTCCAAACGTCAATTTTGTCGACTAGCACAGGGGTTTAAGAATAACGGCGGTGTATTTTTAGCAAGAGTAACAGAGTTACTTCAAAAATTTGATGTAAAAGCGTTGTCCAATGTGGATGATATTTATCTAACAGACGATGACTTAGAGAGGCACTTGACCAGGATAAGCACCATTATTATGGGATTTGCCGCAGAAGGCTACAAATTCAACTTTAAAAAATCTAAAATAGCCCATCTCAATGTCCTATTTTTGGGATATGAGCGGTCAAGTGAAGGCAAAAGTCTGGCAGCTAACTTTTTAGAAAGGTTTGAGCTGCTCCAGCCTCCAAAATCTTTAAAATTTACGATCAATACTAGGATTCCTAAATTTCGTCAGGACATACATTTTAGATTACACACAAAGGGTAAAACCTTTCTATGACCTAATAAAACCTGACTTTTCAGTGAGAGATTGGACACAAGAACATACTAATATTCTTTGTTTACCCCAGGAAGACATGATTGTTTCCAAACATTTACAAACATGCGTAAACGTACGCCACTTAGTGATCCGAATAATCACGAGTTAATACGGGTACACTTATTTCACCTTTAATGAAGGAGAAACTGTAGCAATCGCTTCCAGAGAGAGACAAAACAGGACTTAAAGCAATCTTTAATGCCTGCTGCACCCTATCCGTGTACCTGGTTTTATGCATCCGCTTCCTGGTGCCCATAACCATTAATTCCAAGCTACCCAGGTGCAGACGTTGCTCACACTACTGGCACCCTGAGCCCTTGCACTGCTCCTCACATTGCTCTGTTGCCGCTTCGGGCCTGGTCCAGCGCTCCCACAGTAAGAGGCCGTGCTTTGCTTTTTCACTGTTTCACTTGTACTGCGGCTCCGCGGCATGGGCAGCAAGGACCCCAAACAGAAGACCCTCCCCTTCGAAAAGCTAGCAGCTAAGGCTCCTGAGGAAAGCTCCAGCATGGCGGAGGGCGCACAGGATGCAGACCATGCGGACGACCTCCTCGCCTTGTCCACATCAATGATGCAGGGGATGAGATCTGGCTTCAAGGTGCTAGATGGGCGGTTTGACACACTTGACAAGAGTCTGGCTAGTCAGGGGGCCAAAATGAAAGTACATGACAGACGCCTGGATGTGGCTGAGGCACACATTTCCGATATTGAGGATGGCACTGCACAGTCTCTAAAAAGATTAGAGCGTGTTGAGCGCATCCTCTAAGAGGTGGCAATCAAGAAAAAAAGCCCTTGAAGAGCAAAGCAGGCGCAATAACATCCGCTTCCTGGGAGTGCCAAAAACTACCGCCATCGGCCGAATGGACTTCTTTGTTGAAACTCTGCTGTCTGACCTGTTCGAAAGGGAGTCCTTCACCCCTGGGTTTGTGATAGAGCGAGCGCACCGGTCCCAGGGGGCCCCAGCCTAAACACGGATGCCCCTCTAGACCCATTATTGTACGTATTATGAACTTCCGAGACCGCGACACTGCACTGCGCCTTACTAGGGAACGTGGGGACACCACATAACTGGGCTCTAAACTATCCTTTTACCCAGACTTTACTGTTATGGTGCAAGAGGCCCGCCGTAAATATACTGGGTTCAAATCTAGGGGTGGGCGGAAGTCGCGTAATGGACTTTCGCGGGGAGGCACGAAAATTGAACCAATTTCCGTGCCTCTCCGCAAATTTCCTTTACGTGGCACCCGCCCCGGCCGCCTGCCTCCCGTCTGCCTCCTGCATACAATATTAAAAAGATTAAAGCCTTAAATAAGATTAAAGACACTTACCTTATAGCGGGGACATCTCTTCTGGGTCTATTGCTCGCCCCCCCGGTTGGGGTTTAGTGGTTCATTCTTTGAATATTGCTGGAGAAATTGAAATAATCATCCACTAATCCATTGGTTTGTTTCAATAGTTTTTTATTGTTTATCTATTTATTTAGAGTTGATTTTCACTCTTATTTTGAGTTGTTTCATTGTCCAAATACGTGTTAATACTTTAACCAATGCATTTCGGCTATTTCAAGCCTGCGTCAGTGAACATGTGTCTAAAAGTAAGTATGTGGTTTTAATACACGAGGGTATATAGGTGTTATTGCTAGAACACTGATTCTCTACTATGTACTGTGACCCATTTGGTGCTTGAATTTATTACAAAGCTATTCACGTAAAGGTTAGTGTGTGACTACGTTTGTGGCTGAAAACTGGAATAAACAAAACTGTTGGCAAAGTGAATTATCTGTGATGGTGCTCCGTTATATTGCCGATTATGTTTACACAGTCGGTTGCAGGTTTATTAAGGTCTTACCAACGTAGTGAACTACACGTGTGTCGGAAATAGTGCTGCGGTGTGTAGTCGGCCGTATATACTCGGACTGTTGCAGGTTTGACGTAGTTTTCTCGGCACAGTGTACTTAGTGTGTTTCAGGTTAATGGCAAATGCCGTACGTAAAAGTTAAGCGTGCTCATTTATATCAAACGCTGTGAACGCCGCTTAGCCTTAAGATAACTCAATCGGATGCGCTTAACTTACTTGGAAATGTTCTCTGCGCCATTCATCGTATGCGTGAAGGAAAGTAACAACTTGCAAGTGTCCCATGCAGTTAAATACGGCTTCAGGCAGAGTGAGATGAAGATAGTAAACAAACTAGATTTCCAAGCCAGACGGCGGGAGCCGTGTTGAATCGGTTTCGTAGAGAGTGATAAAAATGGTGAAAGGACTGAGATTCAACCACACTTCGGGTGCCATATTAAAAAACGGTGGTAAAGCTTGTGACCCCTCAATTTAGGTATCTAGGTCTGCAATGCATAAATCAATCTTGTGATGCAAAACCAATCATAGAATGATTTTGTAATATAAAATAAATCATTCATACCATGATAAATAAACTCACAATTAGAGCTATTCAAAGAACTATACATTGTACATTTCGTAATTATTTTTAGATATACCTATCTAAAAGGGAGACAAATCAGAGGTGGCACGCTAGCACCTTAGAAAAATACCATCGCGCTCAACGTATCCCTAAGGGATTAATAATTGCATTGAAGCTATCACTTTGCAAGAATGCACAAACGTTTAAAGAAAAGAGGTACGCAATCCTTAACAAGTGCTGTTTGATCTGATCCTTCTAATTATTGAAGAACTGTCTGACATCCTGGATGAACTGTCTAAAGAGATCGTCACAGTTACAAACGAACTGACCAACTCAATGTCATCGGAGGTCTGGTCCAAAGTTTTAAAAGATATCAACTTACAACTAACCAAACAATCAAAGAGGTGAATGAAAGGAAAATCAGAAAAGTCCTCCAAAATACGGTGGAATTTAAACTCAGGGAGGTATATACCTGGGCAAAGGTATATGCCCATTGCCGACAGAATAGACCAGAGATTCAACAGACTGACACATCATCTTCAGGAAGTGAGACATCAAACAGACCAAGAGAAGGGTACAACAAGTCCAGAACAATGAGACAACCAACATCTACAGAACAGCCACAAACCTCAGGAGGACCACAAGGAACCAACCGACAACAAGACACAACGGAGCCTTTTTTAGAGGTAGGCCAGTCTGAAAAGGTAGACCCAGGCGGGGCAAAAGAAAAAGAAACGCCAAACACCAGGAGTACCACAGCGGGATCAAAAAAGGACAAGACAAAGAAGAATTAAACCAAAACATTTTGGTGATTAACATTTCAGATTAACTATTGCACCCATGGAACTAGAAACGTTACAAAAAGGAATTACCTATGTACCGACTACCAACACAACCAAACTAGAACTTGAAATACGTTTATTTAAACTTATGAGAAAATTGCGTCTCAGGCATTTTTTTTGACAACGTGCTACCCGAATCAAGACCTATTCAAGAGGACCAGCTACGAGGCCTAGCACCCCATAGCACTTATATGGCACCCGTTAGCCATAAGACATTTGACACCTACGAGAATCTCATCAAAATTGAATTATCTAAATCGAATTACACAAAGAAAACCAGATGGAACAAGCTCACTCAGAAAGAAACAGGTATTTTACAACGAATTGCCAATAATCCTAGAATCACATGCCAAAAGGCGGACAAAGAGGGAGCAATTGTGATCCTCAACACCACACACTATGAACTAGAAGTGGTAACACACTTATCAGATCAAACACTATATCAAAAATTAGACACAAATCCCACTGAACAGTTTGCAAACCAACTACGGATGATTGTTAACAATGCATATGACAGGGGAACATCAACGAACGAACAAAAACATTCTTAACACCGGCCCACCCTAGAAGTCCGACCATTTATATGGTCCCGAAAATACACAAGGACTTACAAAAACCACTGTTCCATCCAATAGTGTCCATGAGAGGCAGTATCCACCAACCAATCGGACAACTATCATTAAGGACACTACCGATTTTTTAAACAAATTACGAACCATTGCACTTACACCTGAAGAACCCATCTTACTCTGCACTATGGATGTCAAAGCGCTATACACTTCCATTCCCCACAAAGAAGGGATTGAATCGATTGAATACGCACTATTGCATACAGAGTTAGACATGGAAATGAAAGTATTTTTGATGGAACTACTATGTTTCACTCTATACCAAAGTTATTTTAAATGGAAGAAACAATATTTTTTGCAACAATCAGATACTTCTGTGATGTATTCCTATAGGTTCTGTATCGATCCCCCTATTCCTGACCCTGGTTTGGTTAATAATTAACTAGCAGCCATCCAACGGTGCATAAACCGTTATCTGATTAAGCCACACCACGGCACAGAAGCTCGTTATCTGATTAGGTCATAACGCATGCCATCTAATTAGACAAGCGATATTCCTCCAGCCCCTGATAAGGCACACGGACTTCTCAAAACAAATCAAACCTATGACAACCTGGGAAAATCCCTGCGGCCATTGTTTTGATTTCACCGAGAACTTCAGCAAAAGAATGTGCGAACGAGCCCGTTCATATGACATCCTTATTGACGTATCCATGTCCATCCTTACGTCAATCTCGGCACCTTACAGGTATAAATATTACCGACATTGCCTTAAGCAAACGCGCGGTGGTGACGAGATCGGAGCAGCGAGACTTGCCGAAGAGGCCAGCACAGAGCGGACCCCGCTGGCGCTGCCCCGCCTTCCTGACGCGCTGAGAACGAGACGCTGCTTTTCTCCTGCCGAGAAATCCAGCTCCGGCGCTTCCAAGCGGCCCTCGCAGGCAGCTGGAATATCAAGACCAGAGACGAGAGATACCAGCCCTCAACCATTCTAGATCTCAGGTACAGAACTGAACAACCCCTTGCAGAGAATTCTTGAGTCAGTCACTTGGCAAAACAAACTTAACTTAAACTGCTACTTATCTACTCCCGCCCACGTATTAGGCTTAGGTCAGGTACACTGGGGTAGGCGTGGTTAGAAGCACCAGTTGAGTACGATTAGTCAAATGTATATATGTATGTATCTATTTTATCAGTTTTAAATATCATATGGCTTAGAAACCATATCAATGCTTCTGCAGTATTATTTTATACTCCTGCTTTTATTGTATGCACCTTACTTAACCATAAGTATCGCAATAATATCGATTCATTTCTCTTGTATGAGAAAAGAGACTGATCAATAAATAACATCTTTTATTGAACACGCCCGTCTCTTCCTTTTCTCTACAATCTGGTGAAACTAAGAATGCACTGAACTGACTGAGTAAAATAAGTTGTCTTTTGTTTTCACACGACTCTAGAGATACACTCTTGATTAGGGGAGAGCAAAGTTGTCATGTTCTATGGTTGTCAGAAACTAAATCCCTTCTTGTCTTCTTGTCTATACAGGGAGGTTAAACTCCTCCTTGCCTATTCGAGAAAGTTTCTAGTGAACTCTGAGCTAGCTGGCAAACCCAAAACTTTAAGTCTAATATCGTCAGTAGAAGACCTAGTTAACCTCCGTCCTGGGTCTATACTATTGAAGGTATTATTCCAATGCGCAGAGCCTATTGGGATAATAGGAACTACACCACATGGCGCCCAAACGTTTGGATAGGCGATAAAACGAACGCAAGACATTAGAGTAACTCAGTCGTGCTTTTTCACACAGAACCCCTTTTTTTCCCATAATACTCCAAAGACGTCTGGAGTGGGTGAAAGGTCATATCCGCCAAACCTCGCAGGAGGAGACTCCTATGTATGGTTCTTGGTTTAGTCAACGTTGAAGGATACACTGTTCCAAAATATTGTGCATCTAATCTTTGTTTCCATAGAAACCTGATCTGCAAACAAACAGAATAACCTTCCTGTCGGTAAAATGATAGACAGTGATGAAGAAAGGGAGACAGCTAGACTAGCAGCTGAACTCCTAGTAGCAGACAATACTCTGCTGGAAAATGACCCTGTTGGAAAGGCGATCCCAGGGGAGACAGAAGGTGTCTGACTGTCCGCCCCGAGACCCACCTCTCTGTATGGAATAGGCCGAGCACCGTAGGGAGGCCTCCTTGGCGAGGCTCCTCTCCTACAATCGTAACAGCAGGGTAATCACACTACTTACAGATAGACACTACACAGGAAGGAGGTTCACAAGAATCTTTATATAAGTACTCAAAGCACGTTCTTGGCAGGATAGCGGCAAGGATCGAGGGATCCGTAATGTCTTGATTGCAGGGGAAAAAGGGGGTAGCGGGACAGTCTTGGCACCCACCGGTGCGTGGATAGTTCAAGGGTTCAGGCCGCGACAGCGTCAGCAGGGCCTCGAAGATAGTTCAGCTTGGTCAGGCCGCGACAGCGTCAGCAGGGCCTCGAAGGTGGTTCAGCTTGGTCAGGCCGCGACAGCGTCAGCAGGGCCTCGAAGGTGGTTCAGCTTGGTCAGGCCGCGACAGCGTCAGCAGGGCCTCAAAGGTAGTTCAGCTTGGTCAGGCCGCGACAGCGTCAGCAGGGCCTCAAAGGTAGTTCAGCTTGGACAGGCCGCGACAGCGTCAGCAGGGCCTCGAAGGTGGTTCAGCTTGGTCAGGCCGCGACAGCGTCAGCAGGGCCTCAAAGGTAGTTCAGCTTGGTCAGGCCGCGACAGCGTCAGCAGGGCCTCAAAGGTAGTTCAGCTTGGACAGGCCGCGACAGCGTCAGCAGGGCCTCGAAGATAGTTCCAGGTGCAAGAGTTCGGATCAGGATCAGCCGCGACGAGGTCAGCAGGGCTTCGACTCCAGATACAACTGCCGTCCTGATCCAGGGCTGGCCCAGATATAGGACTGGAGTCCTTTGATGTCCGGACCCTCGCGCCCGGGGGTCAGAGGGGCCGGGATGAAGGTGTCCAGACACCCAGCAGGGGGGTGGAGCCAGCGCCCAGGGAGGCTGGAGGGCGATCGATACCAGGCATCCGGGGACGGCTGGAGGGCCATCGGAACTTCCCGCCCCTTGGATCTGTCAAGTGGCCACTCGACCACCTGGGAGGATCTTGGTGCCCCGATGTCGGGGCTTCGCTGGGGCCGGGGCCAGGGTGGCGGCGGCCACGTGCTCGGGACGTGATGGGCCCAAGATGGAGTCGGGCCAGAGATGGGGCCAGGCATGGTTGCTGGACCGGCGGCGTTGGCGAGCAGGGCCCGCCGGGGGCCAGGAAGAGGGAGAGCCGTAGGTTGCCAGGGGGCGGCCCTCCTTGCGGGTTCGGGAATGTTCGTGTCAGGGGGGTCGACAGCAGATCGACGGCGGCCCGATGTCATCCGGGGCCCGCCATGTGGGAGGGGTAGGCCCACGCCACGAGGCCGTGTCCAACAGACCCAAATGCAATACTCATCCCGGTCAACATAAGGAAATCTATAACCTTAAAACTTATAGAAAATGGACTGACATCGAGAGGTGGAACAGTCATATTCGTAATTGAGGCACACGAATATCGGCAGACAGAGGTATTCTATTCATGGATGAACTTTCCAGCAGCAAACGCTGTAACAAAAGAGTTCCACTATTATAAAATAGAGGAACCACCGGATACCTACACTCCTTTCGAGGAGGTGGAAGTACCACTCAAATTCCAAGAGCACCTGCTCTTGTTTAATGGCGCCCTAAAACATAATAATCACATCACCAGGCTCGGTCCACTAGGTAGACCAGGAGCAACGTGGCCGGTCCTAGCCGGATACACACCACATCCAGACATTGAAGAAATGTCTGCAGCAGAGCTTTTAATACAGCTAAAACAACTAATAAAAATACATAGACAATTAGTCCAATATGTAATGCGGACTTCAACAGTCCAACCAGCAAGTACAATTCCACAGCTGACCCCTCATCAGGGTAACACAAATAAAATTACACCACAGAACATACAGTCCTGTCTAGGTAAAGTACCCGCAAAACGGGAACAAATACCTTTCTGGCTAGCACAAAAAATCACTCAAATAGAGGCGGTGTTTCCAGACACCACCCCTGTAGATAAACACAGGATTCTGACTATCTGTCTTCCAATGGGAATCGCACCACACGTGGAGGACTGTGACACTTGGGGTACAGTCTTTGCTTCCATATACACAAAAACACATGGTGTACCATCCATGTCAGTAATACCAGATGTGCTAAAACAAATTCAAGATGAATATGGTCCAGAACCCGCTTTAACTCTTGGTATGAAATTACTGAAAGACTTCAAGCAGGTCTCGGCTATATTATTAGCCAACATAAAGGGAGAAGCAGCAAACGTGGCGATCCGCCAAAGGTTAAAAGAGACAGATATAGCAGACCAACCAACTGAAATTGCCAGGATCATAGAGAAATCCTATGAAGAACTAGGAAGAGATAGTCTGGGTGGAATACCGGTAAAACCTCAACTGATTGAAAGTCCTGAAAAGGTATTTATTAAAAATAATTTAAACACTCAAAAAAAGACCTGGGATGGAAACAAACAATCCAATCCTAAAGAAAAAAGATTCCAGTCCAGAGGAAGGTCTCCTCGGCGGAGAGAAAGGTCTCCGAACCAAGGACGCAGGTCTCCCCAAAGTGAGCCCTCTGGGAAAAAATACAACCTTAGTCAGTCAGTCAGGATATCTTTATTCGACTTTTAACAAGTCATACAAAGAAACACACACAATAAACAATAAAACATAACATAGGATACATATGCCCATACATACATAGCCCAGCATTTTCATAAAAGTCATTAAGCTTACAGATAAAGTTAAATACTATACGAATATTAAGACTATACAGATTCATTCATAAAAAGCAAAAGTAAATCTAATAAAAGAAAACCCTTAAAAATTACTAAGGCGAGTTTTGACCAGCAGCTTTTACCCTCGCTGCGGAGACTAAAAAATTCGCGATGCAAAAGGTAGTGCGGGGATTTGACAAAAGCTGTAAGTAAAGCAAGGCTGGGCGGACCTGAGTAAAGCCAGCTTCTTTCAGGACAGGGAATAGATATTTTTTCCTCTGCTCCTGGAAAAAGCTGCAAAACATGACGAAGTGCAGTGTATCCTGCACCGAAAAGTCATCGCATCTACATGGTGGGGCTTCCTCTGGCTTCTGCCATCCCTTATATGAGCCAAGATGGTAATGTATCAGGTTAAACCTGAATTTGGTTAGCAGGAACCTGTGGTGGGGAACGGTTACAAAAATAAGATAAGGTGCAATTGAGGGGGCACTAACCAAAAGATTATGAGACCTAACTGATGGCTTCAATAATTCTGCGTCCTCACGGTGCGCTTCCTTTCTATACATGTATGCCTTTTTTACATGACCTATATCTTCAACCCTGATTTTGTCTGGACATAAAAAGAGCTCAGGGCGGCCCAGGTCAGTAAAAGATTTACTTAGGTATGCCATCCATGGGATACTGCTATATTTATCTAATGACAAAACATCCTTCAGGATTGTATGGTTTAGTGGGAGATCTTCATTTAACCATAATTTCAACCATAGAATCAGGGGTGCTAAACTCAGTAAGTCTGACAAATATGGTAGGCCCACCTCTTGATGGATTGAGTAAGTTGGGGTAGACTGAGTTAAAATCACAACCTACTGCACAGAGGTAGTACCCAATTAAGCAAGAAGCTAAAAAACAGGTAAAAGAGATCCTAGATCAACTTGAATACCAGGGGGTGATTGAAACTTGCACCTCACAAATGAACAATCCTTTGTTTTCTGTCTCCAAACCAGACAACTCATATCGTCTAGTTTTCGATTATAGACACCTTAACTCATGTTGCAAAACCTTTGCAGTGCAAAACTCACATAGTGCTGCACTAATGAATAACATAGTGCGCAAAAAATACAAAACAACATTAGACATCTCTAATGGATTCTTTTGTCAAAATATAGCACCAGAGAGCAGATATTTGACTGCATTCTCGGTAAATGGCTCGCAAAAAAGTTTCTGCCGTTTACCCCAGGGGCACAAGAATAGCCCAAGATTATTCTCAAAGAGAGTAACAGAATTACTACAAACATACGATGACGAGGCATTATCATATGTCGACGACATTTACCTAACAGATGATGACTTGGATACTCACTTGAAGAGAGTGAACACCATAATACTTGGGTTCGCAGCAGAGGGTTACAAATTCAACTTTAAAAAATCAAGAATTGCCCATTTAACAGTCCTGTTTTTAGGATATGAATTATCAAGTGAAGGCAAAAGCCTGGCTGACAATTTCCTAGAGAAATGTGCTGTACTCCAAGCTCCTAGAACACTAAAAAACTTACAATCAATTCTAGGCTTCCTAAATTTCGGAAGAACATACATTGCAAATTACGCAGAAAGGGTAAAACCCCTTTATGATCTAATAAAACCAGATTTTAAAAGAATCAATTGGACTCAAAAACACACAGAAATTTTGAGATCTTTACAAACAGACATGCTAATTAAAACAAAATTAGAAACACGTGATAACACACGTAATCTTGTGATTCGAGTCATCCCAGGAAGATGCGGATTCACATACCTGACCTCTAATGAGGGAGAAAAGGTACCAATTGCATACAAATCACACTTGTACACAGAGGCTGAAAAGAAGTTCAGTATTAAAGAAAACATTGTTCATGCAGTTCAAACGGCTATAGCAAGAGAAAAAGACAACGCTGACGGTAGACGTATCACAGTCAGAACAGCGGAGTCAGCCTTTGAGGCATTAACAACCCCATGTAATTTACCAACAACAGCGTTGAATCCAGAATGGATACAATGGGTGAATTCAATTACAACGGACAGAGTAAAATACTACTTTGATTCAGAATTAAAGGAATTAAGATATCTAGAATATGAAATGACATACCCTCTGCCAATCGACATTCTGCCTTTACGACAGTACGCCTGTGTAATACATACAGACGGGCATGCTCAACCCTCTGTCTGGGGAGAGCTGGCTTACAAGGCCACATGCGAAATTGTAAAAGAAGTGTGGCGCGGAGGTAAATTAAGACCTCTACTTACAAAAACACACTCAGTGGAAAATAATTCAGAACAACAAACTGAAATAATAGCGTTAAAAATGGCGCTAGATAATGCGGATCGCGAATTCCCGACACTGATTGTGTGCGATTCGTATTACTGCGTCAAATCATACAATAACGATTTACAGAAATGGATTCAAAACGGTTACAAAGATGACACAGGTGCAACAATAAAGCAAAAAGTGCTTTGGGAACAAGTAGTTCGTTTACAAAAAGAACTACCAAAAACTCACGTGATACACTCACTGAGTCATCAGCGTGATGGCGTTCACGTTGCAGGGAATTCATTGGCTGAGAAAGCCACAACGGCAGCAACTGAATCGGCTTCCGTAGTCAAGAAAAAGCGTGCAATAAAATACATTGACGGTGAAACAGTGCTGGCAGTAAAAACGTCATCAAAAGGCGACTGTTCAGGGCTACCGATCAATTATCCACTCAATGATACATACATAATCGATGCAAACTCCGTTCCTTTTGCTCGAATCCCTGGAGTGGGGGATAGAGTGATTCCAAACACGGACAGGAGAGGCTTGTTAACAGCAGACGCACATATGGGTGAGGGTCTCAGACACCTTAAGCAAAAAGATTCTCTGGAAGAATTACAATCAGTGTACTGGTGGCCAGGCATGAGCCTGCATCATCACATGTTTGTGAAAAACTGCCCAAACTGCAATAGAGACCGCAGTGGCGAGCAAGGAGGACTATTACCATGGCACTTCGCTCTAGAAAAACAACAAGAATAAAAAGTACCCATTACAAAAAACGTTATATTAACACATAAAGACTAATTTTCACTTATGATGTAGGACCCCAGCGCTCGGCTGACGTCTGGACTGTTATAAAAAGATTTGCGAGTCTAAAATGGCATATACGCTAGGAGCATGCTACGTTTGACTAATATATTCCATTTAGCCTTCAAACTTATGGGGAAGCAAGGCCAAATGTGCATAGCATAGCGGGACTCTTCTCACTTCCTTCCTGAGGGATACGGGATGGTGTAAAGAAAAAACCAAGACATAAAGCAATCTATAACGGAAAAGGTATTAGGTTCGGGAGCTGGGTGGGTCAAACATCTAATAAGTGTCCAACGTAGTCTAAATAACCTGCCAAGAAATTCTCTGAGGGGATTCAGTCCGTACGAATTATTGTTTGGAACTAGAATGATGGTCTTAGATCTTGACAGTCAGACTTCAGTGGTTAAAGAAAAAAGCTTTGATATCAAAGATCGTTTGGCTATTTTACAGGACTTAAACGAAACAAGGAAAGACCTGAGCAACATAAAGTTGAAACAACAGCCAACGACCACTGAAGAAAAACCACCTGTCCCAGCAAGACCTGTCTGGATTCCAAAAGTCGGGGATCTAGTCAGAGAAAAGATCGCGGTAAAGAAGGAATTTGGGCCTTCTTACAGAAAAGCAGTTCCTGTCTTGTCTATCAACGGGACAAGATCAGTAGTGCTACCGCCCCTTGCTGGTAAAAAGGAGAACAGAGTTGTATCAATCGACCTGATAAAACCACAATCATGTGGCCGATAACAAACAGTAGGCCAAGTGGACTCCCGATGAGTAGTAGAACACCAAGGTTTGCTACAAACACAGAGGTTCAATCTAAGAGGCTACTCACATTTGAAATGCCAAAAGAACAACAACAAGGACTATGCAACAATGCTATGGAACTTAAACCCCTAAAAACCCAAATAATAACATTTAGCAGAGACACATCAATCTACAATGAAGTAACAAATGACTATGCTGCTGCAACAAAACACACTGATAAAGCAAACAGCAATCCTGAAGCAATAGGAACAATAGACAGAACGGCATCCGGTTACTTCATCAACTTCAGTGATTCATCTGAAAACCTGAGTGAATCAAAGGAACAAACATCAACAAAAACCTTTAAAAATAAAGCTAAGGAACTTTTTCAACATCTGAAAGAAACCTATCTGATTTCTCCATGGATTGAATTCTGGGTGGCCTTAGGTGCACTTATCCTCATACTTTGGCTCATCATGGTACTATGTTTGGGACACTTCATTGAGGGAAAATATGCTAAAATGGACACAGCAAGCCAGAAAATCAACTTGGTCCTCAAACCACACACGTCTTCACACGTCGAAAAA
Organism: Lissotriton helveticus; assembly: GCF_964261635.1. Taxonomy (NCBI): domain Eukaryota; kingdom Metazoa; phylum Chordata; class Amphibia; order Caudata; family Salamandridae; genus Lissotriton; species Lissotriton helveticus. The sequence goes on along the minus strand of NC_136065.1, from coordinate 1,430,213,809 downwards.
AGAGAACTTTCTTCAGTCAACTTCACAGCCAATCCTATACCCGGTCGGGTAGCATGGGACAATACTGATTATGAAATCTATGGTCCGGTTGAAATCCTGAAGTATCCACATCAAATCAAGATCTCATTGAGTGACTTTGTAAAACCAAGCTCAGTTGCTGATGATTGGGACGTTGAAAGCATTAATAATATGATGTCTGATCTAGTGATGTCTGCTAAATTTACAAAACATGATTATTTGCAGGGTTCATCTAATTATGATAAAATGTTCTGCTATAATCACTATAGTAATCATTATCTGCATAAATCTGCACAACCTAGAAATGTTTTAAATTTTAATCAATGGAAACACTGTGCAACCCCTCCAAAAGGTAGCTCAAGAACTTTTTATGACAAATATTCATATTTTTCAGGGTTCAACACAAGTAATGCAGAAACATTTTATTTCAAATTATCAAATAAGACAGGTACAAAGACCATGCTTACAAACACTAAATTGATATATTCAGACTCGTTTTTTTAACAAATGAGTACATTTGGTTTTGATTACTGGGACAAAAATGTTGAAGTAAAAAGTGTTTGGGGTACAAAGGAATGGCAAGTACAAGGTATAGAATAATTGTTTAGAGCCTGCATGATCCCAGAACAAATTATATTTTTGAATGACACTGTTCAACAAACTACCTGTCTTGGCCTAGCCAAAATCAAAGAGTTAAACAAACCGTCTATTCCAAAGCCATCAATGAACGGTAATATATCTATAGATGAGGAGGTAGACGTAACACATATATTAAGCAAAAACAGAACACATCCTGATTGGAAACAGTGGTTGATCTGGCCCACAGATACTAATAACTGTCAAGACAGATTCCTGAACAAAATCCAGGGGTTCAAATTGACCAGGCCAGACCCTAGATATTCCCAAAGACAACACCCAGGGATAATTACCACGTACAGTGTGGGCAAACTCTGCCTTCAATGGCTACAAACATCCACACTGGCAGAAATTAAGCAACACCTGACTTTACTTACTGATGGTGCTGACTTGCGTGATTTCATTATGGGACCGCGCAAACAGCGTCAAAAACGCTTCATAGCAGCCTCTGTATATGCAGCTTATAACGAAGCCTGGAAAATAACTCAAATTGAAACATCAGAGAGAATACGGGAAATTGACCGTATTAATTTGGAAAAATCGCTTTCTGTAGTGGACAATGGGTTAATGACTCTGTCCTCCAGAATATACTCTTTGGACAGCATTGTGTCTTCAGCAATCGACATAATATCGCAAGTCTTACTGTTGTTACAACACGGTCAGTCCCAATTGTGTTCTATTGTACAACTTGGCTGGATGTTACAAAATCTGCGTTCAGGCTATGTGCCTTGGCGTTTAATCAACACAACGTCACTATTCAATATCTTTAACCTTACTGATAAACAAATCAGTATGGCACAGAAGGGTGCTGATTATACAATCCTGTTTTTTCAAGGAAAACAAGTGGTCCCAAGCTTAAGGAAAGTAGTTTTAACAAAATAGTATATAGACCACAATGGGCTACTATATAGTGTGTAAAATCCCTTGCCCAGCCGGGCAGGGTAACTTTATTCAAGTAGTGATTAGTCTGGATGAAGGAATAAAACAGGTAACCAAAACACATCAAGGTTACTGTAAGGCACAGTCCTGTGCCATACACAAAAGAAGGAGTAAAGAGGACAGTGAGTGCAAACAATATCAGGCAAACAAAGTGAGCTAGCAGGCCACTGACATAAATTGAAATCAACAGTGTGACCTGGAGTTAGACAACCATACTCAAATGCATTAAATTTTAAATATGGGACACTCTTAAAGCAGTCGACGGACGTTTCGATCCCAAGCTCAATTATAAAGGGATCATCTTCAGGACTTTCACAATCAAAGCTTGTGCCTGAATATAACCTTTTAACATAAAAACCGCCTGTTGTGGGAAAAATAAGAAGGAAAAAGGAGAAAACAGAAGTATCATCAGTGCAAAAGACAAGATTATACAATCCTGAGCATTGAGAAACTCGAGAGATTACCATTGACAATGTCAGAACGACCTGTCAGTGAATGGATAATACATGGAATAATTAATATTCCAATATCTACTTTCAGGTTTCAATACTGCCAAAAATATATACAGGCTGGCATGTACGAAAAATTGGGTAAAGGGTACATTAAGTCAACATGGAACTTGCCCTATTCACATGCATGTGTCAGTAATAAAGGCCGGAAAGTGTTTCTTAGTGGCAATAATTGTGCAATGTCACTAAGCGGTACACTCCTGTGTAATGGTATTAGTTTACACGGAGCCTGTGAAGGGTCCTCAAATAACCTTTCATGTCACCAGCTAGGCACACCTGCGACACAAATAGAACCATTCTTTAGGAGACTATCGAACGGGAGTTACATTATAATTGTAGACCGCAGATGTTGTAGCTTGGTGCCCGGAATAAGCTTATCTCATAACTACGACTGCGAAGGTCATGTGCTGTGAACGAGTATTGTTCCCCAGCGCAATGCCAGACAGGGAGGCAAGGTTATGGCCAAATTTGAAAATTTCTTCCATTAGAGTTGATACTTTAAGCAGAATGAAAACTGTGCTCCTTCAGACGCCGACCAGGCTCACGTCATCAAAAGAAACGTATGATCTCCAAGTTGCAAGGAAAACGGCAGAGATTCATTCATTGTTATCAACTAATTCCCCCATACATTTCGCAGAAATCCTGAACGAAATCTTAAATATTTCTGATACCAGTGAAGTCTCAAATGTATTTAAGACAATGTTTTCAGGGGCTCTAACACCATTTAAAGCCATTCTGGGTATTTTTCCAGACTTTGTCCATTCCATCTTTGGTGGACTTCCTCTCCTTTTGGGACTAGTGGCAGGAATCCTATTTTTGATTCTGTTATTCCGCTATGGCAAACCGTGTCACGGACAAAACACCTGCGACAAGGGAAGAAACAATCCTAGCCATTGGATACCGGGACCGGATATCTAAAATCCTTGGACTGTCCCGACTAAGAGACCTGAACATGACTTGGTTTCTTTCATTTAGACCTATGTGGCAAAGCTGTGTTTTACCTGTATTAAGGTGCTTGCTATGCGGAGGAGAATGCGTGTTGGACACCTGTCTGACGCTACAATCGGATGCGCCAATGGATGCAGAAACTTTGTTGGGTCCGGTCACGGCTCATGCATTGTGCTGTCCCCAGCGGCTACCAATCCTGATGACGGCATTCGTGGAGACTTCACCACTACGATTGAGGGGTAGTGAGGTTCAAGATGAAAGCAGCATCGATCAGGTACGACCTTCTGTCAGCTATGCTGATCAAAACATCAATGGAGGCAATCATGCTCATGAATGCATGGTAACATCTTTTTCCGAGTTAATGGAACTTTCACAGGAAGCTGTTGACAGCTTTTTCGAGAGTCTAAATGATATGATGTTCTCACCAGAGCAGAAAAAATGACTTTTGAGCAAGCTAGCACACGGCGTTCTCAACACCCTGAATTTGGCTTTCAACCTTGATAATAAAGTATCATGAACAATTTTTCTCCAGTTTACGGACAGCGGAACATAATTTTTTTAGCGGCCCCAATATATTTTGCAGTTTTTTCGGGACACTTATCTTCTGCTTAAAGTAGAAACTATTCTTAGGGAACTCAATTTCTATTTTAGGAACTTTAGAGACATTAGCTGCCCTCTGGCATGTTCTTAAATATTTTGTTTTGTGATGAAATGGTCTCGCAATTTTTTCTTCTGTATTAAGAGCCATTTCATGTGTTATTTTCAATATTTTATTAATAATGATGTATGAATATGCGTGATTAATTTAGCATTTTTCTGCTGCTTGAGTGCATATAATGCTTATGATTATTTTTTTCTCGTATATTACATAATTTCAAAATGCATATGGATGTATTTTGGGGTGGTACGGTATACACATACACTACTGTATATTTACTATGCCTAGATTTGTAAATATGGACATAGTCTGCGTGGAGTGGGTGTGATGTATTCCTATAGGTTCTGTATCGATCCCCCTATTCCTGACCCTGGTTTGGTTAATAATTAACTAGCAGCCATCCAACGGTGCATAAACCGTTATCTGATTAAGCCACACCACGGCACAGAAGCGCGTTATCTGATTAGGTCATAACGCATGCCATCTAATTAGACAAGCGATATTCCTCCAGCCCCTGATAAGGCATACGGAGTTCTCAAAACAAATCTAACCTATGACAACCTGGGAAAATCCATGCGGCCATTGTTTTGATTTCACCGAGAACTTCAGCAAAAGAATGTGCGAACGAGCCCGTTCATATGACATCCTTATTGACGTATCCATGTCCATCCTTACGTCAATCTCGGCACCTTACAGGTATAAATATTACCGACATTGCCTTAAGCAAACGCGCGGTGGTGACGAGATCGGAGCAGCGAGACTTGCCGAAGAGGCCAGCACAGAGCGGACCCCGCTGGCGCTGCCCCGCCTTCCTGACGCGCTGAGAACGAGACGCTGCTTTTCTCCTGCCGAGAAATCCAGCTCCGGCGCTTCCAAGCGGCCCTCGCAGGCAGCTGGAATATCAAGACCAGAGACGAGAGATACCAGTCCTCAACCATTCTAGATCTCAGGTACAGAACTGAACAACCCCTTGCAGAGAATTCTTGAGTCAGTCACTTGGCAAAACAAACTTAACTTAAACTGCTACTTATCTACTCCCGCCCACGTATTAGGCTTAGGTCAGGTACACTGGGGTAGGCGTGGTTAGAAGCACCAGTTGAGTACGATTAGTCAAGTGTATATATGTATGTATCTATTTTATCAGTTTTAAATATCATATGGCTTAGAAACCATATCAATGCTTCTGCAGTATTATTTTATACTCCTGCTTTTATTGTATGCACCTTACTTAAACCATAAGTATCGCAATAATATCGATTCATTTCTCTTGTATGAGAAAAGAGACTGATCAATAAATAACATCTTTTATTGAACACGCCCGTCTCTTCCTTTTCTCTACAATCTGGTGAAACTAAGAATGCACTGAACTGACTGAGTAAAATAAGTTGTCTTTTGTTTTCACACGACTCTAGAGATACACTCTTGATTAGGGGAGAGCAAAGTTGTCATGTTCTATGGTTGTCAGAAACTAAATCCCTTCTTGTCTATCCAGGGAGGTTAAACTCCTCCTTGCCTATTCGAGAAAGTTTCTAGTGAACTCTGAGCTAGCTGGCAAACCCAAAACTTTAAGTCTAATATCGTCAGTAGAAGACCTAGTTAACCTCCGTCCTGGGTCTATACTATTGAAGGTATTATTCCAATGCGCAGAGCCTATTGGGATAATAGGAACTACACTACACTTCCATGGGAAATTCACCAGCCCCAGCCTATGCGAATCTCTTTATGGAAAGATATGAAGAAGAACACAGCCTTTCACAGCAACCATGGAAAACCCACACAAAACTCATTTTGAGATACATTGATGATATGTTCCTATTATGGAGTGGATCAAAAACTACCTTCACAGAAGCGATTGTAGATCTCAACAAAATAGATGACCGGATCATATTTACATCGGAAATACAAGCATCAAAAATCACCTTTCTGGATGTGGAAATTACGAGATCTGTAATGTAATGTAATGTAAAAGGTTCTTATAAAGCGCAGACTGCCACCCTACGGGTATCCTGGCGCTCAGACTGAAAAAATAACCAGCATGTGGACGGGCCAAAAGGAAACTAGAAAAAAGGGATCAATCCCTAGGAAAGAGCCAGGTTTTCAGACTCCTTCTAAACTCAATTAGGGAGTTGATTTGTCTGATACTCTGGGGAAACTCATTCCAGAGATGGGCAGTGGCCACACTAAAGGCCCTCCCCCCATCCTAGAGCACTTTAATCTAGGAATTGCCAGCAAACTTGCACTGGAGGAACAGAGCTGCATCTTGGGATGGTACCAGGTAAATTTTTCTTGCAATGGGACTGGGCCCAGATCATGTACCGCTCTGCGTACCAAGCAGAGTGATTTAAAGTGGACCCTTTCCTTAATAGGCAGCCAATGGAGGTCTCTCAGAGGCAGGGTAGAGGAAGATCTACGTTGCCTATTTAGCACTAATTTTGCTGCTGCAGACTGGACTCTCTGTACTGAGGTGCTCCCAGATACAGGGAGTTGCAATAGTCCAGTCTGCTTATCACTGTGCCTCTCACTACAAGGGAGCGCGAGTCCTTAGGTAGTATTGGGAGTATCTGACGCAGCATGTGCATCAGCAAGAAGCACACACTGGCGGTCTTGTTTGCCTGCGACTCCATTTGGAGATTATCGTCCATCAGAACCCCCAAATTGCGCACCCTACTGACAGGGACCAGAGGTTCCTCCTCAGGGGTAAGCCTAAACTCCAGTGGTATGTGTTTAGACATCTTATTAGAAGAGTAGTACACCACCTCAGTTTTCCCACCATTAAACTGCAAGGAGTTTCTCCGAAGCCACCCAGCAGTCTGACGCATACACTCCTGAAACGTGTCCATGGAAACTGCGAGTTTTCCTTCAAGGGAGAACGCCAGTTGTGTATCGTCAGCGTAGTTGACCAGCTCGACTCTGAACAATTTAATGAAAGGGAACAGGGGCTGCAGATAGATATTGAAAAGAATAGGGCTGATTACAGAGCCCTGCGGTACCCCGTAAACTACCGGGGATTTACTGGAGGAGAATTTTGCTAAGGTCACCATCTGCTGTCTCCCTGCTTGGTAGAACTGCAGCCACTGCAAACCCTGTCCCTTCACCCCTATCTTCTCCAATCTTTCCACTAAAATTGAATGGCTCACTGTGTCGAATGCGGCCGACATATCGAGAAGTACTAAAACAGTAACATTCCCGTTGTCAGCCCGCATGCGTAGGTTATCCAACATGGTTGCCAAAGCCGTCTCGGTCCCGTGACCTGGCCGGAACCCAAATTGGTCCTTATCCAGCAGTTGATTATCCTCCAGAAAGCATGATAGAGTCTTGCTTACAGCCTTTTCCAAGATTTTAATCGGGAATGGCAGGAGAGAGATAGGTCTAAAACCTGCTAGAGTTGTCGGGTCCAGTGAGGGCTTCTTAATATGGGGTGTCACCACAGCTTGCTTCCATCCCTCTGGAACTATACCTTCTTCTAAGGACTGGTGCAAATCTGCCGCAGCCAGAGAAGGGTAGCTTGGCCAAAAGTCTTCCATACTTTATGGGGGAGAGGATCAAGGGGAGAGCCCGAGGACACACTGAGCGCCAAGTTATTAAAAGAGAAATCATTGAAAAACTGGAAATAGTCCAGGACGGTTATCTTTCGCAAGTCCCCAGCTGCCATCTGTACAAAATTGTCCTGATCACCATTTGTGTTGGTATGGAAAGCACCAACAATTTTGGCAATTTTGTCTGTAAAGTAAAAGGCAATCTCATCGCACAGTTTCTGCGATGCCGCTACTCTATCACTCAAGCAAGTTGGGGCAGAGAGATCCTTCACGATCTTAAAAAGGGCTTTTCTACCATTAGGCGCTTGTGAAATAGAGTTATCGTAAAAATAGGCCTTGGACTTTAAGATGAGCTCCTTATATTTAGCCTGCGCTAGTCTCAATTCTTGCTTATCTGGCTCTAGGTACTTCTTTCTCCACTTCTTCTCTGCCTTCTTGCATATCAGAAGTAGTTGTTTCAGTTCATCATTGTACCACGATGCTGTAATTTTGTTTCTATTTTTAAGCTTCTTTACCAGGATTAGCTGAACCAAGGTGTCAGTTATGTAATTATAGTAAGTTTTATAATTCTCCTCTACTGTAGCAGTAGGGGCAAAAAAGTTTACATTCGGGAGGGTCAAATGAGTACTATTTTTTCCTAATTTCGCTCACTCCCTTCCTCTCCGGTAAGTGGCTGAGCTTTTAGAATTATCCTCTGGACAAGGTAGCATAATATTAAATTGAATTAAATAGTGATCAGTCCAACTTCATGGTATAATATTTAACACATCAGTTTCAGATTGATTGGCGAACAGAAGGTCAAGGATGTGTCCCCCCTGATGAGTGGGGTGTTTTACCAGGTGTTGTAGGCTAAGATTTGCGCATGTATGCCTCAGATCTCTCAGATGCTGCTTAAACTCCCATTATCCCTCAAATTAAAGTCTCCTAGTATAATCGTTCTGGAGTGTGCTAATGTTAAATTAGTGATGGTATCTAGAAGTGTTTGATATTGAGTAACACACCCTGGGGGTCTATAGCATACCATTCCTGTGAGTAGGCTACCTCTGGGTTTCTGCAGCGCGAAGCCCATGAGTTCTATCCCACAACCTCATCTATCTTCACGGGTACAAAGTTCAATTCCTTCTTGAAGATCACTCCCACCCCTCCTCTGCTACCCGCTGCTCTCGGGTAGTGCAAGATTTTATAGCCAGCAGAACAAGCAAGTCGACTTCTACCACAGACTCGGCGCTAGTCCACATTTCTGTTAAAACAGTGCATCAAGGTTCAGGTCTTCAATCATAACTGACACCTCCACATGATGTTTGACTAGCAAACGGCAGTTAATCAGACCACAGTTAAGGGATTTTTTCGCATGGCTCATAGTGAGCACCGGGTGATAAAGATCTTTACATTCCCTCTTACCTAGATTCCATCAGTTGTTCTCTGGAATATGTTGCCCGCCCTTGTTCGCTGTTCAAACAGGCAGCTGGGCTTGCCTCTGGCGCGCGCCCGCTGCGCGCTTGCATTGCCCGATTTAAATAGGCAAGCAAGTACAGCCAGTATCACCACTAGAGCACACACCAATATGGCGCTAGAAAAATGGCAAGAGTCCTCCCAATCCCTCACCCAAAATGGCGCGGAAGGCAGAATTAAGGGTTTTGGGCCCCGCTCGAACAGTGGGTGAAAAGAAGATTTTATAATGCAGGTTTCAATACTGACATATACCGTAAACCCACAGACTGCAATAACCTCTTACACTATCACAGCTTCCACCAAGAAAGCCTGAAACAACATCTTCCGTACACACAAATGCTCCGGGTAACTGAGGAAATGGAAACAAGATTTCAACAAAGAGGGTACCCTCAGGAAATATTAAACCAAGCAAAAATGCGGTGTGCACAAAAAAACAAACATGAACTTTTGCAAAAAACTCCCAGAAAAGAAAACACCAGGGCAGTAATCGTCTCTAAATATTCCACCAAAAGTAAAGCATTCAAGACCATCATCAAGCGACACTGGTCTATATTGGCACAAGAACATGAATTTATTCATATTTACAAGGAAAAACACATTTTTGCATACCAAAGAGGGAGCAATTTGGGAGAAATACTAAAGTTTAAAACTCAAAAAGCAGATGATACATACCTTGTTATAACTGCAGCAATTGCAATAACGTCATAGGAGGAGCGACCATTACCCATCCAAGGAAAGGACACACCATTAAATTGAAAGTATCAGCTACATGTGACACTATGAATGTTGTGTATCTTCTGAAATGTCCCTGCGGACAAGGCTATGTTGGTAAAACAGAACATAAAGTTAAGACCAGAATCAATGAACACAAATCAAACATACGCAACAGAATGACTAAATCCACAGTAGCAAGCCATTTCATGGAAGCATCACACACCATAAGTCTACTCAGATTCACGGTACTGGGGATAGTACCGAAGACGGAAAGCAAAGACAACAAGAAATTATTGTTGCAAAGAGAGAGCTATTGGATTTATAAACTAGAAACCCTCAAACCATTGGGGATGAACGATAGAGTGGAATATAGTTGTTACCTATAACCATACACCCATTCACAATTTTGAACTGTTTTTCCTTTGGGACATCTCCCCAAGAAATACGAAATGTACAATGTATAGTTCTTTGAATAGCTCTAATTGTGAGTTTATTTATCATGGTATGAATGATTTATGTTATATTACAAAATCATTCAAAGATTAGTTTTGCATCACAAGATTGATTTATGTATTGCAGACCTAGATACCTAAAAAGAGGGGTCACAAGCTTTACCACCCGTTTTTTAGGTCTCGTGACCTATCAATGTGCATGCGCATTGAGCAGAGCGAGATATAAAGGGGCTTAAACAGAGCTTACCGAGATCGGGCGATTCCATGCAGTGCTCGTGAAAAGCTCGCTCAATGCGCATGTGCATTGCCATAAAAAGCGCGTGCACAGACACCAGCCTCCCTCCCACAGGCATCCCCCAGCGTGCGCTGTGCCAACAAGCCTTTGAAGCCTTTGAAGTGAAGCTTAGCTTAGCTTCACTTCAAAGGTATCCGCTACCCCCGCCCCCTGCTTCACACGTTTCTCGCATTTCTCCTCCCTCCCTCGCCTCCCTCGCCCTTCAGCGTGCCTTTTCCTAATGTCCAAAGAGTCTGCGGCTATGTTTCTCCTCAATGTCCTTCCTTCTGTTGTTCACCCTGCTCCCTTTCTTCCTTCGTTCTTTCCTTTCCTTCTTTTGGCTCGTCAGCCTCCATCCTTTCTTTCCCTCTTCCTTGTTTCATCTTTGTTTTCTCACTGTACTGCCTTTTGCCCATCTCTTTCTACTGTCTCTATCTCTTTTTTGCCCCTTCCCTTCTGTATGATGCCTGTCTCTTTTCTGTATCGCACTTTGTCTGTCCTGCCCCACCCAGTCTCTCCCGTGGGTGCACTTACATTTCTCTATCATTTCTCATTGTCTCCACTTAGTGTCTTTATTGCTCTCTTCCTCTCGTGCGTTGATCTTCGTTTTTCTCATCCACATTGCCTGTCTAATGCATGTGTCTCTCCTACTCTGCCCTTAAAATATTGGAATTTCGAGTTTCCCATTCACTCTCCTAGTCTCTTTATTGCTGTCACTCTATCTCTCGTTGCTATATTTCTCCCAGAGTATTCTATCTCTTGCCTGTGTCTGTTTGTGCACCCATACTTTTATTGTCTGTATAGCTCTCCTCTCTTGGACTCAAACTTTACACTCCCTCTTGCCTCTCTCTCTCTGTCACTTTTACCCAATGATGCCCTCTTCTTTCTCTTTCGTTCTCCCTGTGTCTCACTGTACTGCCTTTTGCCCATCTCTTTTTTTCAACTACCACTATCTCGTCTGTATCACGTACTTCCCAGTCCCTCATTTGCTAGCCACATGCATTCATTTTTCCCCAACTTCTCGTTGTCTCCCTCCAGTTTGTCTTACTGTTTCTCTCCCTTTCATTCATATTGTCTGCTCTAGTCTTTCTCTCTCGCAATCTCTCTGGCCCACTCGTACCTTTTTCAGACTCACTGTCTCCTTCTTTCATAGCACCTACAATCTAGCTGCCACTGCCCTTCAGTCTCTCTGTGCCTCTCCTCTCCCCGTGCTCTGCCTGCTCTATGCCTGTGCCTCTCCGCGGCTTGACCTGCTCGGTGGATCGTCGTCTTCCATATCTGCCTTTGCCCCTCCTGTTTCTCACCGCATGATCTCTGTCTGCGGCACTCTTCTTCCTCAAAGCCTGCCATCCTTTCTCTCTTACTCCTTCTTTGTGTCTGTTTCTCAGGCAGTTTCTGCCTTCTATCTCCCCTCCTCTCCCTCCTTCCCTCTCGTCCTCCCTCTCCCTCCCTCCCCTCACTCTCTCACTCTCCCTCTCTCCATCTACCTCTCTCCCTTTCCCTCACTTCCCTCTCCCTCTCTCCTCTCTCCTCTCTCACCCTCTCCCTCTCTCTCTCCTCTCCCCCTCTCCCCCTCTCTCTCCTCTCTCCCTCTTTACCTTCCCCCTGCTCTCCTTTAACTTCGTTCTTTCCTTTCCTTCTTTTGGCCCGTCAGCCTCCATCCTTTCTTTCCCTCTTCCTTGTTTCATCTTTGTTTTCTCACTGTACTGCCTTTTGCCCATCTCTTTCTACTGTCTCTATCTCTTTTTTGCCCCTTCCCTTCTGTATGATGCATGTCTCTTTTCTGTATCACACTTTGTCTGTCCTGCCCCACCCAGTCTCTCCCGTGGGTGCACTTACATTTCTCTATCATTTCTCATTGTCTCCACTTAGTGTCTTTATTGCTCTCTTCCTCTCGTGCGTTGATCTTCATTTTTCTCATCCACATTGCCTGTCTAATGCATGTCTCTTTCCTACTCTGCCCTTAAAATATTGGAATTCCGAGTTTCCTATTCACTCTCCTAGTCTCTTTATTGCTGTCACTCTATCTCTCGTTGCTATATTTCTCCCAGAGTATTCTATCTCTTGCCTGTGTCTGTTTGTGCACCCATACTTTTATTGTCTGTTTAGCTCTCCTCTCTTGGACTCAAACTTTACACTCCCTCTTGCCTCTCTCTCTCTGTCACTTTTACCCAATGATGCCCCCTTCTTTCTCTTTCGTTCTCCCTGTGTCTCACTGTACTGCCTTTTGCCCATCTCTTTTTTCCAACTCGTCCATCTACTACCACTATCTCGTCTGTATCACGTACTTCCCAGTCCCTCATTTGCTAGCCACATGCATTCATTTTTCCCCAACTTCTCGTTGTCTCCCTCCAGTTTGTCTTACTGTTTCTCTCCCTTTCATTCATATTGTCTGCTCTCGTCTTTCTCTCTCGTAATCTCTCTGGCCCACTCGTACCTTTTTCAGACTCACTATCTCCTTCTTTCATAGCACCTACAATCTAGCTGCCACTGCCCTTCAGTCTCTCTGTGCCCCTCCTCTCCCTGTGCTCTGCCTGCTCTATGCCTGTGCCTCTCCGCGGCTTGACCTGCTCGGTGGATCGTCGTCTTCCATATCTGCCTTTGCCCCTCCTGTTTCTCACCGCATGATCTCTGTCTGCGGCATTCTTCTTTCTCAAAGCCTGTCATCCTTTCTCTCTTACTCCTTCTTTGTGTCTGTTTCTCAGGCAGTTTCTGCCTTCTATCTCCCCTCCTCTCCCTCCTCCCTCTCGTCCTCCCTCTCCCTCCTTCCCCTCACTCTCTCACTCTCCCTCTCTCCGTCTACCTCTCTCCCTTTCCCTCACTTCCCTCTCCCTCTCTCCTCTCTCCTCTCACCCTCCCCATCTCTCTCTCCTCTCCCCCTCTCCCCCTTTCTCTCCTCTCTCCCTCTTTACCTTCCCCCTGCTCTCCTTGTTCTCCCTCTCCCCATCTCCCCCTCTGCCTGCTCTCCTCCCTCTCTCCCTCTCTCCCTCTCCCCTCCGTCCTTCGCTCTCGTCCTCCCCCTCTCTTCTTACTCTCCCTCTACCCTCTCTCCCTTTCTCTCTTGCCCTTTCCCTCACTTCCCTCTCCCTCTCTCCCTTTCCCTCTCTTCCCTCTCCTCTCTCCCCGTCTCCCTTTCCCTCACTTCCCATTCCCTCTCTCCCTTTCCCTCTCCTCTCTCCCCGTCTCCGTCTCTCTCTCCTCTCTCCCCCTCTCTCTCTCTCTCTCATCTCTCCCCCCTCTCTCCTCTCTCTCTCTGTTTACCCTCTCCCTGCTCTCCTTTTTCTCCCTCTCCCCATCTCCCACTCAGCACCACCACAGCATCACTCAGCACCACCACAGCATCACTCAGCACCACCACAGCATCTTTACAACGCAACCATTACAACGCAAACTATTACAACGCATTGCTCTGGGGGGCGCTCTAGGATAGGGAATAGGTTAATTTACTATCCAATAACCTTCCCTAGTGTCCACGGGGACTGGAATTGAAATATTGTAAATTAAACTTTTCACTATCCAGCACCCCAAAGCACTATGCGTTGTAATGGACTGCGTTGTAATACTTGCGTTGTAAAGGCATGCGATGTAAAAGCATGCGTTGTAATGTCATACATCCCTCAGCACCACCACAGCATCACTCAGCACCACTCAGCACCACCACAGCATCACTCAGCACCACCACATCATCACTCAGCACCACCACAGCATCACTCAGCACCACCACAGCATCACTCAGCACCACTCAGCACCACCACAGCATCACTCAGCACCACCACATCATCACTCAGCACCACCACAGCATCTCTCAACACCACCACAGACCCACTCAGCACCACCACAGCACCACTGCAGCACCAATCAGCACCACCACAGCACCAGTCTGCACCACCACAGCATCACTCAGCACCACCACAGCATCACTCAGCACCATCACAGCATCACTCAGCACCACTGCGCCATCACAGCATCAATCTGTGCAACCATTCAACAACAACTGGTTCAATTATGTTCTCTCAATGTTTCAAGATTTATTACAAATGTCACAAAAGTATGTTAATATTTCACTTCTGTTCTTGGATTTTCGTCACAATAAAATACGCTGAACATAATCTTCACAAAAGTTTTTTACAAAAGTTTAAGCTATTGCCATTATAAATTACAATCACTTTTATTTAAGTATTAATTACTTAAAACAATTAAAAGCCATTGTTATTTGTAATATCAATACATCTAAGTCACGTAAATACAAATCATGTTGCATTACAAATGCTATAGGTGTCACATTTGCGAAAGTTATAACTATTGGCATTGTAAAGATATTAATTTAGCTATTTTCAAAACCAAAACAAAAATAAAAAAATTGTCATTTACAAGACCAATAGCTCCAACTTTTCTAATGCGAGACCTATTGCATTTCCAATGCTTGCTTAATATTGCACCCGAAGTGTGGTTGAATCTCAGTCCTTTCACCATTTTTAGCACTCTCTACGAAACCGATTCAACATGGCTCCTGCCGTCTGCCGTGGAAATCTAGTCCGTTGACTATATTCATCTCACTCTGCATGAAGCTGTATTTAACTGCATGGGACACGTGCAAGACGTTACTTTCCTTCACGCATTCGGTGAACGGCACAGAGAACATTTCCAAGTAAGTTAAGCGCATCCGATTGAGTTATCTTAAGTCTAAGCGGTGTTCACCGCGTTTGATATAAACGAGTACGCTTAACTTTTACATGCAGCATTTGCCATTAACCTGAAACACAGCGAGTACACCACGCCGAGAAAACTACGTCAAACCTGCAACAGTCCGAGTATATACAACCGACCACACACCGCAGCACTATTTCCGACACCCGTGTAGTTCACTAGGTTGGTAAGACCTTAATAAACCTGCAACCGACTGTGTAAACATAATCGGCAATATAGCGGAGCACCATCACAGATACACAGTGTATTAAAACCACATACTTACTTTTAGACACATGTTCCCTGACGAAGGCTTGAAATAGCCGAAATGCATTGGATCAAGTATTAACAAGTATTTGGACAATGAAACAACTCGAAATAAGAGTGAATATCAACTCTAATTAATAAACAATAAAAATCTATTGAAACAAACCAATGGATTAGGGGATGATTATTTCAATTTTCTCCAGCAATAATCAAAGATTGAACCACTAAACCCCAACTGGGGACACAGCAGTGAACAGGGGATGTTCCCCAAGTCAGGGGCACCCTTTTCATTAATATTATAATGTGCACAACGGAGTGCAAACCCAAGCATCACGCAACAAAAACAAAACTGCAATCAAACAGGGGGTGCAAGTGTATACCGAACTCATTATCTACTTAGACACAACGTGGACATTGCTTGTTTGCTGGAAACACATTTACCCAAATCAGACTCGGCCGGCTTTGCTGCTAGTTGGGGAGCGCACAGGTATTTTGCCAATTACAGCAATTATGCCAGGGGACGGCCTTCCTTATCCACAAAAGGGTCCCTTTCAGCCTATGCTCCGTTATAGGGACAGTGAGGGTAAATACACCATCATCACAGGTTCCCTCTTGAGACACAGCACTGCACTTGTGTGCCCCATACACTGACTCCCCTGACTTTTGTCACTCATTGCATGCATAGCTAGTACGGTTAGAGCCCAGTTTGCTACTGGTGGGGGGATTTCAACTTGCTCTTTAACCCTAGTTTAGACACAAAACCGCAGGCATGCCGTGCTCTCTTAGACCTTTGTGAGCAACTATCACTTCTAGATATCTGGCCTTTGCGCAATCCTGCCCTCACAGACTTCACACATTATTCCGGCCAACATAATACCTGGACTAGAATCGACTTTGGCTGGTTTCCCCTGGCATTTCCGTCTGGTTCCGGTCACTCGTGACACTACCGAGGACGTATTCTGACCACTCTCCGGTACAGCTACACCTGAGGGTTCCTCGTCCGGAGGGATTTGAGCGGCATTGGCGGTTCCCAAGCTTCTCCCTCCGCGATGATCTTTTTAATGCAGAAGTGTGCGAAGCCATTGAAGACTACTTCACCTTCAACACTGGTTCAGTCGATACATTGGCAGTCCTATGGGAGGGTTTCAAAGCTTACATCAGGGGCGTCTGTATTGCCAAACATTCCGGAGTACTTAAGGATCTCCGCAACACACTCTGGCGCATTGAAAGGGACCTCACGGACTTAGATAACACACTGCTGAACTCTTCCGACACTGGTGTGGCGGGACAACGCTTGGCCCTCCTTGTTGAATTCAGGGAGACGGCGGACAACAAGATATTATGCTTAGGCAAGTATCAGATTGCCAGGCGGTATGGTGAGGGAGAGTGACCTGGCAGGGTGCTTGCGCAGATGCTCCGGCCCCCATACAGCAAAGCCTATATCACCAAACTGCGCTCTTCCACGAATCAGACACTCATTTCCACCTCAGAGATTCGTAGCGAATTCTTGGATTTTTTCACAGCCCTATACACTACCAAAGTAGGGAGCAACCCCTCGGCACAGGAAGCCTATTTGTTTGAGATTGCACTGGTCTATCTTGAAAAAAATATGCAGGACTTCTTAGCAGAACCAATATCCGTTTCTGATGTCCTCGGAGCCATTGATACCCTCCACTGTTCCTCGGCCCCCGGGATGGATGGCTTTGCCGGGTACTTTTACAAGGCATACAAGGACCACCTGGCGCCGCAGTTAATTGAGGTTTATGCAGAGGCCCTCAAGAAACAAATACTGCCCCCCACACTTCGGGAAGCGGTTGTTATACTCCTCCCCAAACCTGGCAAAGATCCGTTCTTATGTGGATCCTATAGACCTCTTTCCTTATTAAACTTAGATTATAAAATCTTAGCTAAGATCATCGCTAATCGCCTCTCCCAGTTGATGGAATTTATCATATCTCTGGCCCAATCGGGATTCTTCCCCCACGGTCCACCCTATTGCATCTTAGGACACTCTTTTCTGTCCTCCACAGAATTAACCCTGATGTCCCTGCTACTGCGGTCCTGTTAGACACGGAAAAGGCCTTTGATTCCCTAGAGTGGCCCTTTTTCATCTCTGTTATGCGTAGCATGGGCATGCTCATGGGATTTATAGCCACCATGGCACTACTATACAGCCAGCCCACAGCGAGACTGCGCTTGAACGGCACTCTATCCTGACCCTTTTCACTTTCTCGTGGCACACGTCAGGGCTGTCCCCTATCTCCTCTGTTGTTTATCCTGGCCATGGATCCTTTAATCTGCCATTTCTAGGAACAGCGTGTATAGAGAGGCTTGCAATTTAACACTGGCCCCCTTCTAATCTCGCTCTACGAGGATGACACTATCTTAAATGTCAGAGATCCCCAGGAAAATTTAGAGCTACTAATTGAGAAATACTCAGATTTCGCCGCTTCTTGGGCATGGCACAAGTCGGTGATCTTTCCTTTAATATACAGTACGGTTCCATGAGAATGAGAGTTTATTCTTGAATGGTGTGCTGACTCGGTCAAGTATTTGGGCATCCATATTCACCTAGACACTGCCCAGATCCTCCGCTTGAATTAAGGATAAGCAATTAACACCCTGGAGGCTCCAGTGTAGAGCTGGCTGTGTTTACCATTGTCAATTGCCGGAAGAGTGGAGATTCTTAAGATGGCAGTGCTACCCAAATTTTTATATCTTTTTAACAATATCCTCATACCTATTCCTAACAGTTTTTTCTTGACTTTACACACACACCTTCTCAGATTGGTCTGGGGTGGCAAGCAGGCACGTGTTCGCTGGCAGGTGCTCACTCTCCCATATGACAGAGGGGGGTACGGATTTACAATTGTACTATTTGGTGGCCTAATGCTACTACGCCTATGCATGGTTTCATCCGGACGTTAGATCCCATTTCTTCGCCCGGAGGCAGATTTTGTCCTGCCTGAGCAGTTGTCCACTGTGCTGCCCAAGGGTGTTCCCAGAGACCCTAATGACATACAGACAGTTTCCACTACCAGTTGGGCCTGGGATAAGCTAAGGTGGCTTACCGGCGCCACCGCATTATAAATCCCTTTGCATTACCTCTCCCCAATGCCAGCTGGCTAACAGGTGAAAAACAGGTACAACGCACCTTAGCCAAATTCGATATTACCAAACTGGGTGATTTATACCCAGAGGGGCATATATTCTCGGTGTCGGAAAACGCCCGTTTCCAAGACATGTCCTTTATGTACAGCTTCGTGCTGGGCCAAATCTGTTAGGCTCTACGCGCCACATATCCTAACTTTCCCATTGAACCTGAATCGTTCACTCCTCTAAAGTTGATTATCAAAAGCGAGAATGGTGCTCATCTAATACCTAAACTATATAAAACGTGTGCTAGTATCAGGCCGGTGAATGACGACAAGGTCCGCAAAGAATGGGAAATCGACTTAGGTCGCCCCATTACGGATGAGCAGTGGGCTAAGTGTTGCGTAGTTACGAAGGAAGTCTCTCGCAACAGTAAGCATAAACGTCTTCATTTCAAGTTCTTACGTTGAATTAACTTTACTCCTGCAAAACCACTAGACCGCTCCAGACCTTATAAGTGCCAGAAGTGCACGGCACCACATGCAGATTTTGCACACCTCACATGGACTTGTCCCAAGCTCCAGGCTTACTGGGAACAGATACACAGCACACTAGGAGACATGACCAAATTGTCCCTCATACCCACACCGGAAGTGGCTTTACTGGGCTATACGGTCAACTTCCCTAGAAAGGTTAGAAGATTTGCATCCTTCGATCTGCTGCTGGCCAAAGGAGAAATAGCTCTACGGTGGGGCCCCAAGTCAGCTCCTACTCTGCAGAATTGGCAGCGCAGCCTGGCCTACTGTAACACTAACAGTAAGGTTTACACCAGCATTATGCCTAGCTCTTCCTGCCCTAAATAAAAATGGGGTCCCTACCGATCCTATGCGGAGGCTTCACTGCAAACTCTCAACTGGAAAGGGGCATCGTTCCACAGGGTGTGGGGTAACAGATTTTATTCATTTTATATTGTGATCCATATCCCCAAGGCTTCCCACCATGCAAATGACCTTTCAAATGTTTAGCCTTCTATGTTTGTTGCTTCCAGGGTTCCCGGGAGCTGGCGATTGCCGACTGGCAGCCACAACTAGGGGGTGGGAGAGGCCTATGGGACTGTGATTGTATTGATTTGCTGAGTCCTATACTCCAAAAACTATTGACATGTTAGTCTTGCAATGCTCAATGCTCAAGTATGGTTGTTTTAATTACTGCTTTAAAGTTACTGAAACTGACAGTGAACTACCATAACTATATAAGTTTGATATGTGAAAAACTGGAAAATAAAGTTAAAAAAAAAAAGGTTGCAGCTGCGACCCCTGGTGACCCATAATTGACATCCATGCTCGCTAATTTCCTAACCTTTAAATTGACCTCATATTTATTTTACTACCTCACCTCTCCATCCCCCTTTTCTTCCAATCCATTTTTTTCTTTTCCTCAACCTCTTTAAAAATCATATTCTATTCTGGTTATCTATCTTCCTCAGCCTATAACTCTTTTTCAGTATCATGAACTCCTCTCTCTCTCTCTCTCTCTCTCTCTCTCTCTCTCTCTCTCTCTCTCTCTCTCTCTCTCTCTCTCTCTCCTCTCCTCTCTCTCTCTCTCTCTCTCTCTCTCACTCTGTCTCGGTCTCTCTCTCTCTGTCTCTCTCTTTGTCTCTTGCACACACACACAAACACATTTCTCTTTCTGGACCATCTTCATACAAATACACATCTCTCTCTGTACCTCGTTCTCCATTTCAACTTACCCCTTACCTTTCAGCTATGTCTAACTATTGCCATCTTTACAGAGCTACCTCCCTCCCCTTCTCTTCCTCTTTCTCACAACATCACCTCTGATAAAACCTCACCTCTCTTTTGCTATTTCATGTAAGTCTCTAAAATTCCACTTTTTTATCTACACTGCATTTCTCTTTCTACCTTTCTCTCTTCACCCAACACTCTCTATATGACTCTATTTTTCTTTAAATGGTGTAAATCCGTTCAGTAGTTCCTGAGAAAATCAAAAGTAAAATCAAACATATATCTATGGCTGCCGAGGATCCTCACACCCTCAGCGCACCCTGCCGAGCACGAGCTGTCTGCTAATTGGCTGTCAACACTCCAAACCAGGAAGTGTTGGCAGCCATCTTGTGCCTCGGTAGAACAAAGGCCCAAGAAAACAGAGGAAAAAAACACGAAAAAAACGAAAAGGGGGCAGTGTAGAAACACCCTGACCCCCTAGGCCTGCTTAGGGGGTCCCACAAGGACAAAAATCAGCAAAATCCTCGCTGGGTGCGTGGATCCTGCTAATAAAAAAAATGAAGCGATTCGATGCTAATTAGCCCCCGGGGGGCCAAGTCCCGGGGGCATGCTCAAAATAAAGTGTGGGGGGCCCAATCCCCTCCACACTGCCCTGGGGACCGCCACCCCCGGGGCAAAGCATGAATAATTGCAGGGGGGCAGACACTGCCCCCCGCAGCCCTGGAGACCACGACCCCCAGGGCCTTTAAAAAAAAAAAAATACCCTGTGTGGGGGGGGGGGGGGGGAGGCTCAAGCCCCCTCATATGTCCCGGGGACCACCACCTCCCCGGGGCTCTAAATATTTTAATTGGGGGTCCGGGAAGGACCCCCCCAGCCCCGGGGACCACCACCTCCCGGGGCTTTGCAAAATGTGGGAGGGGGGCCCCCTCCTGGAGCCTTGTCATGGCCCTGGGGACCGCCACCGCCCAGGGCCGGCTTCTGAGGTGTCTCAGGGTTCCCACCCCCGGGACACTGTAGTTTGCTATGGCAGAGTGGGAGCCTCGCAGCTCCCGCCCTGCCATAGCAAACCTGGTTTGAATTTTAAAAGAGAGAGCAGGGAAACCTGCTCTCTCTTTTAAAATATAAATCAAATTGCTTTTCCACACGGGGAGCTACATGTTAGCAGCTCCCCATGTGGAAAAGCAATGCCGGCTCCCGAGGGACGCGGGGAGCCAGCGGGACCGTGGGGGATTTGGCCCCCCCCCCCACAGTCCCCAATGGAGAGTGCTAGCCCCGGGGATGGGGTCCCTGGGGCTAAAAGTGGCCCTGGAGGGGGGCCGCGCAGCCCCCCTCCACAAAAAAAATACAAATAAAAAACTAAAATAAAAAGGCAGGCCCCGGGGGATGGGTCTCCGGGGCCATGAGTGGCCAGAGGAGGGGGCAATGCAGCCCTCCTCCAAAACTACTTTAATATAGAAACAAAATGCCATGCCTCGGGGGATGTTGTCCCCGGGGCCTATTAAGGCCTCGGGAGGGGTGCCACATGGCCCACTTCCGAAATTTTTAATAAAAAAAAGAAAGAAAAAGAAGCCCCCCTTCTTAAAAATAAAAAATAAAAAAAAGACCGGCATTGCGCCAGAGGCCACGCCCCCTCCTTTCAGCAATCTTCAAATGCGCCCCCTGGCGCGTTTGTAGATGGGGAACGAATTCCCCTTGAATACAGGGTGTCCCTGGGGGCCAACTAGCCCACCAGGAACCTCCAGTATGCGCCAAGGGGCTGCGTTGCAGAGAGGTGTTCTGAGGCCCTCCCCTTTTTACACCTCTCTGCAACGCAGCTCTGTGGCGCTTAGTAGAGGTAGCTGGTGGGCTAGTCCTAGTTGCACCCCAGGGATCCTCAGGATTCAAGGGGAGTTAATCCCCCAACTTAAAACGAGCCAAGGGGCGCATTTGCTCCGTGCTGAAGGGAGGGGGCGGGGCCTGAGTTGGCATGTGTGCAAATACACCCTGTGGCACGGTTTAAGTTGGGGAATTAATTCCTCTTCAATCCTGAGGGTCCCTGTGGGCTAGCTAGCTCACGAGGTACTTCCAGTAAGCGCCACGGAGCTGCGTTGCAGAGTGTTGTAAAAAGGAGCAGTGGCCTCTGAACAACTCTCTGCAACACAGCTCTCTGACGCTTAGTGGGGGTAGCTGGTGGGCAAGTTGGTCCCCAGGGACTCTCAGGATTGAGGAGGAATTAATTCTCCAACTTAAAACGTGACACAGGGCGTGTTTGCAGACATGTGACCTCAGGACACGCCCACCAGGTGCTTCCAGTAAGTGCCACTGTGTGCTGCGTTGCAGAGAGGCGGTGCAGGCTGTGCCCCTTTTTACACCTCTCAGCAACGCAGCTATGTGGCGCTTACTGGAGGTACCTAGTGGGCTAGTTGGACCCTAGGGGCCCTCAGGATTCAAATAAACGTAATCTCCCAAATTAAAATGGCCACATGACGTGTTTACCCAGTGGTGAAATGAGGGGGCGGGCCTGAGGTGACGTGTGCAAACACGCCCTGTGGCACATTTTAAGTTGGGGAAATAATTCCCCTTCAATCCTGAGGGCTCAGAAGGGGGGCAAGTAACCCACCAGGTACTTCCAGTAAGCAGCACTGCGCTGCGTTGCAGAAAGGTGGTCTAGGCGGTGCCCCTTTTTACACCTCTCTGCAACACAGCTATGTGGCACTTACTGGAGGTACCTGGTGGGTTAGTTGGACCCCAGGGACCCTCAGGATTCAAGGGGACTTAATCTACCAACTTAAAACAGCCACAGGATGCCTTTACACCGTGGGGAAGGGAGGGGGCAGGGCCTGAGGTGACGTGTGCAAACACGCCCTGTAGCGCGTTTTAAGAGGTAGTTTTAATCCCCCTGCCCTATTATATACTAGGGGTTTACAGAGGAGGTCATGCTAATTCCAGGGAGACCCCAACGCATAGTGTTCCCTAGTGTATGTAGGTGTTTTCACTGTATTCTAAGTGTCTTTTAACATAGCACTGGCTCTAGAACTGGTTAGTCAGAGTCAGTTACCACCAGTACCAGTCTGAAAAGGTTGAGGGTACAGGATGATTTTGCAACAAGGCTTCTTTCTCCTCTTTTGTTTGTTCTTTCTGCACATTTTCTTCCACTTTGTTGACTTCTGTTGCTTCTTTCTGCATTTCTTTTTTTCTTTCTGTGCGTTTTTTCTTCTTTCTTCACATGTCCTATCACTGTAGGCATAGTTAGAATTTAGCATTTAAAAAACCTTTGAAATTCACTGAAAAAAACATAGGTTTCAGCCACGTTATAGTTAGGATTTAGCATTTAAAAATTCTTAGAAATTCACTGAAAAAACCATAGGCTTCAGCGGGGGTTATAGTTAGCTGGACATTTCACTCGTACAAAACCATAGAAATCCTCCCGTTATAGTTAGTTCTGCTAACTATAACTTGCGCGCCCGCAATGCACTGCTGATGACGGCACATATTACATCACTCATGACATCACTGATGACATCTCAAATGACATCACTGATGACATCATCTTTGTGTTAGAGTGGCAGACCTCCTCTCACCCTAATATAACCTTTGATACACACATTCACAAATAGAAACTACCATTTTCAAAACAATGGACATACCAATACCAGTTACAACAACCTATTCAGTAATTCCAAGATCTACATACACATCCACTCATTCACCAACATGTGAAGTATCGTCACTCATACGTGTACTCACTCATCATATGTACTCATACACCTATACATCCTGTTACACACCACCACTCATTCATAGAGTTACTCACACACATAGTCACTCTTGCTAATAAAGAATCAAATATCCATTTACTTGCATATACAGTTATACACACACCACCACACTTTCTTCTACAGAAACGTACACATACTTACTCTCTTCAACAATCACTTATAGAAACACATACTTATTTATACAGGAACTCTTCCAATCTCTCACTCTCACATATACTCACTTATATACATCAATACTCACATCTACGAGTTTAAAACATATGTACTTACTCATAAAGACACTATTGAGACAATCATTCACTCACTAACACACCCATACACACACTCATCCACCCATACAGTCCTGCACACATGCCGTCTTCAAAAAACATACAGTGAGTCACTCATTAATGCATCTATACGCTAAGTAATATCCCCCACTGAACCATACAGACACTCATATTGATACTCAAAAAACAAACTAATAACCCATATGCACACTCATGTAGCTACACACCAACCCATGCAGCCACTTATACACAAAGTGAGACACTGATACAGATATTTAAATATTTAAACATTACTCGTTAATACATGTATTCACTAAGATACACTTAATAATCAGTTATACAATCAATTTTACAAAATAAAATCCATTTAAACACTTATTTACCCATTTATTCTTCCGCCGACCTTTAGATATACATATATAAAAAATATATATTTTTCGGAAAGATACACATTCACTGGATGATGTCATCAGTGATGTCATCATTGATGTCCGTTGAGATGTCATCAGTGATGTCATGAGTGACGTCACTGACCATGTCATGAGTGATGTAATATGTGTAGTCATCAGCAGTGCATTGCGGGCGCGCGAGTGAAATGTCCAGCTAACTATAACATGTGTGAAACCTATGGGTTTTCCAGTGAATATATATATATATATATATATATATATATATATACATATATATATATATATATATATATATATATATATATATATAGACGCTCCTCTTGCACCTGCCTGTCGCACTCCTTGGCTGGTGCCTGCTCGTCGGGGGTGCGCCCGACCTCAATATCAGCTCCAACAAACCCTCACCGTCAATTACGGGAATCAGGTAGCAGCACTCGGGGGTAAATACACGATTAAAGTTTATTTTTCCACAACGCGCTTCCGGCACTCGGCCTTCGTCAGTGTTCAAAACAACGGAGTGCCGCGAAGCCACAATGTATTTAAAATCATCACGTGATACTAATGCATAACACAAAGATAGGACCATTCGTAGTGAAACCGGTCGCCATCTTTGAATGGTTAACAGATATTACAAGTTGCAGACCGCTCTATAAATCACGCAGGGTACAACTGTGCATGCACAAATGAATTAATGACAATACATTTTCTAGATCTAAATTGATCAATCAAAAACTGCCATTCTCATAGTGCCCACAGATGGGCTATGTGCATTTGATACCGATTCATATTACACATTATCCCGCCCTGAATGGGCCAAAACAGATTCTAATGCAAATTAGATCAAGTGACAATACAAATTACAAAAGGCAATATATTAAAAAGAAGAAGTAAAGCTAAGCGAAGCAATTTTAAGCAGAATAAGCAATATTTACAATATATACAACTGATCAGTAAAGTCCTAATTGAGTTTCCTTAAATCAAATGGACTGCCAAGTCCTCATGTACGTTCAATCCTTCTGGCATTTTGCTTTGTAGGTCAATTATATAACGCGACTCTAGTCGCCTTAATTTATGTAACCTGTCTCCTCCTCTTACATGGGCAGGTACGGAATCCAGACAAAAGTACGTTAACAGATCCCTGTTACGTTTGTGTTCTTTATCAAAATGTCTGGCTACAGGGTAGTTCACGTCTGCATTTTGAATTGCCCTTTGGTGCTCTAAAATCCTTAATTTAACAGGATTCGTTGTGCTGCCAACATACCTTCTGCCACAAGGACATGTTAGACAGTACACAACGTAAGGTGTAGAGCATGTAAGGAACTTTCCTATTTTTTTAGGTTGTTTAACCCCAGGTACATTGTACTGCGTGGTGCGCCTACTCCCTTTGCAAGCCTTGCATTTCCCGCAAGGGTAAAAGCCTTTCAGCGGTTCGGACTTGGATCTGGACGTGGTCCCGTCATGATGGCTATGCACTAAATAATCTTTAAGTGCTCGTGCCTTCCTAAAGGTGACTAGAGGGTGAGGTGGTAAGTCCTGCTTAATGACAGTGTCAGTAAGCAGGATGTTCCAATGCTTGCGCATAATGCGTTTTAATTCAGAGGCATTGCGAGAGAACGTTGTAATCATTCTAAATGTCCCTCCAACAGACTTGTTGTTATCCGTATTTTCTGATTTTTCTTTTCTAAGTAGTTCACTCCTATCCAGTTCGCAAACTTTCCTCATTGCCTGTTTAAGTACCCCCTCTTTGTAACCTCTAGTTCTGAATCTCTGGATACTACTATTGGCTGCCTTGCGGAAATCCTGTTCCTTCGTATTGTTCCTCTTGATTCTTAATAGTTCCCCATAGGGTATACTATTCACTAGGCTTGTAGGGTGACTACTGGTCGCAAATAAAGTCGAGTTACCAGCAGTCTCCTTACGAAAAAGCTTCGTGTGTAGCCTGCCATCATCTACAAAGACTGTTAAGTCTAAATAGTTGACCTCTATTTGGCTAAATGTCCCTGTGAACTGTAGGTTATTATTGTTCATGTTGAGTACCGCAACATATTCTTTTGCTAAATCGACTGACCCCTCTATAATGATAAAGAGGTCGTCAATGTAGCGGTACCAACATTTGACAAGTTCATTCCACTTTTTATTTGCTGGGGACCAGGCCACCTGCTCCTCCCACCACCCCACGAATAAATTCGCGAAGCTGGGGGCGGAGCAGGTACCCATCGCCACGCCCGTAAGCTGTTTGTATAGATCTTGGCCAAACAAAAAGATGTTATTATTTAGGCAGAATCCTAGGAAATCAAGCAACATTTTGTTGTGTTCAAAATATTTTACCGGTCTTGTTTCTAGAAACCAGGAGATAGCCAAAAGTCCTTCCTCATGCCCAATGCACGTGTACAAACTCGTGATATCTATTACCAGCATAGTGTAACCATCGTTCCAAACCACATCTTCAATTATATTTAAAAAATGCTTAGTATCCTTCAAATAGGATCTCAAACCAGTAACATGTGGAGAAAGAAAAGAGTCAACATACATTGATAAATGTTCTGTAAGGCTGCCCTGTGAGGCCACAATCGGCCTACCAGGAGGATTTAGTAAGTCCTTATGTATTTTGGGTAAGTGGTAAAATGTGGGGGTAACTGGATTTGGACATCTCAAAAACAAATTTTCATCACAGCTCAACATATCACTGTTATACCACCTCAAGATCATATCGTGATATTCCTTAATGCTGTTGTTATATACAGATGTATTAACTTTAGTGTTCGTTCGTGAAGTTTTGTTGATCATATTTCAATTTCGTATGGACTCACATTTTGCCCGCAAAAAAATCTAGAGTTCACTCAGACGCGAATAGATTTATTCAAGTTTACTCGCAAGTTAAAACTTCACAAGCACTTCAAGACTAAACCACCGAGGATTAAACCGACGGCTGTCGGCAATACGGAGGACAATATTCTTACCTGCAGGGATCTGGCTAGCATCAGGTCTCTGGAAGAATTAAGGAATGAATCTTTGGACAATGATGAAACTGCTGATTTGGGAAATACTCAGCTGATCACGGACATGGGAGTACAGCAGAAAGGGGGTGCGACTATTTTCAAACCGACTTCCACCTTCATGCCCGTGATGGGATCAGATGCCATAGATACGTTTTCCGAGGCTGTGCTACAGGATTTACGTAAAATGAGGGGCAATACGAAATTGAAATATGATCAACAAAACTTCACGAATAAACAGCATTTGGCACTCAAAAAGTTGTGTGAGGACTCGTCTTTGGTGTGCAAACCCTCAGACAAGGGGGGGAATATTGTTTTGCTCACCAAGACACAATATGAACAGGAGGCTTTACGACAGTAAAATGATTCCAGCACATACACTAAAGTTAATACATCTGTATATAACAACAGCATTAAGGAATATCACGATATGATCTTGAGGTGGTATAACAGTGATATGTTGAGCTGTGATGAACATTTGTTTTTGAGATGTCCAAATCCAGTTACCCCCACATTTTACCACTTACCCAAAATACATAAGGACTTACTAAATCCTCCTGGTAGGCCGATTGTGGCCTCACAGGGCAGCCTTACAGAACATTTATCAATGTATGTTGACTCTTTTCTTTCTCCACATGTTACTGGTTTGAGATCCTAT
Source organism: Lissotriton helveticus (assembly GCF_964261635.1). Taxonomy (NCBI): domain Eukaryota; kingdom Metazoa; phylum Chordata; class Amphibia; order Caudata; family Salamandridae; genus Lissotriton; species Lissotriton helveticus. Next base: position 1,430,185,790 of record NC_136065.1, on the reverse strand, counting down.
TTGAAGGATACTAAGCATTTTTTAAATATAATTGAAGATGTGGTTTGGAACGATGGTTACACTATGCTGGTAATAGATATCACGAGTTTGTACACGTGCATTGGGCATGAGGAAGGACTTTTGGCTATCTCCTGGTTTCTAGAAACAAGACCGGTAAAATATTTTGAACACAAAAAAATGTTGCTTGATTTCCTAGGATTCTGCCTAAATAATAACATCTTTTTGTTTGGCCAAGATCTATACAAACAGCTTACGGGCGTGGCGATGGGTACCTGCTCCGCCCCCAGCTTCGCGAATTTATTCGTGGGGTGGTGGGAGGAGCAGGTGGCCTGGTCCCCAGCAAATAAAAAGTGGAATGAACTTGTCAAATGTTGGTACCGCTACATTGACGACCTCTTTATCATTATAGAGGGGTCAGTCGATTTAGCAAAAGAATATGTTGCGGTACTCAACATGAACAATAATAACCTACAGTTCACAGGGACATTTAGCCAAATAGAGGTCAACTATTTAGACTTAACAGTCTTTGTAGATGATGGCAGGCTACACACGAAGCTTTTTCGTAAGGAGACTGCTGGTAACTCGACTTTATTTGCGACCAGTAGTCACCCTACAAGCCTAGTGAATAGTATACCCTATGGGGAACTATTAAGAATCAAGAGGAACAATACGAAGGAACAGGATTTCCGCAAGGCAGCCAATAGTAGTATCCAGAGATTCAGAACTAGAGGTTACAAAGAGGGGGTACTTAAACAGGCAATGAGGAAAGTTTGCGAACTGGATAGGAGTGAACTACTTAGAAAAGAAAAATCAGAAAATACGGATAACAACAAGTCTGTTGGAGGGACATTTAGAATGATTACAACGTTCTCTCGCAATGCCTCTGAATTAAAACGCATTATGCGCAAGCATTGGAACATCCTGCTTACTGACACTGTCATTAAGCAGGACTTACCACCTCACCCTCTAGTCACCTTTAGGAAGGCACGAGCACTTAAAGATTATTTAGTGCATAGCCATCATGACGGGACCACGTCCAGATCCAAGTCCGAACCGCTGAAAGGCTTTTACCCTTGCGGGAAATGCAAGGCTTGCAAAGGGAGTAGGCGCACCACGCAGTACAATGTACCTGGGGTTAAACAACCTAAAAAAATAGGAAAGTTCCTTACATGCTCTACACCTTACGTTGTGTACTGTCTAACATGTCCTTGTGGCAGAAGGTATGTTGGCAGCACAACGAATCCTGTTAAATTAAGGATTTTAGAGCACCAAAGGGCAATTCAAAATGCAGACGTGAACTACCCTGTAGCCAGACATTTTGATAAAGAACACAAACGTAACAGGGATCTGTTAACGTACTTTTGTCTGGATTCCGTACCTGCCCATGTAAGAGGAGGAGACAGGTTACATAAATTAAGGCGACTAGAGTCGCGTTATATAATTGACCTACAAAGCAAAATGCCAGAAGGATTGAACGTACATGAGGACTTGGCAGTCCATTTGATTTAAGGAAACTCAATTAGGACTTTACTGATCAGTTGTATATATTGTAAATATTGCTTATTCTGCTTAAAATTGCTTCGCTTAGCTTTACTTCTTCTTTTTAATATATTGCCTTTTGTAATTTGTATTGTCACTTGATCTAATTTGCATTAGAATCTGTTTTGGCCCATTCAGGGCGGGATAATGTGTAATATGAATCGGTATCAAATGCACATAGCCCATCTGTGGGCACTATGAGAATGGCAGTTTTTGATTGATCAATTTAGATCTAGAAAATGTATTGTCATTAATTCATTTGTGCATGCACAGTTGTACCCTGCGTGATTTATAGAGCGGTCTGCAACTTGTAATATCTGTTAACCATTCAAAGATGGCGACCGGTTTCACTACGAATGGTCCTATCTTTGTGTTATGCATTAGTATCACGTGATGATTTTAAATACATTGTGGCTTCGCGGCACTCCGTTGTTTTGAACACTGACGAAGGCCGAGTGCCGGAAGCGCGTTGTGGAAAAATAAACTTTAATCGTGTATTTACCCCCGAGTGCTGCTACCTGATTCCCGTAATTGACGGTGAGGGTTTGTTGGAGCTGATATATATATATATATATATATATATATATATATATATATATATTACCTGATGACGGTCGCCAGTAGGTAGTTATAGTTAGGACCTGGTTTCCATGGGAAAAGCGTTTTTGTTTTCCCAACAACTTTGGCGCCGGTTGACGAATTTTCACGACATTTTCAAAACTGCTCTCCGCAGGGATGTTTTAAGGATTTGGGGGCCCCCTTTTTGGAACAGCTTTGATTTTATGATCCAGGTGCAGCTCTTTCATGCCCTCTTTGGTTAATTCTAAATGTGTGTACATCCAATATTCAGGGATAGTGAGGTGTGTTTTTATTATTGTAACACAGCAGCAGCTGACTTATATCACTGCAAATGATCTCTGATACCCTCCATTTCTCAAATGTAGGGTCCGGTATTGATCTAAAAGAAACTTTTCATATGGATGTTGCATCAAACATAAACACTTTAGGCCCGATTCACAGAATTAACTTAGACAAAATCCTAAACGTACTACTTTTGGTATTCACAAAATGCACTTACTACTTTTGGTATTCACAGAATGGATTTACGACTACTGACTTAACTTCCGCACTCGGGCCGAAGATTCCGGTCCGGAGGCGGAGCTTCCGGCTCTGAGGCGGAGCTTCCGGCCCGGAGGCTGAGCTTCCGCCCCGGAGGTGGAGATTTCGGCCATCGCTAAATCTCCACCACCGGCCGGAATCCCCACCTCTGGGCCAAAAGCTCCGCCTCCAATCCAGAAGCTCTGCCTCCAATCCAGAAGCTCTGCCTCCAGGCCGGAGTGCAGACATAAAGTTAGTATTCGTAAAACCATTCTGTGAATACCAAAAGTAGTAAGAGCATTCTGTGAATACCAAAAGTAGTAAGTGCATTCTGTGAAAACCAAAAGTAGTAAGTTTAGAATTTTGTCTTAAGCTAATTCTGTGAATCAGGCCTGTATTGTCTGCAAACAGCATCGGATTGGTAATGCGGGCATTCGGGCAATGCCCGAGGGGCCTGTGTCCGAGTTCTGCTGTGGGCTGCTTTTTTTTAGCAGTTTGGGGGGCCATTTGGGTGCTGTGTCTATTGTTCGAATACAGCCAGCGGCCCAGTAGGTGTCTGAGTGGCCTCCTGGAGGCAGATGGGCGTCATTACCCCCGTTTAGCACCAGGCAGAGGTGTCACTCCCTTTGCCTCGCGGGCAGGCCCATTAATGTGTGCCCATACTGAGCGGGGGCAGGGGGCCTGAGCAGAGGTGGCCTCACTTGTTTCACCACTTTAAACTAACACGTGCATTTTTTTACCCACCCTCCTAAAGTTTTTTTTTTATAAGATTACGCCAAAGCAGTGATTTGAGGAGTGATAATGCAAATGTGGGCCGATTTTATTTTTGGGTGCCCGGCCGATTTTCAATCCCAATTCAACCCTGTCTGCAAAATGTCTCTAATAGACTCTCACACATTAAAAATAAATGACAGAAAAATGCTATTTACAACAATCTGTTTTAAAATGATTCAGGATCATCAGGGCAAGACTCTGCGGAACAGAGCTGGCTCTAGGAGGGGCCCCTGATAGGTTGGGGCCCATGCCTTAAACGTCTCTAACTCTCCATCCAAACGGAAGTTATATTTACTTACAAAGATTCGTGTCCACACACCTCCACAGCACAGGACTCACACAATGTGACTAGAAATGAAGGCAACCCCCTTACCTCCAGGCGTGAGGCCCGCTCCTCCTGCCCTCCACAGAAAAGATTCTGACAGCAGTACAGACTGCTGTAGCGAGACAAAGTTTTTTTTTATACAAAAAAGTACCTAATCACCAATCTATGAGAATGTGTCCTTCAAAAAGACAGGCTACCTACAACATTTAACATTTACACGTGTAAATGTTAAATGTTGTAGGTAGTCTGTTTTTTTGAAGGACATGTTCTAATAGTGCTTAAATTTGCTAAAAAAGATGAACATAGAAGAAAATAAATTACTTTAGACCATATGAAGTAACAACATGGTCTAAGTCTGTTTAATCAGTAAACAGCCTCATAGGTTGGTGGTTAGGTATTTTTTTGTATAAACATTTGTATAGGCCCGACCTGTCCGCCAGTAGGGCAAACCCCCTTGTTTGCACAAAAGTAGCGAGAGAAAGAGCACTGGCTCAAGGGAAACGAATAATTGTCGTATCTCCAGTACAAAAAGGCTACCATTCCTAATGCTAAAGCCTTACATCCAAGATGGATACAGTAGGCTAATTCTCTCACTGCAACAGATGTAGAATATAGATATGACTCGACACTTAAAACACAAGCAATTATGCAATATGAACAAGAATATCGTCTCCCAAATGACATAATGCCTCTAGATCAGTATGCAAAAGAAACAATTGATGGACGGAATGCTGGACAATGCAAACATTCACCCCCAGTCACAAGGATCTGGGTTAAATCCCTCATTCTTTGTTCACCACACCACCCCAGTTCGGACCCAGCGATATGCAAATCAGTCTTGACTCTGTTACTTGTGGGAACATTCAAGCCTGAACTGCCAAGCCAGGTCCTCCCTGGACCGGAAACAAGCATCCTGGGACCGGTTTCTGTGCATCACCCTTCATCAGCCAGGCTAGCTTGAATCCAGTGGTGTAGTGAGCACGGGACCCACGTCTGGGCATACCCTTCCCACTTAGGGCGATATATGCAAAAGAAACAATTGATGGACGGAATGCTGGACAATGCAAACATTCACCCCTAGCCACAAGGATCTAGGTTAAATCCATCATTCTTTTGCTCATCACACCAGTTTGGATCCAGCCATATGCAAATCGGTCTTGACCCTGTTCCTTGTGGGACCAGTCCAGCCCGAACTGCCAAGCCAGGTCCTCCCTGGACCGGAAACAAGCATCCTGGGACCAGTTTCTGGGCATCACCCTTCATCAGCCAGGCTAGCTTGAATCCAGTGGTCTACTGAGCACGGGACCCAAGTCTGGGCATACCCTTCCCACTTAGAGCGACATATGCAAAAGAAACAATTGATGGACAGAATGCAGGACAATGCAAACATTCACCACCAGTCACAAGGATCTGGGTTAAATCCATCATTCTTTTGCTCACCCCACCACCCCAGTTTGGACCCAGCCCTATGCAAATCAGTCTTGACCCTGTTCCTTGTGGGAACAGTCCAGCCCGAACTGCCAAGCCAGGTCCTCCCTGGACCGGAAACAAGCATACTGGGACATGTTTCTGGGCATCACCCTTCATCAGCCAGGCTAGCTTGAATCCAGTGGTGTAGTGAGCACGGGACCCAAGTCTGGGCATACCCTTCCCACTTAGAGCGACATATGCAAAAGAAACAATTGATGAACGGAATGCTGGACAATGCAAACATTCACCCCCAGTCACAAAGATCTGGGTTAAATCCATCATTCTTTTGCTCACCACACCACCCCAGTTTAGATCTAGCCATATGCAAATCAGTTTTAATCCTGTTCCTTGTGGGAACAGTCCAGCCTGAACTGCCAATCCAGGTCCCCCTGGATCGGAAACAAACATCCAGGGACCATTTTCTGGGCATCACCCTTAATCAGCCAGGCTAGCTTGAATCCGATGGTGTAGTGAGCACGGGACTAGATCAGTATGAGTAGATTATTTATACTGAGGGTTCTGCTCAGCTGGCCATAGGATGTAAACAGCAACACAGTGCCACGTGTGCGATTGTGAAGGGTTGTATGCAGGAAGGCAAGTTCCATCCTAGCAGTAAGAAGATAGTCTCGAAGAGACTGCACGGCTCAGCTGGCAGAATTAAAAGCCCTATTACTGGCACTAATAAATACGGATTGAGAATTCCCCACACTGATAGTGTGTGATTCTTTTTACTGTGTCCAGTCATACAATGAATATCTTCATTATGGGGTCAAAATGGTTTTAAAGACTCAAAAAGTGGCACAATTAAGCATAGAATGCTATGGGAATAGGTAACAGAGTTCAAAAACAAGCTACCAAGAGCTCACATGATACATACGCTGAGTCATCAACGGATGACGTTCTCGTAGAAGGGAATTTATTGGCCGATGAAGCCGCAAAGGGGGAATTATGAACTGCTGCCGTAGCTGCAATCACTCGTTCAAAAACGAGAATAGTTGGTCAGATAATGGTAGCTGTCATTGCTTCACGCAAAATCAGCACAGCCTTACCTAAAGGCTTTCCACACAAGTACTCCTACAAGTTAGATGCAAACAACATTCTGTGTGCTCAAATTCCAGGAGTGGGGGATAGAGTAATACCAAACATGGATCGCAAATTAGGTTTAATTCTAGCTGCACACAATGGTCATTGGGGCTCATTATGATGGCAAGTGGACATCAAGTCCGGCCGCCATCATAGCGGAGCTGGGGCCGCCCGCCAGACGTGCTGCGGTCCCACCAGTCCAATTAGGATGCGCCCGCCATAATGGCAGGCGCATCCTCGCCTTTCAACATTGCGGAGGGTGCTGCTGGCTGCAGCACCGTTCGCAATGCCAAAATGCCATGATGTGCATTTCCATGCACAACGTGGCAGGCACCATGGGGTGCCTGTCACATTGTGCATGGAAATGTAGGGGGGACCCCCCAGTGCACCTACACCCTCCCCCCACACAGAGGGGGCCTGCATCGGGCCCCCAAACCCAATTCCCGCCAGCCTTTCCATGGCGTGAAAAAGCAATTCTTGGGTCCTGAACTCCCCAGACTGGACCACCCAAATATTGAAAACATAAGAAGGTGTCAAGGGAGGTTTTTTCAAATATTCATGATAAACCTGAGACCACTAATTCTGAGGTTTTTAAGCATTCATTCTGCTTAGTTTTGATCATTCAAAAACCATTTCTTTTGTGAGACAGTATATACAACACATACATAATACCAAACATTATTTGTGACTAATATATATACAACGAACCAAGGATCACAAGACAAACATCGATAAATTATGTGTGCCCGCCTGAAATTAAACCAGTCCTGCATTTGCACTGAAAACACAAGGCAGACAATTGCTCATTCAAAGACACATGCCTACTGTCCTGTCTGTGAGAGGATGGGGATACATATACTACTTGACGGTGTTGTCAACATAGAAAAAGGGGAAATAATTTGTATTCAGTCCCCTCGTGGCACAACCTGTCTACCGTCCCACACACTCAACAGCCAACGCGTTTTGAATCCCCAACAATTCCGGGATTCTCTTCAGGACTCAGACTTGGTTTTGTTTGGGCTCTTAATTGTACAGCAGACAGGTGTCCATTATCTGTTTTTCAATTCATAGTATTGATCGAGGCTTAAATTGTATAGAAGTGTGGAAGCTATGGGTAATGGTTTAAAAACGGTCCAGGATCTTGAGACTCATGAAGTGCAGTTAGAGCTTGTGGACGCTTTGCCGTGAATTACTTCTACAATATTCCTGTCTGTTTCCTTTAATTTCAGCCATGCAAAGGCAGTTAGAAATCATCGTGCTCCTCTCATCCGGTTTAGATGCCTTCGCATGGCTGAAATTAAAGGAAACAGTCAGGAATATTGTAGAAGAATTTCACGGCGAAGGATTCTTGCCTGTTGTCTATGATTACCAAGAATGGTCCTATTCAGAAGGGCCACTCATGGCCTCCCAGATGGATGCCTGCTCAGGGACCCTGTTTTTTATGTAATCCAGCAGCATTGATTCTTTGGAAGAGGAACTGTATAAGCACAAAGAGTTTTACCTCTCCCTGTTGGCCTGGTTGTGTGGAAAACACCTAAGGCTGATTGGCTGCGCTGGATAAGTTATTATATTATTTATTTAATGTAAGAATATGTTTGTGATGTACTGTCATTGAACGTGAATGCTTTACTGTCATTTATTGTTTTTTCCTTTATTTTCTTTGTAATGTTGGTCTTTCTTCCTAACTGTGTACAGAACAAACAGATCTGTGGCGATAAGTGACATTGACAATACCTCAACATAGAACTATGCAATGGATGAACTTTCTAATTTAGCCACAATGAGCTCTATCTTAGCACAATTGTTGCCCTGACTATTCAAACAATTGGTTTGCGTAAAATGTATGTACTACAAACACACCACTGAATAAGAGCATTTTTAATCCCACAGCTAGTACAGCTAACTATAGGTAGCAGGCAAGAGAACCGAATCATATTGCAACATGCATCATTTACAATGCTGTAAATGTTCATTAAATGGCCCCTAGAGAGCTTACCACCCCTGGTGGGTGATTGTGTATCCTGGGGATGGTGGTGGCACAATCACCACTACCATTGAGGGAAAACATTTGGGGCCTGTGTTCAATAACCCCTACACCAGAGGGGACACTAGCTCTATTTTCTGGTTTATGGTATCTTCTCACCTTTTATGTCTCTTGGGGGTAATGTGAGGACAGAGGTTCGCCTGCATCCCAAGCTAGTGAACACTCACCTTCTTTGATTCTCTCTTGTGATCTAGTGGGCTTGTCCATCCCCCATAGGGAATAACTGGATATAGCTGCCACATTTCCAGTTTGCTTCTGTATGAAATTTCAGTGGTTGGAGCTTAAGTATGTGGGACACTTAGAGTAACAGTTTCTCACAAGTCAAGGTAAATCTCCCTATAAAAACAGGTTAATTCGAGAATGGCCTAAGCAATTCTGAAAGAAGGAACTGAAGGTAAATGTAGGTAGGCACGTGGGTGTTTCCTGTGTACAGGACAAAACATGGTGGGTTTCCCTGGGTACCTGTTGAAAATATAGGAAGAAAAATAAAGACCCAACTGGCTACACTGTCATTTTGCCAACCACTGATGTCGCCATTGTTGTGTCTTCTGATATTTTATAACAGAACCCTTTTGGCTCCTAATGGGCACCATAAAGCTGTGATGTAGGTGTCAGAGCACAATGCCATGAAAGCTTGTTTTATAATGTTGAGTTTTCTGTGACATGCAGCAGAATAAAGACATGTAATACTAAGCTCTGTGTGTGGCATGGTCATTGGAGGGTACCCAGGCTGGGAAGCTGCTACATATGGCGACGAGAAAGGGGATAAGTAACTTGAAGAATGACTGTGCTCTCCCAGAGAGTTTACTGTGGTCCAAGCAAACTGCTTGTGTGTGCCATCTTGCCCAAGTGTTGTTGGGTCAAGGTACTAAGATGGCAACTAAACAACTTAATGAGGTAATAACTAGTGTCATAACGAACTGCACAACCCCTTTGAGCATACCATCATGTGTAAATGGGATAATTACAGGTACAGAGCCCCTTCAGCATAGTGCTGGTTTTAATTCTATGGCCTCCACAACACAGGATTCAACTCTGGTGGGAACCCTCGCAGGAATACTGAAAACCTGGGTCAGGGGACCATAAACCAGCCAAGACCGATCATGAAAGATAGGGGTAATTCTTCACACAGGATTTCAAATACGACTGGCCCAGTGCAGGATCTGAAGAACTGGAGGGGTGCACAAGATGTCTTAAACTTACCCGCGGAATGTCACCATATACTGGGATTCTGAAAGGGATGCCCTGTCTGACTCCTGGCCAGGAAGAAACTTGCCAAAGCCTTATTAAAAATCAGCTCACTGGTGCTATAAGAAAATTTCGCCAAAGTTAAATTGGTCAGAAAAAATTATAATGGCTCGGCGAGTGGGCTGGCTAGGTCACACGATTAAACATGCGGACTGTGTGGTGCTGAATTTAGTAACAAAATGATGTGCTCGCTTTGCCCTAACGTATTTTAGTGATTGGTCTGATGACTCGATAGAGATCCACCCTTTGGGTTCTTTTTATCCTCCATATTATGATGTTATTGCAAGAAAATTGCCAGTATAGATGGATTGAATTTTACATCCTCCTATACAACCTCCCTCATTCATTCGGTTTGACGTTCTTTCAGGGCTGTCTGAAATTGACTGACCATTTGGGCGTTCTAGTCAATCAGTTGCGGTATTTGGACTCAGTATGTACTGTATTGCTCAAGGGAGAGGAATTCTTTAAGATGAGTAAAATTATAGAGGTTCGTGGAATCATTAGAATCCCCCTCTTTTAGAATAAATTCTAGTAGGGAGAGCGAAGACAAATATGTAGCCGACCCGCCACACAATAACTTGACTCTAAATGCTACTACTTCTAATCAGGAGTCATACCTGTCTCATAAGGCAATTGAGCATTCTGAGACGACAAAATAGTGGGAGTGGTAAATCCAGGCCACCTAATTACTCCATTTGAGGCTATTGAGACCATCATTAGACAAGTGCCGCAATCATTTGTTACAGTAGTTGAACAAACCACAGTTGATGAATCAGCTGGATAGATCAATCGGGGTCCCACAAAGGTTTCACTAAAATGTATTTCATGGGAAATAGCAGGAATCCGTTCTAAAATGAATGAAGAGGTGTGTGTAAATTATATTAGAGGTTTTGATGTTATTTGCCTACAGGAGACGTGGTATAAGGAAGACATAGTGCTGAATGATTATTGTTCTTACACGGTCCACCAACACCTTCCCCACCAGGAAGAGCTATAGGAGGGTTGGTTGTCATGATTGCAGTTAAATATAAGGCCATAAAAATTACCCCTGTTGTCACAACTCCCTGGTACCAATTAATTTTAATTGTTAATATGTTACAGGTCAAGCTCTTAATTGTGAATTGGTACTGCAATAATTTTAACCAAAACAATTGTCAGGTTATAGAGGCCCTGCGGGAGGAAATTAACAAAACCTCTGAAAAATGGCAACCTTTATGCATTTTTTGGGTAGGTATATATTTTTTTTTTGTAAACCTTTTTATTGGATTTTCACAAGGTACATGCCTTACAGTAATCAGCTTGATCATTTTGGTAGTACAAAGAAACAATATCAGCCATATGACAAGGGTAGCGGAATAAGGAGACACATAGTGGATTCGTTGGTGGAGGGGGGCCCCCCCTCCCACCATCTCCACCGATGGTGCCAGGAGGCATCGGGGAGGCAGTTAATTAAACGATCGCCGCCGTTCTCCGACCCGTATACCTGTTTCTGATCTAATTCCCCTGTGAAGGGTATCATTCATAGGTAATCCAAGTGGCAAACTAAACTTGGGGATGTAATATTCAGGAATAAGGGGGTCAGGGGGGGCAGGGGGGAGCCTGGGGTCACTAAAAGCGTGGGTCAGTGTAAAGGGGTCCCATATCATTACGCAGGCATCGCACACTTTACCTACTCCCGGCCTGTGCTATGATTTCCGGGGGAGGACCCAAATGGAGCTGTAGCTGAATGAGTGAGGGAGGGGGGTGGAAAACAGGACGCTTGTGCAGACAGGATGCAGGTGAATCTGGTGCCGCCTGGGGGTGTTTGGCGTGCTATGTTTCATTTGTGTGGGCTTGCCTAAAGTCCTGTAGGAGCATCGCCCATTCTAATAAGATAGTGCACCGTCGTATGCCACGGGCCTCCTCTTGCTGAATAAGATCTTCCTCGGCTCCTGCCCACTTCTGCATCGCCCCCCACCATGCAGCGATTGGCGGCCCCTCCGCCTCTCGCCAATACATAGCCACACCGCGTTTTGCCAACAGCACAGCTAGCAGGGCAAATTTGGTTCCTACTTTTTTCCGTTAGTTGCGCTTAAAAATACCTAGGGCACATGCCTCCCATGTATGGAAGTCTGTGAGGCCTATGACTGCCTGCAGGGTGGTGTGTACTGTCGACCAGTGGGGTTGTATCACTGGGTATGACCAAAACATATGGGCAAATGTGGCCTCCGGGGTTTGACAGTGGGATGTCGGGAGAAGCGTTTGAGCCGCGCCGGTGTAAGATAAGCTCAGTGTAATATGTTAAACTGGATATTTTTTGGCCTTTGATTGCTGGACACTTTTTATGGTGTTCTAGGGCCATCCGCCATTCACGATCATGAAGGGCGCGTCCAAAATTATCCTCCCAACGGAGCCTTAATCGGGTTAGCGGTACCTGTGTGAGTTCCATAATGGATTTATAGGTCCATGTGATGTGGTGTCTGCCCGCCCGCATGCGTAATAATGTGTGTAGCACCGGGTGATTCTTAGGTTCCCCGCTCCCAAGGTCCCAGGTCCGCTCACAGTCCGCCATCATCTGCCTATGCAGCAGGAATTGGCAGGCTGGATGCCCAGTTTCTCCAACTAGGCCAGCAAATGGGATCAATTGGCCTTTGGAGAACAGAGCCTCCTTTTCTGTGAGTTAGAGGTCGGTCCAGATTCTAAGCTCTCCCGCGGTATAGAACCCGTGCCCCTTAGGGAGGCCAGCCAACGGTAGTAATGGGGAATACAATGGCGCCCCCTTGGACATGTGGTGTACTCGCATGGTACAGGCTCTGGCTGCCTTGACCAGCATCGGATTGGCTGGATCGGGTCAGGTGCCTGGTAGGAGCATTCGGGTCAGCTCCGGGACCGTCACTTGTCTGTCCCGGGTCACCGTTTCCCCAAGGTTGCGATGCGCCATCCACCACGATATCCACTGCAGCTGCGTCGCCAGAAAATAGGCTTTGAACAATGGGGCGCCCATCCCTCCCTGATCACGGGGCAACTGCAGGGCCGCCAGGGCCACTCTGTTGCGGACCCTCCCCAAAATCAAGGAAATTAGTAATGAATTGAGCTCCTGGAAGAAGGTCCGTGGCGGGACTACTGGAATATTGGTGAAGAAATATAGAAGCCGGGGTACCATGATCATTTTAGATAAGGCTACCCTCCCAATGGGGACCAGGGGGAGGGTCCACCAAAAGCCGACAGGGGGCACCCCTGTCGGCTGCTACGCATGATCGGGATTGGAGAAGATACAGAGCGGCCTATTCTGACCCTTGTGGGGAGATCCGTTTATAATAGCCTGATTTATGCCGTAAATTGGGATCCCATGCCCACCCTCTGTAGTACGCCAAAAAGATATTGCCACGCCAGGGTGTCGAACGCCTTCTCCAGATCCAGCGCGAGACACGCCGCCCTCAGGAACTTGCCTTGTACCCCGTCCTGGACCTGGAACAATCGCCGTATATTCTGGTAAGTGTTTCTTCCAGGGACGAATCCACTCTGATCTGTGTGCACTAGTCTGGGGAGTATGTCGGTCAACCTGTCTGCCAGGATCCTTCCCAGGATTTTACAATCCATGGTCAGGATGGTGATGGGTCGGTTGGAAGCTTGGAGCAAAGGAGCACGATCGGTCTTGGGGAATGTTACCAATACCGATTCTCGCATCGATTGAGGGAGGAGGCCCACTTCTAACGCCTCCGGAAAGACTGTGTCAAGCTGCAGGACTAACTGCTGGGAGAACGTGGAATAGAGTTCCATCGGGAACCCATCATGATCTGGCGCCTTGTTTTTGGCCAGGTGGTTAATGGCAGATTTGAACTCCGCTGGCGTGATCGGGTCATCCAATGTCTTGCGTTCCTCGTCCGTGAGTTGGACGATAGCACGTGATGTCAACATGTTCCTGATGTGTTTCCCCCTGTCCGGAGCTGGCTCCCTATATAGCATGGCATAGTAGTCACAGAAAGCCTCCATAATATCAGCTTGCGCATAGACTACCTCCCCCGTGGCATTTCATACTAGCAATCGGTTGTGTGTGTGTGTGTCTTGATGGACGAGCCAGGCCAGGTTCCCTTCGTTGTGAACTATGAACGAAAATTATACCAGAGTAGATCAGCGCATTCCTCTTCGTATTTGGTTTTGGCATCCGCCAATCGTGTGGGGGGGAGCTCCCATTGGTCGGCCACATTAGAAAGCATAGCTACTTGTTGTTGTGTGGTCTGCACTGCTCTTTCTAGTGTCTGTTTCACTGATGCATGACCCTCTTCGGACTATTTTGAACGTGTCCCATTCTAGGGCCCTTGTTGATGTAGTGCCTGTGTTTTCAGTGAAAAAATGTTGAATGGTTTCTGACTGTTCGTGTGTGAACACGGGGTCCAGAAGGCAGTCCATGGGGAGGCCCCATGAGGGGAATGGCGGCGCTGGGTTCGCCACTCTACCGTTAAAGTGTGCGTGTCGTGATCCGAGGTTACCCTGCCTTAGTAGTCCGAGTGCCTGATGCTGGGCATGAGAGACTGTGTACACATAAAGCGGTCCAGACGGACTCGCAGGTCGTGTGGTATCGAGTGAAATGAGTATAGTTTGGAGGTCGGGTGTGTGTGCCTCCATGCATCCACCAGAGATCAGTGGGCAGCTCAGGCGCGGAATGTGGCTGATTGTGCATGGGTTGGGGAGCGCATGGCAGGGGGGCAGGATCTGGCCAGTGTGAGGGCGAGGGAGCAATTGCAGTCTCCACCCAGTATCCATGGGGACTGTGTGAATCACGCTAACGCACTCGTCAGGGTTCCCCAAAACAGTGTCTGATCAAATTTGGGCATATACACAGCCTACAAGGAGGAGCAGCCCATCCTGCAACCCTTCTAATAGCGCATAGCGGCCTTCTGGGACCACTCATCTGCCGGTTTCACGAAAAGACACTCCGGGCCGGATCCAAATGAGCGCTCCTCTTGCCAAAGTGGGATAGGTTGTGCAGCAGAAGGTGCCCGCCACTTCTTTTGAAGTTTGCGCAGTTCCTCTCCAGTAAGGTGGGTCTCCTGAAGGGATATGATCTGTGCCTGCTGTCGCTTGATGTACGCATATATCGCATGCCACTTCCGGGCTCTGTGCATCCCCCGCACGTTTAGGGTTAAGAACTGGAAGTCCGTATGTGCCATAGGAGAGCCAAAGTTGGGTTGTGGGTGCAGCCTATTCCCATGAGAGGAGAGCCTCCTTTCACTAGCCGGTGAGTGTCATGTGCTTAACTACTTGGGGAAGTGTGTGCGTGCCCCTGCCCCATGTCTGGGGAGTAACCAGTGATCATGGTGAGAGGGGTGGGTAAGCTACGAACTGGGGTTGGGAAACAGTCCCAATACTGGGGACCTATCGCTGGGGAAACTATGTCCAAACTGACGCTCTGAAAGAAGGAGAGTGTCAACAAACAATTAATAACCTTGGGGGCGGTGGTTCGTGTATGTGAGGGTGATCCATGGATGGGTACTGGAAGGATCAATATGCATCGTTTAGTCCCTGACTGCTGCTGGTTTGTGATGTGCGAGTGGTATGCGAGACCTACCAGTGTATGTGGGGGGGAAGAGGGTGGGGTTTTGCCCTTGACCCGCCATGAGCAGGGTCGCCCTGTGCCCGTCCGCCACTAGAGTCCCATTACTGTGTCCCTCTTACTGACCCTGTGCTGTGCCCCTGCGTGAGTCCTACCCCATGAAGTCTGCTGTCTGAGGGGTGACCTGCGGTGGGGTGATGGAATCTCTTTTGGATGACGCCTCGTCACTGACCTCCTCGCCTGCTGAGGAAAACAGACGCTGGTGTCTGTCCATGTCATCATAGGATGGGGAGGCCTGCAATGCCGAGACGCCGCGGAGAGCATCTCGGCGCTCCTGCATAATCTGATCAAGATCAGGGGAGTCAAACGCTGGGCTCCTTGCCAGAACGTCCCTGGCATTTCGTCCTTAATTGGGGTTGCGTTTTCTGGGTCTGGGCGCCCTGTTGCTCTGACCTCGCTCTATTCCTGATCGGGCTGCTGCGGGCAGTGCATGTCTACACAGTTTCTCGCCTCCTCAGCACATGTGAAAAATAAGGTTGAGTCTTTGTAGACAATTCTGAGTCTTACAGGAAATAAAAGGGAGTACTGGATATAGTTCGCCCGCAACCGCCGCTTAACCTTAAAGAAAGAGCGATCTCTGCTGCTGTACCGCCCTCGCATAATCTGGGAAAATCATCACTTGCTTGTCCACGACTCGGTGGGGGCCGGTTCTCCTAGTGGCCCTGAGCACAGCATTCCGATCCCTAAAATGCAGAAACTTCGTAGCATCGGCCCCGGGGGTGCTCCGGGTTGGGGTGTGCGCGCTGGGACTCTGTGAA
Source organism: Lissotriton helveticus (assembly GCF_964261635.1). Classification (NCBI taxonomy): domain Eukaryota; kingdom Metazoa; phylum Chordata; class Amphibia; order Caudata; family Salamandridae; genus Lissotriton; species Lissotriton helveticus. The sequence goes on along the minus strand of NC_136065.1, from coordinate 1,430,169,858 downwards.
CAAGCTCAATGGAGAAAAAGGCCAACCTGTCCGCAGCTGGGGTGAAGGACTTTAGCCATGTCTCCATGTGACCCACCGGGTCCTGTCCCTCAATCCCCTCTGGTCCTCCGGTCCTCCAAGCACTCGTATGTTACAGCGTCTTGACCGACCCTCCAGGTCCACTACGCGCTCCTCCATTATGGACAGGTGGCTTAGGACATCTCGAATCGACCTCTGCTGGCCCTTCATTGCAGACTGCATGTCCGCCATGATCTCATCCCCTTCGTTGACTCTATCAGCTAGTTTCCGGTGGTCATCTTTCATTAGGAAGATGTCGGTCGTCAAAGTGCCAAGCCTCTCCTCCATTGACACTCGGGAAAGTTTGATGGCTGCTAATACTCGGTCAAGCTTGTCCAATATGGACATGTGAGAGGGGGTCGCTGCCAGTGCGGCCCCCACCTTGGATTGTGGCATATTTTCGGGTGCGGTCTCCGGCACCATGGTGGTCTGTATGGTTCTGGGTTTCCCCATAGAGGCCCCCGTACAATACAGTCACGCTTGGGTTCGCGCGATGCAGGGTTATGGAGAATCACATTTTATGTGGGGTCTTTGTTGCTTCTTGGGTAAGGTCTAGTTGTTGTGCGCTCCCCAGCAAGCGCTTTTGCCGGTGGGCCTGAGGGTGACCCCATCTCAGTTGTGTGCTACGGCGAGCACCATGCAGGTTACACTGCGGTGGTGTAAAGGGGTATGTTCTTCTCGCAGTATGTATACGCTTCCCCCATGTGTATTATTACTCAGAAAAGTCCATATTCCGTGGTATCATAGCGTTTGAATCATAATTGCCGGTATCTTTCATCACAGGGTGACCACTGTTGCTGGCATTGGTATCCCCCTCCTTTCTCTCTCCACTGTCCCTGGCCGTGAGCCCCTTCAATAACCTGGAGCAGATGTAGTTATGGCCTCGTATCAGTTTGGGTCCCAGATGCCTTGCAGTGACTGTGAGGAGTAGGTAGTTGCCAGTCCGGTGGAGGGTTAGACTGTCAGTCCTGATGTGAAGCCATCTTAGGGTCAGGCAAGAGGTGCTGACAGGCTGTGGCGGTAGTGAGGGGACACCCCACCCCCCCAGTGTTAGGCGGCCCCTGATGGATCTACATTCCTGTCACTCACCGCCTTCAGTCTGTCCAATGATGGTCGGTGCCTCGCTCTCTCCTCATGGCGCCTAACGGTCACCAGCGCCGGGCACCATATTAGGGGCAGGCGACCTCGTCTGAGATGGTGGCCTGGTGTCTTATTGCAGAGGGGGTGGGGGAAGAAGTCCACTTGTGGTTTCTTGCCTCCCGCGTGGAGGCACGCCTCCGCTCACTGACCTCGAGCAGCCATTGTGTGCCTCCCCGCTTTTCTAGCACCGATTCACTCTTCTGCAGCCGTGGCCGGGACCCCCCAGGGCCGCCCCCCGTACGGAATGACAGCCGGTGGCTCCGGGTGGGCTGATGATGGCAGCCGGGTGCGCCGACTGCCCACAATCTCCGCAGCTTGGCCCCACCGACCCTGCACAATGGTAGCTGGGTCAGGAGCCCTCTAAGCAGCCTGGATGCTGGGGCGACGGGCGAGATCCCGGGTGGCCGCCGTTTTGTCCTGCAGCGACAGGCTCCTGAAAGGTTGAGATGTACTTGAAGCCCCCGGTATGACAGCTGGGGCTGAGCGGTGCTTGATGCCCCGTGAGGTCCGATCCCTAAACATCCGTTTTGTGGTCGGGATCGACGCTGGGAAGCATACACAATCCCGGTCTGCCACGGAGCCTCAGCAAAACACTGCCACCATTGCAGCCGGCTTGGCCACTTGGGTAGGTGATTTTAATTGTTCTTCCAGCACACATAGTTCTAACTATGCTTCCGGATTGCTAAATACAGAGGGGCAGCCCCTCCCGCACTTTGTTCATACTCCCCAGGGTGAGGCCCTAAATTCTATCATCATCAAAAATGACATGGGCCTCATTAAAGATTTAGCTAGCAAACACCTAACACAGTGTCCTACTTTTGTTGGAGGGGGTAAGGAAAGTTGTATTGATAATGCTATCATATGGGACTTTACCCTCATGTGAGAGGTACGCCCGAATGGAATGTATTGAGCGCACACCAATGCTCTATATGCCAGTATGAATTGTAAATGTTTTGAGCGAGCACTAATGCTCTATATGCTAGTATGAATTGTACATGATTGGAAGTGGCATTAACCCAGATATGCGCAACTTACAGTGTAATCATTGCAATTTTTGTTGCTTCACTTTGTTTATCTTTTCTGGTGAATTATTTCCAATTTTTGGATTATGCCAATACACAATCTCTTGTAAATATTTGGTCCATGATATGCTCCCTTTATAATAGTTCTTCTTCATTGTCCTTCAATTGGTTCCTATGGTTACCCCGATTCAACAGCCCCTTTCTCGCCGCTTACTGAGCTTGATAGTATGCTCATGACCACAACACACATTCAGATAATACCGAAATTGTATTGTCTTGATGTTAAATGTCTTTTAATTAATATCCACGACCTTGCTGTTTTCACTCGGTCTGTCTTTGCGGTCTATTCCGACTGAGACAATCACGTGTCCTCGTGTCCATGGTTACTTATCTAACCAGGAAGTCTGCCTCGCCACGTCAGACGCGAGTGCAGTTTGATGCCTGATCCGATCGGCATTCGGTAAGCTCCCATGTTCCGTTATTTTAACAATTGACTAACCGTCGTGACTCCATTCTTTGTAATGGTTAAAACCTAATGCCCTGCGTGATGTTGATTCATAGGTCAACACACCAATCGATGTTGGAACCCCATACTTGAACTATCGCCGATCCTTCTGGACGACGCTGGTAAGCCTTTATGACCCCGTAATGTGCAATAACTTGTTACACTATAGATTGCACCTTCTGAAGTCAGACCATTATCGTTTTTTCAGATATTGACTGGCACACCGCTACATATTATTCAACCATCGCCGATCCCTCTGGATGACGCTGGTAAGCTGGCCTTTCCTCCACGAGCCTATAATGATGTATTACCTGTTGTAGTATAGATTTATTGCATACCCTAAAGTCAGATTATCGTTGCTTTTCAGATATTGACTGGTACGCCGCCCCAGGGCCGGCCTCTTCCTCCGCCTCTCTTTTTCACCTCTATTGAAGTAAGGATCAATTCGCTAATTGTTTGGATCACTTCCAATCCAGAGTGACTCCTCTCTCCGTCTAATAATGCCCCTTAATTGTTTTTTTTCTTTTAACTCTAGTTATGATATTAATTTTGACGACGCAAGCGGTGAAAAGATAGAGTGATAAGCCTAACGGTATGCTCCTTGTTGTGTGCTACATTAACTGAATCTAATTGGTCACTTGTAATGGACAAATTCCACCATTTGATTAAACAATCCCTCTATATACATATTCATTAGGTTGCCCGCCCACCTCCCTGTCCTGATGAAGACCCCACTGCAAGGGCTCAACTAACCCTGCGATAACCTGAGGGTCGAAACGTCGACAACGTCTCCCTTTACGTCAACTCCATACATATATTTGACATTGGTTGCATCATTGGAGTATGACAAATGTATATATCGTCATAGTGAACCACCAGTTCATTTGTCCTTTGTGTATTGTAATTTGAAACACGAATGTAATTTTTGATATTTTCTTGATTTTTATTGTCACAATCCTTTACCACACCATCCTCACACAATCACCTTCCTCCCCTTCCTGGGCACTGTTCAACCTACTTTATGCATTGATGAAGTGTTAATATATTTATTATATTGCTCCTCATTGTGAATTAAAACAATGTCGGATTCATTCATTGTTGATTAACTCCTTTCAATATAAATCATTAGAATTATTGTTCTCACACTGAGACCCCTTCTTTTCAGTACTTTGATTACCCAGGTCTCAGTGACTAGTGTTTGGGTCAACCCCCTTTATATACCCCTATACCTTTCATCATCAACAGGTGTGCATCAATAAACATAAGTAAATAGCGTTTACAATGCTATCATTACATCGCAGTACTATTGCAATGCGGTAGTTACAACAACCGTGCTGTAAGTACGCAATGCATTTACATCGCAAGTCATGACAATGACTTGCTGTAAGGGGCGCCAAGGTATTGGAAATGAATATCAACACCTACCCTACTGTTGCGCATACTGGAGTAGGAATAATAAATAATACTATTCCTAAATCCAGCGTGCCCCCTACTGCAAGTCGTTGTAATGACTTGCAATATAAATGCATTGCATACTAACAATATGGTCGTTGTAACAACCACGTTGTAAAAGCACGCAATGTAATAGATTGCGCTGTAATGTACTATATTCTAAACATAATGCCTGAAGAGAAATATCAGGAATTGTCTCTATTACCTTGAATTCAGCCATCGAAAAACAAAGTGTGTACTTTGCCTGCATCAACGCCCAGATAAGGTCATGGATTATTTATAGCTACATTGAAACACATGAAAACGAAGTTGCAAGCACCCATACATGTGCTCCAAGATTAATCAATCAGTGGTTTGTAAAGCACGGCTACTCACCTGTGAGAGTCGCAAGATGATGGGGGGTGCTTCTAATCCATTTGGGTGTGGAGGTTCAGTCGAAGAGCCAGGTCTTGAGATACTTCCTGAACTGTGTTGACAATGTGTATTGCCTGAGGTGGAGGGGCGGGGTATTCCAGGTCTTGGCGGTGAGGTAGGAGAAGGATCTTTCTATAGTTCGGGTCTTGTGGATCCGTTTGACAGAGGGCAGGGCAAGTTGGCCGGAGTGGAGTTGTCTGGTGGGTGTGTGAAAGGTGAGGCGATGGTTCAGATATTCTGGTCCTGCATCGTGGAGAGCTTTGTAGGAATGTGTGCGGAGCTTGAAAGCGATTCTCTTGTTGATAGGGAGCCAATGGAATTGTCGGAGGTATTGTGTCATGTGACAGCGGCTGGAGATGTTGAGGACCAGTCTGGCTGTGGCGATTTTGGATGTTTTGTAGTTTCCTGAGCTGTTTCTTGGTGACGCCGGCATAGAGTGCGTTGCCGCAGTCCACTGCCGATGAGTGTGTGGGTGACCATCTTTCTGGATTCTGTAAGGAGCCATCTGAAAGTCTTTCGAAGCAGGCAGAGCATGTGGAAACAAGATGAGGCTACTGCATTAAATTTGCAGGTCTTTGAGCATGAGGAGTCCAGTCTGATACCAAGGTTGCATGCATGGTCAGTAGGTGTTCGGAGGGGTTCCGAGTGCAGCGAGCTTACAGAAGTCATTCCAGGCTAAGTGGGTGGGTCCCAGGATGAGTACTTTGGTTTTGTCCGAGTTGAGCCTGAAGCAGCTGTCTTACTATCAGTTAGCGAGTGCATTCATTCCGTTGTGAAAGTTGATTCTGGCGGTTGTGGGTTCATTGATGAGGGAGAGGATCAGCTGGGTGTCATTGGTGTAGGAGGTAATGTTGAGTTTGTGTCTTCCGATGATGGCCGAAAGGGCAGCCATGTAGATATTGAAGAGGTTGGGTCTCAGGGAGGGGCACACAGGCACTCCGCAGCTGATCCCTGTAGGTTCTGGGTGGAACAGGAATAGTCTGACTGGCTGTGTTCAGCAGATCAGGAAGGAGTGGATCCAATCCTGTGCCTTGTTGCGGATGCCGGCATCGCGGAGTCTCGAGATTAAGATGCAGTGGGAGGCGGTGTCAAAGATGGCTGCGAGGTCCAGTAGGATGAGGGCTGAGTCTTCTCTCCGGTCGAGGAGGGAGCAGATGTCAGTGGCGGCGAGAAGTGGAGTCTTGGTGCTGAGGTTGCACGGGAGCCCTACTGAGAGGTGTCCAGGACGTGGTTCTATTTGATGAACTCGGACAGTTGGGCATTGGTATAGCAGCATGTGCCTGTCTGCTCAACTTCATAAACGCTGCTGATATGGGACTGCTTTCTATGAATTACAACCTGAATGCTCATGATGAAATGGCAAGGTAATTTCCTTCATTGTTTCATTGTTTCGGAAAGCTAAAGTCTATGAAAGTAAAGTCATACACTAATGACGATATCTGGCATGTGATGTCTTTTGCTCAGGGACATGGATTGTTGCTTTTCATTTACTAGAAGCTGTTGAAAAAGAACTTAAATCATTTCTTAATTATGACATCCTTGAGCATTCAGCTGGTCAGAGCCCACAAAGGACACTGAAGGAGTTGTACATATATGCGTTGATATGCCCCATGCAAACAAAGCAATTGAACGAGAATGACATCCAGGTCCAAATATTGCTGACATGATATCGCAACTGAATGGTGCCAAGGTTTTCTCTAACCTTGATTTAAATAAAGGTTATCATCAGTTGGAACTCAAACAAGATTGCAAGTATATTATAACCTTTTCTACACATGTTGGTCGATTTCATCATAAAAGACTTTGTTTTGGTGTACCATTGACTGCAGAACGTTTGCAAGATGTCATTCAAAGTATTAGGCAGGTGATTGTGAGTGCCTGCAACTATAGTGATGAAATATTGATTTTTGGAGCTACACAAAAGGTGCTTGATAAAGCTCTCACCCAAGTATGTCACTTACTGATTGATGCAGGCTTGTCTTTGAATGCAGACAAGTGTGAGTTCAACAAGACCAAGCTGAAATTATTTGGCCATATCTTTTCTGATGAGGGTATGACACCAGATCCTGCTAAAGTACAAGCACTGTGTCATGCTGGTCCCCCCGCAGGCTGTTTCGATGATACCTTCATTTCTTGGCATGGCCAGTTACAGCTGAAGATACACATGAAACTTTGCGACCATAAGTGCTCCCTTGTGAGAGTTAACAAAGACAAATGTTTCATTCAAGTGTTCACTAGAATGTGAGAGAAGTTTCACGAAACTCAAATAAGCCATTGAAATTGCTACTGAAATGGCCTATTTAATCCAAAGCTTCAAACGGATGTTGTTGTTGACACTGGCCCCTTTGGGAGAGGCACTATCCAGGCGCAGCACAGCGGACACCCCCATGCTCGAAGGCTTATTGGGGCATATACCAGTAGACATTTGTCCCAAACAGAACATGCTTACTGTCAACCTGAGAAAGAAAGTTTGTGTACGGTACGGGCTTGTGAACATATCCATGTATTCTGGTATGAAATGAGCTTTTACACTGGTAATCGATCATCAAGATTTCTTGACTAACTTACACCATTGTACATCATCCATGGAAGGATCAAAACTCTCTTGACTACTTTTCCAGACTGCCTATACAGATCTAGATACTCCATCCAAGATAGCTGAGGCATACATAAGTTTCATTGTAACGTCCAAAAATGCCAGCTGCCATATGGTTAGCCCAAATCATCTCTGCCACGAGCCATGATAGTGACATGCTGAAGTTGAAAGAATATATATAATTACACATCAGTTGTTGAACAGACATGCTCTATCTTTCACCAGTGATGGTGAATACCAAAAGGGCAAAAACCTTAAAGATGAACTGTTTATAATTCAGAAAGGAGTTATACTGTCAGGTTCAAGAATCCTAATTTCAGAGAGTTTAACACAGAAGATGATTGAAGTGGCTCACAAACGATATCGGGATAGCCACAAAGAGAGATCTCCAAGATCAAGTAGGGTCTCCATATTTGGATGAAAGGGTTGAAAAGGACCTCAAGGCATGTCATCATGTAACTGCCTCTCTACGAACATGTCTCAACCTACCCTTTCCATGTCAGAACTCCCTAAGCATGCACGCCATCAGTTTCTTTGGTACACTCGAAAATGAGTGTCATTTGATGGTTATTGTGAATGAGTACTCTCGATTTACATTAATAGTTGATCTCTGATCCACAGCTCATAAGCGAGTCATTGAGAAATTTGATACAATTTTTCCAACATGGGGCGTTCCAGCCATTTTGAAGCCTGATCATGGAAAGCACTAACAGGCAGATTTACTTGCCGAACAGTCCTCCTTTGAGAGAGCTCGTGGGTAAAGCTTGGGGAATTTGAAAAGGGAATTATTTTATTTGCGCCGCATTGTATATTTTAAAATTGCACCTACCTCTTACCTATTCTTTTCACTTCCCCGGTCCACCGCTGTGAACTCAGTTTGTGTGGAGGGAAGCTCTTTCTGTCTCTCACCGGCAGCGCTACACTTCCAGTTTTCGCAGAGCACCGAGGTCAGCAGGCTAGTGTCCCTGTCCTCACTATTTAAACTCATGCCTCCCACAACGCGCACTGGAAAGCACTAACAGGCAGATTTACTTGCCGAACAGTCCTCCTTTAAGAGAGTGCGTGGGTAAAGCTTGGAGAATTTGAAAAGGGAATTATTTTATTTGCGCCGCATTGTATATTTTAAAATTGCACCTACCTTTGACCTATTCTTCTCACTTCCCCGGTCCACCGCTGTGAACTCAGTTTGTGTGGAGGGAAGCTCTTTTTGTCTCCCACCGGCAGCGCTACACTTCCAGTTTTCGCAGACCACCGAGGTCAGCAGGCTAGTGTCAATGTCCTCACTATTTAAACTCATGCCTCCCACGACACACGCTGGAAAGCACTAACAGGCAGATTTACTTGCCGAACAGTCCTCCTTTGAGAGAGCGCATGGGTAAAGCTTGGGGAATTTGAAAAGGCAATGATTTTATTTTCACCGCATTGTATATTTTAAAATTGCACCTACCTCTGACCTATTCATTTCACTTCCCCGGTCCACCGCTGTGAACTCAGTTTGTGTAGAGGGAAGCTCTTTCTGTCTCTCACCGGCAGCGCTACACTTCCGGTTTTCGCAGAGCACCGAGGTCAGCAGGCTAGTGTCCCTGTCCTCACTATTTAAACTCATGCCTCCCACAACGCGCGCTGGAAAGCACTATCAGGCAGATTTACTTGCCGAACAGTCCTCCTTTAAGAGAGTGCGTGGGTAAAGCTTGGAGAATTTGAAAAGGAAATTATTTTATTTGCGCCGGAAAGGAGTCTTCCAAGCCCGTGACGATAATTAAGTCTTCCAAGGATCAAGGGATATCCTCATTTTAGAAGTACCTGGTGACCTTGTTGATACCGGAGCGGCCGGTATGAGTAGCTTGGCTGTCTCCTGCATTTTACAGAACTAGTGTCCAAAAAAGTGAAGTGGCAGCATTTGAGTGCAGCCCTGATGAAACTGCTTAATGAAACATAGCAGTGAAACATGTCAGCACTGGCAGTAGGTAATGGTAGGCATGATTAGCTACCAGCCTTTTTAGTATTCAACAGCACACGATCACCGCCCTATGAATAAAATTGGTTAAGGGACTGGTGTGCTGTGTGTGTTTTTAAGCACTCAGTTATACTTGTGTTTGTTTGTCACTAGCAGATTTTTCTGCACTTCACTATTTGTCACTTTAAATGTTGTTTATTTTGGACACGTCTTTTCTTTCCTCTCACTTTTCTTTGAGAAGCAAGTGACCACCGATGATGAGACAGGGGCCTGTCTGGAAATTGCATACCAGTTACCCCGATGGTGGTGTTTCCGTGAGGGGTCATTTGCTTCTCGCACATTTTTTCCTCTATGAAGAGGTATGTCTAATGTTTGTGGTGGACTTGTGTGACCAATTCTGGGTTGGTTCACTTTGAGTGGGTGTTCTGTGGTGTTGCCAGAGAGAACAGGTGTTTTATTGTGAGCGGAGCACAGTGCATTACCTCCTTATAATGTGTATAAGAGTGTAGTGGGGAGTAGGATTTTTTAAACCCCCCCCCCCTGGTTGTCACTGCTACATATGCACGCTATTGGACTGGGTCTTCATTTGAAGTATAGTGTCCCTGTCCTACCTATTTAAACTCATGCCTCCCACGACACGCAGCGGACGCGCGCAGCGGGCGCGCCAGCGGCCCGCCAGCGGCATGCCAAAGGCAAGCCCGTCTGCGCCCGTCCGCGGCCGGATGGGGCCTGGGGCCAGAACCCCTGTCCAATTTCATCATGGTCTTCTCAAATACCCTCGAGAAGCCCTCCTGTCCCTCGGTTTAGCCACTGCACACACAATGCTCCCCTTAACTGTGACCTAAGCTCCGTACACTGCTCTGGATGTGGTTTTTCCCTTTCACCTTCCGCATCTAAACTAAACACGAGCGTAATAGATCTTGCACAGACCTCCCATATTAAGAAAAAGGCGATCAAACTCTCGGATTTTACCTTTTTTAGCCTAAATTGCAGATCACTCCCAAGACATAAAAGAGACATCTATGACCTGCTCTCTGTCTCTCAACCAGATGCTATCTTCCTCACTGAGACATGGCTAAGCGATAGTTCTCGCCCGGATATCACAATTGCCCTCCCCCCGAACTACACATATCTTGGTAGAAACCGTGTTGGCAAGGAAGGAGAAGGGATAGCAATTATTTTTAAAAACAACTATAAATGCAAATGGGATGACCTTGACTTCCAGGACTGTGAAGCCGGTCTTTTTAAACTTTTGCTCTCACCCAATTTCACTATCTCAGGAACTCTAATCTATCGCCCCCCAGGACCAGCCAGTGCTTGGGCCGCCTCACTCCCCGATCGCATTGCCCCACTCTTACTTCAGGCTACCAATTTCTTGATCGTGGGCGATCTTAACATACACCTTAACGATAGCTCCTACTCCACTAGCGCCAATCTCATTGCTGATTTATCTGCTTTGAACGTCACTCTCCACAACTCCAGCCCCACGCATAAAGCAGGCAACTTACTAGATCCAATCTTCTCTAACCTCACCACCGTCTTATGTAAACCTGCTATCCCCATTCTTTGGTCCAATCACTTTCTGGTCGAATTCCAAATTAAATGTGAGCAACATTTAAAGAATCCTTTATACCCACCTGGGTCTAGGAATGGCAGAAACTGGAAAAAACTGGTTGTAAATAAATGTAACCTTTTTCTAGAAAATACCAGACCGGTAGCCTCCATTAATACCCTTGATGATGATGCGGTGATCCATCATTGGCTTAGCTCATCTATTGACGCATGTCTACCCCCGTCTAAAAAGAAATACAACCACCACTATCCTCCCGCCCCGTGGTTCTCTGAAGCACTCAAACAAGAAAAAAATAAATGCAAAAACGTAGAGAGACACTGGCGCAAATACTACGATCCTAGAACTAAATCATTGTAAAAATCAGCCCTAAGCAAATATCACTTACTATGTAACAACGCTCGGGCAGAGCACGCCAATCTAACCGTTTTACGTGCACAAAACTGCCCCAAAGTGCTTTTCAAAGTTGTCAAAGAACTCTCAGGTGCCTCCTGTCAGCCAAAACCCCCTTGCCTTGACTCTAAACAATGTGATGGTCTAGCTGATTTCTTTGTCGACAAAATTGTTAATATCTATGCTGATTTTGATAAACAGACGCCTACTCTAACAAATTCACAAGCCGACAGTTTCCTAAATCAACATCCCCTTCAGGAAATCACTCTAGCCAATAATGGCACCGGCTTAGACAAATGGACTCTAATTGACTTCACTACGTTTCGCAATATCCTTAGCAGTATTAAATCTGGGTCCCCAAACGATCCCCTTCCCCCCTCGGTCCTTCAAACTTTGAACTATCCCACACTTAATCTAATTATGCAGTTACTTAATACTTCTTTAATTGAAGCTAAGGTCCCTGCAGCCTGGAAACATGCCATGGTTGTGCCCCTGTTGAAAAAAGCTAATTCTGATCCAGACGTACCCATCTCCCTTCTCCCAGTCTTTTCAAAAATTCTGGAGGAACATATCAATGTCCAGCTCACCAACTTTACAGAGACTCACAATTCCCTTCACACTTCCCAGTCCGGCTTCAGGGCAGCTTTTTCCACGGAAACAACACTGTTGGGTGTTTCGCGGGCCAATTCGCGGATTTTTGGCAATTTCACGTTCCGCGAATCGCGCAAATTTGCCCAAAAATCCACAAATTCGCAAGCTGCGAATTATTTTGCTTGGTCGCGCTTGAAAAATACAATATTGCGCGCGCGGAGTTGACTTACCGTGATTCTGAGTCCGCCGAGTTGTTTTTCTCCCGGTTTGCGTATGCTGCGCCATTTTGGATCTTGCTGCGTGATCGTGTGTGAGTTTTTCGACCGCAATTACGCCATCGCGGTTTGCCATCTTGCACAGCGAGAGTTTGACAACGCGAGTATGTCATAAGGGCCCGCGATCACGCATCGCGGGAGTAAACAATGCCGAACACGTAGATGCGGCGCGCAGCTGACATCCGGCGGGAGATTTGAACAGCTCGCTTTCCCGAAATTGCAAAAATTGCAATTCTGCACAAGAAATCCACCGCAGGCAGCATACACCTTCTGAAAATCATGATTTTGATCAGAATAACTCCTCAGATTGAGATTTGGCTGCACTTTTTTGTGGAAGGAGTCCATTTTTGGGGGGGTGGTAGGAAGGAAGTGCCCCAGAGGCTCCAACTTCCTGTTCCTGTCCAGCAGGCTCCTCCCAGTGCTTTGTCCATCTCCTGGTTACTTTTCATTTGGATCTGGAGCTGGAAGGATTACTTTTTGTGGCTGCTGCTGGATATTTGTACTTGAGGACTTTTGGGACTTTGGAGCTTTTGGATCACTTTTGGATTTGAGATTTTACAAGTAAGTTGGTGTTGTTTGTTTGGGGCATTGCAGTTGCTGCAACAACAATTGTAAAACTTTTTCACAACTTTAAAAAATATATATTGTGGGTAGCCACAGTATCCAGTAGGCCCAGGGTTAGTCATGGGTGCATGATACAACTGTTTCTGTGAGTTTTGTTGAACTTAAATCTCATTTATGTCATTGAATTTTAGCTCACTATATTTGGATTTTTTTTATTTTATTTTGGGGTGCCTGTAAAGCCAGACTAGCCAGTAGGCCCAAGGGTAGTGAGTGGTGCATGGACCAAGTCTTTCAGTGGGGTGTCTTGAATTTAAACATCATTGAAGGCATGGCTGGCATTGGATTGTGGTGATTTGTGTGTGTTTTTCGACTTTTTGGGTGTGGTGTTGGGGCCTGGCCATGTGTGTGGGGGCCATTTTGAGGCCTGGTCCAGGCAGGGCCCGGCCATGTGGTGGGGGTCAAGGGGCCATTTTGAAGCCAGGCATTGTGCTCAGGCCTGCACCCAGGTTGCCTTGCTTTCATCCATTAGGCCCAGGGGTACTCAGTGGTGCATGGACCAAGACTTTCTGTGGGGTGTCTTGAATTTAAACATCATTGAGGGCATGGGTGGCATTGGATTGTGGTGATTTTTGTTTGTTTTTCGACTTTTTGGGGTGGTGTTGGGGCCTGGCCATATGTGTGGGGGCCATTTTGAGGCCTGGTCCAGGCAGGGCCTGGCCATGTAGCTGGGGGTCAAGGGCCCATTTTGAAGACAGGCAGTGTGCTCAGGCCTGCACCCAGTGTGCCTTGCTTTCTTCCATTAGGCCCAGGGGTACTCAGTGGTGCATGGACCAAGTCTTTCTGTGGGGTGTCTTGAATTTAAACATCATTGAGGGCATGGGTGGCATTGGATTGTGGTGATTTCTGTGTGTTTTTCGACTTTTTGGGTTGTTGTTGGGGCCTGTCCATGTGTGTGGGGGCCATTGTGAGACCTGGTCCAGGCAGGACTTGGCCATGTGGTGGGGGTCAAGGGGCCATTTTGAAGCCAGGCGGTGTGCTCAGGCCTGCACCCAGGTTGCCCTGCTTTCATCCATTAGGCCCAGGAGTACTCAGTGGTGCATGGACCAAGTCTTTCTGTGGGTGCCTTGAATTTAAACATCATTGAGGGCATGGATGGAATTGGACTGTGGTGATTTGTGTGTGTTTTTTGACTTTTTGGGGTGTTTAACTGATGTTCCTCTGTCTTTCATTGTTTTTAGGTGCACAAGAGAACCACCAGTGCCAGGAGGAAGTCCTGCAGCGGTGTGTGCAGCACAACGTCACGTGATGTCACGTGTGGCCACAGACAAGACAACTCTGCAACTCGTGCAACTGCGGCCTGCTGTTCTGACATCTGAAGAAGATGGCCCCAAAGAAAGGTGGCCATAGCGCTTCAGCGAAAAAAGTTGCCATTGCCACTGCCCGTAAGAAGGGGCAGAAGAAGCAAGTGGCACCACCTACTAAGCCCACCGAAACCTTTTTTGGGAGAAAAAAAACTACGCCTGCAGCAGCAGCGGTGTCCGCCGGGGACCAAGCTGGAAGCAGCACCTCCGCCTCATTGGGCTCAGTGCCACCACGCCAAGTTAGGTCCAAGACCATGAGTGCTGCTGAGGCTGCCACTTTACCATCTCAATCAACATCGACCAGTGATGTTGGCTCATCAAAAGAAAGTACCATCCAATCAACGCCGGGTGTAACTCAGCTGGCGAGTGTTCAACAATCACTGACGCAATGACAACCACAAGTGCAACTAGTACAAGCGCAAGTACATGGGCAAGGAGACGCGCAAGTACATGGGCAAGGAGAGGCGCAAGTACATTGGCAAGGAGAGGCGCAAGTACATAGGCAAGGAGAGGCGCAAGTACATGCACAAGGAGAGGCGCAAATACATGGGTAAGGAGAGGCGCAAGTACATGGGCAAGGAGAGGCGCAAGTACATGGGCAAGGAGAGGCGCAAGTACATGGGCAAGGAGAGGCGCAAGTACATGGGCAAGGAGAGGCGCAAGTACATGCACAAGGAGAGGCGCAAGTAGAGGTGCATGGAGAGTTGCAACTAGAGGTTCATGGAGCGGCATAACTGCCTACAACGCTTGTTCCTCCAGAAGTAGGGGCACATCAGGAAATTGATATTCAAGTGGAGGTATCATCCGAGGAAGCCACTCCTCCTGAGGATGATCCATTGTCTTCCAGATCCCCAGCAAGAAAAAGGTCAAGGAGAGCTGCTACTACTACTACTACAAGTTCTTCTTCAAGCTCCCTTCATTCTGATGACCTTGATCGTGATTGGAACCCAGCAATGCAGTCTGACAGTGAGGCACGCCATGAGCCGACAAAGGTAGCTAAGCCTAAAAGGAAGGTTCCCGCAAGGCTTTGACTTATGGGTGATGATGACGAACAAGAAGTGGTGTCTTCTGCTGCTGATGAACAGTGTGACGACAACCCAGTCATCACAGACGTCACTCCAGCCCCAGCGGGCATGCAGCAGACTGACATTTTCACCCTATCCTGAATAGCTGCTGAGCGGTTTGATCATGTGGGTGGCGTGGCACTGGTACCACCACCATCGCAGTTAACTACAACACCAACACAACCTAGAGCTTCCATCTTTTTTAGTCAGAAGGGCCAGCAGGGACCTCCATACAGCTCAACCTCCATTACCTCAAGTAGTGGTGCTGTAAGTGAACAGCAGAAACAAATTCAGCCACGCCCATCCTCCACTTCATCTGGCATTGAAAGTCAAAGTAGCACCTCCACCACCAGCAGACATTTCCAGTCCCCAGTTTGGGACTTCTTTACTGTTACCCAAAAGGTGGAAAACATGGTTGTTTGTTCGATTTGTAAAGTATCAGTTAGTCGGGGTAAGCTTGGTACCAACTATGGTACCGGAGGCCAGAGAGGTCATCTAAAAAAACACCACCCTATCCAGTGGTATGGGCACCTAAGTAAGATCCAGGAAGTCCAAAGTAGAACTGATCCAAATGTATCCGTTCACATTGCATCTGATGCTGACGAGGGGCTGATTGTGCAGCGGGAAGTCAAGAACCGACCGACATTTTTTCTGGTACACCCAGTACCCCTGGCAGCAGCACTGCAGTGGTAGCGCCCACACCCTCTACCCCTGCAACATGTATGAGGCACACTAAGAGTCTGGGAAAGACACCAATGCAAAAAACTAAATCAATGAGCCTAACTGGTGTGAAGTCATCATCATCATCATCATCACGTAAAACGGTCCAGCCCACCATTAGCAGCATGTTTTGGTCGGATGCGCCATTTGAACGCAACCACCCAATGGTACGTCTGTATAACGCAAAGCTGGCTAAAATGCTAGCGCTGGACCTTCTCCCTTTCTCTTTCGTGGAAGGGGTGGGTTTTCTTGAATTTGTGGCAACAGTCTGCCCTAAATGGAAGGTTCCTAGCCGGTCCTATTTTGCCAGGGTTGCTGTTCCAGCACTACATAAAGATGTGCTGGAGGTGATTGGGGCAGCTTTGCAGAAGAGTGCTGTTCACACTATTCACTTGACAACAGACATGTGGACCAGTTGCCAAGCCCTTGATTACATGTGCATCACTGCACACTGGGTCTCTTTTGCAGGGGTCAACGAACAGTTAAAACAAGCAGGTGTTGACACGGACACAGTTTTTCAAGCTACTCGCAAACATGCAACAGTAGTCATGTTTGCCATGGAGAAATCTCACACTGCACCTAACCTTTTGGAGGAGTTTGATAGGATGGTCTATGAATGGCTGCATCCAAGAAATAGCATAGTTGGTTATGTTTCCACGGATAATGGCAGTAATATAGTTAAGGCCATGCAGCAAGGTGGCTATTTCAGAGTGTCGTGTTTGGCGCACAGTATTAACATCGTGGTGCAAGATTTCTTGAAAAAAGAAGACCCAGTCATCAAATTACTGACCATCTGCCGAAGAATCTGCACACATTTCAGCCATTCTTTTAAGGCCCGGAAGCAGCTGAGGAGCATTCAACATGAACGTAAACTGCCAGCCAAAGGACTAATCCAGGAGGTGGCAACACGTTGGAACTCAACCTTTTACATGCTTGAGTGTCTGTCTGAGCAGTGGGAAGTAATAAATGAGTATGTCAATAAACTGGGTTCTACTCAGAAAGAGATGAGGCTAAAGTTGGAGGAATGGAAGCTAATTGCAAGCCTGACAGACATGCTTCGTCCTTTTGAGATCTTCACTCGTGAAGTCAGCTGGGAGGACTGTTCTTTGGACAGAGCTATCCCATTGTTGCGCATGCTAGAGCACCAACTGAAGGACGTGTCTTCAACGTTCAGAGATGATGATGAAAAGCAAGAAGCACTTGATTTGGCGGAGTAGTTATTAAGGCGCCTACTTCACAATGAAAGGCTTAAAAACATACATACACAACAACATTACATTTGTGCCACTATTCTGGATCCACGGTACAAAAAGGCAATGGCTAGCAAAGCATTCATTCCTTTTGATGAAGCAGATGTTTCAAAGTACAAACATTGGCTAGCTGTGTCAGCCACTCGGTTCGAAAAAGAGCGGCAGAACCTTCAAGGAGGCAGCACAAGTACAACTGAATCAGCAGGCCATCCGGCGTCAAGTTCCACTTCTGAATCCGTGGCCGAAGGGAGTCACTTTCCCTCACAGCCGTTAACGACACCAGCAACCCTATCATCATCCTCACCTGCACCAGGCCCCAAAAAAATATTGTCGGAAGCGGATTGGCTAACTCAGCAAGGGTTTGCTCTGTCCACTGCTGCAAAGGCCACAGATGGTACGCAAAGTGGAGCAACCCTGGAGAACCTTGAGTCGGTGGTGCAGGCCTATCTGGATGACCCAACAGAGGTCTGTCTTAATGAGAACCCATTGGTGTATTGGTATAGGAAAAGCTCTGTATGGCAACTGATCACCAACCTGGCTCTAAATTTTTTGTCTTGCCCACTCGCAAGCGTGTCTTCTGAACGTGTTTTCAGTGCTGCTGGTTCCATTGTAACTTTAAATAGGACCCGCCTCTCGCCCAAAAATGTGAAGAGGTTAACAATAATCAAGATGAATCAGGACTTCATACCACCCGATTACAAAATACGTGAATGCACGCAGGAAGAAGAGGACACTGACTTAGGTGACGCCGACGGAAGTTCTACTCTGTCACCTGACCTACTCCCGTCTCAATTCATAGACTTTGAGGACGAGCTCTACTTCCCTGACACAGAGGCCTGAAAATTACTTCCTTTTTTTTCGTCCTTATTCACTTTTATTCCTGTGTCTCTTTCTTTGTTTTGCAACTTTTACCACAACAAAACTCTAATCACCTAATCACAACAAGTCCATCATCAGCACTGTCTTCATCTTATTTTCCTTATTGATTTGAAGGTGCCGCAGTCTGCATTCCTGATGTTCACAAGTTCACAACTCAATTATGCTCCTCTATCCTCCTCCTCCAGACTCCCCCTATCCATTTCCCTCAAGGCAGATGGATGGATTATGGAGAATAAATAAACTTTGTCTTCGTAGACGAGTCCTCTCAAGTGGGACTGAAATTACTGACTGACTACATGCTTGCTGATTGTTGACAGACTTACTTCTGAAATTGACAGGAGAGGCTGCCCTATGGGCTCTCACTTTCCGAAGAAGATGCGGACAAAACGTAGAACAGGTAATGAATAATGAGAAGATGGCATGCAGGGGACAGCAAGGACTGTCTGCCTCTGTTGAAACCAATTGCTGTTTGTTTTTTGTGTTTTTTGTGAACAGCGCAATTTGCCATGTTTTGAATATACCAGTATTGCAGGTTTTTGGGTGTTTCTTTGGGGGTGTTCTAGATTTGCGGTGCTCGGTTGGGGGGTCTTGGAGCACTGCTGGGAAGGTCTAATTTTGATTGCAAGTGGTTTGAAGAAAATCCATGGTGGAAAAGGGGGGTTATGGCCTAGCTGCAGAGCGCGTTTGGACAGAATTGAAGGAAGGCCGAAAATATTCTAAGTATGAGATTTTCCATTCTTGCTTTTTGCCTGTTTGGGGGGGTTCTTCTTTTTTGCGGGTGGGTTGGCGTGTCTTGGGGCATTGCTGGGAAGGTCTAATATCGGAATCAATTGGTTTGGACAAAATCCATGGTAAAAAAAAATCCGTTTTTGCTCACTTGCCTGTTTTTGTGGCGCTGTTTGGGAGGTTTGGGGGGTCTTTGAGCAATGCTGGGCATGCCTAATTTTGGTTGCAAGTGGTTTGAAGAAAATCCATGGTTGGAAAGGGGAGTTAGGGCCTAGCTGCAGAGCGCGCATGGAGTGATTTGGGAACTAGGCCTACATTTTTCTAAGTCCCCGTTTTTATAATTTTGCTTTTTGCCTGTTTGGGGTCTTCTACTTTTTGGCGGGTGGGTTGGCGGGTCTTGGGACATTGCTGGGAAGGTCTAATATCGGAATCAAGTGGTTTGGACAAAATCCATGGTGAATTTTTTTTTCAGTTTTTGCTCACTTGCCTGTTTTTGGGGGGCTGTTTGAGGGGGTTCCTGGTGTTTGGAGGGGGTTGGGGGGTATTTGAGCAATGCTGGGCATACCTAATTTTGGTTGCAAGTGGTTTGAAGAAAATCCATGGTTGGAAAGGGGAGTTAGGGCCTAGCTGCAGAGCGCGCATGGAGTGATTTGGGAACTAGGCCGAAAATCTTCTAAGTATGAGATTTTCCATTTTTGCCTGTTTGGGGGGGTTCTGCTTTTTTGCGGGTGGGTTGGCGGATCTTGGGGCATTGCTGGGAAGGCCTAATATCGGAATCAAGTGGTTTGGACTAAATCCATGGTGAAATTATTTTTCAGTTTTTGCTCACTTGCCTGTTTTTGTGGGGCTATTTGGGGGTGTTCCTGGTGTTTGGGGGTGGGTTTTGGGGTCTGGGAGCACTGCTGGTACAGTCTAATTTTGATTACATTTGTTTTTAAGGAAATCCATGGTGGAAAAGGGGAGTTATGGCCTAGCTGCAGAGCGCGTTTGGACAGAATTGAAAGAAGGCCGAAAATATTCTAAGTATGAGATTTTCCATTTTTGCTTTTTGCCTGTTCGGGGGTTCTGCTCTTTTGCGGGTGGGTTGGCGGGTCTTGGGGCATTGCTGTCTAATATCAGAATCAAGTGGTTTGGACTAAATCCATGGTGAAAAAGGGGGGTTAGGGCCTAGGGTTAGAGTTAGGGTTAGGGTTAGGGTTAGGGTTCTGAAATCGCTGTTTACACTTTACACATAGCTTGAGGGGAAAGATCTGCAAATTTCACCCACACTTATTTATCCTTGAAAAGGAGACTCCGAGTACGCACTTTCGAACTGATACTTGTATGTTTTGTGATACTGTCTACTCTGAAACTGAAAGTGTTATTTTTGCACTACACAGCGTACCTTATATTTTTTTCTCTGTGGTGTTTTAATATCACTTCCTGTTTTCCCATCAACAATTACAGGCCGGCTTTTACCCTGTGCAATGACAAAAAGGATGACCTCAGGCTTAGCGACCCACAATTCAGCATCCGCCAGGCAGGCAGTGGACAAGGTGTCTTCTGGTCCCCAACATTGATCAGTGGAGCGTCAGATGGACTGGAGGAGTACCGCGAAAGAGGAATGGCTGGATGCATGCAACTTCCCAAATTCAACAGGACAACTACAGCAACATACAGTTACAGTATCCATCTTCATTTCGACTTATCTTTTAAGTAATATTATTGATGTGAACTACTGTGAGTGTGACACTGTGCATTTGTTTGCTCTCTGTTTCAATTCATCCCTCCAGCCATTGTATACTTTTTTCTTTGCTATTTTTTAAACTAATTTAATGTACGAAGTGGTTCTTCTCTCTGAGGGCAGATAGGCAAGTGAAATTGCGTAATTACTGCAGCCCTGTACTGTCATATTGTTGTTTCTTCATAGTACATTGTAGAAAGTACTACTTACTTTACAAAAACCTATCCATTTAGCAAACAACTTCATGCATGCAGTAGTGCATGCACTTCCTTTATGTCCCTTAAAAGATTTATGAATAGCTTCGTATCCAAAGATTTGTTTATCTTCATTTGTTGTTTGTCCATGCTGTGTTTTTTTTTCCTCTCTCCACAAAACTTTACCCACAAACCCCATTCCCATCCAAGTTTCAAACCCTAACCCTCTTCCCCCGGGCTGTGTGGTTTTCATTGAGGTGTGAGTAAATTACAACAATAATTCCACACACTTGCTGGGGAGGATAAGGTGCAAGCAACCTCCTCAACTCAATTTTAAGGCAGCTAGATGAATCCTAGGATATTGTAATTCTGGGTAAAAAAACAACAATGAGTATTTTAAAATAAATTCTGAATTTCATACCCACCATCGATTGGATCCATCGTCAATATCATCCTCCTACATGTCAAGAAGACTTGTTGTGTTACGCTGCTGTGTCACTGTTCTTGTTGTAGCCATAATCATCCATGCAATTCTTTTTTCCCCATACTTATCTTCAGCATTGCTTAGGCTACTGTTCCTTCTAATACTCCTCTCAGGCCACTCACTGTCTCATTTCTTTTACTTTGTTTTTCATATGCTGCTACTGTGGTACCACTCCTACTACTAACACCACAACAACGGAATTTCGGTCCGGGATGGTGTAATCACCATTTGCCATGCAGCCAGCGCTGTGCCTAACTCTATTCTCAAACACGAACCACAGGTAAGATGAGCATTTTGGGGAGGTACAAAGATGGGCTAGGATGAGGAGGAGAGACTGATAGTAGTACAAGTAAAGTACTAGTAGGCCAATTGAATTCACTAACTCCGTTAGTGGTACTTTTGAACATTTTGGGACGTTTTAAATAATTCATGCTGGTAAGTTTGAGGAAAACCAAACGTGCCGTAACTCCCGCCCACCACCTCACAAAATAAGATCAAAACGTACACTATGTTGAAGTATGTAAAATGAATAATGATGTATTTCCCCTAACAAAAATAAACTAGTCCCACCCCTCCCTAACCCAAACAATTGTCCATTTCAAGTAGTCCAAAAATAAATAATCCCCAACTCCCGATTCCCATCCTCCCATTAGTCTTTAAAAAAGGGGCAAGGGACACAGTCACTTCCGGTGGTGTTTGGGCAGGCGGTCCTTGCGGAGGTCCCGGAGCTGTTTTTCAAGGTCGTCCACCTTGCGCTCCAGGTAGTCCACTCTTAGGCTTAGGCGGCGCATGCGTGCCTTCCAGGCTCTGAGGGGTCCAGCTGCTGATGGTCTTGCAGCTGAGCGGCTGCGGGGGGCTGTCCGAGCACGGCGCTGGGATGGAGGCTGCTGGCTGGTGGACACAGTGGCAGTGCTGGAGGAGGTTGTTGACGTTCCCTCCTCGTTTTCCCGAGCCCACAGCCGGCAATATTCAACTCGAATGGCCTCCATCTTCCGGGCCCTGGCCCGGACAGCCATCTCCCCTCTGGTGAGCTTTTTGGCAGCATCTATATGAAGAAAGAAAGAAAAATAATGTAACCAATACTCTTTAACAATAGCACAAAATAATTCAACAGAAAGTTGTCTCACAGTAACACCAGCAATTTGCAAGCACAGTATAACATTTTGGCATGTATCTTTCCGCCGTCTTTGTAGGCCTGTAACAGTGGGAGTTTCAGGAATTCTACTACCAGGCAGCACTATGGACTCAATACATAGTCAGAGGGTACACCAGTATTCGTCTTTTTTTCTCTACTTTTGCAAAAGAAACTACTTGTACGTGAACTTGTGGTAGCCGGCATAATGCCAGCTCAGTCAGATTGCACCCAAGAAAAAGAGACACAAGCCATGATGACGCAGACTTGCATGCATTACTTTAAGCAGTATATGCAGGTGGGGATAGGGAAGCTCTTACTTTTGTATAGGGGTGGCACTGGCCATACTCGGTTACATCAAGGGCTACTGCTCAATGTAATTTATATTTCACCCTGCTCCCCCCGGGCCTTCAGTACTACAAAAGGAAAATGAAGATTATTAATTTCTGATCATGTCTCCAGCCGAACACATGATCTCTTTGCTTATGTGATGCATGACTTTAGGTGCTTTATTCTGATAGATTGAGTGAACAACAGCGATAGTCCACCCATGATTAACACAGCAGGAAGAAAATTATGAACATAGGGAGTGAGTGTGGTAACCATAATTGCCGGAGGAAGGGACTTGACTTGATATAATTGTCAACTATACAATACATACACAATATATGCTGTGCTTGCAAAGTAAACTACTGTACTGTTACTTTAGACAAGGGAGAGTTTCAGAACAATCACAACTTCTAGTATTTGGATTACCTCTGCTTTGCTACTCTGGCACGGACATGCTGTTCGAACAAAGTAACACTCTTCATGCACTGAGCGTCTGCTCTACATACACCTTTGCTATGTATGAGGAAGAAGATACCATCCAGGCTTCCAAAGTAAACGTCTATCCTTCTTCTTAATGTCTCAAATGTAACAACTTTACTTTTTCTCAACAACCAAATAACACCCTTTTCATTTTATTTGGTAAACCTCCGTCTTGAGTTGCATTTGAGTTTCACCCAAATGATATATTGCAATGCACACCACACATGAATTTTCTGATTGACCCACACAGGCAGTCATTTTTTCTTTCTCCTCCAACCATCCTTGCTTCAAGC
The DNA here is from genome assembly GCF_964261635.1 of Lissotriton helveticus. Taxonomy (NCBI): domain Eukaryota; kingdom Metazoa; phylum Chordata; class Amphibia; order Caudata; family Salamandridae; genus Lissotriton; species Lissotriton helveticus. The sequence goes on along the minus strand of NC_136065.1, from coordinate 1,430,146,686 downwards.
AGCCATGCATCTGATTCCTTCCTATCAGCCACCTTTGCCTGCATTCAAAAACACATATCATTCTTTAGCCATAAATGTTACGACTCGCTCGTCCTTCCATTGACCCTAAGTTCTTTCCCTTTTCGTTCATCACATCCCTCAAGTTCATCTGATATGACTTGGCTTCACGATAAAAGTTTCCCAGCTGATTTGATGTCAAATAGAGGGGGCCATTGCTTACTCGAGAACTACCGCCGCTAATACTATTGTTAAGTCAAGGGTGACTGTCTTCTCCGTGATTGGCTAAAAAAAAATGTAGTTCTAAATCAGTAACTGTTCTTAACAGTACAGTGTACTTGTAGTAGTGTACTTTCTACTGTACAGTACATCATACACTCCTTTGCGAGCCTACTCTAAAATGTCAATAAGTAAGGAGTATAATAATAACTTACCACCGTCCACCGCTGCTGAGCCATCCCCCTCAGCTCCTCCTGGTGGCGCCGCCGCTTAAGTGGACCCCTCCGCGCTGCTGGCCCCGGCACAGGTGGTGGCAAGTGCTGCATCAGATGTTGTGACGCCTAGAAAAAACATGTCATATTTTTAGATGCCATACACCACCCCCTACTTCCTCTCATAATGGAAGAGAAAAGGTTAAACAATTTTTAATTATTGGGAGTGAAAAGAAGTCACGGTTTTGGGGAGGGTGTTAACTTATATGCTTAGCCATAACACGCAACTCTTTTTGGCACAACTAATGAATGCTGTCTCTTTAACGTGCAACATTTTTATAATTACAGACAGAACTAACTATTCCTCATCACCACCAGGAGGACTTGAAGTTCCAACAAGGTGAGGGCTCCCGAGTCCCACACAGTTACTTCTGACTGAGGTATGTGGAAACTCGAACTGCACCTATCATCAACAATGTCCTATTTCTCTTGTCCATACTTCTGTATGTGCAGAATAGTCCCTGAAACACTAGCGGTATGGTATGTGCTACTATCAAATCAAAAAGACAACTACTAGCTTATTCTTGGTGGACATTGACATTTTGTTGTTGGAAATTGTCAAAGCACTAACATTAAGAAGACTGGAATAGACAGCAAGGGCAACCCAGAGGACTGCACTGAGTTCCCCTAGAGCTATTGCTGGATCAGAGTTTTGTTTAACACCGTTTGCCGACTAGGCAAGCTTAGCTACCTACAGAGACCAACTCATAAATAATAGTAAATAGTAGTAGCACAGAGAGCGATGGTAGAGAGGCATGATAAGAATGTAGAAACAGTGTACAAGGAGATCAAAGACTATTTTGTAAAAAATAGAGTTAGAGAAGTATAATTATATTAACAACAGAACTACTTACTGGGGCCAGTAGAAGAGCCTGCAGTGGACCATTCCTCCTGCCCACTCTGTCTGGGGTGGTGCTGTCCTCTTGCCCCTGGGAGGTTCTGATGATCATGAAATAAGCACAAACATGGATGATTGTTTTTTGGAAATATTTGATTTTTTTTACCACAATCCTAAATTATCTCGGGGAAACAAATTAGCAAGAATTGCACTACATGTATTGACCTATCTGATCTGGTCAACTAGGAGGATACTAGTACAGTATTGCTGGATTCGCAGACCGTCTACTTGGAAAGTTATGTAAATCACTAACTAAACCAACAACAAAAGGTTCTACTACGACTGCCAGCACTCAGCAGCACGCGACGTGACAGACACAATCCGTCATCATGATTGCAGAGCACTAAAAAATGTCCTACTACTACTACTAATAACAAGTCATAATATACTGAACCTGAACCTATCAATCCATCACTATCTCTTCTTCTTAGTGGCAGCAGGAGTACAAAGGAAGGACTAGACTTAAGTTTCTAGTCTCTCTAGCATTACGCAGTTCTGTAAAGTACTACACTCATACATATTCAGGCCAAATGAGCACAAAGTTGCAAACAAGTAAGCATAGTAGCAACGCCACTGAGCAGGCGAACACCTGCAATCACAGAAGCTATTTAAACGTTAATTTACCTGCAATGTAATCGAATTGGCAGCATTCTTGTTCTTCGGGAAAAACATATATTAGCAATATAACACAGACCAGAAGAAAACAAAGTAGTTATTAAATAGCTACTCCCCAAGGCCAGGGATCTTCACACCGAGCAGGTGGAGCAGGTCCTGCTCGCGGTCAAGGAGGTCCGACCACCGATGTGTCGCTTGCTGGTAGGTGCGCCGGACCCCTGACTCCCTCCGCATGGCCCGGCACACTTTTTCCCACAGCTGGCGACGCTCCCGGAGGCCATACCCTGCCGCCATCCTGCCCCCTGCTGCCACGGTCTTGGGGAGATGGTGCTGCACATTAAATATCACTGCGGCCACCTCCACCGCGCTCAATGTCTCCCTGGCCATCACTTCCTCCCCTCGTAACTGCCCACAAGGGAGCCGGGTACGGGGTGCGGGAACCTTCCCCTTCTCCTTCCCGGCTCCCTTTGCCATGGTCCTGTACAGCAGAAAAAAAGGAAAGAATAGGGAAAAAGTAAAGAAAAAAAAGTTTTAAAAAGTAGCTTTAAAAGTAACGAAAAGTTGAAAAAAAACACAAAATATAGATCTAGAAAAAAAGAGGGATAGGTATAGAGTAGAAAATATTTTTTAAAAAGTCCAAAGAAACAAAGGATTGCACAGATGAAAGGAGGATTAGAAAGCAAGCACAGAATCACATCAATGATTGAAATACAAGATGGCCGCGCCCATTGAGTACCGCGTGGGTAAGTTTGTGCGATATTTCCCCCGCGAGTACGCAAAAACCCGCGTGAACTTGTAATAGCGCGCCGCACACAACGCGACATTGCCAATAGCGCCCAGAAACGGAAATACACAATGCGCTCAAGATGGCCGCGCCCATGTACGACCGCATGGGCAACCTCGCGGTCGGTGCGCTGCAAGCGGTCCGCGAATAAGCAAAAAAAACCCGCAAACAAGCACAAAAAAATCCGTAAATTCGCATGAATTTGCAAATTCTGCGGTTCGCGAATTCACTTTTGTGCCTTTTCGCGGACCGCGAATTCACAAAATTCACCCATACTTAGTTGGGTGTCACTGAAAACATCTGTCAACAGGTTGACAACGGAGAAACCGTGGCACTTATTTTACTTGATCTAAGTGCCGCGTTCGACACTGTTTCCCATACTATCCTCCTAAACACCCTTCACTCCTGTGGTATCACCGGCCTAGCACTCAAGTGGCTATCCAGCTTCCTATCGAACAGGACTTTCCAAGTCTTTTCCCCTACTGCCACTTCCAAAACTCATGTATCTCAGTATGGAGTTCCTCAAGGCTCCATACTGAGCCCCTTGCTCTTTAACATATATGTCAGCTCTCTGGCTAAAATAGCTGAGCAAGCTGGGCTCACGGTATATTCCTACGCCGATGACACCCAGATCATTTTCTCACTTTCTTCCAAAACAACTTCCAATACCTCAGTGCTCCGATCTGGGCTAGTAAACATTGCCGACTGGATGCATGCCAATAAATATAAATACGTAATGGTGGAAAAACTGAACTCCTCCTCTTCGGTAACAATAAAACCCTCTGGGGCCCCCAACATTGGCTTTCGCAGATGAGCCCCCCCCGCTCCCAGTTAAATCCGCCCGAAACCTTGGCGTCATTGTCGATGACCAACTGGCAATGAGGCAACAAGTGGTCAAAGTAGCCTCCACTTGCTTTGCCATTTTAAAATGGCTTAGGAAAATTCTGTGGATGCTTCTTTTGTCCACCCAACAAACTGTAATCCAAGCCCTCATAACATCAAGACTGGATTATGGTAATGTTCTGTACCTGGGTGCAAGCAAGGAAGTGCTGCACGGGTTACAGGTCATACAGAACTCTGCTGCTAGATTACTTTGCAAACTTCGCAATAAAACTGCTACCTCAGCTTCACTACGTGACCTTCATTGGCTCCGGATTGACAATCGTGCCAAATTCAAAGCATTGTGCTACATGCCTAAGATTAACTCTGGTGAAGCACCTCATTATCTAAAGGCCTTAGTGCACCACTATCGCCCCCCGCCTTCTTCGATCCTCCAACCAACACAATTTCCAAGTCCCTAGGATCAGACGAGCCAGAATGGGTGGACGCTCCTTTTCCTATCTGGCTCCCTCACTCTTGAACTATCTCCCCTATCATCTACGCACGGAACAACACTATCTTAAATTCCGTAAAGATTTAAAAATCTGGCTCTTCAATCAATAGTCCCCTTACCTCTTCTATTGCCTAGCCTTTCATCCTTCTGTGTTCTCTAGCGCCGGGAAACCTTCGGGTAGCTGAGCGCTGTACAAATGTAATAAATATTAATAATAATGGTCCACCTCTCAAAAGTGGAAAATCAAAGGATTTTCTGGAGCATCTGAACGTAAAGCATCAAAAAAGTACACCTTTATAGCATTGGCACAGGCTAACAAACTTGTTGAGCATTTTATGAGTACGCTAAAGAAAGTAGTAAGGCATGTAATTCTTCTTCACAGTCAAAGATCTCTGACAGTGAAGATGGCAGTTCCCAGCTTCCAGCTATCAGATAAGGTAGAGTAATGAAGGCACGAAGAAGGTTGATTGAAGAAATGTGATTATATATATGTATTTGAGGCAGCTAGGTGTTTGTCAAAATCATGAAGCAGGGTATAGGAGGGCATAGCGACCCACTGTGGTAACACTTGTATTTTATTTTTGTTGCAGGTTCAACCGCTCACTGTAGCGACAAAAAGTTGGAGCACCACAATGACCAGAAGACCGTGCGTGCGGCCGCGCCCACTGGGGCGGTGGTCTTAATCAAATTTCAGGTGCTCAAAATGTTTTCCTGCACATAGACATCCAAAGCCAATGATTAAGGGCAGGAGCCCGAAACACATCTGGCCTAATGACTGCTCTGTGGATCCTTCCTACTTTGCCAAAGAGCCTTGAATAAACTGTGAAAGCAAATACTTACCTATGTGTTGGACTCCTTCGTTGAGGTAACTTTTGCGGAATGATGTTAAACGGCCTACCTAGCCGTGGAGGAGCTCTGCTGCGGCAACGCAGACCTGAGTGATGCCAAACGGTAGTCGCTATGAGCAGGATGGGTGCTTTGATTCAAGGCAGCGAGGTGTTTGTCAAAATCATGGAGGAGAGCATAGCGACCCACTGTGGTAACACTTGGATTTTATTTTTGTTGCAGGTTCAACAGCTCACTGTAGCAACACAAAGCTGGAGCACCATAATGACCAGAAGGCCGTGGGAGCAGCGGCGCCCACAGGGGCGGTGGTCTTCATCAAATTTCAAGTGCTCAAAATGTTTTCCTGAACATAGACATCCAAAGCCAATAATCAAGGGCAGGAATCTGAAATGCGTCTGGCATAATGACTGCTGTGCAGATCCTACCTACTTTGCCACAGTGCCTTGAATAAATTGTGAACGCAAATTCGTACCTGTGTGTTGGACTCCTTGGTTCAGGTAACTTTTGCGGAATGATGTTAAACGGCCTACCTAGCCAAGGAGGAGCCCTGCTGCGGCAACGCAGACCTAAGTGATGCCAAACGGTAGTCGCTATTAACAGGATGGCTATTTTGATTCGAGGCAGCGAGGTGTTTGTCAAAATCATGGAGGGGGGTATAGCGACCCACTGTGGTAACACTTGAATTTTATTTTTATAGCAGGTTCAACAGCTCACTGTAGTGACACAAAGTTGGAGCACCACAATGACCAGAAGGCCGTGTGAGTGGCAGTGCCCACTGCGGCGGTGGTCTTACCCCTTCGCTGTCAGGATAATTCCCCCACGGTACGGGGGGGTAGAGGGGTGAGCGCGGCGCCATGGTGCTCGTGACGAGCCCAGCTCATCATGAGTCACAGTGGAGCTGTGCTCATGACGAGCTGGGCTGATCACGACCCTGCCCACTGATTAATTCACCCGCACAGGTGGGGAATCAATCGTGTGTGGGCGGCGCGCAGCCGTTATGACGAGCCCAGCTCGTCATGAGCACAGCTCCATTGTGACTCATGACAAGCTGGGCTCGTCATGAGCACTGAAGGAGTTAATCAAATTTCAGGTGCTCAAAATGTTTTCCTGCACATAGACATCGAAAGCCAATGAATAAGGGCAGGTGCCCGAAACGTGTCTGGTGTAATGACTGCTGGACGGATCCTACCTACTTTGCCAAACAGCCTTGAATAAATTGAGAAAGCAAATACTTACCCCTGCGTTGGACTCCTTCGTTGACGTAACTTTTGCAGATTGATGTTAAATGCCCTACCTAGCCGTGGAGGAGCCCCGCTGCGACAATGTAGACCTGAGTGATGCCAAACGGTAGTCGCTATGAGCAGGATGGGTGCTTTGATTTGAGGCAGAAAGGTGTTTGTAAAAATCATGGAGGAGGGCATAGCCACCCACTGTGGTAACACTTGGATTTTATTTTTGTTGCAGGTTCAACAGCTCACTGTAGCAAAGCAAAGTTGGAGCACCACAATGACTAGAAGGCTGTGCGAGCAGCCGCGCCCACTGGGGCGGTGTTCTAAATCAAATTTCAGGTGCTCAAACTGTTTTCCTGCACATAGACATCCAAAGCCAATGATTAAGGACAGGAGCCCGAAGCGCGTCTAGCGTAATGACTGCTGTGCGGATCCTACCTACTTTGCCAAACAGCCTTGAATAAATTGTGAAAGCAAATACTTACCCGTGTGTTGGACTCCTTGGTTCAGGTAACTTTTGCCGATTGATGTTAAACGGCCTACCTAGCCATGGAGGAGCCCTGCTGCGGCAACGCAGACCTAAGTGATGCCAAACGGTAGTTGCTATTAACAGGATGGCTATTTTGATTCGAGGCAGCGAGGTGTTTGTCAAAATCATGGAGGGGGGTATAGCGACCCACTGTGGTAACACTTGAATTTTATTTTTATTGCAGGTTCAACAGCTCACTGTAGTGACACAAAGTTGGAGCACCACAATGACCAGAAGGCCGTGTGAGTGGCAGTGCCCACTGTGGCGGTGGTCTTACCCCTTTGCTGTCAGGATAATTCCCCCACGGTACGGGGGGGTGGAGGGGTGAGCGCGGCGCCGTGGTGCTCGTGACGAGCCCAGCTCATCATGAGTCACAGTGGAGCTGTGCTCATGACGAGCTGGGCTCATCACGACCCTGCCCACTGATTAATTCGCCCGCACAGGCGGGGAATCAATCGTGTGTGGGCGGCGCGCAGCCGTTATGACGAGCCCAGCTCGTCATGAGCACAGCTCCACTGTGACTCATGACAAGCTGGGCTCGTCATGAGCACTGAAGGAGTTAATCAAATTTCAGGTGCTCAAAATGTTTTCCTGCACATAGACATCGAAAGCCAATGAATAAGGGCAGGAGCCCGAAACGTGTCTGGCGTAATGACTGCTGGACGGATCCTACCTACTTTGCCAAACAGCCTTGAATAAATTGTGAAAGCAAATACTTACCTGTGTGTTGGACTCCTTCGTTGAGGTAACTTTTGCCGATTGAGATATATATATATATATATAGATAGATAGATATATTCACTGAATAAACCATAGGTTTCAGGGATGTTATTCTTGGCTGGACATTTTACTCGTACAAACCCATAGAAATTCCTCCGTAATACCTAGTTCTGGTAACTATAACTCGCTTTATATCAGTGATATCATTTGAGATGTCAACAGTGATACCATCAGTGATGTGACTGAACATGTCATGAATGATGTAATATGTGATATCATCAGCAGTGCATTGCGGGCACGCGAATTATTGTTAACAGAACTAACTATAATGGAGGAATTTCTATGGTTTTGTAGGAGTGAACTGTCCAGCTAAGTATAACACCCCTGAAACCTATGGTTTTTTCAGTGAATTTCTAAGGTTTTTTAAATGCTAATTCCTAACTATAACGTCTCTGAAATCTATGTTTTTTTTAGTGAATTTCAAAGGTTTTTTAATTGTTAATTTCTAACTATAACATCTCTGAAACCTTTGGTTTTTTAAGTGCATTTCAAAAGTTTTTTAAATGCGAAGTGTAATAGTAGTTATACCTATTTTTTGTATTGAATTTCTATCGTTTTTAAACTTGTAATTTACAAATATTTTATGTATTAAACAACGTTATATATTTTTCTGAAAATTGCAAAAAAAATATTAAAATCAATTTTAAACTGAAATATTTTTAGTTTTTGTCTTTTATTTTTATACAGTTATATAATTTAATGTATTTATTTTTTCCTAATTTTTTTTTGAGTTGCGTTCCAAAGCGTACCTACCGCAGTGGGTACGTGTATTCTACGCGCCATTTTGGAAAAGTCGTGAAGGATCCGCTTATGGTGAGTGACCAGTGTTACGTGGTGGGCGCGACTGATATGCGACCGGTCCGTGACTCCTGCTCCCACGCATTCACGACAGATGCACATTACGGTACGTGAGGCTTGCAAAGGGCCGGCCCCACGTGACGTCATATAAGTACTGGGACGTGCTGGGTGCACGACTCTCGCAAAAAAAATTTATGTTCTAAAATAATATGTATGTGTCATTAGGGAAAGATATTATCTAAGGTATTCCTGAAAATAACATATTTCTACTTGTAATAAACTTATTATTTTTCAATATATTTTTCTGAAGTTGCGTCGGGTGTGTGCTACGTGAGCGCTGGGTGCGCGGATCCCATGTGACCTAAAAAAAAACGATTTGCTTGGTTCATAACGTTTCCCACTGTAACTTTTGAAGGACCCCACCCATTTCAATCATTCTTGTTGGAGCATCTTTAGAGAGACATCTCTTTTCCTACAAGATCCCTTTTTGCTTGTTTTTTTTGTGTTTTTAAAAAACTATAAAAAAATGGCTTCTGACAGCAGCAGCATCAGGAGGAAGTATCTTCTGAAGAAGAATTTTTGCAGGAGGGACCACGTCCAAAGAGGCCGGATTCTGTTGTGTGGAAATTCTTCACTTTTCCACCTGGAGAGAAGAAATGTAAACGCGAGAAAGATGATGTGCAAAATGTGTAACCGAGTCCTGTCAAGAGGCAGTGAAAAAAATACTCTTGTGGCACTGCTTCTATGTACAAACATCTCCGGACCATACATCCTCTCAATCTTGCTCGGGAGGAATCAAGGTGAGCTGCTTTGAACCCCTCACCTGCTGTGGCAAGTACGTCTGGAGCATCCTCAGCAACACCTGCATCGGACTTAGGCCAGAATTCGCCTTTCTTGAACAGCACTGCGTGAAGTGCAAGAAACTAATATGCTTCAGTGAGCAGTCGGTAGATGCAGTTTGTGCTGCGCAACGCAACCATCGTTGTTACATTTTTTTGGTTTTGTTTTTGGAATGATAAGTAATTCGAAAAGTTTCCTGTTTTATTTGTTCTTTTTTTTGTTAATTTTTGATAAAACACCAGAAAAAATACAAAATTGTTCAAAAATAAAATACAAAAGAAAAAAGAAGAAAACAAAAGTTCTTATCAGAACTACCTTATCTGTTTAAAGAAAGAACTATAATTGCATGGTAATGTGTGAAAGTTTGGTTGAATATATGTATAGAGCATGATTGACTGAAAGAATGCATTAGTAGTGTAAGGTGGATTTATAGGTGAAGATTTATGAGGAAGACCTGCAGCGTGACACTGAAAGCTCTTTAGCTGCACTGCGCTTTGGCACTTCCGAAGCACAGCAATGTGACATATGTACATGAATATGTTGCAACTCTGTGCTTCCCTATGCACTGCTGAACAAACTGCAGCCATGCGGTGACACAGGCATCCTTGCACCATGGTGCAAGGATGTCTGTGTCGTGGGGAGATTGTTTTCGTGCAGGAACAGACACCTTCCTGCACAAAAACAATCAGTAAAGGCATGTTCCTCTTTCAATGTATGCTGTGTAATGCAGCATGCATTAAAAGAAGAAAAAATGAGGAGAAATGAAAACAATTCTCCTCGTTGCGCCTTGCTACACCAACTCTAGGATGGTGCAGCATTCACACACATCTCCAGATTAACGATTTCTCATAAATCTGGAGATGTGTCTTGTTCTATGGGTTTTGCTTGGGAACACCCACAGCAACATCTATGGAACGCCCCTTCAATGCAAAATGCTGTGTATGAAGGGGTCGTATTTACAAAGAGAGGAAAAGCCACGCAGGGTGGCTTTTCCTCTCCTTGTAAATATGAAGGAGTGCCTGACGACATCACTACGTTATAAAAAGTGACATACTCGTGGCGCAGGGGGCTTGTAAATCTGCCCCATAAGTGCTTAGGTATTGGCAGACTGATACAATAAGAAGATAGTGCTGGATGGGTGATTGAAGAATTGCATGAGACTGACAGGAGGTATCCTATGCTGCATGGGTACTACTTAAGTATTTAATGGAGTGGACCAATAGTATGTATCTGCTTAGAGATTTGTAGGGATTATGCACAGTATATTGTATGTGTACTTGTGTTGGTGTCTAGGTCATTTTATAAGAATACGAGGTACAAAGAATGGTGGATTTGCTATAGTGACCCGCACATCAATCTTACTTCTCTTGGTCACATATAATTACAATTTCAACTCAATTTCACACACAATGAACAATATAGAGTGCAACTTTGGCGTTGGATGCACATCCACCTAGAGCATCAACTGGCACCTCCTGCCCAAATAGCAATCCAGGCCGTAGGTCACCTCAAAATAAGTAATACATCAGTGCACATCAAGATAGTCACTTTTATCCTCTGTGCAATTATAGCACTTTCTTGTTAGTCCATCTCCTTTGTCAGAAGCAACTTCCAAAGACCATAAGATGTAGAAAATTCAAGCTTTATTTTTCAATTGATAGAGATCCACAGCCGACGCGCGTTTCGGTCCGTTCGGGCTTTCTCAAGGCTCTATTGCGTCGTATCACATATCATTTTCTTTATTAATGTCAGTTTATTTTTGTAAAAATCACTGGTATATCTTTGTCCGATTTATCTTAGCTTGCAAAGTTATATCAATAACAGGTAGTTCTTCAATCCTTTCCAAGGACGAGGTGTAGCATGTCAATCTTCCAAACAATGATTGATGCTATTATGGAGCCATGATAAGTTCCATTTAGCCTTTAGCTCAATAGACAACCATACACAACGCCATCCCTGCAATCCGGCGGCATGCGCCGGATTGCAGTACTGCAAAGTGTACGGCAAAGTGTATTGGCAAAGTGATAGGAAACGTAGATAGTGCTGGAAGGTTGAATGGAGAAGTGCATGGAACAGACAGAGGGATTCCTAGACTGCATAGGTACTAACTGAGTATTTAAAAGACTGTATCAATGCTATGTAGCTGATTAGAGGTCTGCATGCATAGTGCACAGAATATTGTAGCTGTACTAGTTTACTGGCTAGGCCATTTCTTAGGTACATGTCTAGTATGTACAATAATTTCAGTGCTGCAAAGAAAGTACATGTTGAAATTATAAGTGCTTAGGTATTGCGGATGAGTGAGAGACGTATTGACTTAGACCTAGGTTTACAAAATGTGCACATTAAATGGTTTGCACAGAGAGGATTAATGTGGCACCAATTGATGCCATTGGTTAAATCCTTTTTGCATCTTCAACACCCTGACCTCATAATTGTGCACTGTGGTGGCAATGACCTAAGCACATTGACTGGGGGAAGTCTGGAAATGCTAATAAGGACACCTTTGCAGAATTGATGTTACTTTTCCCCCAAACTGCTTTTGTCTACTCTAACATATGCCAAAGACAGAAGCGGTACTGGTTCAATCAATGTTGTCCACAGATTGAGAAAGCTAGGAAACATGTCAATAAAGCTGTTTCTGCTTATCTCAGAGATTATAGTACGGGGTCCATATACAACAACAATCTGTGTTTTAAGATGGATGGCATCTACAGGAGAGATGGTGTACATTTCACACATGAGGGAAACAGAGTCTTTCCCAACAACTTTAGACTCTGCATAGGCACTTACATGTACATACCAAAATCTCTCAATAAACACAAGGGTTCTTTTTAGAGCGATCCAAGATCCAAACATATAACCTAGATTTATAATAAAAAAATCGTAATTTATTTTTGCTGGGAGTTGCGCACCCAGTGTGTTCACACCAGGGGGCCGCGATGGGAGTCGCGCATCCAGCGGGTTCACACTGGGGGGGTGCGCTGAGTGTCGCAACTCCAAATTTTTTCGTTAAAAAAACCTGGCTCCTACCACTAATTTCTATCCACCCCGGGGACCCCATCCCTCGGGTCCTATACGCAACGGTGGGGACCATGGGGGCAGCCCCAAGGCCCACACGGTCCACCGGCTCCCTGCGTCCTGCGAGAACCGGCATTGCTTTCCCACATGTGGAGCTGCTGACATGCAGCTAACCTTGTGGAAAAGCAATCTGGTTTGGATTTTGGAAGAGAAGGCAGGTTTCCCTGCTCTCTCTTACAAAATCCAAAGCAGAGTTTGCTACAGAAGGGTGGGTGATGTGCTCCCGCCCTACCGTAGCAAACAGCAGTGTCTCGGGGTAGGCACCCCGGGACACTGTAGGAGCCGGTCCTGGTGGGTGGTGGTCCCCAGGGCCATTGAAGGCTCCAGGAGGGGAGCCCAGCAGCCCCCTCACAACATTTGAAAAGCACCGGGGGGTGGCGGTTTCCGGGGCAGTTGTGGGACCGTGTGCCCCCGCAAATATATTAATAAAAACCCCGCGGGTGGCAGTACCCGGGGCTTGGGGGGGCTTGAATGCCCTCCCACGTAAAAAATCAAAGCCCCAGGGGGGCAACCCCGAGGCTGCGAGGGGGTCATGTGCCCCCTGATTATCTTTGTACAAAGCCCCGGGGAGTGGCGGTCCCCAAGGCAGTATGGGGGAATTGGAGACCCCCACATATTTTTTTCTGGCCCCGGGACCTGGCCCACCCGGGGGCTTTATTTAAACGAAGCGCGGAAGCCCGCGCTGCAGCTGGATCCGTGCACCCAGCACGCATTACAGCGTTTTAAGAAAAATAATCTTTTTTGAGCCCTGGGGGTCCTTGTGGGACCCCGTAAGCAGGCCTAGGGGCTCAGGGTGTTTCAACCCGGCCCCCTTTTTTGTTTTGCACCTTTATCTTACTGTTTTCTTGTGCCTCGGTTATACCGAGGCACAAGATGGCTGCCAACAATTCCTGCTTTGTGTGTTGACAGCCAATGCAGCTCGTGATCGGCAGGGTGCGCGGATCCTGATTTGCAGGGTGCGTGGATCCTGCGCGCCTCTATATATCAATATTTTTTTAATTTTGATTTGCTCAGCAACTACTGAATGGATTTACACCTTTTAACAAAATGAGTTCTTTCTGAACCAAGAGCTACTTTTTTGCCAAATTTGGTGTAATTCCGTTCAGCATTTCCGGCTGTAGCCGTGTCTAAAGTTTCCTATGGAAAATAACATGGAGAAAACATGTTTTGGGACCCCCTTTTTTCTCGGCCACCGCTTGCCAAATCACCCCGAAACTTTAAACTAGGAGCGGACTGGAGCGCCTCACGAGTTTTGAAAATTTCGCAAAGATTCGTCAACTGGTGCCAACGTTATTGGCAATTTTCCTATGGGAAATAGGTCCTAACTATAACTACCTACTGGCGACCGCCAGTAGGTAATATATAGGGGTCTTGAGGGAAGACTGGTGTGGCAGAAATCAGCATTTGGTACCATTGAGCCTGTAATTTTCTGGGTACCGCTCCAAGAACTGACTACTTCCCTCCCCGGTATTTCCACTTACCCATGGTGCGACTACATTGCATTATGGGTGTTGAAGTTTTAAGACATGGAGAAAAAAACTGCAACAAGTGAACAATATTGCTTTAAAAGGGAGGAGCGGACTCATTGTGAACTTTCAATCAACAGCAAGACTTACTTGGTGCCAGTTGGATCCGGTGCAGGGCGCTGATGAAGGAAATTGGTCCGAAATGCATTCGCTGCCACCGGTTCGAAATCTGCTGCATTAAAGTCTTTCCAACCAGTCCCCTTGGGGTCCTGCTTCCTTCTTTCAGACGGAATTCATTTTCATGTTTTCTGCGTTGGCCAGCAGCGCAGTTTCAGGACTCCCCGCCACGTTTTAGGGTCCAGGCAACAACTGGCAAGCCTCACGGCGCAAGCTTCTTCTTCGGAAAACAGAGTATCCTGGAACCCGTCCATGAGAAAGGAGGTAAAGCCAGCAGTCGAAAGATTTATCTCTCGTGGGTCACTTGCACTGTGCATTCGAACCCCTGCTTAATTGACTCTTTTCTCTGGTGGCTGTGGCGGTACAGGGGACTCGAGGGAAGACTGGTGTGGCAGAAATCAGCATTTGGTACCATTGAGCCTGTAATTTTCTGGGTACCGCTCCAAGAACTGACTACTTCCCTCCCCGGTATTTCCACTTACCCATGGTGCGACTACATTGCATTATGGGTGTTGAAGTTTTAAGACATGGAGAAAAAAAACTGCAACAAGCAAACAATATTGCTTTAAAAGGGAGGAGCGGACTCATTGTGAACTTTCAATCAACAGCAAAACTTACTTGGTGCCAGTTGGATCCGGTGCAGGGCGCTGATGAAGGAAATTGGTCCGAAATGCATTCACCGCCACCGGTTCGAAATCTGCTGCATTAAAGTCTTTCCAACCCGTCCCCCTGGGGTCCTGCTTCCTTCTTTCAGACGGAATTCATTTTCATATATATATATATATATATATATATATATATATATTCACAGAAAAAACCATAGGTTATAGACCATATATAGTTAGGAATTAGCATTTACAAAACCTTGAAAATTCACTGAAAAAACCATAGGTTATAGACCATATATAGTTAGGAAATAGCATTTAGAAAACCTTATTTTAATCACACAAAACCATTGAAATTCCATATATAGTTAGTTGCACTAACTATATATCGCGCACCTGCAATCCACTGCTGATGATGTCACATATTACATCATTCATGACATGGTCAGTGACATCACTGATGACATCACTGATGACATCTCAAATGACATCACTGATGACATCACTGATGACATCTCATTTGACATTACTGATCACATCACTGATGACATCATTCATGTGATGATACAATGAACCTCTTCAGACTCTAATATAACCTTAGATACACTCAGTGTAAACAGACACTCACAGACTGTCACTCATCCATGGAGTTACTCACACACCTAGTCAGTCTTGCAAAGAATCAATCACACCTCGATTTCCTCAACTATATAGTTATACACACCTTACTTATTGGAACATATAATAACACATATTTACTCTGTTATACAATCCCTGATACAAGTTCACAATAATCCATACAGCCACTCACACATTCACTGGCTCTTATGCACAGTTATTTATATATGTCAACTATCACATGTACTGTGTTTTACATATGTACTTACTTTGACATGTAGCACTGAGATATCCATTCACTCACCAATACACTCATGCACACAGTCAACCGCCCATACAGATGTTTCCACATGCACTTTTGAACCCATACATCTAGTGAATCAACTGCTCACACATCTATGCACAGAGTCATACACCTCCCAGACACCCACACACACACTCAGTCTCCCATACAAATACTT
Organism: Lissotriton helveticus; assembly: GCF_964261635.1. Taxonomy (NCBI): domain Eukaryota; kingdom Metazoa; phylum Chordata; class Amphibia; order Caudata; family Salamandridae; genus Lissotriton; species Lissotriton helveticus. Next base: position 1,430,131,138 of record NC_136065.1, on the reverse strand, counting down.
GGGCAACTAATCAATAACCCATATAGTTAGTCATATAGCTAATGATCAACACATGCATCAGATTACAAAACAACAGACACAATGATGCACAATTTAAAACAGTTTAGTCACTAACCCATGCACTCAGTGAGACACATTTAATCACTCACTTATACAGTCAGTCATGCACCTACTAAATCCTTCATCCAGACACTTATACATCCACTCATTCTTCAATATGTAAGACATATTTTAACTTTACAGAAGCATACAGTCACTGGATGTTGTCATCAGTGATGTCATCAGTGATGTCATTTGAGATGTCATCAGTGATGTCATCAGTGATGTCACTGACCATGTCATGAATGATGTAATATGTGACATCATCAGCAGTGGATTGCAGGTGCGCGATATATAGTTAGTGCAACTAACTATATATGGAATTTCAATGGTTTTGTGTGAGTAAAATAAGGTTTTCTAAATGCTATTTCCTAACTATATATGGTCTATAACCTATGGTTTTTTCAGTGAATTTTCAAGGTTTTGTAAATGCTAATTCCTAACTATATATGGTCTATAACCTATGGTTTTTTCTGTGAATTTCATTGGTTTTTTAACAGCTAATATCTGTAGCTGTAAAATGTATTCTTCTTTAAATCCAAAAATATATTTTATATGTTTATGAATAATTTTTTTTTTAAATATTTTTTTTTCTTCGTTCCCGCTTCGCGAATCGGGAAGCTTCCCGTTAGCTGACCTTGATGCCGCGAAATAGACCGCGAGCCGGTAAACGTTTCTTTACCGCAAGTGCCGCGTTAGAAAACAACATCGTGACGCCTCCCGTCCGCATGACGTTCCACGTTGTCGCTTGATACGTCATATGACGTGCTACGTTAGCAAACTGGTACGCGAAGCGAGTGCCAAAGCGCAGGTTTCTGGAAGCAAACCGGGAGGCCCTGCAAAGCGCTTAACGTAAACACAGCAAGTCATGTGACTTGGTAATAACACTTTTCATTGGTTCATTTCACTTTTGGTTTCCTAATGATGTAAGACTAGGTCATATAATCTAAAATGAACACTTTTGATTGGTTGAGAACTCTTGTTTTTCCCAAATGATGAAAATCCCTCCTTCTTTCCTCACTCTGACTTTCATCATTGTGAGAGAAAGACCCTTTGTGATCACTGAGCAATGGCTTCTTTAGTAGCTTCAGCTGGTGCTTCCCCACCACCTCCACCACATCCAAGGAAGAGTGGACCACCTGCTCAAGTTGTAATTCAACAAGAAGAAGAAGAAGAGGAACAGGAGGACGAGCACGAAGAGAGGCAGTTTTTGCCTGAGCAGCCCAAGACGTCTCACCGGAAAGAAAACTTCATTTGGCAATTTTTTAAAATTCCCAAAGGTCAGAAAAAAGTAAATGCAAGATACGTAACTTGCCTTATATGTCAAGATAGACTGTCCAGAGGGACCGACAAAAAATACAGTTTCGGAAACTACACAATGCATCGCCATATGACTAGGTGGCATCCTAACAACTACAGTGCTGCACAGTTTCGGAACGACCTAGATAATCTCCCTATTATGGCCAGAAGATCTGTTGTACCGGAAGTAACGGGACCAGAGGGCAGGGAGATGGTGCCAAATATACAAATGAGATTTGGTGAAGTAAAACACACCTGCGTATTTTGCGATGGATTCATTTCCTACGGAGAAAGAAGCATCACTCTGATCAACAGAGCTATTGACTATCATATGCAAGTTTGTCCGAAACGCCCAAAATAATAAATACTTCTTTTTTTTGTTTTGTTGCTCCTGTTGAGCCCTTTACAATGAATCGTTTTCATTGCCCCCTCCAAGAAAAACCCAAAAAAATATAAAACTGTTCCGAAAAATTCAAAAACAGTAAAAAAATGTTCAGAAAAATAAAAAAAAAAGTTCTTTTCAGAACTACCTCCCCGTTATTAAAAAATTGGTACAATATTTGGAACTGTGCCAACCTCTATTTCTCTTAGTTCGCTTCCTAGTTCGCTCGCTGGTACGCGAACTGGAAGCGAACCAAAAACAGTAAGTATAAGGGAAGGAAACACACACTTATGTTAAAAGAAAGACAGCTATAGGGGAGTAAACTAGAGATACTATTACCCATAATCCACTACTGATGATGTCACATATTACATCATTCATGACATGCTCAGTGACATCATCAGCAGAGGATTGCGGGTTTTTTGGCAACATGCCTTATCCACGGTTTAATAACGCTGCCTTTTGCTTTATATAAGTTTTCAAATTGTATGAAATATATACCAATAGGTCTTTATGAACCTTTAGGTAGTGCTTTTGTTCATGAGGTCTGGTCGCTTCCATACACATACAGATGTTTCAAAGATGATCAAGAAGTTTATCTGAATGGAGAGGAATGCACTGAGACGCCAGATCATTCACTAATGTGTAGGCACATACAGTTACACGATTCATGCAACAAACACCGACCAAATATGGCTTGCGTGTTGCAAGGCACGCCAGTTCCTGCTATCATCCCCACGTTCAAGTTGTTGGAAAATGGTAGTTATTTGATGCTCAATAATGAAGATTGTTCTGAGTTAATTAAAAAGTATTCCTTTTATCGTAACAGTAAGTGAACGGGTTATTTGCTGCAGAAATGTTCTATTTCCTCCCACACATGAACATAGGGAGTTTTCAATCTGGCCACAAATACCAACCTTGGGACACGTTTCAACGGCATGACAAGAATAAGAGCTCTTTTGTCTCAGAGAGAGGTGGCCTTGAGTTCGGCCCGTGAAACTTTCGTACTTCACATAGCGAACACCCGTACACAGGTTTGCCTTTCAATTTCAGCAACATGTTTCCGACTATCTTTAACGCATCCTCCACAAAATCCCTGGCACACTTTTTTAAAGTTGTTACCAGTGGTCTCGTGACTTCATTTGAGAAAATCTTTGGAGTCATCCCTGCTCCCTTTCATTCCATTTTCTCCACTCTGGTTCGTGGATTGCATTTTTACTTGCATTACCAGCGGACGCTCTTGTGCTTTTTTACATTTTTAAATATGGATGTCCCTCCTATGCAACCTCCGACCCTGCAGCTGCTGACACTGTTCCGCAATCGCATGCTAGAATATTATGGCACAATGCCGTTGGCGATATTAAGCACGGCATATGGATTATCTTTTCGGTTCTCCTACTTCACCTGTGTCCAGCCTGTATTTCACTGCCTGACCTGTGATTTCGATTGGGCCATTGATTTGTGTCTCTGCGGACCGGTTTCTCCTGACGTCGACTTTAATCAGCTGATGACTCCTATCATTACTCACCAGTTGATTTGTCCTGGCGAAAGGATTATGGCTGTGGCATTGATGCATGGACTACTTGGTCCCTGGAATTTACTGGCGGCAGCACAGTCTTTCTTGGAACACAGCTTTCTTGAAAACCCACCGAGCTGTCCTCTGATGGTGATAGAGGATCCGGTGCTGGGAGAGCACGTATGTTCTTTTCCGCTTTTAAATTGGATGGCTGAACTGTTTTCGGATGAAGACGGTGACTTCCTATTGGAGGCTGTTGCAGCTTATTTTGCATACACAGTTATGTCATAGACCTTTTTCATGTTTGATATGCTGAGTACTAGCATTTCATTGACAATTCATTGACTTACTTGTCAAGTTTTTATTATTTACCTTGCCTATTGGCTTAAGACTCGATAAAGTACTTGGCTGTTTTATTTTTCTTTAGCATTGAATTTTCCTAGTTTTTAATGCTTTACCTTGCGGACCGTCCACATATAAACTTGCAATCTGCTCTCATGAGATGGCACTTCTATTATCTTATTCAGTTCGTTTCCGGATCATGAGGAGGTGTCATCTAGGTCCTGGATATCTTTACACCGTGTTAAGTTAGCATGGGCTCATTACCGGTTTAAACGCCATTTTTCCTTTTTTGCAACTTCTGCACACGACACTTAGTTGTTGCTTTAGCTTTCCACCTAGTAGTTCATCGTGGTTTACATGAGAATAATATGTTATTGGTCTACTATCTGCTTTACTTGTTAAACTATATCTGTACAGCGAGTGCTAAAGTTTCAAGAACAACACGATACAGAATTGTTATGAGGTCTGATCTCCACGACTTCATACTCATAACATAAGTGCAACTTCTGCCAATTCTGGGCATGAGGCGGGTTTTATATTGCTTTGCCGAACACACATACACAACAGTTGATGCGGTTCACATGAAGAGAGAGCTGGTGTATGCTGATGTGATTCCTTCAAATCTAAGACACTAAAGTATGGACACGCCCTAAACCAACACAAAGAGACCTTCTTAGCAAATAATATAATATGTGTATTTGGGAGGGTGAGATATAAGCAGCCGCGGGCCGTGGAGGGAGTTACGATGGGGCAGGGAGGCGGGGAGGGGGAGAAGCAGGGTGGAGCCCTCTCTACCTTGCCCCTCCCCCTCCCCGCCCCCGCCTCCCTGCCCCACCGTAACTCCCTCCACGGCCCGCGGCTGCTTATAAGTGTTGCTAACTCTTATTCATTTACAGCATGTTAACATACTGTCACCATTCGCTTTTTATGTACTAGTAACTATGCTGGTAATTTTGCTACTGATAATATGTGTACTTGTATTCTCCACCCTGCTTCTCCCCCTCCCCGCCTCCCTGCCTCACCGTAACTCCCTCCACGGCCCGCGGCTGCTTATAAGTGTTGCTAACTCTTATTCATTTACAGCATGTTAACATACTATCACCATTCACTTTTTATGTACTAGTAACTATGCTGGTAATTTTGCTACTGATAATATGTGTACTTTTATTATCTAAGGTACTACGCCTGAGAAGACGGCATTAGTAAATAAACATTTCAAATACACATGTGTTCTTCTTAACTCCATGTTCTGGTTTCTAAGAAATATATAACGACCGACTGTTCATGAGTTCCACGTATCCTGAGGTACTATAAGTTCATATTCTGGATTGTCTAAACATTGAGAGTTTGTTATATCCAATGTGACACTGTACCTAGCTTGCTAAATAGTTTTTGATTACTAACGTGAGTTTTGGGACACCCTAATTCGCCGAGGTTCCAATCCTCTGTCCACAGTTCTGTGTGAGAACAGAAACCCTGCGACAGGGGCACCCCCGACCCTTGCTGGAGCTTCATCACACTTGCGATACAACTCCAGCAATGCGCCACCTTTACGGCACAGATACATCACGCATCTGTGCTGTTTTTGCCCCATGATGCGCCGCATTGTAAATGCAGCACACCATAGGTGACGGAACAGCGGCACAGAATGACTAACACATCCCTGGTGATGCGCCAGTCATCATAAATCTATCCCTATGCTTCTTATCTTGTTAGAGATGAACCGCCATATGTATCATAAAAGTTATTTGCATTTCCTAAATAGCGAACTTTAAGGAATAAATAGCGATTCTTTACCATTCCTAGTTTGCGATGAGCTATTTGCTAATTAGCCGAATGTAGCCCAATGAAGCCCAATGTAGCCCAATGTAGCCCAAAGATGGCCGCCAGACACACAAAAAAACAAATGTAGCCCAAATATCAGCCAGATGTAGCCCAACTATAGCCCAGTGACAGAATGACCAATCAGCTTCGCAAACCTCCGTTACGCGAAGCGGAGCGCTGTTACAGATATATATCTTTTTTTGAACGTTAATTTCTCAAAATCCACTGGAGCACATATATTGAGACCTAGCAAAGGCACATCGGGCTACCAGTCCCTAATATTTTGCCAAGTTTCGTGCAAATCCATTCAGCCGTTCAATTATTATTTTTATTATTTTTTTTTGCCCCGCGGGGCCCTTTTAAAACCTCCACATCAAACCTAGGGGGTCAGCGAGGATCTACTATGCCCCCTTATAGTTATTTCCCCCTTTGTTTTGACCTCCTCTTGTCTCTCGATCCTACCGAGAGACAAGATGGCGGCCGCTACGGACTGTTTGGAATGTTGACAGACGCCGGAGAACCAATCAGCTTCGCTTCACAAAGCTCCGTTGCGCGAAAAGTCCGCGAACCAGAGCGCTAACCGGTCCGCTGTTACAGATATATATCTTTTTTTAAACGTTAATTTCTCAAAATCCACTGGAGCACATATATTGAGACCTACAAAAGGCACATCGGGCTACCAGTCCCTACAATTTTGCCAAGTTTCGTGCAAATCCATTCAGCCGTTCGGGCTAAAAGTGAGGCCAACCGCCCTATGGAAAACTCAATGTTAAAAACACGTTTTGGGACCCCCCTTTTTTCTCGGCCCCCACTGGACGAACCCCCCCCAAATTTTCAAGGGCTGCTCAGAAACAAAATGTGCCATTTTCCTGAAAATTTCAGCCGATTCCGTCCACAAACGCCAAAGTTATTAGACATAGAATTTTCAAAAAACCCATAGAGAAAAAATCCTAACTATATATACCTACTGGCGACCGCCAGTAGGTAATATATATATATATATATATATATATATATATATATATATATATATATATATATATATATATATATATAGATAGATATATATACATACTTCACAACGGTAACTCCTTTCGAGACACCACAAAGGACACAGCGGGGATCAAGGCAGAAGGCTCGTTTAATGTTACAGCTGTGGCATAATGCATTTCGACAAAAAGTCTTCTTCAGATGCCATTACCAACTCGAAAAAGGAAACACCTTGATTTTAACCTTCCTGGCTTCTCCTATGTCGATGGAGTACAGCTGCCCCCTTTTAAAATACAGTCTCTGTCACATGATCACGTTTAGGAGACTACCACTCCCAGAAGCCATCAAGTTCTAAATTGTCTTCTGTGGGGCTTTCAAACATTTTCGTGCTGTATGTGCCATTTTCGAGGTGAGTGATGTTACCTTCTTAATTTCCTTTTTAGTTGTTAAAACGGTCTGCCTTGGGTCCCCTTTCGCTTGCCTCCAGTCCTTTCCCCTGCAGGGTCACGGAACATCAGATCAGTGTCTGTGTTGCCCCGTCGGATCCGGGTCGCTTTCCGGCAATAACCATATGCTGGGGTCGTCTATGAGGCGGTCTGAGGCAATATCCAATTCTATTGGGAAGCAAACAAACACCAGACTTTCCCTCGGACTCTTCTAAGAGGGTCCTTCTGCAAGCGACTGGTTGCGCGCTAAGATACTTCACAACTGTAACTCGTTTCGAGACACCACAAAGGACACAGCGGGGATCAAGGCAGAAGGCTCGTTTAATGTTACAGCTGTGGCATAATGCATTTCGACAAAAAGTCTTCTTCAGATGCCATTACCAACTCGAAAAAGTAAACACCTTGATTTTAACCTTCCTGGCTCCTCCTATGTCGATGGAGTACAGCTGGCCCCTTTTAAAATACAGTCTCTGTCACATGATCTCGTTTAGGAGACTACCACTCCCAGAAGCCATCAAGTTCTAAATTGTCTTCTGTGGGGCTTTCAAACATTTTCGTGCTGCATGTGCCATTTTCGAGGTGAGTGATGTTACCTTCTTAATTTCCTTTTTAGTTGTTAAAACGGTCTGCCTTGGGTCCCCTTTCGCTTGCCTCCAGTCCTTTCCCCTGCAGGGTCACGGAACATCAGGTCAGTGTCTGTGTTCCCCCGTCAGATCCGGGTCGCTTTCCGGCAATAACCATATGCTGGGGTCGTCTATGAGGCGGTCTGAGGCAATATCCAATTCTATTGGGAAGCAAACAAACACCAGACTTTCCCTCGGACTCTTCTAAGCGGGTCCTTCTGCACGCGACTGGTTGCGCGCTAAGATACTTCACAACGGTAACTCCTTTCGAGACACCACAAAGGACACAGCGGGGATCAAGGCAGAAGGCTTGTTTAATGTTACAGCTGTGGCATAATGCATTTCGACAAAAAGTCTTCTTCAGATGCCATTACCAACTCGAAAAAGGAAACACCTTGATTTTAACCTTCCTGGCTCCTCCTATGTCGATGGAGTACAGCTGGCCCCTTTTAAAATACAGTCCCTGTCACATGATCTCGTTTAGGAGACTACCACTCCCAGAAGCCATCAAGTTCTAAATTGTCTTCTGTGGGGCTTTCAAACATTTTCGTGCTGTATGTGCCATTTTCGAGGTGAGTGATGTTACCTTCTTAATTTCCTTTTTAGTTGTTAAAACGGTCTGCCTTGGGTCCCCTTTCGCTTGCCTCCAGTCCTTTCCCCTGCAGGGTCACGGAACATCAGGTCAGTGTCTGTGTTCCCCCGTCAGATCCAGGTCGCTTTCCGGCAATAACCATATGCTGGGGTCGTCTATGAAGCGGTCTGAGGCAATATCCAATTCTATTGGGAAGCAAAAAAACACCAGACTATATATATAACGCTCGAATCCCTCCACGTCGGGAAAGAAAAAACAGCACTCCGGTGGTGACAAGCAATCCAGCGAGTTTTATTATTCGCAGCAAACAAACGTTTCGGCTACTGCCTTCGTCAGTGTTTCGACCAGCAAAAACATGGTTCTGGTTTAATAAAAGTATTGTGTGCGAGAGTAAACATCAACAAGGGGCCAGCCCTACCAACGCCAAGACGGACGCCATCTTGGAATGGGTTCCTAATATAGGAACTGATGCAAGATCATACCATGAATCGGCAAACATGCATACAGAATGGGCGAAAAACAATCAAATATGTATGTAAACATAAACATGATAGAGCCGTGGATCGGCCATTGCCCCTTCAGAGGGAGATGTATATCAAGCAACAAACATATACATTTAAATATTCACATTTCTGTTATTTTGAACCATGAGCATATGTTTGGCGTAATTCATGTAACTACAATTCACTGTAATTTATGACAGCAAGAATTCAGTTAGTTCATGATGATAACAGTTTGAACAGACCATTGTAGGAAGTGAAATAGTGAAACAATCATCAGAACAGCACAGACAGTCAAACGTCTATCTAATAAGGAACTGGAGACACTAAATATTCCAAATACTTAAATGAAAATATGGTCTTCATAATAAATTTCAGGCACAGTTCATAGAAGTCCATAGTCTATAATCAATAGATAATGTAGTCCATTTGGAAACCGAAGTTATATACAGAAAGGACTTCAAAAGGAAAAAGCAAAAGCGATCCGAAAAGCTCATGTTCAATATCAGCAGATCACCCATTCAAAGAAATACTAATATACAATTCTAGGCAAAGACATAATCATGTGTATAGACAAAGTCCATCTCCTGCCCACAGTTGTAGAAATCAAATCAGTAGCAATGGCAACAGGACTTGTGTATGGTAGTGGATAATCCCCCACACATCATTTCAGAAAAGACATTTAGATGTTAGCATTTCATTTTCCGAGATGAACTACCATATCCTCCCCGCTATTCATTCCCTTAGGGTACTTCGTGGACAGATCGATAATATACCTGGATTCGAGACGTCTCAACCTTCTTAGTCTGTCCCCGCCCCGTGGATTGTATGGAACATGGTCTAGCCCGAAGAAGCGTAGTTTATTCCTGTCTTTATTGTGATGTTCCGCAAAGTGCCATGCTACTGGGTAAGAGGGATCTACTTTATCTATAGCCCTGAGGTGCTCCAACACTCTTAGCTTGAGCTGATTGATAGTACTCCCTATGTACCTCAAGCCGCATGGACAAACCAAGCAGTATACGGCATATGTGGTACTGCAGGTAATAAATGTATGGATCTTATTTGTTCTACCTGCATCAGGGATATCATAGTGGAGAACCCTCCGACTTTTCGCACAAGCTTTGCATTTCCCGCAGGGGAAGAACCCGCTCATTTCTTTCAAGGTATTAGACTGGGGGGTAAGGGGTTGCAGATGGCTATGCACCAACATGTCACCCAGGGACTTGTCCTTATTAAAGGGCACTAATGGGTATGGTGGCATATCTTCTTTTAACACTTCATCTGTAAGCAAGATGTGCCAATTTTTGCGCATCATTGCTTTCAGTCTCTCAGCCCCAGCGGAATATGGTGTAATCATCCTAAATACAATTTTTGTCATTGGTATTAGTCCCACCTAGTTTCTTTTTAAGCAGGTCTTTCCTAGGGATCTTTTTCACTTTCTTTAATCTGTTTTGCAGAAGTGGCTCATCATACCCTCTAAGGCGAAAGCGGGCTAGGCAATCCGAGGCAGCCGCCTCGAATTCCGTATCTTGGGTGCTATTTCTCTTAATCCTCAAGAGTTCCCCATAGGGGATACTCTTGATCAGTTTAGGTGGATGTGCACTTGTTGCAAAGAGAATAGAGTTCCCCGCTGTCTCCTTACGGTGCAGCGAGGTCTGGACATGGCCCCCCTCAATGTACACCCGTAGGTCCAAGTAGTTGGCTGCCACCCCGCTAATTGTTCCTGATAGGTGCACATTGTAGATGTTATCATTAAGGAAATCGATGTATTTTTCTGCCATGTCCTTGGTCCCTTGCCACACGATGAACAAGTCATCTATGTAGCGGTACCAGTATACCACCTTCCCGCTTTCATGTCCCTCTTGGTAGGTCCTGGGCACCCGCTCCTCCCACCAGCCAACGAACAAGTTTGCATAGCTGGGGGCGAAGCAGGTGCCCATCGCCGTACCAGAGGTCTGCCTGTAAAGCCTATCCTCAAACCAAAAAAATTTGTGAGTTAAGCAAAATTGCACAAATTCCATCAGCATAGTATTGTGTTGTGCAAAACGGATTGCAAAAAACAAGAACAATGGAGAAAGGAGGAACAAATACTAGGCTCTTTAAAAATAGGAGACTACTAATTCACCCATTTTATGCCAAATATGCATTATGAAATTAATCAAACATTCTGTACTTCATCACTCATACACGGGGACATGATTACACATTTTTATTTTTTGTAATCAGCATAAACTATTTTTCTCTTATTTCTTATTCTCTTTTTTGTCTTACAAAACAAAAAATGTTAAGTCAACGCTTAATACATCATACAACACTATATACATGTCTATATACACACCTATGTACAACAAAAAGCAACACAAACAATTTTGACAAAAATAAATGGGACGCAAAACAAAAAACTAAATCGTTTTTCACCCTCAAAGAACAAATGTAGCAACAGCTAAGTGCCCTCCTATTAACTCTAGGGGGTGCACTAGGAGGTAGTCCGACACCACTGGTTCAGTGCACAGATTTGCAGAACCTAAATCCAAAAGAGTGTATCAAGGCATTAATTTCCAAAATTAATTTTCATATAAAGACTCCTCCGTATGGAAAATGTCGACGCGGTCGCGTTTCGACCTTGCAATAGGTCTGGCCTCTTCAGGACAGGGCGATAAACAACCCATGTGGTCCGGGTCCTGTTACTTACAAACAAGCTCAATCCGGCAGCGGCAGGAGAACAATCATTTAGGGTACAATCACTATTTCTTGTGACTCCCTGGGAGCCTTGTGTCTTCATTCGCATCCAAATTCGTCTTTTCTACACGCTGTCAACTTTCCAAGGGTCATTTACCTCCGCTGTACGTGATGTTCCTTTACTCTACAACACACGGGGCCGCCATCATGGTCGGGAAAAAAACTGGACACACACACGCGACTGAACTTCCTCTATGATTGGACGTTTGCCTAAGTAATGTTCCATGGCAGTCAGTCCGTGGGTATGGTCAATGATGGTATAAAGACTGGTGATATCCATCACCAGAAGTAGATAATCCGGTTGCCAGTCCATTTCAGCCACTTTATTCAAAAAGTCCTTAGTGTCCTAGACATAAAACTCCAAATTCATAACAAGGGGAAAGACGTAATTATCCACAAATTTTGACATATTTTCTGGCAATCCACCGATAGATGCCACAATGGGACGGCCAGGGGTGGAGATATTGTTTTTGTGCAGCTTAGGCAGATGATAAAATGTTGGCGTCATTGGGTTGTTGCTGCGTAGGAAAATGTGTTCATCCTTTCCTAGCATCGAAAGGTGGTACCATTTCAAGATCAGATCATCATACTTCCTGATGCTAGCTTCATATACTTCCTTTGTGGTGATGACATAGTACTTAGTATCAGAGAGTTGCCTCATGGCTTCTTGGTGATAGTATTCCCTTGTCATTATAACGACACTCCCCCCCTTATCCGAGGGTTTAATGATGATTTTCTTGTCGTCTAATAATTCTTGTAGGGCTTTCTTTTGAGGTACAGTGATGTTACCAGTATTCGTGTGAATAACCTTTCTTTGCTTTACCAGTTCCATGGTCATGGCCTCTGAGAAAGCGTCAATGGCGTCCCAAGGTGATTGTGGGATGAACGTAGAAAGAGGTTTAAAATGACTGCCGTCTCTTTCTTGTTCGATTCCCTGTATAGCTGCCCGTTGCACCATATTCATGCCAGCAGTGTCGACATGCTCCGTCTCAGTTCTTAAAGCATCCATTGCTTCAATGCAAGGCAAGTCTCTCCCTACCAGGATGTCAGTGGCCGTCAACCTGATACCGGGTTTCAGTGGTCCCTTGGTATGTGGTCTTAATTTGAAATGTTTATGTAACTTCAGTTTTCTAGTAAACCTGAAAAGGTCGATTTTTGTTTGCGTAAATTCGAGGTCGGTGTTCGGACAGAAGGTGAGTCCCAGGCTCAGGAGTTCATGTTGTTCCTTGGTAAGACTTTTGTTTGTAAGATTGACCACCGTAAGGTTGATTGTCTCTGGTTGGTCAATATTTCTTACTTCCTTTTGTTGTGGCCTGTCTGGGTCTGGGGTTTTGTTTTGCCCCTCCCTCTTCCTTTTGCCGCCTCCCCCAGATCTCCTGGTTCTCCTTCGTCTTGTCGTTCTGTGGGCTTGTTCTTTCCGCCTCTCAGCCAGCTTTGGCGTATTAGTTGAAACTCGGTGTGAAAAGGGACAGCGATTCTTCTGCGCTCGTTCCCTTGATCTCGTTGTTCATCACCTGATTAATCGGCAGTTACTTCGGATTCTGAAGTTGGTGCACTCGAACCTGGTGTAGCTGTAGTCCCTTGGTTCATTGCTTTTCTTGGTGCATCATACTTTTTGGCGAACGTTAGGACCCTGCCCTGGCGATAATCGTTCTCATCGCGCTCAAACTTCTCCTGTTTGCGCGCCATTATCTTTTGTTGATATCTAACCAGGCGTTTTTTCATGGCTTCTTTGAGTTCATGTATTATGGCTGTGTCTTCCTCTTTATCAATGATTTCTTCCAGGGATTTCATTTCAGCCAATGCCTTGTCCCTGTCACTCCAAGCGTATTTTACTAGGAGCTTAAGAATGCCCTCACAATACGCTTGTGTTTCTTCATGCCAATCCGTTAGTAGTTGGGGGTCTGGATGCTCGTAAGATGGTACAGTGTACACCCTTAATCCCCTCGGTACCATTTTCTCGTCAATATAGCTGCTGAGGCTAGTAGCCTCCCACCACTTGCGAATTTCTCGCTCATGTAGCTTTTCAAGTTTATGCATTGTTTCATTTAATTTGTCAGTTCCAGTCCCCACAGCTGAAGACGAGGCTGTCGCTGTAGATGATTTATCACGTTTTTTGAAAATATCTTGTGCAAAGGCACGTCGTTCCTCTTCGCCAAACATATTAGTATTCATGATACAAATTGGTCGGTATCACTTTTTCTTTTTGGTGCGTAGCGCTCGTGACCAGCTTGGTCGAGCCTCGCTGAGCCTGCCACCCTCCTGGACGCTCTGCCGTTACAGATGCAAAGGAGAAAGAAAGGGCTCACCAATGAGACGTGTTACCACAGCTCCCATCCGGCGCGAAGAGAGACTTTCTATATATATATATTTTTTTTCATACAATTCCGTTGCCTCCAGGATGCCTCCACATACGGGCACAGACCATTCTGTAAGTGCATAGATTTTGTTTATTGCATCGTCACCGTTATGCGTTTCTGCCCCAACGAGCCTTGATCACATGAACACATATATGTAAGTATATATTTATATATATTTTTTGTTGTTCATTTATAAAAAAATTTAAGTGACTTATTTAACAGATGGGGAGATGTAGTGTCTTGTGATATTTTATAAGGGAAATCCGTGAGCTTCTAACAGACACTGTAGAGCTGTGACGTAGGTGTCAGAGGGCAATGCCATGAATGTTTGTTTTAGAATGTTGAGTTCACAGTTACACATGTGTGGCGTGGGCATTGGAGGGTACCCTGATTGGGAAGATGCTACAACCAGGTGCTGACGTCTTCAGTACATAGCTTTAGTAAAGAAAACACTCGTCCCCCGGCTGAGACAAGAACAGTTATTGCACAGTACCACTAGGATGTTACTGCCATGTGCACACAGAGGACCCACTTCTGCATTTTGGTGCCTCTGTTACTGATGTCCCTGACAGGGTGCAGGTTACTGGCATAAAGGAAAGTACATGCTGCTCTCTCTCTGCACTCTATCTGGCTGGCGTGTTCATCATCACAACAGAGCACTCTCTGTCTGCGAAGGGGAGCTTCACTTGTGAAGTGCATTATGCTTCAAGCAAGTGCTTTTTGTTTTGTTCCTGGTCTGTCAGTATCCACTCACGAGCAGGGGTTGTTAGAGTTCATGTCTCATTTTCAAATGAGCTGGTTGTGTTAACAAAATGAGCTGGTTGTGTTAACAATGAAGTCTTATTTGAGGCACTACATTCACACATTTAAGGGTAGATTACCTCTGTAACTGCCTTCCCACCTTCTGGCTACTTTCCCACACACACTGGCACTCTTCCACCACTAGGCATACCCCACCCCCCCATTAACACCCTTGTTTCTCTAACGAGAACCATACCGTAGTAAATCCTGTTGAAATCTAGAGAGTCTCAATGAAACAACTCTCTGAAGTTAAGCAGATGTCGTAGGGCTATAAAACGCTTTTAGGCATAATCCTAAAAGAGGTATTGCTGTACCATTGTCTCCTCAGCAAAGAACATACATCAAATGTCTAACTCTGATGTTCCTTTCAAAGGGAGAAGGATACTAATGAAGCTCTATGTTTTGATGGGATTAGCCATCATAAAACACACATAAGATGTAAGTTGAATGAAAGGTGCATAGAGGGAGTAAACAACTTACTACTAGTCCCTTTCAGCAGTAAGAGGTTGTGAATATCAGGGCTATTAGGTCATTGCATGCCAGTGCTATTTATGACGCTATTGAATCATAAAAGTCTGAGTCATTCCACGTCAGAATCAAATGTCAGCTGAAGTTCTCAGTTGCATTTTTTCAAACAGCTGCATTGAGTTGCTGTTCTCTGTAAGGGTGGGGAACAAACTCATGGTAGCATGCAGTATCTATCTTGGATTAACCAATCACATCTGTCCCCACTGAGGTCAAGGGGACAGAAATCACCGCAAAAAATGCCACGCAGCTTACAGCAAAGTCCTACTCATTTTTGTTATTAACAGCTGAATATTATTGACTGGATACTCGACGATAACAGTAATACAAAAGAAAGTCTTTGAGAGTTATCGGCTTAGGAAAATCCACCATAAATGAGATGTGTCCAGTGACCTGCTTTAAGGAATATGTTAAAGACTTCCATAGAATACAGGGAATTTGATGCAAGTTTGCCTCATGCTCCATCTCATAACGTTCAATACAAACGAAGAATCATGGGCATTCACACAAATATTTATCAACAGAGAGGGAAAAGTGGTGGGGCTTTTATGGAGGTCCAGCGTACTTGCCTAGGTACGCATTTCCTAGGTGAAATATTGGTCACCGAAAACCACCTAGACAAGTGTGTCCGGTGGAGTAGGTAAGACAGGGGTCATAAAAGGAGAGGAGGAGGGGAATTCCTCCTTTTGGAACTAGGGCTCACACACACCCAGCAAGCTAGGTGTCATGCTTCATCATTTGAGCCTGCTCCTCTTTGGGCCGGCGCTGCAATGCCCAACGGGGACCCTTAAAGGGGTTCTTTATCGGAGATCGTTTGTACCTTGCCATAAGGGTGCAGTGGGGGTGAGGGGGCCTAGTCAAATGTAGATGTAAGTGCAGTGTATTAAAATAGGTTAAGGATTCCTCTGCAAAACTTTATTCTGTTGGGTACCTTACCTAAATAAAAATAGAGAAGATTACCTTCCTGAGAAGCAGCAGTAGGGGTAGGTTGTTGGATCGGTTCTGATTGTGGAACAGTGACACTACTGTTTGCGTGTCTCTTTAACCGCTGCACTAGACGAGGCCAGAAGACACACTACTTCAGGCGGTCTCCACCACCTAGGAGGATTCCCATAGGCGTTTGATAGTGGCAAGCAAAATAAGTATACTTACCACTCCTTTTTGTAGATAATTTCCTTTTTCACGAATTGTTTTCCTTTTCTCACGGTCCTGAAGAATTGCCAATGATCTTACATAGACAACCACTAGGCGAGAAACATGTCGACCATCAAGGAGTAGAGTAGATTTTCTTACACCTAGCTTACAGAACACACTACCCTCATAGCTATGAGCTGGGACATCTTAATAGAAACCTTCAAAACATTATATATCTCTATTTTTATTTAGGTAAGGTACCCAACAGAATAAAGTTTTGCAGAGGAATCCTTAACCTATTTTAATACACTGCACTTACATCTACATCTGACTAGGGGAGGACGAAAAGTGATCCTCTGAGTACACTAGGTTCCTTCTTGAGAAAAGGGTCCTCAAAGCCATTGGCATGAGGTTATATATACCAAGTCGGAACGCCCTTTTAGAGGTCCTACCCTTTCAATTGGAATTTGTTAAATGTTCATGGTAGACATAAACAGTTTTTAGTCCTTGCAGCATGTCAAACATGCCACTGACCTGCCAGGAAAATGAAAAGAGGTAAATTACTTTTAATGCAATGGTAGAGAAAACATGTGTAGGAAGCAGAGAAAGGAAAAGGGTATATCTTCCTGCAGAAAAAAAGCAACGCAGAAAGCAGCAGGTGTTCCAGTCCTCGGTTGTATAAGGACAGCAAGGCAATTAAAGAGATTCGCAACAAATACTGGCACATTCCACAACATGATCCTGCTTTTTGAACAACAAACTGGGAAACTGTCCAGATTTCAACTCGAGGTCGTCTAAAAACATTTGAGACAAGCTGTCTTTCATTAAAGCAACCTTTTTCAACATGATCAACAAATAATTAATTGGTTATCTAATATGCCATATTGTCATTTTTAAAGTTGTAATTGCTGATCTGTAGATAAATATTCAGTGGGAAAAAGTCACTGTGTACCAGAAAAACCTTGGTTTGTGTAGGTAGAATCACGATGCCAAAAACTGTAAAACCAGTCATCTGGTCAACAGGGTCAAAGTGAGTTAGCGACAACATCATACAAGGATTCAGTGAATAAGTGGAAGATGAGAGCTGGTGAGAAGTTTTGTTAAAAATACTGATGGCCCTCCCCTCGCAAGCCAATGACAAGTAAAACGTGCAAAAAAGCTTTGGAAAGCTACTTGAATTCGCTTAATGTACAAATTCGCAGTGGCGGCCCCTCCATTAGGTCAGAGGAGCACCACCCTCCTTGCCACCACCCCCAAATAAAAACTATAATAGAACGGGGTTTAACCCCTTTTTCTTATAATTTTATTTTAATCCCCCTGGACCCGCTACTAGGACTCTGACAAGTCTTGGGGGCGGGTCCAGGAGGATGACACTGCTGGTGGGGGAGTGGTAGTGCACTGTCACAGTGTGCAGCGCATGACGGTTTGGCCAGCCGTCTCATGCACATTGAAGCTCTCTCCAGCCCTAGCTGCATTGCTGGGGCTGGAAAGAGTAGGCACAGGCTCCCAGTCTGCATGGGAGCACAAGTTGACTGCACTCATTCCAATCCTGTTGCAGTGCAGTCTGGGAGTCTGTGTCAAGAAGAAGGAGAAGGAAGAGTGCAATGTGGCAGCAGGTGGAGTTCAGGTACGTTGTTTTTTCTTTTTCTTTTTTTGTCCCTGAAACCCTGCCTCATCCCTACCTTCCTCCTATGCCCCGCCCAGCCACCTTGGCAAGGGACAGGCCACTACTGCGACTTCATACTCATTATTATTAGAACATTGAAATGTTGGGAGCTCCATTGAAAACAATGGAGTGCTCTGGGCTTCTAATGTCCGGTAGAAGCCCAAAACTCCAACATTCCAATGTTTGTTCACAGCTGTTGCTGTAAACAAAAGGCCTCACAAAGCCTGAGGGGATTTAAATCCCCTTGGGCTCCGTGAGGCCTTTGTTTTACAAATTAGAACATTCTGTCCTCTTGGGGCAGAATGCTCTAATAACCTTTGAGCCCTCCCTGGCGTTCTCTACAGGCAATTAAAGGCCCGCACCCTTTTTAAAGGCCCGAGCCGATGCTGTAGCAGGCCTTTAATGGCCTGTAGAGCCCGCTGCGGTGGACTATAGGCTATAGTATAAGATATGTATTTAAGTTAGACAATTTGATCAGAATTTATTTGAAAGCCAGTGATATTTTTATCAAGTTAATATTTATTGAACATGATTAAACCATTCTTAACCAGCCAATTGAAACATGCAAGCCTCCATGTGTTTTGCCCCTTGTGAGGCATGCAGGCCTGGAGCTTTTTCAAGGCTGTATATAGTTACTTAAATAATTTTTAAATAAAGCAAACACAAGGCGATGATGAACAGAGTGCTGAAACTTTTCGAAAACTCACCCTCAGTCACAGATCTGAGTTGAATCCATCATCGTTCTTTCGCTCACTTCGCCGCCCCAGTTCAGGCACAGCTATATGCAAATCAGTCTTGACCCTGTGCCTCATGGGAACAGTCCAGCCCAAACTGCCAAGCCATGTCTTCCCTGGACTGGAAACAAGCATCATGGGACCGGTTTTGAGGTACCACCCTTCATCAGCCAGACTAGCGTGAATCCAGTGGCAATGTGAGCAAGAGAGTCATGTCTGGGCATACCCTGCCAACTTAGGGCGTACAAGCAAACATAAGAAGATGGATGACGGAGTGCTGAAACTTTTCAAACACTCACCCCCAGTCACAGATCTGAGTTGAATCCATCTTCGTTCTTGAGCTCACTTCACCTCCCCAGTTTAGACACAGCTATATGCAAATCAGTCTTAACCCTGTGCCTCATGGGAACAGTCCAGCCCTGACGGCCAAGCCGTGTCTTCCCTGGACTGGAAACAAGCATCATGGGACCGGTTTCAGTGTACCACCCCTCATCAGCCAGGTTAGCTTGAATCCAGTGGCAAAGTGAGTGAGGGACCCTAGTCTGGGCATACCCTGCCAACGTAGGGCAAACAAAGCAAACAGAAGGAGACATATCATAAAAAACACAAGTGAAATTCTAAGAAATAAATATAAGGAATGTTCAAGGAAAAATTGAAAGACAAAAAGGGAACAAACAACATTACCATTAATATTCATTCTTTGAAAATAATGCAAAATACAAATTGTACAATTATCAGTGTGGTGTTTACTCCATGAGATTCCTACAACTGACCACGCCAGCAGTACACCAAAGTTGATTGGGAGAAGGATGCAGTCCATTTATAAAGTATTTGATGGGGTGCCTGGGTAGGTCATGGTGAGGAGCCAAAACAAATTGAAAAAGGTGCTAAGAAATACGTACATTTTTGTCTACTAAATGCTATTGCTATAAAGATTAAGAGAAAAGTGGGGAATGATCATCTTCTGTTTTATTATACCTAAGATATTAAATTATCAGTGTTTGAGATTGTTCAAAATCCTGTCCATCAATTGCTCTTTTTGTATTTTTCACCCGAGTGGGACGGGTATGCCCAAACGTGGGTCATGTGCTTTCCATGCCAATCAAGCTAGCCTGGCTGATGAGGATGGTTGTTTCCGGTCCGGGGAGGTCCTGGCTTGGCAGTTCGATCTGGACTGTTCCCATTGGGAACAGGGTAAAGACTGATTTGCATATGGCTGGGTTTATACTGGAATGGAATGGGGAGCAAACAAACGTTGGATTAAGGCCTAGATCTCTGTACTGGGGTGAATGTTTCACAGTGTTCAATATTCTATTAATCAAACTTTCCTTTTGCTTAAAGCCATCAAGGGCAGAAGAAAAGGTAAGGTGATTCAAACATAAAGAAACTTCTATGTCTTAGAGGTTTGTCTATGACAACATGGAAACAGGTTTGTTTTAGGACAGTGATTCAGTCTAGAATTGGAAAGGGGAGAATGCAGAAATATGCTATAGTAATCATACCCTAAGTCCTGTAGCTTCTTGCCAGGAAAGCGAGTAATGCTAAGAAAGAGATCAAGAAGGCTAGAGGTAGTAACAAAGGCAACACCCTAGTGGCATGAGATAGAATGAGAGTGTGTGCGCGCTTACCTGTAGATCACTTGAAGAACAGGGTGACTACTCTCTGTGGTCCATTCAATACTATTAGTATAGTATCCAAAAAGAGGGAAGAAAAGCTAAACATGCCTTCATACGGCTAACCGTGGCTGGTCTGTGGTAGCTTGGCACAAGCAAAAAGGCAATATTCCCAAAAATGCATATGTTTTACGCCTAACAAATAAAACATATTTCAGTATAACCAAAAAAGTAGAAACTCCGATTTCAATGGTAAGTTTAAGTAAAAAGATGAATGTTCAATTAGAAAAACTTCACACAAAAAAATGGTCAAAAGTTATGGGAAAACATCACCTAGCAACGTCAGTGGAAAAAGGAAATGGTTATTTACTCGCCCACTGGCCTTATAATGCATAACCTGTGCTAATTACCTTCTCTGTTGTTTAGCTAACTACGTCCTAAATAGCAGAGATGATGTTCAATTTGAGTGGTGGCTGGATAAATAGTGTGAAGGAGGTCTTTGTTTGCCAGGGTGTTAAGAAAAAAGTCAGAACAATCAACGGTAGGGTGGTAACCATCTCTTAATAGGGTTGCAACATGTGTGAGGCATTTAAATATAAGTGCATATATAAATATACAATTTTTTTAATGTTAAGTGCAGGAATTAATATAAGCTGTTTACAGTAATATTAATTTTGAATACAATGATTTATGTTATTCTAATATTCATGGCATACAGATATTTTGCACTGCAGTCTAGGACTGTTTGGATGCCTGCAAAGAATAATTAGTATGGTTTTAAAACAGATTATATTCATTTTATTTTCACTCATGAAAACACGTTGTTTTTTAATGTGCATGATCCTCCTTTGATGATTTTTGAGGACTGGGCTCTTTTTGGGCTTCATATAAAAGGAATTGTGTTAGCTTTAGACTTCTTTTTGAGGGCAGTTCAAACCTGGCAATACAGAAGCACTTGACAAGTAGCATCAAACATGGAGTGCAGACAGGAGATATCTGGGTCCCAAAGGGAGGCACATATACATTTTACCACTGATGCCTAATGGCACAGTGCTTTAGGACACTTAAAGGAAGTAAAGTAAGTGAGACACAGTAATGGGGCATCTGTGGAATAGGCAAATGAAAGCAGGAGACAGGTAAGTAATGCATCTGGATAATTCAAAGGAGTAGTTCACTTCAATCTGCTGCCTTGTTCATAGTAGTCACCCAGCAGAGTGGGTTTCAGCATAGATGCTTATTGGCCCCATGCCATGAGTGGCCCCTACGCCACACTGACATCTGCACAATATATCTTGTGAATGGTAGTTTCATTTTTACCATGCAAAGCAGTATTATAAGTGGACAAGGTGCTGCCTCTACTGAGCCCTATTTCTGTCCTTGATAATGCCGTCTCAGCTAACTAAATCTTTGATCCCCCCTCAAACAAATCTGGGTGACAGGATTGGAGGCTTTACTTGACTCAAGGAATTGTGTAGGGGCTGCAGAAGGAAAGAGTAGGACCTGTAGGAGGAGGATGGTGACAAGCAGGAGAGAAGACTGGTGAACCATAAGGTGGACCACCAAGAGGGCTGAGACTACTAGAGCCACGAGAAGCAGGGAAAGAAAAACAAGGTCCTGAAATACCTAATCTATGAGGACCAGTATTACCAATGCCAGAGAAAAACAAGAACAATTAGATGATAAGGAACAGGACAAGACAAAACAGGGCTATGGGTACCATGACCAGAGTGAGAAGGATCAGCATAGCCAGGAGGATGTGGAATAGGGGGATGTAGGCCCAGTGTTTAGGGGGCACGAAGAAACAGAAGCACCAGAGTTAGAAGGGTCAGAAGGCCCTGGACCATAATGATGAGGTGAGCCTGAAAGCACCAACCAGAACCAGAGGAATGAGGATGACCGGGATCAGGAGCAGCGGACCCAGGTTTACAGACCAAAGAGGAACAGTACCAGGAGACCAATGGAAAGAAGGGCCAGAGACAGGAGGGCCAAGACCACAGAGGCCAGGTCAAGAAGGCCCAGGGGGCAACAAGTGAAGGGGCCATTTGCATAGAAGACCACAACCAGAAAGGACCTGGGCTAGCAGGACCTGGAGACCCTAGGTTAGAATGGCTGGGTTGGATATAAAGGACCAGGAAGACTAGACCCAGTGGGACCAGGATCAGCAATTCCATGACCGTCAAAATCATGGTAATCCTAATCCAGAGTGACAATGACTATATGACCCAGGCTGACCCACAGCATGGGAACTAGGAGGATCCATGCCTGTGGGATGAGGAAGACAAGAAGAACCATTACTAGTAAAACCATGAGAGAGGGGGCCAGGGTCAGATTAGCAAGGTGGATCAGACGGACCAGGAGGACTTGTAGGATTAATATTGAGCAGGTGGACGGCGTGACTGGGTGGGCTAGGGAAATCAGGGTCAGTGTAACCATGACCAGATACATGAGGACCAAACAAAAAAGTACCAGACCTAAGACCAGGACTACATGAGCAAGGGGAACCAGGAGCAGACTGAATAGAAACAGCCAAACCAGGGGACTAGATAAACCAGGATGAGAAGTAGTGTGAGGGGTGAAACAGGAGAACCAGGATACAAAAGACTATGTGGATGACTACATGAGAATGATGGGCAGACAAACCAAGAAGTACAGGGTTAGTAAGTTCTAATGCTAGCTATGAGGGTAAGAAGCAGGAGGACTAGGGCCAGGAGAATAAATACCAGTTTGGAGAGCACTACAAAGATCAGGACCTGGAGGGAAATGGCCATAAGTACCAGGAAACCAGCATAAGTTTGACAAGGACTAGGAAGATCAAGGGGACCAGTAATAAAGGCCCCCAGTAGACCAGAGCAAGGAGGTCTAGGTGAACTAATAGGGTCATGATCATGCCAGGGCTAAGAGGGCAATAAAGATTCGGACCTAGGGGACCATGACTTGGATTGCCCAGTGGGGCAGAACAAGGGGACTGTACAGTGGTGGCCGGGAAGACCAGGACCAAAATGACCAGGCTCGGGAAGATATGAACAAGGAGAACCTGGCTCAAGAGGGCCAATATCAATGGCTGAAGTACCAGGAGGACTAAAAAGACAAGAAAACCTAAATCAGGAGGACAAGGACTAAGAGGGTCAGGACACAAGAGGACAGATGGACAAGGAACTGCAGAACCAGGGCTAAGAGGTTCAGGGTAAAGAGAACCAGTACAAGGTGACCAGGGCAAAGAGGACCAGAAAGTAACAAAGCAAGATAGGCCAAGGCCAGAGGAACCAAGAAGGGCCAGGATGGCCAAAGAGCAAGAAGGACCAATATGTCCAGTACCAAGGAGGCTAAGGATGTGAGTGTTGGTGAGCCAGATCTTAGAAAACGTAGCCCAGACAAAGAGGCTTCAGACTAACGGGTAGATAATCTTGAGAAGGACAGGAACTATGAAAAATAAGAATAGACTGATCATGGCCAGGAGTGCCAGAGAGGTGAGATTAGGGACACCGGCAACCAGAACAAAAAGTTCGGAGAGTACCAGGAAACAAAGAACTGGGGGGCAGGAAGACCAGTGCATAGAAGATCTGGACCTTGTGTACCAGGACCAGGAGGTCAAGAGTGAGAGGAAAAGGAGGATCCGGACCAGTGAGATCAGGACATGGGTGACCACATTCTGAAGTTCCATGGCACAGAGCTAGGAACAAGATGGCCAGGAAGATGAAGGACAGGATTGCCAGTAGCAAGTCAACATGAGCAAGTTGGACCATGATCAGTTGGTGTGAAAGCATAAGGACAAAGAGCAGGATGATCAGGACCAGATCCTTGAAGACTAGGAATACTAGGAGCATGAGGATTATGGACAATAGGACCAGGGGACCAGAATAAGCAAACAAGACGAGGAACCAGTACCAAGAATACCAGTAAGAGCTGAGCCAGGAAGACCGGGACCAGAGCAAGGAGGATTACAAGGATGAACACTAAGAGGATCAGGAACAGGCCTAGAAATGCCAGGTGAACCATGGCCATAGAATCAGGACCCAGAATAGCACTTGAAAGAAAGACCAGGACCATGGTATGAAGACCAAGAGGACTAGAACAGTCAGAGCCAGGAAGACAAAGATGACTGAACTTGGACATCCAGGACCAGGACCAGGACCAAAATGATAAGGCTCAGAATATGCAGAGAGCCAGGATCAAGAGGGCTCAGATCATATGGGCAGTGCCAGAAGAGCCAGAAGGATAAGGCATAGGGCCAGGAGGACAAGGATGATCCAACCTAGGAAGTCAAGAGCTAATAGGGTAAAGCCTAGAAGGGCCGTGGGTCAAGGGGCCAGGTAGACCGAGGGGATCAGCAGGACCAGGAACCTATGTCCTAGGAATCAGATGAGCAGGGTGAGAAGCATCAGAAGGACCAAGTGAAGTGGACGAGGGTCAAGAGAATCAGGAATGATAAGGAAGCGTTAGGAGAAGGGGGCCTGAAAGGACCAGGATAGCATGAAGGTCCAGAACGAAGAGGACTAAGCATACAAAGACACAAACAGGAAGGACCAGAAACAAAAGGATCAAGTCTAGAGGGCACAACACCAGGAACAGAATACGCACTTTTAGGCCTAGGAATAGAGAGACATTGCTAGGCAAACCATACTGAGAGTGAGCAAGACTAGGAAAGCAGGAACTGAACAATCAAGAAGAGATGGCCCGGCAACCAGAGTCAGCATGACAAGAGCTAAGAAGACCAGTGCAGGTCAGGCTAACCTCATTTGCTCCTTTTGACTGGTCCGACCACCAAGCTATTACCTTCCTAATACGGGTGTACATTAGGAAAGATCAATGCAACCAGTGAAATCGAAAATTTGCCTCAAGGACACAAAAAACGTAGACTATGAGAAGCTGGCAGCTCGATGCGATAAGGATGTCCCCCCTCCCGCCAACCTATCTAATGTTTGCAATCCTACAGAGCACTACACTCAGAAATAATTGAGTCTCTAGCTCCGCTTAAACTAAAAAGAATTCAGATTAAAGACACAAATTCCTCATTCAATGGGGACCTACACAAGGAAAGGAGAATTCCTTGGTTAATAGAAAGGAAAATGACCTGTACGATAATCACATCATCTCGAAAATCCTAGCATCCATGAAACTGAACAACCACTTCAATGACCCCCTCCCCTCCAACTGATTGTCGGCAACCAACCAATTTATCATACCCATCTAGACCACAATAGTTAATGCTTCTCTAACTCAAGGGTCCATACCCAACACTTTAAAAGCTGGTCAAGGCATCCCCACCTTAAAAAAACCACTCTAAATCCTGCTGAACAGGACAATTTCAGACCTATATCCGATATTCCTCTTCCAGCTAAAGTTCTCAATAAATGTGTGCAACAACAACTTAGCCACCACATCGCCAAATTCAACCTGCTAGACCTATACCAATATGGCTTCAGGCCAGATCACAGCACTGAAACTACTATTCTCCACATAGCCACAGGTGCCCTGGCTATTCTAGAAGGGGGTACTGCTCCAGGTGGGAGGGTAAAGAGCCCCAAGGAAGAGGAGGACCTGGTGTGGGGAAGCCCACCCCAGCCTCCTGTCCAGTCGCTGGATACAGGTCTGGGACTGGTGGGTCAGTGCCAGGATGTTAGACCTGACCTGACAAGAGAGGGAGTGGACAAAGGGTGCCAAGCACCAGGTACTACTGCCCCCCACCCTCTGGTGCCACAGAGGTTTGAGGGCCCTGAGAGACATAAGGCCGGGGTCTCATACATGGTCACTGGCGGTGGTCACTGTGGCTTGCTGTCTGTCTGTTGGGACACACCGGTGAGCAAGTTAAGTTGAGGTGCTGCACAGGTGGTGTCCACAGGTGAGGAGAAGGTTTACACATGGATTGGCAGGGTGGACCCTTAGAGTATGGATAGAGTGATTGAACTGGGTTTAGGATGGCATAGAACAGGACTGCCCTGCTGTGTGGGCCAGTTTTCGTGTTCTATCGCCTTAAGCAGGGAATACCATTGAGGTATCGTTTGGTCTACCCTGGCTTTAGGCTGGAAGGGGGTTGTGTTGGAACTGGCCCTTCTTGCAGGGTCATCCTCAAACTTTTTGCTCCTTCCTCCCTTATTTTTCCTGACCTGTGGCTGTTGGCAATAGGACTCTGCACACTTTACCACTGCTGATCAGTGCTAAAGTGCATATGCTCTCTGTGTAAATTGTATTGTAATTGGATATACATGATTGGCATATTTGTATTGCCATGAAGTCCCTAGTAAAATGCAGTGGGTGTGCCAGGGCTGGTGATGACAAGTGCTACTAGTGGGCCTGCAGCACTGATTGTACCACCCACATGAGTAGCCCTAAAATGGTGTCTCAGGCCTGCCACCGCAGTGCCTGTGTGCAGTCTGTGAATTGCCATGTCCTCCTGGTTAGTGTCCCCACTGACCAGGCCTAACCCTTCCCTTTATGTGCACATGGGTCACCCGTATGGGAGTCCCAAGGTAGCCCCCTGGGCAGAGTGCAGTGTATGTGAAAGGTAGAGCATGTACTGGTGCAGGTGACATGCTCTGGTAGTGAATTACAGCCATTTTCGTTTTTCACGGCTGCAAGGCTATCTTGCTCCATAGGCTATCATGGGGGATGCTGGCTACAGTGGCTACCAGCATTTCTTCCCATAGGAACAAGATAGGACATACAAGTCTGGTATCCCTGAACTCAGAATTTAATAACACATCTTTTAGGAAAGGTGGTTTTTAACTCCTGTGTTTGAGAATAGCACTTTTAGAAAGTTGCTGTTCTCTTGTCTGACCTTTCTGTGTGCCTTGGCCTGTTTGTGGATTGACTGTCTGTTTTGACAGTGACAGGGGCTTCCCCAGGAGGCTGGCTGAGTCAGCCCTAGGCTGAATGACTACATTTGCAACTTGAGTGGTGGGAGGAGTTAGAACCTGGGCCTGAATAGGACTGTGCCGCCCCCCACAGTGCTGGCTCCACCCCATGTGGTGCGTCTGATGTCTCTGCTCTGCACTGTGAAAGGAGAGAAGGAATCATGTCAACAAAGTGTTCCAGGGCTGTGCTTTCCCTCCACAATGCTGGCTCCACCTCCTGCTGGGCGGCTGACGACCCTGCCCCTCTCTATGAAAGGAAGGGAGAGGCCAGGAAAACAAAGTGCTCAAGGAACACCCAGAACTGGTTCAGACTGGGCTCAGAGCCCTCCTGCACAAAGGGAACGAAGACTTTTAGGGGTATAAATACAAGACCCCTGACTACAGAAAATTAGATCATCCTGGATTCAAGAAGGAACCTCTGCCAAGGAGAAAGCTGAAACTGAAGAAGGAAGATTGTCCAGCTGTTGCTCTGCTGGATTGACCTGCTGTCGCTTTGCTGCCAAGGAGAGGGGAAGGACTTTGCTTTGTGCTGTGTCCCCTTGGTTGAAGGAATCTCCAAGGGCCTGAGAAGAGCTGGCTCCCTGTTCTGAAGTCCCAGGAACAAAAGGACTTGACCCCCAGCTTCTCCTGAGCTCTACTGAGAGAGTTCTGTCCTTCCTGGAGTGCTTGGCCCCTGTGTGGTGCCTCTGGAAGTTGTACCTGTGTTGGGGAGCTGGAAACTAAGCTTGAGAGACTTTGCTACAGAAAAGTTATCGCATCGCTCGCTGCAGAGAGCATCCCCGACAGTGCGAGGAAATTCCCGCTGCTACGAAGGCGAGATCGTCGCAGCGCCTGTTGCCGCTGTCAGAGTCGTCGCATCCTTCGCTTGTGGTATGCACCCGATCGGTGCAGGAAGCCTAACATCGCTGCGGGTGTCATCGCTGGGTGATATTGCCGCACCACCTGCTTGCGGACCGCATCACGTCGCTGCGAGAGTCATCGCCGAAGACATCGCGTGGAGGAGCTGCGAGAGAGAAGATCACCGCTGGTCCACGCATCATCGCGCCGGAGATCGTCGCAACTCCAAAGATCGTCACATCGTGCCTTTGCGAGAGCAAACTTCCTACGTAACCTACGCACCGGAATCCATACAAGTAGCCTTCCTCCCCATACAGACCGGATTCGTCGCAACACGCCCACTTGTCCAGGATCACACTGAGTGTCTGTGTAAATTAAAGAATTATATTTGCACCTTTTTGTATAATTTCCTCTGTCTCTCCTCACAGTGTACCTCTCTCTGCTTATCTCATTTTCTGTCTGCACCAACCCTCTCCCACTGCCTGCATCCTCTGATGTGCATCTGCAGAGGCCTATTATGATATGGCTGCTGGTGTGTGTTAGACAGCGCTTACATTTTAAATCTTTTCCTTCTCTGCCTGTAGTCTCGCACCCTCTGTGTGTATCATTTTATCTCTGTCTTCACTATCTCCCCCTCTCTGTGCTCCAATTAGTCTCTGCATGTAACATTTCTCTCACTGTTTCCAGTATTTCTTCTCTGTTGTACCATTGTATCCTGTGTGTGTACCATGTCTGTGTCTGTTTGCACTATTTGTGTTTCTGCTTGAACCATCTCACCCTTTCTCTGCACCACCTTTTCTCTGACTGCACCATCTCTTCCTCTGCCTGTAGCCCTGCATCATCCATCCTCTGATTGTACCAGTTTACTCTCTGCCTGCAGTATCTCATTTTCTGTCTGCACCAACTCTCTCCCACTGCCTGCACCCTTTCATGTGCATCTGCAGAGGCCTATTATGATATGGCTGCTGGTGTGTGTTAGACAGCGCTTACATGTTAAATCTTTTCCTTTTCTGCCTGTAGTCTCGCACCCTCTGTGTGTACCATTTTGTCTCTGTTTGTACTTTGTCTCCCTCTGTGTGCTAAATCACCTAAATCATGAACTGAGTTATGATTTAGGTGATGTAGTTGTAGAAAGTCCTATGCAGTATATGTTTCAAGCCTCTTAATTTTCAAATTGTGTTTATGCTGTGCAATTTAGATGCTGGGTGTGCTGTTGAAATACTAAAGCAACTGTGTCTGTAGCATGTAGTAATCATTTCAGTGAATTTGATTTGTACATTCTCAGTCCCACCTTAACTCACTACACTGCTTTAAGTTCACTTCATTGTCCTAAACCCTTAAACTCCATTCCTAGAAAAATATTCAAAACTATTGCAACACAACTGCAGAGTTGTAAATCCTAAAAGAATATTCCCAGTAAGACTCCCTTTCATTGTAGTACTCATTTTACTGAATTGGAAGGGATAGTGTTCTGTCTCTTAAAGGTTTTTTTGTGGTATATGCGTTTTGGTGAAATCTATGGTTTTAACATTTTTGACTAAGATCACACTGAGTGTCTGTGTAAATTAAAGAATTATATTTGCACCTTTTTCTATAATCTACCCTGTCTCTCCTCACAGTCTACCTCTCTCTGCTTATCTAATTTTCTGTCTGCACCAACCCTCTCCCACTGCCTGCATCCTCTAATGTGCATCTGCAGAGGCCTATTATGATATGGCTGCTGGTGTGTGTTAGACAGCGCTTACATGTTAAATCTTTTCCTTCTCTGCCTGTAGTCTCGCACCCTCTGTGTGTATCATTTTATCTCTGTCTTCACTATCTCCCCCTCTCTGTGCTCCAATTAGTGTCTGCATGTAACATTTCTATCACTGTTTCCAGTATTTCTTCTCTGTTGTACCATTTTATCCTCTGTGTGTACCATGTCTGTATCTGCTTGCACTATCTGTGTTTCTGCTTGAACCATCTCACCCTTTCTCTGCACCACCTTTTCTCTGACTGCACCATCTCTTCCTCTGCCTGTAGCCCTGCATCACCTATCCTCTGATTATACCAGTTTACTCTCTGCCTGCAGTATCTCATTTTCTGTCTGCACCAACCCTCTCCCACTGCCTGCACCCTTTCATGTGCATCTGCAGAGGCCTATTATGATATGGCTGCTGGTGTGTGTTAGACAGCGCTTACATGTTAAATCTTTTCCTTCTCTGCCTGTAGTCTCGCACCCTCTGTGTGTACCATTTTGTCTCTGTTTGTACTTTGTCTCCCTCTGTGTGCTAAATCACCTAAATCATGAACTGAGTCATGATTTAGGTGATGTAGTTGTAGAAAGTCCTATGCAGTATGTGTTTCAGGCCTCTTAATTTTCAAATTGTGTTCATGCTGTGCAATTTAGATGCTGGGTGTGCTCTTGAAATGCTAAAGCAACTGTGTCTGTAGCATGTAGTAATCATTTCAGTGAATTTGATTTGTACATTCTCGGTCCCACCTTAACTCACTACACTGCTTTAAGTTCACTTCATTGTCCTAAACCCTGAAACTTCATTCCTAGAAAAATATTCAAAACTCTTGCAACACAACTGCAGTGTTGTAAAGCCTGAAATAATATTCCCAGCAAGACTCCCTTTGATTGTAGTAATTATTTTACTAAATTGGAAAAGATAGTGTTATGTGTGTAAGATCACAGTGTGAGTCTGTTTTCATTTAAGAGGAAGGTGGCAGAATAATTTGCGTAGTTAGTGTGTTTAAAAATACGGGAATATATGTACTTATAAAATTGTTAAAGGTAGTTTTTTATTATCTATTAGAGAAAATGATATAGTTAAATGTTTATATTTTTTTGCAAGGTGCATCAACATTATCATATTGGTGCAATGGAAGAGAACCAGGAGAACTTTGCTTTAAATTTTGACATGTCAGATGAACGAATAGAGGACCTAATAGATGGTCCTTTTGCAGAGGAAATTAAGAAAAAAATGCAGATTTATTTGATCAGATTTTGGATAGTGAATTACTGGAAGCGGTGGAAGATTTTGAATTGGAAGATCAAAATTTTGAATTTGAGGAAAATCAAAATGAAATACCGGACGAAGTGATGTTGGAGGTTTTATTGGAATACGAAATTTTTGATGAATAAATTTATAATTTATAATTAAAAATTATTTGAGTGAGTCTTTTTGTAGTATTGTAATAATTTGGTTTGTTGATGTGTTTAAAAATATGAGAATACATGTTCTGATGAAGTGTGTTACCGTTTAGGGTATGTAGTACTAGAAACTGCTATGCAGTAGAAATGTCAGGCCTCTTAATTTGGAAATAGTCTCCATGCTGTGTACCGAAGGTCCTGGCCGTGCTGTAGAAATGCAATAGCAAGTCTCTCTGTAGCATGTAGTAATCATTTCTCTTCCTCGGTGTATGTGTTTTAAGACATGGGAATACATGTACTCATGCAGTGCTTTATACTCCTAGCCCTTGCATGATAGTATACACTGCCCAAGCACAACTGTATTGCTCTAAAGTCAGAAATATGAATCTCACCATGACTTCCTACACTGTCTAAACACTACTGCACTGTTCAGAACCTTGAAACACCATTCTAAGGAAATTCCCCTATAATGTTGAAACACCACTGCACTGCCATAAACTGAGAAACAGCAGTGACTGTATGATTTCCTACTCTGCTCAGACACTGTTGCTGTACCTTCAACTTACTTATGAAGTGAATCAGTCTTTACATCATTTAGTTGTTGTAATTGCTATGTAGTATGTTAGTAGTGGTGTATAACATGTTTTTTTCTTCTTCACAATAGATTGTTATTATCTACAGAAAGAAAATCAAGATGCCTACTAATGATTCTAAAAGAAGAAAATATAAACAGGCTTACTTTTCCAAGGCAACACAATTACAAGATGTATCTAAACAACACTGTACAGAGAAAAAGAAGAATGCTTCTGGTAAGACAACAAAGGATTTTATAAGGAAATTAACTGAAAGAAACAAAATGTGCATAATGTGGAGATCAAAAAATCATCTCTAAGAACAAAAAAAAGGAGTT
This sequence comes from Lissotriton helveticus, assembly GCF_964261635.1. NCBI lineage: Eukaryota > Metazoa > Chordata > Amphibia > Caudata > Salamandridae > Lissotriton > Lissotriton helveticus. The sequence continues at coordinate 1,430,099,216 of NC_136065.1, read as the reverse complement.
AAAAAAAACTGGAAAAGTGTGTGGTGATCAAATTATCAACAGTAATAGACGAAAAAATGTGTTTGTTGAAATTCGCAAGAGAATGATTTATATCAGAATTGTATTAAATTTGTTGAAAACTAGAAAGACTTCTAAAAGGAAAACAGCTTCTTATAAGCAAAAAAAAAAAGAATTGAAGGTATTGTGGATGAAGTGTTCGAATTAAAAAGAAAATATTCATTTTAGTAATCAATAGACTTCGTACACTAGACAAGGCAATTAATCTTTTGAAAGCGAAAAGTAAGTGGAAAAGACTAATTAATAGAACTAATTTTTGTAATGTTTTTTCTGGAAAATGGAAGCATGGTACAAGTTCTGAGCCATTTTTTAATGAAGAGACTTACTTTCAGACTAATGATTTGTTGCATGCAGTTGACACCAGTGGTCGAGCATATGAGGTGAAGGACGGTTGTGCGATTGAAAAAGAGAAAATTGTCCCAAGAAATGCAGAAGAGGTGTTATCTGATGAAGTTTTAGAGAGACGTTCTAAGGCTCCAGTGTACACTTGGAATTGTAGTAGTATTTGTAGTGTACGGCAGGATTCAATTGATTTTTTCCACAATTTCTTACGTAAGTATTCTAAGAAAAGTATTAAACAGAAGATTAAGATGTTGCAAGAATTAGACCCCTGCCAAGTGAGAGAAAAAATGGATTTGCAAGGTCATTCTCTGGCTTGTCTTTCTAAAAAAGTATGCCAGAGTGTTTTTCACCATTTTAGGATGTTAGCAGTGCATCATACTGGAAATTAGTGAGAAGGATGTATTATGCAAAAAGTCCAGCACTTAAGCTAAAACAGTTAAACACTGCTCTTTTACATGGCTCTGTATTAGATGTAAAGAACATTTGTGAAGAAATTGAGGTTAGTTACTTTTGTGAAAAAGAGGGCAGTGCAGAAACTGATACAGTAATAGAAGGAAATGTGGAAGAAAATGTACAATGTTTTAGTACAGAAAATTTTGACCAAGAAATTACAAGGTTTAAGGTCATTTCAGGAGAAAGGCCCAATTTTTCTTGTATTTGTTGTAGAAGAATTCATTTTAAAAATCAGACCAGGTTAGTTGATCTATATTTAAAAAGTGAAAAGGAGAATAATAATGAGTGGAAGGAATTTGCAACTTTTTTGTTGGTAGAGAATTGTTTTGATTTGGGTTCTGATCAACATATTTGTAAATATTGTTATAATAAATTAAATGAAAACAAAATGCCAGCTACAGCTGTACATAATAATCTTGAGTTGGTAAATATTCCTTCTGAACAGATGGATTTAAATATTTATGAGTCTATTCTGATTCAATGTGTGCATCCATTTCAGGCTATTGTTCGTTTGGAGCCTAAGACATGGAAATTGCCTCCTTCAGATTTACAGAGAGGATTAAAGGGAAGAGTTGTATATTTGCCTCTAGATTTAAAGAAAAATATTGAAACAATTGGTGTTGAAAATGTGGAAGAGGAACCTATAGTTATTCTAGGTAATGGTGTACCTACAAAGATTAAGAAAATCTGGCAAGAATTTGTGGATGTTAGGAAAGTCAAAAAGGCAACGTTGTATTTAGTAAAAAACAATCAATACTACAAAAATGTATATGTAGGAGAAGAGGAAACAACTAATAGAAGAAGACAGTGATTTGTCAGCTGGACAAATTGAAAAAGTGGATGTGGCCAGAAGTGAACCAATTTATGAACATTATAGTGTTCATCCACTGCATTCAAATGAAGTAATGGGGAATGCTATTGAGTTATTCCAAATGAAAGAAGCAAAAGGAAGTCCTATTAGTGTAAGGGAAGAAAGCTTGGAAGCTCGTTGTTTTCCTCAGTTATTTCCAACAGGTCGAGGTGGACGATATGATGACCAACCTGTGCAGATACCAGCATCTGAATACCGGACATCAAGATTGTATGCAGAAGATCCAAGATTTCGACAATGCATTCCATATTTGTTTCACCTTCTGTTTGAGAGTGATTTGTCTGGACTTTCTTATGCAGTGAACCACATACTAAAAAGTGGAGTACATCTGCAGAATGTTTCGGCAAGGGACTTTATGAATAAAGTCCAAGAGAAAGACACTGTTTTGGAATCTCAGCTAATTAATCTCATGGCATGTCAGCGTGGTACTAACGAGTATTGGTACCATCGTCATGGGGAATTGAAATGCATGCTAAGAAACTTAGGAACTCCTACATGGTTCCTTACTCTAAGCTGTGCAGAGTATGCTTGGGAAGACTTACTTCAATTTCTTGAGAGGCAAATGCAAACATAGAAAATATAGAATTCAAGACACCTGGAGAACTGTGCTCTTTGGATCCAGTTAATGTTTGCAGGTATTTCAATCATAGATTTGAAGCTATGATGCCTTTTATCACAAACAAAAAAAATCCTCCTCTTGGAGCGGTTCTTTTGGAGAAAGGAGTATCAACCAAGAGGTGCTCCTCACATACATATGCTGCTATGGATCAAAGATGCCCCCAAATTTGGAACTGATTCAGATGAGACAGTGATGAATTTTATTGAACAGTATTCTACATGTGCTGTTTCTAAAAACACGGAAGAAAAGAAATTAAAACATCAAGTCTTGCGGTTTCAAACCCATCGTTGTGGAAAATACTGTCGTCGAAAGTACAAATCAAAGGACAAGTTCTACCCAAAATGTCGTTTTGGATTTCCACGACCAGTAACATCAAAAGGAAGAGTGAACAATTTTATGTCGTCTTTGCGACATACTGTGACACGAACATCACTGAAAAATACCTATAACTTAAGAAGAAATGAGGAGTCAAAGTATATAAATGACTATAACCCAGTCATTTTGTCCATGTGGAATGCAAACATGGATATTCAATATGTTGCAGACAACTCCATTGCTGTGGCTCGATATGTAACTTCTTACATTACAAATTCTGAAAAGACAGAACTAAAGGAAATGTGGGAAGAAATTTCTCATGAAAAGAGCCTAAGCAAGAAATTGTACAGCTACAGTTTGAAGATGTTGTCTCATCGAGAAATCGGAGCATATGAATGTTCAGATCGCTTATCATCTGCAAGTCTATATGCCAAATCTAGAACAATCATTTAGGTGAGTTTAGGTCTTGCAAGAACACGAAACCGAGTTTTGAAATCTGTACAAGAAATTGAGTATTTAGCAGAGAGAGAACCAAACAGTACAGATATTTTGAAGACAAATGTGTTGGATATATACTATCCAAATAGAAGTAATCATCTTGAGAATGTTTGTCTCTATGAAGTACTGCAAAGCTATACTTTTAAGAAGAACGTTACAGAATATATCAATAAAGGAGTATATGCTGTGATTGGATCTGAAGGATGTCTGGTGAAACAAAGAAAAGGACATTTGATTAATCATCGAAAACTGAGTTGCGAAACTCCTGACAAAAGGGAATTTTACTATTTAGCTCTTTTGCAACTCTTTAAGCCATGGCGTACAGAAGAGGAACTACTTGGAGATTTTCTCAGTTATGAAGATTCATTCAACGCAATCAAAAATACTATAGAATGTCCTGTTTTAATAATTATCTCCAAATGTTGAACGAGGAAATACAGCAAGAAGCTACAATTGCAGCAGAGATTGCTAGAGACAGTTCTCAAGACAGTCAAAGTTCTGCTTCGTTGAGTCAGGATCCACTAGGAGGACCAATTATCCAAAATGAAGCAGCCACTGCCATGGATGAGGTGTAAAGAGAAATGGAATAAGCTCAGGTGGATGTAATAAACTTAGAAGAATTGGAAAAACAACTAAATGTTGAGCAAAAACAAACATACGATGAAGTGACAGAGCAGATTGAGTATGGTTTATGTCATGAGAAAAAAGAGTGTTCATGCACGTCATTTAAACCTGTACGACTGTACGTGAGTGGAGAAGCAGGAACTGGAAAAAGTTTTCTAATTAAAGCAATTACAAGTTATCTACAGAAAAAAACTGAATCGTCACTCTCTTGTGTTGCTACCGCTCCAACTGGGTTGGCAGCAGATAACATTAAAGGGATTACCTTACATCATTTATTGATGCTGCCAGTAGAGCACGAAAATAAATTATAAAACCACAAGCTATCTGGAGAAGCTTGTTGTGAAGTTTCAAGAGTCCTGAAAAAAATGAAACTTTTCATTATTGATGAGGTAAGCATGGTATCAAATTTAATGCTTGCCTTTGTGCATTTAAGAGTGCAACAAATTCTTAAAACAGAGTATGATGTGTTGTTTGGAGGCAAACATATCATTGTTTTTGGAGATCTACTACAGCTAACTCCTGTGAAAGGACAACCAGTGTTTAAAACCGTTACACATGAAGATACGAGAAAGTGCCTGGGAAGCATTGGAAATGTTAATATATGGTTATATTTCAAATATACAGAACGCACTCAAAATATGCGACAGGCAAAGGATGCTGATTATAAAAGTGTTCTTCAAGATATAAGAATTGGAAAACTAAGTGAACATAGCAAAGAAGCTTTACAGGCACGATTACTTTCAAATTTGTTTCCAAAGGAAAATGTTGGTGCAGAGAATATATATAGAAAATTGCTGAAAATAAATCAGTGATATGCTTAATGCCAACTCTGCAAGAATGTGCAATCTTCAATGAAAAAATGTTGAAGTTAGAAAATCAAGAAATTATAAAATTGGAAGCTATTGATAGAATGGAGCATGAAGGAGCTACTATTATTTTGTCAGAAAAGTTAAAGTCAAAATTGGATTCTTTACAGAAATCAATATCTAAAACGGCTGGTTTAGATAAGAATCTATATGTATGTTTAAATTGTCGGATAATTTTATGACGTAATTTACATGTGGAAAGAGGTTTAGTAAATGGAGCAATGGGACATGTTGTTGGTTTTGTGAATTAACCAAATAGAGATGAGATTGAAATTATGAAAATCAAATTTGATGATATTGAAGCAGTACAACAATTGAGTCGTTGTTCGACTCGATTTTTGCTAGTAAAAGATTTATATGTCCGCCGAAAACAGTTTCCTGTTTGTTTGGCATATGCGGTGACTATTCATGAATCACAAGGTTTGAGTGTAGATAGTGCTTTGGTGAATATTGGAAGCACTGTGTTCAAAGAGGGTATGGCATATGTTGCTTTATCTCGAGTCAGAACTTTATCTGGATTATACTTGATTAATTTTGATGAGACAAAGATTAGTGCAGATCTGAATTGTGTGAAAGAATATAATAGGTTAAGAAGAGAATATGCTCCAAATTTACCTCGATATCCTTTATTTGAAAAGGTTGTGGTACGTCGAAAAGAAGATTGGAGAAAAATTGTAGTGAGGTTGTAGAGAAAAGAACAAAACTAGATGAACCAGTAATTGCAAGGAAAAAGAAAAAGGATAGTATTGAAGAGGTTTGTTGGATTTCAGTTTGAAAACTGTACTGGTGTCAAGTGCTATGCTAATGTAGTGGTTAATGTTGTTTTTTTCCCTTCAAACTTTACAGCAACAGATTGTTGATAATCGGGATCAAAGATTTTGTTGTTTGTTGGATTCTGTCTTTGAGAAATGTAGCAGTGATAAAACAAAAATAGAAAGTGTTTCTGATATTCAAAATGTTTTAGACATATGTTCTGGAGTAAATCAATTTTCACAGAATATGTCAGGAATTTCTTATGTATATGCTTGTTTTATTGCAAGATGAAGGTATAGATATTGAAAATATATTCGGTGTATTTTATAAATGGCAACATGACTGTGATAATTGTTCGTTTTCAAGTAGTACTCAGATAGACACAGAAAGATTTATATATTTGACATTACCAGAGTGCATATCAGTGACTTTTAATAATCTAGTTAGAGAAGCAAATCAAAACATGGTTTGTACCCAATGTAACTCAGAAATGTTATCACCATTAACTCAGAAATGTTATCACCATTATTTATACAAAGATATGGACAATATGTAATTTTCATGCTCCAACGATGCAGACCTGATGGAACAAAATTGACAACTTTAATTAAAAAGTTTGTGGCTTCTCAAATATCAATTTCAGGAAGAACTTTTGTAACTGTAGCAATTATTTTCCATGATGGTTCTTCTACAACATCATGACATTATACAGCTTACTTAAAATGTACAAAAGGCTGGACTCATTGTAATGACACTCAATTAACTTTTAAACAACGTTTGCCTTTTGACTTACCAAATTCTTACCTAGTGTTTTTAGAACCCAAATTTTAGGGAAAACAATTGGCCTAGGAAGATTAGTGCTGTAAAAAAAGGTTAATCTGCTGCTGAGAATTACTTTGTTAGTCAGGGTGATCAAGATAAAAAAAACTTAAACTTGTCATAGAGGTAGTGTAAGTGTATCATATAGTGAGTGATATGAGTATTACAGGAAATGTTGATCATGAGTGAGGCAGTGGTGTTTTAGATTTGTTGTAGTTGTTGGAGATGTTGGTGACATTTTTTATTCCCTTGTAGAGATTTCTTTTAATGGTATACAGCTCCTTGGTGAAATAAAGGATGAGCAGAGTGTGGTCGGCATACCAGATGATGTTGAGGTTCTGATAGCGTGCTATTTGTTTAAGGTTCTATGTTCATGATAAATACTATCGGGTGGAGGTATAACCATTGTTAGATGGTCCAAAAGATGTAGGTGCTTTTGTTTCAGAAGGTCCGGAGACAGATGCTTAAGAGTACTATTAAGTAACTTCCAAACTAAGGATTTCGCAGATACTATTTGGCCATGAGGAATAGTATCACAAACAAATGACTATTTTGAGTAAATGTTATTAGCATATGTTTGGACATTACTTTATTTAGAGTGTATAAGAAAGAAGTAGTATTGTTTTTTTTACTTTGTGAATGTTTTTCACATTCTTTACTTACGTCAGAAATTGCTGTTTGAAAAAGACATTTAAGATATGTTTTTTTCTAATTGTTACATTCTCAATGAAAATGATGAATGGGTTTTTTAAACACAATCTTTTTGATTGTGTTTTTTTTTGCCCGCTGTCATATAATGAGTTGTATTGAACTCACTGTTTTTAGTGAAATTCAATATATTCTGAGAACAGCAAAATGAAATATATAATATATTGTACAAATTATTTTGTATTTTGTATTGTGAAAAATATATTATAACTCAATTGTTTCTTCTCTTCCACAGATATTATATTTAGGTAAGTACAAAAACAAAAAAACATTTTCATTACTTCTATTTCTCTCTATCCTTTCTTCACTGTCTCTCTTACTTTTTTTACTTTCCCTCATCTTACTCCTCTTCCCTCATTCTACTTACTCCCCTTCATTCACCTTTACTCTGCTTGTCTCACCATTAGTACTCTTCCTTCACCCTCACTCATCTTGTCCAACTCCCTCTTTCCTCTGTCTGTTCCTTACTTCTCTTTCCTATCTTCTTCCATCACTACCCTTGTCTTGCTGTATCGATCAGTCTCTTGTCACTGCCCCCTTACTCTATTTCCTTCATATGATCACTGAGTGACCTTCACTCACTCCACTTCTTTCACTTTCTCACTCCCTTTCGCTCACTGCCCTTTTCTCCATTTGTGTCTAAGTCTATTCTTCAGTATCAGTCAGTATAACTGATTTACTACTTCAGAGTCCGTCACTCTCCCTCTGTTTCTCTCTTTTACTGTCTCCCTTTCTCTCCACCAGTCTTCCTTTTGTTTCTGTCTCTTTCCATAAATCCTTCTCTCTCACTTAACTCTTTTTCCTTTTTTTAATATGCTTCTTTTTCCATCACTCCCCTTCCCTCAGTCTTATATCCCTTCCCTCACTATCCCTGCCCTTCACTCAATCTGAGTCTTCTTCCTCCACTTCATGTTCTCTTCTCTCTGCATTACTCTCATTCCATTTCTCCTGCACCTATTCCGTCATTTCCCTTCCATTAATTGCGTTTCCTAATCCGTTTTAGTAACTCTCATTCCTTTAGTCTTTTACTCCTTTCAGTCCATTAATCAGTTCACTTCTACTTTCTTATGTATTATGAAAAATATATTGTAACTCATTTTTTTCTTGTCTTCCACAGATACTATATTTATAACAAAAGAATTCTATTAAGTTGTCATTATTTATAAGGAAAGTATGACAAACAGAAAATACTTTTTCTTCACTCTCTGTTTCTTTCTTTCCTATTCTTTAATCTCTCCTTACTCTTCTTCCTCTACTCATTTTACTCTCCTTTTCACATTCTCATTATTGCCCTTCATTCACTTTTATAGTCTTTCTGTGACTATCAGTACTCTCTCTTTTCCGTCACTCACCTTGTCCAACTCCCTCCCCATGTCTGTCTCTCACTTCTCTTTCCTATGTTCCTACATCACTACTTTTGTGTTACTCTATCATTTAGTCTCTTTTCACTACCTCCTTACTCTCTTTCCATAACAATAACCCTCACTGACCTTTACTCACTCCATTTCTCTCACTCCCTCACTCCCTTTTGCTCAATTCTCTTCCTTAATTCGTTCCCTCTCCTTACTGATTTTTCTTCATATCATCCCTCAGTCTCTTTCATTCACTCCACTTTTCACACTCCCCTCACTTTTTTTTACCTCACTCTGTCTGTCAGTCCCTTTCCCTTACTCCTCTTTCCTCATTGACTTTTGCTTACTCACATTCCTTTAGTCCCACACTTCCTTTCAGTCCTTTTCTCTCTCCCTCTCTCCCTGTATCTCACTCAGTCTAACCGCCTTACTCCCTCTCAGTTACTTGCTCTCCCTCTCTTTCGCTCTTTCTCTCTCTCATCCTTCCTGTCTTTCTGTTTCTGTTTCCTTCACTCATACTTTATCCCTCAGTCCTCTTTCCTCTCTCTTAATCTTGTTCCTTCTCTCTCATTTTCTTTCATCACCCTCATACCCCTTTCCTCAGTGTTACTGTCTTTCACTCACCCTCAGTACTTCTCCCTCAGTCACCTTGCCTCACTCCCTCACTCCCTCACTCCATCTTACTTACTCCCCTTCACGTATTCCTTCCCTCACATTTTTTTCATCCATTTGTCTCTCCCTGTTTGTCTCTGTGTCATTCAGTCTCACTGGCTCATTCCTTCTCAGTTCTTTGCTCTCCCTCTCCCTGTCTCTCACTCTGTCCTTCTCTCTCCTTTACCCTTAAACTCGTATCCTCTCTCTTTCTATCACTGTTCTTCTATTATTCACTCACTTTCCCTGTCTCTTAATTTTGTTCCTTCTCCCTCACTCATCTTTTCTCTTCCTAATACTACTTCCCTAACTATCACTGTTGTTCACTCACTATCATTCACTTTCTCCCTTTGCACTTCATCCTATCTGTATTTTTCACCACTTTACTTCCCTGCTTCTTTTTTGTCACTCCCCCTCACTCTGCTTCTCTCACTCCCCTTCCCTCACTTTTCTTCCTTTACTCCTCTTTCATCACACCCTCACTCTATCTCACTAACTCACCTTCGTTTATTCCTTCACTCACTTTTTTAATTCTTTTTTTTCTCTCTCTCTACCTCTGTCTTACTTACTGTAACTGCTTTACTGCTTCTTAATTTACAGATAACAAAGAATATCATCGCGGAAGTTGCATTGGAGGTGGACATTGGTGAAAAGTGGCCCGATATTTAGAGCAGTCGATGAAGGAGATGCTCCTGCAGATGAAGTGCTAGGAACAGTAACTGGAGGGTTCGCAGCAAGGGTATGGGTAGATGCCCTTGCATAATAGTTAGAATGTACATTTTTACATTTTTTACGAGTGTGATCAATGTGTCTATACTAAAAGACTAGTGTTTCTTTTGGTGTGCTCTAGATAGCACACTTCCACAGATTTTGCAGGTGAACTTTGTTGCATATGCTTTCTTGTGTCCCTCTGGAAAGGAGAAAAACTTCCAAATAAAGGACACCTTGGTCTTCTTACTACATGTCTGCTCTTCAACAAACTCCACATCTGAGTCAGATGATGAAGTTTTTTTACTCCCCCACTCTCCTTCACTCCATTTCTCTCTCCGTCTCTTTTTCTGTCTCACTGAGTGTAACCACTTTACTCCATCTCAGTCACTTACTCTCCCTCTCTTTTTCTCTCACTCTATCTCTCTCCCTCTCTCTTTCTGTTTTTCTCTTTCTGTTTTCTTGACTTCTACTTTATCCCTCAGTCCTCTTTCTTCTCTCTTAATCTCCTTTGTTCTTTCTCATTCCCTTTCGTATTCCTAATACCACTTTTCTCAGTGTTAATGCCTTTCACTCACCCTTAGTACTTTTCTCTCAGTCACTTTCCCTCCCTCCCCTTTCCTCACTCCCTCTCTCCATCTAACTTACTCCCCTTCACTTATTCCTTCCCTCACTATTTTTTTTCATCCATTTTTCTCTCCCTGTTTCCGTTTGTGTCACTAAGTCTCACTGGCTCACTGCTTCTCAGTTCTTTGCTCTCCCTCTCTCTGTCTCTCACTCTGTCCTTCTCTTTCCTTTACCATTAAACTCCTATTCTCTCTCTTTCTATCACTCCTCCTCTATTCCTCACTCACTTTCCCTGTGTCTTAATTTTGTTCCTTCTCCTTCACTCATCTTTCCATTTACTACTTCCCTAACTATCACTGTTGTTCACTCACCATCATTCACTTTCTCCCTCTGCACTTCATACTATCTGTATTTTTCACCACTTCACTTTTCCCACTCCTTCTTCCTCAGTCCCCCTCACTCTGCTTCTGTCACTCCCCTTCCCTCAGTTTCCTTTCTTTATTCCTCTTTCATCACACCCTCACTCCATCTTACTTATTCCCCTTCGTTTACTCCCTCACTCTTTTTTTTATCCTTGTTTCTCTCCCTCTCTACCTCTAACTCACTCACTCTAACTGCTTTACTCCTATTCAGTTAACAGATAACAAAGAATCTCATTGCAGAAGTTACATCGGAGGTTGACATTGGCGAAAAGTGGTCAGATATTCATAGCAGTCGATGAAGGAGATGCTCCTGCAGACGAAGTGCTGGGAACAGCAACTGGAGGGTTTGCTGCAAGGGTTTGGGTAGATGCCTTTGCATAGTTGTTAGAATGTACATTTATACATTTTTTATGTGTCTAATCAATGTGTGTATACTAAAAGACTAGTGTTTCTTTCGGTATGCTCTAGATAGCTCACTACCACACATTTTGCAGGTGAACTTTGGTGCATTTACTTTCTTGTGCCCCTCTGAAAAGGTGAAAAACTTCCAGATAAAGAACTCCTGGGTCTTCAGCAAACTGCACATTTGAGTCAGATGATAAAGTTCCTTTAGTTCCCCACTCTCCTTTACTCCATTTCTCTCTCTCTCTGTTCCTCTGTGTCACTCAGTGTAACCGCCTTATTCCCTCTCAGTCACTGCTTCTCACTCTCTTTCTCTCTTTCTCTCGCTCTTTCTCTCCCTCTCCCTCACCCTTCCTGTCTCTCTCTTTCTTTTTCCTTCACTCCTACTTTATCCCTCAGTCCCCTTTCCTCTCTTTTAATCTCCTTCCTTCTCTCTCATTTCCCTTCCCTCACCCTCATACATCTTCCGTAAGTGTCACTGTCCTTCACTCACCGTCACTCCCCTTACCCCACTACACTTCCTCCGGTCTGTATCTCACAACCATCATCTTTTCCAGTCTCTTACCCTCACTCTCCTTTACTCTCCATTCCTCATTGAAATCCTGACTCCCCTTCCCTCACTCTGCTTTCCTAACTCCCTTCATCCCTTCACTCCACTTCTCTCTCCCTCACTCTCCACCTCTCACTTTCAGTTACCCCCCTTTTCTCATCCTTATACCCCTTCTCTCACCATCACTCCACTTCTCTTACCTTTACTCCCTTTACCCTGGTCTACTTCTCCCTGTCCATCTCTTACTCCCCTTCCCTGTGTACGTCCCCTGTTCCCCTTTTATCACTCCCCCTACCTCACTTGCCTTTCCTGACTGCCATTCCCTTACTCTTTCACTCACCTTACTTCACTCACCTTACTTCACTCCCCTACCCTTAGTCCCCTTGTTTCAGTCACTCTTTGGCTGCACAATTTTAATTTCGATTAAGTTGAGGCTCTGCTCCCCGTAGCAGAGTATCTCATTGCACATATTGCACCTCATGTTCACTCTGCTCAGGAACGGGCGTATATCCAATGCTGATGTATATGGTAAGGCATAAGGCGCTCCTGTTGATGTGCTGGGCACAGCAGATGGTAGTTGAGACGCAAGGCCCTGTGCGTACTGTGCAGGGTGCACATTCCTCACGTGCCTTATCATAGTATAAAATGAGAAGGAATACTTCTTTTGAGGGTTTCCCCTCGAGAGGACACATCCACAAATGGTGCATATCACCGTTGGGGCATTTACTTTTTTCTGTCCCTGTGGCTATATAAAGAATTGCCAAATGAATGATTGTTTGGTCTTCTTTGCAGATGTCAGAAGTTCATGGACATCTGATTCAGAAGAGGAATCCTTTCTTTCTGCCATCTTTTGAAATCTCTGGAACAATCCTTGAAGAAAGCTGGAAAGGTCCTTCCCCCAAGAGAGTGAAACAGATAGTGAGGGACGTGGGTGGGGTTTTTGAAGATTCTGGAACAGTAACTACTATAAACAAATCAAAAGTGTTGTTTTCGAGTCACATGACGACGTGTGCGCACAGGTGCTCGCACAGGTGCGCGCAAGTCGCTTCAAAATGGCGTTTTGCCCGATTTTCGAAAAAGTTTCAAAACGTAAAAAGAAGGCAGGGCTTTCTCAGGGGATCCCTGAAGGACCCCAAAGAGCAAAAAAACATTTTTTTTTTTAAATAAACAAATTCCAGGTGCGCGCACGGTTAAAAAAATCACAAAAAAAAGTAAATAACAAATCTGAGTGGTTATTGTTGATTGAAGATGTAGACTATACTGTTCAACTCTAACCAAAACATAAAAATTAGCTGTGCTATTGCATATTACTGGATACAGTCAATCCATTATAATATACAAAGGCAGTTTGTGAAAATAAATATATAAAAAATATAAAAATTGATACAATAATTTCACTCGTATAAAACCATAGAAATTCCTCCGTAATAGTTAGTTGTGCTAACTATAACCTGCGCACCCGCAATGCACTGCTGATGTCACATATTACATCATTCATTCAAAGGTTCAGTCAAAGGTTTTTTAAATGCTAATTCCTAACTATAACGTCTCCGAAACTTATGTTTTTTTCCAGTGAATTTCAAAGGTTTTTTAAATACTAATTTCTAAGTACAACGTCTCTGAAACCTATGTTTTTTTTCAGTGAATTTCAAAGGTTTTTTAAATGCTAATTTTGAAGTGCAATAGTAGTTATACCTATTTTTTTATACTGAATTTCTACCATTTTTTAACTGTTTATTTATAAATATTTTATTTATTAAACATTATATTATATTGTGAAAATTGCAAAAAAATTAAATACATTTAAAACTGATATATTTATAATTATTTAGTCTTTTTTTGTATTTTAATATATGTATATCATTTTCTTTTGTACTGTTTTATTCCCCAAAAATTTGGGAGTTGCGCACCCAAAGCGTAGCTACTGCAGCGGGTCCGCGTATTCTAGCTGCCATTTTGCAAAAGTCGTGAAGGATCCGCGTATGGTGAGCGACGAGTGCGTGTTTTTTTTAGTTAGGTCATATGTGTACAATATTACGTGGTGTGCGTGACCGGTATGCGACCAGTCCGTGACTCCTGCTCCCACGCATTTGTGACACATGCGTGTTACGGTATGCGACTCTTGTGCAGTGGCGGGCCCCACGTGACGTCATATACGTGCAGGGGCGAGCCGGGTGCGCGACGTCCGTGAAATTTTTTATGTTCTAAAATTATATGTACGTGTCTTTGATGTACACATTAGGGCAACAGATTATCTAAGGAATTCATAAAAATAATATATTTCTACTTGTAATAAACGTATATAATTTTTTTATATATTTTCGCGAAGTCGGGTTGGGTGCGCGCTTCGTGAGCATCAAGATTTGATTGGTTCATAACATTTCCCACTGTAACTATTGAAGGACCCCACCCATTTTAATTATTCTGTTTGGATCAGTTGATGAGAGACATTTCTTCTTCTTCCAGAGCTCGTTTTGGAATTCTTTGGGTGCTTTTAAAATATTGCATTGGAGAAATGGCATCTGGTTCGCAAGCTCCACATCATTCTTCAGATGAAGATATCTTTGAGGAAGATCCACCCAAGCAGAGGCCTGAATCAGTGGTATGGAAAGGTTTCACCATTCCTGCCAGAGAAAAAAAGATCAACACAAGAAAAGTCACATGCTTGCTGTGTGACAGGGTCCTGTCGGAGGCAGTGACAAGAAATACTCCTATGGACCAACGAGTATGTATAAACATCTGTGGACCATTCACCCGAAGAATCTGTCACGAGAAGAAATGAGGCGTGCAGCAAAAAATCCACCACCAGGCATTGCTAGCACCTCCGGAGAGTCCACTTTAGCACCACCAGGAAACATTCACCCAGAATTTGCTTTTCTGCAGCAGCACTGCACTAAGTGCAAAACCATCATCTGTTATGGTGAACAGTCAATGGACGCTATTTGTGCAGCTCAACGGAACCACAAATGCAAATTTCTTTTATTTTTTTGTTTTTGGAATGATGTTGAATTCCAAAAGCTAACTGTTTACTTAGTTCCTTTTTTGTTCAATTTTTAAAAAACACCAAAAAAAGTACAGAATTGTAAAAAAACTACAAAAAAAATAGAAAACAAAAAACAGAAGAAAAAAAAAGTTCAGAACTTCCTCATCTGCTTTAAAAAAGAACTATAGTTGCATGGTAATGTCTGAAAGTTTGGATGAATGTATGTGTAGAGCATGATTGACTGAAAGAATGCATTATGGTGAATTTATAGGGGCAGATCTATGAGGAAGTGCTGCAGCGTGACACTGCAAGCCCTTTAGCTGCACCACGCTGCGGCACTTCTGATGCACAGGCATGTGACATATTTACATGAATATGCCGCAATTCTGTACTTCCTCTGCACTAGCACACAAATTGCACCCATGCAGTGACGCAGGCACCCTTGCACCATGGTGCAAGGATATCTGTGTCATGGGGAGATAGTTTTTGTGCAGGAAGGGACTACTTCCTGCACGAAAACAATCACTAAAGGCATTTTCCTCCTTCAATGTGTGCTGTGGAATGCAATATGCACTGAAAGAGGAAAAAATGAGCAGAAATTAAAACATTTCTCCTTGTGCCTCGCTACACCACCTCTAGGGTGGCGCACTATTCACACGTTTCTATAGATTCACACTTTCTCGTAAGTCTTGAGATGTGTTATTCCATGGGTGTTGTGTGGGAACAGACACAGCAACACCCATGGAACGCCCCTTCAAGGCAAAGTGCTGCGTTTGAATGGGTCATATTTCAAGGTTAGGAAAAGCCACACAGGGTGGCTTTTCCTCAGCCCCATACGTGCTCAGGTATTGGCAGAGTGATACAATAAGAACATAGTGCTGGATGGCTGATTAACAAACTGCATGAGACTGACAGGAGGTATCCTAGGCTGCATGAGTACTACTTCAGTATTTAGTGGAGTATACCAATAGTATGTATTTGCTTAGAGGTTTGTAGGGATTTTGCACATAATATTGTACGTGTACTTGTGTTGGTGCCTAGGTCATTCTATAAGAACATCACTGGTAACTAGAATGATGACAGTGCTGCAAACAGAGTGCTCAGTTAATTCATAAGTGCTTAGGTATTGTCTCAATGCCTGAGTCATTCTGCAAGTGCATAGACAGTGACTGGGTTCCTAGGTGCTAGTAGTTGACAGCAGGATAAGTGGACACAGACTCACAGTGTGATTCCAGACAAGCATGACTATTACCTGGACTTTTGCAGGACTGACTCAGTAGTCTGCAAGGGGTTAAGGGACCAAATACATTGTGCACATTTGACTTACCACTGCTTGTCTCAATGCCTGAGTCCTTCTGCAAGTGCATAGACAGTGACTGGGTTCATAGAGTGCTAGTAGTTGACAGCAGGATACGTTTATAATCACTTATGTTTCAGCAGAGTGATTAGATAAGGACATGCTTCTGTCAGGATGTTTGTAGGAGTGGACAGAGCTGCTTTAGAGCCATAGCACAGGTAAGCAGAGCTGCTTTAGAGCCAGAGAACCAGGTCAGCAGAGCCGTTTTAGAGCCAGAGAACCAGGTCAGGAAAGCTGCTCTAGAGCCTAAGAAATAGGTCAACAGAGCTGCTCTAAAGCCAGATAATCAGGTCAGCAGAGCTGCTGTAGAGCCAGAGAGACCAGGTCAGCAGAGCTGCTTTAGAGGGAGATAACTAGTTCAGCAGAGCTATTTTAGAGCCAGAGAACCCGGCCAGCCGAGCTGCTTTAGAGCCAGAGAACCAGGTCAGCAGAGCTGCTTTAGAGCCAGAGAACAAGGTCAGCAGAGCTGCTCTAGAGCCAGAGAACCAAGTCAGCAGATCTGCTTTAGAGCCATAGAACCAGGTCAGTAGAGCTGCTTTAGAGCCAGAGAACCAGGTCAGCAGAGCTGCTTTAGAGCCTAAGAACCAGGTCAGCAGAACTGCTCTAGAGCCAGAGAACCAAGTCGGCTGAGTTGCTTTAGAGGGAGAGAACCAGGTGAGCAGAGCTGCTCTAGAGGGAGAGAACCAGGTCAGAAGAGCTGCTCTATAGCCTAAGAACTAGGCCAGCTGAGCTGCTCTACAGCCAGAGAACCAGGTCAGCAGACCTGCTGTAGAGCCAGAGAAACCAGGTCGGCAGAGCTGCTTTAGAGGGAGAGAACAAGGTCAGCAGAGCTGCTTAAGAGGGAGTAAACCAGGTCAGCAGAGCTGCTTTAGAGCCAGAGAACCAGGTAAGCAGAGCTGCTTCAGAGCCAGATACCAGGTCAGCAGAGCTGCTCTAGCTGACACTGACTGACTGACACTGACGATCTCTCTACTACTCACTCTCTACTATTCTCTACTATTCACACTCTACTACTCTCTCTCTGCTACTCTCTCTCTACTACTCACACTCTACTACTCACTTGCTACTACTCTCTACTACTCACTCTCTACTACTCACTCTCTACTACTCTCTGCTACTCCTCTCTACTGCTCACTCTCTACTACTCACTCTACTACTCTCTACTACTCTACTACTCTACTATTCTCTACTACTCTCTCTCTACTACTCACTCTCTACTACTCTCTCTCTACTACTCACTCTCTACTATTCACTCTCTACTCAGTCACTCTCTACTACTCACTCTCTACTACTCGCTCTTTACTACTCTCTATTACTCACTCTCCCGTGTTATTTAGGTAAAGTGGTAAAATGTGCAATGATTGATAAGATGGGAAAATACACTTGTACTTTGGGCACCTCATGTGATTTGCTACATATTTTATTAGATTGTCAGAAGTTTCTGTATCTACGAATAATGTTCTTAAAACCGATATTTAAGAAATATGAGATTATAACAAGGGCCCAGGCTGTAACCTTGATGACAGAAATGACCCAATTCGATATTGCCGTTGCTATCAGGAAATTTATGCAAAGAGTGAAGGCAATTTTTTATACATTTTAAATAAGTTTTAGTAAATAGCTTATCCGTAATTTGGGTAACAAAGGGTTTTTATCATGGAATGTGTTTTAAGATGTATTTTAGCGTGTTTAATGAAGTGTTCTTTTAGATGTATTTTTAACAAGATTGTATTGTCTGTGGACCAATGGTCCAAATAAACGTGATTTAAAACTGAAACACTCTCCACTACTCACACTCTACTACTCGCTCTCTACCAGTCTCTACTACTCAGTCTCTACTACTCACTCTCTACTACTCTACTACTCTCTACCACTCACTCTATACTACTCACTCTCTACTTCTCACTCTCTACTACTCTCTGCTACTCACTCTACTACTCTCTACTACTCTACCACTCACTCTCTACTACTCTACTACTCACTCTCTACTACTCTCTACCTACTACTCACTCAGTACAACTCACTTTACTACTCTCTACTACTCACTCTCTACTACGCTCTCTCTACTACTCACTCTCTTCTACTCTCTACTACTCACTCTCTATTACTCACTCTCTACTACTCGCTCTCTAGTACTCTCTACTACCCACTCTCCACTACTCACTCTCTACTACTCTCTACCTACTACTCACTCTGTACTACTCACTTTACTACACTCTACAACTCACTCTCTACTACGCTCTCTCTACTACTCACTCTCTTCCACTCTCTACTACTCACTCTCTATTACTCGCTCTCTACTACTCTCTGCTACTCACTCTCTGCTACTCTCTCTACTCCTCTCTACCACTCTCTCTACTACTCGCTACTACTCACTCTCTACTTTTTATTACTCACTCTTGACTCTCTACCTCTCTCTAACTCTCTCTCTACTGCGCTCTACCTCTCTACCTCTACCTCTCTACCCCCACACCTTTACCTCTACACCTCCATCCTCTCTACCTCTGTCTACCTCTCTCTACATGCACACATATGCACATATATATATGCATATATATGCATTTATATATATGTATGTGTATATATATATATACACATACATATATAAACATATATAATCTGCATATCTATATAAATAAATAAAAATATAAATGCATGCATACATATACATATACACATATGCATACATATGTATGTTATGTACATGAAAGTTTGAAATACACTACTAAAAGCAAAGCTAAAAAGCCACCTAATTACAAACAGAATTGCTTTAACTTAAACAAGGGCGAGACCTATTGCATTTTCAATGCCTGTTTATTTGGTTCCATCAAGAGGGCATTCAGATGTGTCACACATTTGCCATAAATTCTGAGTGTTAGCATGCTAGTTGCTCATTAGATCACTGTAGTAAAGCTACTGCTCACCAGGGAAGTCTGCTGCTGGTAATCAAAGTGCATGTTTCAGTCTGCATGTTAGGATTTTTTAATGAAATAGAAGAGGATTTGAGAAGTCAAAATGTGCCCTAATTTTTCTTTCTGCAACACTAATCATAATTTCTATGGCAAAATGATTCCCCTCATTTTGTTCCTTTGCAAATTAAATGATTTAAGTGTTACCACTTTATTCCAATCAAGATGACTTCTGGTGTTCCATACTTTTGTCATAAGTAAGACTATTGGCGCTCTAGTTGTTCTTTAGAACACTCTGGGACATTCTGTCATTGGGCCATACTTGGGCTACATCTGGGTGATATTTGTGATACATTTGGGCTCTTTTGTCTCTGGTGGCCATCTTGGGAGACTTATTTGTTATGAAGGATCCTAATTTCCTCATTGACTACAGTCTCCTCAGTAGGAAATACTTTCAGTTTTTTACTAGGGTTCCATCAAGAAGGCATTCAGATGTGTCACACATTTGCCATGAATTCTGAATGTTAGAACTCTAGTTGCTCATTAGATCACTGTAGTAAAGCTGCTGCTCACCAGGGAAGTCTGCTGCTGGTATTGAAAGTACATGTTTCAGTCTGCATGTCAGATTTTTTTTTTATAAAATAGGAGAGGATTTGAGAAGTCACTCAAACTGTGCCCTAAATTTTCTTTCTGCAGCACTAATCATACTTTCTATGGCAAAATGACCCCCCTCATTTTGTTCCTTTTTAAATTAAATGTTTTAAGAGTTACCACTATATTCCAATAAAGATGGCTTTAGGTGTGCTTACTTTTGTCATAAGTCATAAGGCTGTTAGCACTTTAGTTGGTCTTTAGAACACTCTAGGAAGCTGCAGTAGAACAGAAAGGAATCAACTGACAATCTCTGACCTTGTTGGATGTACATGTTTTACTGAGAATGCCAGACTGCATTCTCACATGACTGAAAAAGGTAATGTGAATTTACAGAAAATATTCTCTCACTTTGGTTTATAGAACACCTTCCATAGCTTTCTGGGAAAAGCATGAGAAAATAGTTTTCTCTCAAACATGATTCATGATATCCCAGCAGAAGACTTTTTCACATGGTAAAATCACCTTAGAACACACCACAATTCCTAAAATGAGTATGGTACCATCAACAAATGATTTATAATGTAACTAAAGTCCTAAAATCTTCTATTAACTGCAATGCTTGTTAAGGAGGTGCTATCATGTATATTGGTCCCAAGATGGCTGCCAACACTTCTTAGATGAAGTGCTGATAGCCAATCAGATCTCACGATGAGATGTGTCGTTAGGTTCTGCCCAGATATATATGTATTTTTTTCCTTTAATATGTAAAAAAACTACTGAAGAGATTGTCACCATTTAACCAAAAGGCACGAGTGTGAACCAAGAACTACCTCTTTGCCAAATTTGGTGTAATTCCGTTCAGCAGTTCGGGCTGTAGCTGCGATTAAAGGTTGCTATGGAAAAATGCATGGGGAAAACATGTTTTGGGATCCCCCTTTTTTCTCAGCCCCCGCTTGACAAATCACCCCCAAACTTTCAGCATAAGAGCGGACCGGAGCACCGGATAAGTTTTAAACATTTTGTGAAGATTTGTCAACAGGCGCTAAAGTTATAGCAAATAGAGTGTTGTGTATTTCCTATGGAAAATAGGTCCTAACTATAACACCCTACTGGCAACTGCCAGTAGGTAATATACATTACTTACTGGGGGTTGCCAGTAGGTAATACAATTTAGAACCTAGTTTCTATAAGAAAAGCATTTTTTGATTTGCTAATAACTTTGGCGTCGTTTGATGAATCTTTGCGAAATTCTCCCAAAAAAAAGTCTATTGAGGTCAGTTCCTATCCTGAAAGATTGGGGGTTATTCATCAAGCGGGGGCTGAGAAAAAAAGGGGGTCCCAAAACAATTTTTCGTTAATTAATTTCAATAGGAAATTTTGAGACAGGCTACAGTCCGAACTGCTGAACGAATTACACCAAATTTGGTAGAGGTAGGTCTTGGTTCAGAAAGTTACCTTTTTTTAAATGGTGTACATCCGTTCAGTAGTTGCTGAGAAATTAAAAAAATAAGAGTCAAAAAATCATTTTCCCATGGAAAACTTTAGGCAAGGCTACAGCCTAAACTGCTGAATGGAATTACCCCAAATTTGGCAAAAAGGTAGTGCTTGGTTCAGAAAGCGACCTTTTTTTAAAGTGGTGTGAATCCATTCAGTAGTTGGTGAGAAATAAAAAAAAATAAAAGTTCCGATATCTATGATCGCGGTGGAACCCTCCCGACCACAAGCTTTATTCTAATTGGCTGTCAACACTCCAAACCAGGAAGTGTTGGTAGCCATCTTGCGACTTGATAGAACCGAGTCACAAGACAACAGAGAATTAAGCATGAAAAACAAGAAAATCGGGTCGGGTAAAATCACCCTGACCCCCTAGGCCTGCTCAGGGGGTTCCACAAGGACTCCAGGCCAAAAAATCGGCCGAATTCACACTGGGTGCGCAAATCCGGACCGAAAATAAAAATAAAAATGAAACGCGGGCTCAAATACATATGTAATAATCACCTTAGAACACAGGCGGACACTCACAGGGATGGGAAATACACTTGGCATCCTACATAGGTGTTTGTGGTTCTTGCAAAGACCTCTATTAAACATTAATAACACCTTGAAGGGAGGAGGAAACAGCAACAGAAAGCACTCCTCGCTGGGCAAAGGCTCGTGTTTGTGAAACATTAGAAATATCTTTGAAGAAATCTACAAAGCCAGCGCATTTTTATTTGAGAAAGACATCCGTATTGGCGAGGCAATGGTGCTTGTCTTAGCTTGAAGAATCAGCAAGGTATCTTAAAATGTATCTACATTACAGACAGCGACAAAATACACAAATATTAAAGAAAGCTACAAGTCTGCTAGGGAAAGAGACATCAGCTTGCCCTTGTCATTGTCATTGCTGTGTGTCAAAAACAAAAACAGGTGTAGATGGAAAAGGTAGAAGACGATCATAAAATAATTAGAATTTGCTCGGTCATATAAGAACATTAACTTTTGCAAGACGAAGGGACACCCCCCCATAAAACACCAATACAGCTGAAAGCAGGATGGCAAATAGCTCTGAAGAATAACCAAAAACAAAACCCAGCGTTCGCGTCAGTAGACAGAAATGCAACAGTTTGGCACATAAAGCAACCAAAGGCTTTAGAAAATACCTACATTGGAAGGCAAGTAAGAAAAATATACGAAGACAAGTAACGTGCCGGTCAGTTAAAGGTGCCCGTAAAGAAAACAAACACACTTAAGAGCGCATGCGGCACACACATTCACAAAAAGTGTATGCGGTTTTGAATTACATACGAAACACACAAGTGCAAGTGTACTTAGCACACATAACATGGTGAAGAAAACAGGATTTACTGAAAACAAGAGAACGCAGGGTTGTCTGTACAAAACCAAACTCACGGGCTACCTAAACCACACTCTGCACAGGGGACTGCGTGTGTAACCCACAAATCTGTAATTGGCGCATACGAAACACAAATGACCCAACAAAACAGCATGTATTAAACAAACAACATACAAAAACAGGCAGAATTAATCGTGTACGTAACACAAATACACAGAACTAAAACACAACAGAACAAGGGCGACTATGGGTACAGCACAGACAGAAACACTCACGGAAGCAGCCGGGGACCGAGAAGTGTGTGTTTAACCCAGACTGTGTCCACTACAAGGAGCTAAGAAAAAACAACAACACATTGGGAATTTGTTTTTGTAGCACAGACAACAGGACATGCCATGCACACAGCGGAAGAGGGGTGTGTGTGTGTGTTTGTTGTGTTGTATTGTATGTGTGTGTGTATATAAACATGCATTCATGCCTAGAAAAAGTGCCTAGAGAAAAGTGTATGTGTAACACAGACAACAAGGTATGGCATGAAGACAATCGACATGGAGACCAGTGTGTATAACACAGACATCAGGACATGTCATGATACAAACTGGCAGAGAGAAATAACTGAGTGTATAGTATAGACATCAGCAATTGAAACAAAACAACCTAGGTACTTAAATGTAACATTTGTCAAACCTAATATTACACAGAAACAGAGGTTACAAAAGGTATATACTCAATATTTATTGAATTCTTCATGAAAAAACAAGTATCACATATTATCAGTCACAAGTTAAAATTTATCACAATTCATATTAAAAACATAAAAAGCAAATAACACAACAATAAAAAGTGGCAAAATAAATCTCGACGCGCTTTTCGGCGACCAGCGCCTTCTTCTGGAGCAGCCACGTATATCCTATACGATAAAGAAAAAATATAAAACAGGAATAACTACATTAAAATCCTCATATACTGATCAAAAAATACATATACAATGTCTAAACAATTAATCTCAAACCTATTTATAACCTCTCAATTTTGACAAGTTTACACATTTTATTATGCACCCTTGTCTTTCTTTTCCTTGCACACTTTAGAGAACCATGGATCCACGAATTTTTGTTAGACCGATAATTAATAATTCACAGAAAAGGCTAATTCGGGGAACAATTTTGCAAATATGCATTACAAGGGGAGGAAAAAAGTACATGGGGTTCGAATGGAACTTTTGTTTGAATGACCTCCTCCGGGGGCGTCAGTTTAGTTGAGTAGTATTACATTATTTACGTCAGTTTGGTTAGATAATGTTAGATTGCCTTAATAAATCGATCATGGCACTACAGTGATATTATACGTTCATGGACAGGTAAAAAGTCCCATAGATGCTAAATGATATAAAAAACTTCAACATGTATATCCTATGTCCAACCTCGTGCCAGTGAATCTAGCAGAAATTTAAAACTAAGGCGTTACTTTTAAATACTCACGTATTGACTTCAGTGTAGTAATTATTGTATGCTATATCTTCGCCACTGGTCAGTAAGTTATTCACAAAACTGCAAGGAAATGTCAGAATTACTTCACTATTGATTTATTACCAGTTGATAGGCGACATTATAGCCATAACTTTTAAGGCGGATATATTTATTTACCTAATTTTGTATCAGAAAAGGCGGTAGGGTCCTTGTCGGTCTGTGTTTTATATAGGACGAAAGCGTCTCTACATAACATGCAAGTAACGCTTGTAACTCTAATTTGTTCAACCTGTGCCAAAGGAAGACCCGAATTTTCTCATATTAATAATTCAGTTTGAAAAGGCTATATTATTAGTGTGAGTACATATTCATAGTTTAAAAATACATAGAACAGAAATGCAGCCCAACAGATATACTTGGCTCAGATCAGCGAAATTGTAGACATCCGGTTTCTACTTAAGTTGATTCTAAAGAGTGGGGAGCAAAAAAGCGATCAGTACTCTCCCATTAAGTGGTCGAGATACTATTCTTTTAAAGGATAAACTACATATGTTACCTGTCGTCTCTTGTTACAAATTATTCACTCAGCTTGCACTTATTGCAGCTACGAAGAATCGAGGTATTTAATTTCCATTTATAAGTAGATTCTATAAATAAAAACAATAATAAATGGACTAATTAAATGTTCGCATTTGGTACTTTCCAAATACAATCTTAAAGGCTATATTGAAGTTCAGTCAGGGAAGCCGCAATTACCTTTTTTGATCTGTAAAGACACAGTCACTTGCTCCCAGGACTTGCAGATGTATAATAGCACACGAGCTAAAAGATAATAGGTACAGACCATATCGTTATTAACCGACCTCCAAATGCAAACATTGGTTTAATATAAATCAGCTCATTTACATTGAAAGCGATGAGTACCTTTAATAACTGTGGTGTTAAATCAAAGGAGAGAGTGAGGACTAGATAAGCTAGTACGAATCCCCGTTGTTATATGTCAAAAATCAAAAGAGGACTAGCTAGGTTACAGGAGAAAAAGGGACTCAATGGAGTACGTGTGTCGGCAAACCAGTAGGTTTTTTCAAAAAGCCCTCACCCACCAACCTGGTTGGTGGCATGCTTCATCATCGGGCCCACCACAGTGGCACCTAATGTGCCCCGGGTGTGCTTCAACGCCAGATTACTGCGGAGCTGGTATACTTGCTGAGACATTCGGGCGCCGCAGAAGGA
The DNA here is from genome assembly GCF_964261635.1 of Lissotriton helveticus. Classification (NCBI taxonomy): domain Eukaryota; kingdom Metazoa; phylum Chordata; class Amphibia; order Caudata; family Salamandridae; genus Lissotriton; species Lissotriton helveticus. The sequence continues at coordinate 1,430,074,258 of NC_136065.1, read as the reverse complement.
CGATAGGTCCAAGGAGGAACCAGACCGGCAATTCCGGTCTTTTTCTCTGCCAGGTGACCCAAGGAAGCTCTGTACAGAAAAAAGACTGTCAAAGCGAGAGGGAATGCCCCTCTCACCCATATAGCACCATAGAGAGTGCTACACATAGAAAAAATAACACAATCACTATAATTTAGTTTATTTATTCATTTACACCTTTTACACATACTCACTTGGTCCTGAGGAAAGCCTGTTTCAAATTAAAAAAGGCCAGGCTGAAACATGTAGACCACACAGGACGCTGGAGGTCATAATCCATACTCCAATACGTCCGTCTGCCTTTTAAATAACCAACAGGGGCCCAGTAAATTAAAATATTGTTTTACCCTCGGGTACTGGGACCTTCTGTATGGTTTTTTAACTTTCACCATCTCACTCACTACACTGCACACTCAGCAAGTATACCAGCTCCGCAGTAATCTGGCGTTGAAGCACACCCGGGGCACATTAGGTGCCACTGTGGTGGGCCCGATGATGAAGCATGCCACCAACCAGGTTGGTGGGTGAGGGCTTTTTGAAAAAACCTACTGGTTTGTCGACACACGTACTCCATTGAGTCCCTTTTTCTCCTGTAACCTAGCTAGTCCTCTTTTGTTTTTTGTCATACCTTTAATAACTGCAACAGTCGCAGCAGAAGAAGAGGGGAAAAAGGTTCTTCCTGATATGGAGAATTCCCTATACCGAATATTTTGTTCTGTTAAAGAAAAAATGAGAAGACATTCTATTCTTCTTCACAATAAGAACGTACAGGCACAGTTTAAGATCTCCTGTCACAGAGTTGCTGCATTATTCGCCAATGAGTCAGTACACTCACCAGGTACGGATATGTCAGTAGCTCAAACACGTCCGGGAGCAAGGCGTGGGGTTCTGATAGCTTCCTTCGATGTCAGTAACAATCGTATTGTGGCTTGATCCGGCTGTTTTTAAATCGTTTTTAGGCGGGTTAAAGAGAACGAACATAATTTTTTCCAGCTGTAGCAAAACTACAACGCTGTTACGCCATGACGCTGTGGAGCAAACGTAATCGATGAGGGACTACAAGGGGGGAACGCAATGTAAATATAAAAAACGGACTAGACCATTTATTTCGGGGATTGCAAATGAAGCAAGATAAAAATGGGCCATATATCATATTGTGGTCAACTCACAACATAAATACTGAAGAAGGACTCACCAGTTCACTTCAAAGAATGACGGACCATATATTATGTTGTGGTGCAACTCACAACATAAATACTATAGAAGGACTCACCAGTACACTTCAAAGAATGCAATGGTAGACAGACTATGTCTACATGCCGAGAGTTACTCTTAACTCGTCTTAAATTCTTTTATAGGGTCAGGCTCGTAATAATAATCAAATGGACAAGTATTTTCTAGATGTTTTTTCTTAAACTAAAGAAAACAAGCCAGGCAATTATAAATAAAGTTCGGACGCAATGGGCCCGTAATTGGTTATATCTTCATTACATCAAAGTGTATCGTGTGAAACTGATTTTATTGTATTTATTAAAGAATCTCAACCTAACTAAAATGTAGTTTCATGATTTCCCGACCTTCCTAATCTATACAGAGCACCGAAGTACCATCCTATTTCCAACCCAATAATTTCAACTAACAGATAGCATTCTCCCATGGGATTTCATTATTGAGGCCACGCCTAAAGGTGTCAAAGACAAAGATCCAAAAGACCTCTCTTTTCCTTCTTATCGCCATTCCACCTTTGGTATCTGGCGTTTGGATCTTTTCTAATATGCGCCATTGTATGCCTTCTGGCCTATGATTTAATTCAATAAAATGTTTTACCATGGGAGCAGTCAATTTTTTTGTTCTGATTGCAGAACGGTGTTCAGACAGGCGGGTTTGTATCATTCTCGATGTTTCACCAACATAACAGAGGTGGCAAGGACACTGTATAAGATAAATAACATTCGTGGATCTGCAATTCCACATTTCCTTTGCATGGGTAGTATGTCCATTGAGGCTAAATTCCTCGCCTAGGATGATACTCCTGCATGAGATGCAAGTGGAACAAGGAACTGTTCCTTTAATCGGATTATTTGTCACGATGGATTTTTGTATGAACCTTTGCTGACTATTAGGGTTTGTAAACCGAGAATGTACAATAAAATCTTTAATATTCTTGTTTCGCCTGTGTGCAAATAATGGTTTGGCCAACTTCTCATCCACTGTGCAATTGCTGTTAAGAATATGCCAATTCGAGCTGATGATCTGCCTCACGTTAGCGTTCAGGGTGGAATGCCTAGTGATGCAGACCACCTGTCATTCTGTTTAGGGGCTTTGACTTTCAACAAACAGTCACGATCATAGTATCTAGCTCTTTTATATGAGTGTCTCACCAGCCGGTGAGGATAGCCCCTCTCAATAAATTTAGATCTCATGATCAGAGCTTGTCTGTCGAAATCCGCAAGATCAGTGCAATTGCGCCTAACACGCAAAAATTGTGAAAACGTAATACTATCTCTCTGCATTCTAGGGTGGAAGCTCTTATAATGCAGAAGTGTATTCCTGGTGGTAGGCTTGACATGTAGATCAACTTTCAATTTGCCAAGGTCGTTCATTATAACAATGTCTAGAAATTCTACCCTTTCTGCACTTACATGGGTAGTGAACCGCAGATTAGGATCGGCTTCATTAATCCAAGCGGTAAACTCAGTAAGAGTTTCCCTCCCATCGGTCCAGATAAAAAATATGTTGTCTAGATATCTGGACCAATGGGAGATGGATTCAAAGAAGGGGGCGACTTCATTTTCAATGTACTTTCTCTCAAATGCGGCCATAAATATATTTGCCACTGCGCCCATACTAACTCCTTTGACCTGTCGATAGATATGGGACCCGAAGAAAGAGATGTTCTCAGTGAGTACAATTTTCAAACAAGCCAGTACGAAGGATGATGGGCATGGAATACAGTGCTCTTCAATAAACCATGCTGTAGTTTCCATGGCCTCTAAGAGAGGTATGTTACTATACAGAGATTCCACATCCATAGTTACAAGTAGGTCATGCGCTGGATTGAACACCAGCCCCTCAGTTTTTGCAATCATGTGTCCAGTGTCACGTTTGTAAGACTTAATCTTAGGAATATATGGATGAAGAAAATTGTCCACATATTTAGACAACGGTTCCGTTATTGTACCTATAGTCGAAACTATAGGCCGGTATGGAGGGTTATTCTGGTTTTTATGAATTTTTGGCAATCCATAAACACATGCCATTTTACCTTGATTATGATTCAGAAATTCAAATTCTTTAATCGAGATCTCTCCATCTTCCAAGGCTTGTTTGGTTAAATTTCGTATTTCTTTAGATACACTTAGGGTCGAATATGAATTTATTGGACTATAAAAGGTAGGGTCCCTCAGCATTTCCAACATACTAGCTTCATACTGAGCAGAGTCAATAATGACGATTCCACCACCTTTGTCACACCCCTTTATGGTTAGACTATTGTTTGCAGAAAGAGAATGGAGAGCTTGATGTTCATCCTTGCAGAAGTTATATTATGGCTTTGGTATAAAGCGCAAGGCTTGATCTAACCTCTTAAGGACCACCAATTCGAACGTGGCCACTTCTGGTACTGGCTGTTCAAGGGATGGACTGAAAGTGGAGGGGAGACTGAGAGGTCTAACAATTTGATTTTCTTCTTCAGATGGCAAGCTTGAGGCAAAATATTTTTTCAGGTGGATCTTTCGGAAGAAAGAGATAATATCGCAGTATAATTCAAACAGATTCACTGTAGAGTGGGGAACATAAGATAAACCTTTTGACAGTAGCCTAATACTAGAATCATCTAGATCAGTTTTTGTTAGATTAAAAATGGGAATCACATTCCTGATTTCCAATACTGCCTGTTCCTCGTTTCCCGAATGAATTGGGGCTCTTCTTGTTGTTGATGATGTTGAGGTTTGTAATTCAACAACAAAAGGTACCAGAGGGTCTCGAGGAGTGTGCCCAAAAGAAACAGAGAGCCAACCTTTCCCAGCAGACCAAAGTGATACAACACAGAAAATTCTCAACAGGATGAGGAGAGTACCCATCAGTCACCATACGGATCCGCCCTTCATCATTTGGGATTTTATCCGTACCACCCGTCTGAGAAGCTCGGTGCCACACTGTGAGGTCAACCCGGTGGTAAGGGGGTTCCTCAAAGGGGAATGGCAGTGACAGTGTGGTAGACCACTCGATATAGGTAAGTGGCCCTGGATGTGGGACTGGGGTGTGCAGTGCTAGAAAAGGTGATAAAGTGAAAGAAACCCATAAAGTGTATGTTTAAAATTGGTTTGAATAGGCACTTAAAAAAAGTTTATTCCGTGTTTGCCTAACATACCAAAAGTATAAAAACAATATAACCTAAGGCCTTCTCATAAGGTAGACTGCTCTAGGTCAGAGTAGGTCGACTAGTTTCTGCAATAATGGGACTATAGTTCCCTTGCATTCTTCAGGACCAATATAAATAAAAACTACTGCACCAAGTGAATTAAAAAATAGTAGGTGAAAGATGACACCAGGGTAACAGTGCAAGTGCTAATAAGTCACCTGAATGCTCCCGGTGCCCTTACAGTCTGTGTTGATCACTAAGGAGAAAAAAGTGGGTTAGGTATGGTTAACAGTATAAATCGGGCTGACCAGAAAGTCCAGTTTATGTGGATCAATTCTTGCATCACATTAACTATGTTGACATATAGGCAATAAATGATCATATGGCCAGAATTAGAATTTATTCGGAAAGACAATTTCATAAGCCGAATATATCGTCGTCCTTACCTAGATCTGTAAGGATGACTAGCCTCACCCCACCTGGCAGCGGCTCAGGGGAAAGATGAAGCACCGCTCTATAAAACATGCAAGGAACACGTAAAAAACACAACACACACACCAGACATAAAGCATTTCCTCTGAAAGATTGCCGACGAAAAGTGGTATCTGTATCTATATCTCATGGATATTTATAGTATCCATCATTCGCGGAGCCAGGACTGTGTTTGAATGCTGCTGTCGTTTTTTAGAAAAACGCGGCTCTGCGCGTGTAGGGGCAGCAAGCGCGAGATCTGAGCTCAGTTTCAGAGTTAAATAACATAAAATAAAGTAAAGGGAAAGAACGCGGAAAAGCGCGTGCAACAGCGACATGCTTCTCCTACCTCTCCGTCGGTACTCCGTGCCGGCGTCCTGGCCGGCTGGGGAGGTGACGAGAGGCGGGGTGGCGGAAGTATATAAGCCTCGCTCCTATCGGTCGCCGGGTCACATGGGGCGACTAGCGGACCTATAGGCATCTAGCAGAGTTAGACGGGCCCTCTCTTCTCATTGGCTGATGCAGCATAAATCGTGAGCGTACATTGGCCAAACCCGCGTGAAGTAGTCATGGTAACGCGGGTCCGCACCAAATGTAAACACAACTCGAGCCGTATCCCACAGGGAGGGTGAACTACAAAACGTCATAGAGATAGTCTAATATCTTTCAAAAGAAGATGAATGAACTAGTTTTTTGTGACTGCCGCCTACTCAGGCGTCCACGGAGGAATTAGACACGATGGTTACTGCGGTTAGATCTAACCGTAGGTGCTTCTAGTGAGGCATAAGAGATACCTAACATTACTGTTTTTAGTGAAATAACCTAGACACAGTAATCCATCCATATTGCTAGGATCAGTATGGTCTGGTCCTGTTTATGGGGACTGCATCCCAAGTAGGGTCACGTGGTGATAAGGATGGACAAAATCAGCCACGAGCTGTGGCTTAGCCAAACTGGCTACATTTAAAAGGGAGAGAGATAGAATGACGACAAACTTATCATTCGTCATTACAAGCCAATAATGCGGGTTGGAACATCGGGGCCCTACACTATTATTATGGGCAGAGTCAAAAAGAGGACCAGGGGATATCAACGTTCAGACCCCCTCTGTGTGTCTTCAATCTCAGCACCCACCTTTGCTCTTTTTTCAGGAGGTACCTTGTCACATCAGCTGTATGTTTCGGAATAAATGGTTGCTCCAAAATTGTCCATTGGAAATCCGTGGCTGAGTGCTTAGCTTCAAGAAAGTGAGCAGTTAACTTAGTGGCTTGTCTGGCACACCTGATGGTGCTTTTGTGTTCAGATATGCGTATGCGGACCTTACGGGTAGTCATGCCCACATACCTGTAGCCACATGGACAAGTAATCAAGTAGATCACATGATCACTGCTGCAACTCGTGAATTTGATTTGTTTCCACGGTCTGGCCGTGCCAATATCTATCTCCTGTGATTTACTGGTTTGTGCACAAGCCTGGCAATTCCCGCAGGGATGATGCCCCTGGACGGGCGGAAGGTTCCAAAGTGACCCTACCGGCCTTGGTGGTTCCTCATGTGGCCTCGTGTGTACCAATCTGTCTCTGAGATTTGGGCCTCTCTTAAAAGACACCAAAGGACGAGCGAGTGTCTTTTAAGAGAGGCCCAAATCTCAGAGACAGATTGGTACACACGAGGCCACATGAGGAACCACCAAGGCCGGTAGGGTCACTTTGGAACCTTCCGCCCGTCCAGGGGCATCATCCCTGCGGGAATTGCCAGGCTTGTGCACAAACCAGTAAATCACAGGAGATAGATATTGGCACGGCCAGACCGTGGAAACAAATCAAATTCACGAGTTGCAGCAGTGATCATGTGATCTACTTGATTACTTGTCCATGTGGCTACAGGTATGTGGGCATGACTACCCGTAAGGTCCGCATACGCATATCTGAACACAAAAGCACCATCAGGTGTGCCAGACAAGCCACTAAGTTAACTGCTCACTTTCTTGAAGCTAAGCACTCAGCCACGGATTTCCAATGGACAATTTTGGAGCAACCATTTATTCCAAAACATACAGCTGATGTGACAAGGTACCTCCTGAAAAAAGAGCAAAGGTGGGTGCTGAGATTGAAGACACACAGAGGGGGTCTGAACGATGATATCCCCTGGTCCTCTTTTTGACTCTGCCCATAATAATAGTGTAGGGCCCCGATGTTCCAACCCGCATTATTGGCTTGTAATGACGAATGATAAGTTTGTCGTCATTCTATCTCTCTCCCTTTTAAATGTAGCCAGTTTGGCTAAGCCACAGCTCGTGGCTGATTTTGTCCATCCTTATCACCACGTGACCCTACTTGGGATGCAGTCCCCATAAACAGGACCAGACCATACTGATCCTAGCAATATGGATGGATTACTGTGTCTAGGTTATTTCACTAAAAACAGTAATGTTAGGTATCTCTTATGCCTCACTAGAAGCACCTACGGTTAGATCTAACCGCAGTAACCATCGTGTCTAATTCCTCCGTGGACGCCTGAGTAGGCGGCAGTCACAAAAAACTAGTTCATTCATCTTCTTTTGAAAGATATTAGACTATCTCTATGACGTTTTGTAGTTCACCCTCCCTGTGGGATACGGCTCGAGTTGTGTTTACATTTGGTGCGGACCCGCGTTACCATGACTACTTCACGCGGGTTTGGCCAATGTACGCTCACGATTTATGCTGCATCAGCCAATGAGAAGAGAGGGCCCGTCTAACTCTGCTAGATGCCTATAGGTCCGCTAGTCGCCCCATGTGACCCGGCGACCGATAGGAGCGAGGCTTATATACTTCCGCCACCCCGCCTCTCGTCACCTCCCCAGTCGGCCAGGACGCCGGCACGGAGTACCGACGGAGAGGTAGGAGAAGCATGTCGCTGTTGCACGCGCTTTTCCGCGTTCTTTCCCTTTACTTTATTTTATGTTATTTAACTCTGAAACTGAGCTCAGATCTCGCGCTTGCTGCCCCTACACGCGCAGAGCCGCGTTTTTCTAAAAAACGACAGCAGCCTTCAAACACAGTCCTGGCTCCGCGAATGATGGATACTATAAATATCCATGAGATATAGATACAGATACCACTTTTCGTCGGCAATCTTTCAGAGGAAATGCTTTATGTCTGGTGTGTGTGTTGTGTTTTTTACGTGTTCCTTGCATGTTTTATAGAGCGGTGCTTCATCTTTCCCCTGAGCCGCTGCCAGGTGGGGTGAGGCTAGTCATCCTTACAGATCTAGGTAAGGACGACGATATATTCGGCTTATGAAATTGTCTTTCCGAATAAATTCTAATTCTGGCCATATGATCATTTATTGCCTATATGTCAACATAGTTAATGTGATGCAAGAATTGATCCACATAAACTGGACTTTCTGGTCAGCCCGATTTATACTGTTAACCATACCTAACCCACTTTTTTCTCCTTAGTGATCAACACAGACTGTAAGGGCACCGGGAGCATTCAGGTGACTTATTAGCACTTGCACTGTTACCCTGGTGTCATCTTTCACCTACTATTTTTTAATTCACTTGGTGCAGTAGTTTTTATTTATATTGGTCCTGAAGAATGCAAGGGAACTATAGTCCCATTATTGCAGAAACTAGTCGACCTACTCTGACCTAGAGCAGTCTACCTTATGAGAAGGCCTTAGGTTATATTGTTTTTATACTTTTGGTATGTTAGGCAAACACGGAATAAACTTTTTTTCAAGTGCCTATTCAAACCAATTTTAAACATACACTTTATGGGTTTCTTTCACTTTATCACCTTTTCTAGCACTGCACACCCCAGTCCCACATCCAGGGCCACTTACCTATATCGAGTGGTCTACCACACTGTCACTGCCATTCCCCTTTGAGGAACCCCCTTACCACCGGGTTGACCTCACAGTGTGGCACCGAGCTTCTCAGACGGGTGGTACGGATAAAATCCCAAATGATGAAGGGCGGATCCGTATGGTGACTGATGGGTACTCTCCTCATCCTGTTGAGAATTTTCTGTGTTGTATCACTTTGGTCTGCTGGGAAAGGTTGGCTCTCTGTTTCTTTTGGGCACACTCCTCGAGACCCTCTGGTACCTTTTGTTGTTGATATGCTTGTTGGGGATTGTACCCAGAGCAAGGTCTGTAAACTTCCCCTAGGTCCCCCCCTACCGTAGTGTTTTGGAGGTTTGTAATTCCCCCTCATCTGACCCTGAAAGTGAACCCTCGGGCGTCCTCGACCCATCCTGCGGTTCCCTAAAAAAGGCTGCCTTTGATTCCTATTTCCTTGAGCCGAATTGTAGTGGGTCTCAGGCTCATAATAGGCTTCATTATTTTCATTTTCAGAGTCAGAGGTTTCAGAGAAGGTGATCACTCTCTGTTGTTGACCTCTGCTTTCTTCAATATAATGATTCTGCTTGTAAAAATCAATCTTTAGGTAGGGATACGCATTTTCTAACGTACAGAATCTCTTATCTTTTAGAAGCTTATCATTTTTTCGTTTTTCTAAATAGCTAGAGAAAGATTCGAGCTCCTTATTGGACTCCTCAATCCTTTTGATCGCCTCTTCTAAATTGCCCATCTTTTTAATTGTATCCTCAGTATAGACATCAGGACATGTCATGCACACAATTGGAAAGCACGGGTGTTTAACACAGATGCCTGGACATAGCATGGACACAGGAAAACCCTGTGTATAACAGACATCAGGACGTCATGATACTACATGGAAGAGAGAACGAATTGTGTGTATGGTATAGACATCAGGACATGTCATGATACCACCTGACAGAGAGAATGAACTGAGTGTATAGTATAGGACATATCATGATGTGGCCCGACAGAGAGAACTGTAACGCGCACAACCGAACAGGGATAACTATGTGCATAACCGACGACAGAAAATAATAAGAACAACAAAGCAAGCACGACGGTTACACATGACAAAAGTCAGGATCTATCACAAATTCGTTGCGCCAGGGCGGTCTCGGCAGCACAAATCACTCGCTCTATTGATCTCAAAAGCTGCAGTCCAGCAGCGGTGCCAGGTGACAGGTGATATGTGCACTCCATCGAGGAGAGCTCTACAACACGGCCTAGAGGAGTGCACTCAGTCAGTGCTGCATGAAAACAGACACATACCTCTACTGTACCCGAGCAGGTAATCCGGCCTTCAAATCGCTTGACCTCACTCAAAACCTTGGAAAAGGGTATTTGTAGATAATGGACACTTTGCCATTCCCCTTTGCCTGTCTGGAGGTTCCTGCGGGAAGTCTAAGCTCCGAGGGATTAGTACCAGGGGCAACTATAACTCAGCACTACTACTCGTCTGTAGGATCAAAGGGGTAGTAGGAGCACTAGTATGCGCACCTACAGTTAGGGGAAGAGAGAACCTCCTATGTTTGGCCTGGGAGGCGAGGGCCCTAGCAGGCACAGACGGGGCCGAGGGGGGCATATACTGTATTATCCTGGGTGGGCTCAATACACATGGTTAGGGAAGCTCCCAATATGGTGAAAGGAGCAAGAGTGCCCTAGCATGCAGGGATAGGCATGTGGGGGCCCTAGCAGGCAGGAATGGGCATTTGGGGGCCCCAGAATGCAGGAATGGGCACGTGGGGGTACTAGCATGCAGGGATAGGCACGTTGGGGCCCTGGCATGCAGGAATGGGCACGTGGCGGCCCTAGAATGCAGGAATGGGCATGTGGGGGCCCTAGCATGCAGGGATAGGAACGTGGGGGCCCTAGCATGCAGGAATTGGCGAGTGGGGGCCCTAGCATGCAGGGATAGGAACATGGGGGCCATAGCAAGCAGAAATGGGCACGTGGGGTCCCTAGAATGCAGGGACAGGCATAGGGGCCCCTAGCATGCAGGGATAGACACAGGGGCCCCTAGCATGTAGGTCTGGGCACGCAAGGGTATGGAAGACGCTAGGGCGCCTAGGTCAGCCAGGCACAGTTCACTAATACACATTGTTTGTGGGTAGGTGGGCACCAGCATCCATACCATGAGAGTCTGAGGTGTGTCTGGCATACATGACAAGGCAGTTGGCATTTTGTGTTTGGCCAGTGATTCTGACAGTCGAGAATATATGACTAGAGGTCACAAGACCCTATGGTATCTACAGCTCGGGTATAAGAGGAGCCAGCTATGAAAGGCATGGGGAGGGGAGTAAGACAATAGAGGACTAGGAGAGATGGAATTAAAAGAACGTAGGTACTCATCGTCCAAGTTTTACCTTCGCGCTTTTGAGAAGTGCGGTATTCTCCTGTTAAAGTTTTGAACCCCCACTGAGTAGTGCAGTACTCTCTCTTTAAAATGAAAACAGTGCATGTACTCAGTATCTGTGAGTACCTGCCCAGTTAAGGCACTGGGAGCAAGTATGTATGTCTAAGGAACAGAAGGTTGATGGCTAGGTGAAGGGGTGCCTAGTATGCACAGCTACAGAGAGCCAAGGCACTGCCATGCAGGGGGGATTGAAGGAGCTAGATTTTATAGTAGCGGGGGAGAAAGGGCTAACATGTGAGGATAGCAGGCAGCAGAGAATCAGCAGGTATGGCGGTGGGCTGGGGGGCTTTGGAATGTACGCATGAGGAAGGGGATCCTAGCTTCTGTGATGTAGGAAAAGTAGAACGACTCGTGGAAAGAGGCCCCGGTATAAATGATTAGAGGGTTGAAGGGCAGTAGCCTCTGTGACCAGAGGGAAAGGGAGGGTGACCCTAGCATCTACCACAGCCAGGATAGGGAGGTTCTAGTATTTATAACTAGTGAACCCTGACCTCTCTCGGACTAGATGGAGAGTAGCATGGCCATGAAAGGGGGTAGGGGGATGGGGGCCCTAGTGTTTCAGAGCAGTGGCTGTAGAACCCTAGCCGCTGTGACTAAAGAGAGCTCCTCATGGCATCAGGTGCCCGGGGAAGAGGGCCCAGGTATCTACGGCTAGTAGCAGAAGGACCCTAGCTTCTGCGACCATTGGAAGTACAGGAGCACCCCAGCAGCTATGTCTACTCAGTGGAAGAACTCTAGTATCCATGGCCATCCACCCTCTTCACCTCCTCCACTCCACAACAAGTTAGAGTCAGGCGTCTCTTGATTATTAACTGCCCGTGTGAGACAAATGCCCGGATGCCCCGCGGTCTCGCGGTGTGATGCACGCAGGAGCAGTGTCCGTGGTGCCTGCCTTCAAGTCCTGCAGGGGAGATGGATTGCAATGGAAAAGTACAGAGAGTACCTACTTGGGTTCGCGGGTACCCTGCCACGCACCCAGCACTGCTCCGGGCGATGGCGTCCCCGGGCCGGAATTGGCCACAGGAGGGGGGCCCACGCCGCCCTCTTCCCTTTTTAGATTTTTATTTTTTTAAAGGGGTCAGGCCGTGGGGGATGGGGTCCCCAGGGCCCAAAAAAGAAGGGGGGCCACACAGCCCCCCTTCTAAAAAATTGAATTAAAAAAAAGACCGGAATGGTGGCAGATGCCCTGCTCCCTCCCTGCAACACTCTGCAAACACGCCCTGTGGCACGTTTTAAGTTGGTGAATTAATTCCCCTTCAATACTTGGGATCCCTGGGGGACAACTAGCCCACCAGGTACATCCAGTATGCGCCACAGAGCTGCCTTGCAGAGAGGTGGTCAGAGGCCATGCCCCTTTTTACACCTTTCTGCAATGCAGCTCTTTGACGAAGGTACCTGGTGGGCTAGTTGGACTCCAGGGACCCTCAGGACTCAAGGGATGTAGTAACTGGTATTGGTGTGTCAATGATTTAGAAAATGGTAGTCTGTATTTTACAGTGGGTGTATCAAAGGTTACATTATAGTGTGAGGAGGTGCATCAGATTTTGATATGGATGACGTCATCAGTGATTTCATCAGTGATGTCATTTGAGATGTCATCAGTGATGTCATCAGTGATGTCACTGACCATGTCATGAATGATGTAATACATGGCATCATGAGTAGTGCATTGCTGGTGCACAAGTTATAGTTAGCAGAACTAACTATAACGGTGGAACTTTTATGGTTTTATAAGAGTGAAATGTCCAGCTAACTATAACGTGCTTGAAACCTATGTTTTTTAAGTGAATATATATATATTTATATATATGTATATAAATATATATATATATTCAGTGAAAAAAACAAAGGTTACAGGGACATTAAAGTTAGGATGACATTTCACTTGCACAAAACCAGAGATATTCAGCAGTTATAGTTATAGAGAAAGAGAAATGATGTCACAGAGAGTGAGAGAGAGAAAGAGAGAGAGAGAAAACAACATTAAAACTGTCTCGCAGAGTCTGGAGTTGAGATTTTTTTTCGAAAAGTCAGACGCAGATTTACAAGCTCCTTGCGCCACGTTTCCCATGTTAAAAGTGTTAAAAGTGACACAAAAGTGGCGCAATAAGCTTTCAGATCTGTTTCTCAGACTGTTTTAACCTATCTGTTGTCATTGCTCGGAGGTAATTATACATTTCTACACATTCAAGCTGCTGCACACTACCCACTCTCTCCTTTCACAAATAAATTGTTGTTGTTTCGGAAACAAAATTCTTTGTTCACCTAGTGCCATTAGCGTGATTGAAAGAGGGTGCTCTACGTGTCGAAGAAGCCTTCACTGTAACCAAGAGAGTTCACCACTTCAACTCAGATAAGGTTGTATAAAGCAGACTGGAGATAGCAGTGTCCAAAACTTTAAAAAAGAAAGAGAAACAATGTGAGAGAGTAAGAAAGAGAAAGAGAGAAAAAAGGACATTAAAACGTGGGCGAGACACATGAAGGGGTGGTGCTTGAAGCCAGGGGTGCAACCACAGTCAAAAATATCGGGGGGGGGGCTAGAAAATGTTTTTGGGGGGGCTTAACTTCAAGCAAAAAGAAGAGTGGAGCTGCAGAGGATGTAAGCGGTGGGGGGACATCAAAGCCTCATTAACAAGCAAAATGTCTTTAAAAGACCTGTGAAGTACTCGGGTGCGACTGTGTGTGGGCCCAGGAAGCTATCTCATCCTAACTGAAGCCCCGATAGCCCAATGTGTGTTTTGCGTGCCTGCTGCATACTACACATTCTCTCCTTTCACAGATAACTTGTCGTTCTTTGGGAAACAAGCTTCTGTGCTCACCCCATGCCATTTCCGTCATCCTTGTTACATAATCCATCCTGAAGTTCTAAAAGATATTAAAAGAAAGATGTTATGATTGGTAATTGTTACTATATTAATTTGGAGTTCAATAACATCGCGCTTTTATACACGTTCCTTCTCACATTTCTACGAACTGTTTGTATTGGTAATATTCCGGACATTTCAGCGATTATTAAAACGTTCCTGCTATTGTGAAAAAAATGTTTACATGTAAATTAATACACTATATAGGAGTGCGTTCGTCTAAAATACTAAGTCGCGTTTTTGTATCTAGTCTGCTACAACCCTGACTCCCTCCGAAGCGTACTCAAGCCTCACTGCTCACCTTTTCGTGGATAAGACACCTGCATGATGTAGTCCCGATCTCCAACAAAGAAGTCTCATATATGGTGCAGAGTCTTGATATCTCTATGGCTAACGACATACTCCTGCTCCCATCATCATCATCGCAGGTTCTTCACCCGCTCAGTGCTTCGGGCACCACTAACTCAGTGACCAAAGAGGCCACGCATGTAGTAGTGGGCCCCTTGTTCGGTACTTTGGAAACAACTCTAAAATGGCATACAAGACATGCGCTCCATCTTTTTTACACATAGGGTCACGTGTGTAGTGACGAATGTGCTGGATGGGTGTGTTGTGGGTGTATACCAGCCATGAGGGAGTGTGTGTGTCGATCTGACAACTAGACCTGCATCTAAGAAATTACTACAATGGAAAGCTGGGCCTTGTACTGTTGTGTTTTCCTGGTAGCGTGAGCACAGTAGTCTGTACTAACGTATTCAGTCTCGATTAATTTACCACCTTCCCCAGGGGATTTTAAATGTTGGGAGAGGGATCAATAATTGTGCTGACTTTTCTCCTTTAGCATGCAGTACTATATTGTTTTATAAAATGTATAACTCTTCAAACCATCTTTGCTCTTACGACGTACGGCCGCTATTTCCGTAATTGCTATTAAAAGTAATATACGCTTATTTAAAGTTTAAAACACTATTTTCATGATTATCCCAGATAATGTCTTACCTTAATATGTACATTAAATACATAAATATATGTTTTTGAACAATTAGAATCTTTCGCACCGTACGCGTATGGGGCGCCGTACATGACGTCATGCGGGAATTTTTTTTATTTATTTTTTTAACGTTGGGTACGCATTTTGGGCGAAAAAGAAAAAAACGCGAAGCCCGCTTTATTGTTAATTAGCCTCCGGGGGCAATTTTTTTTTCATAAAGGGGGTCCCAGAGGGTCCCCCCTGCGCGGGGATCGCTACCCCCGGGTCTTTAACTATATGTATGGGGGGGGCTCATGGCCCCCTGGAGTTCCGGCGACCCCCCCCGAGGCTACCCCCCGGGGCCTCTTTTTATTAAAAAAAAACTGTGCAAGGGGGTTGTAAATGTGGTCTTTTTCTTTCCTTTCTGTCTTGTCAAGGATCCAGGGTAAATATAACGGTTTTTGAACAGCCAGTCCCTTTCTGCCTGTTACCATAGTAACAGTTCATGGATCACTTGCGTGAGTACAGAGGTTAGAAGTTCACCACAATATGTTGCTAATTGAAATGGTTACTGTGCTGGAGATTTATATTTATTTTTTTCATAGGAACTGTTAGTCGTAGAAGAAGTCAGTGGAAACGTTTTGTAAGCGATTCCTTCCTGTTCGGGGAGTATTAGGGTAACGTGCTCCAAGCGGGACTTTACAATGCTTAATGTTCATTGGCTGTGAAGTATTAAAAGTAGAAAGTTTGGCAGTCATTCCTTGCTCGTCTGTGGAACAACATGGACATTTTATTGGCTAAAGTGTTCTGAGCACAAGTTTGCTCCTTATTGGGTGGGAACGGTTCACTGTTGTCAATGATATTGTGATGCATTTTCCAAATGAGTATGGGGAAAGAAAGTAGTAGAGGGCAGGTTAGGAACACTATGCCCATAAGGTGGTGGAGAGGGATTTTGAGGGAAAACATTTTTTTATATGTTCCAAGGGCCATTTATATAATTGCCATGTGGTGTATAAATCACGGCGGAAAAATGACAGTGTCTTGCGCTGTTTTTTTTATCAAGTCTGTAGGTGACATACTTCTTAGGAGTATTATTTACTTATAATGTGGTGTTTACATTCCTGATGGGGAGGTGTGGTCGCGCAGCAAAAAAATCAGTCTAGGTTTGAAACAGTTTTTATTAAGCAAATGCAAATAAACTTTCTTAAGAAACTGTCGCTGTATATATGAAAGGGGTGACAATTAAAAATTGAATTTCATAAAATATCAGTTAAGTGTGGCTATATACTTCTTTTTTGTGCTACAGTTTGTAAAACTGTTGCCCCACATTCTTGATGATGTAAGAGGGCATCAGTTACTTTTAGATAAATTAGAATAGAAGTGCTACAGCAAACACTCCCGCACTACATTATCTCACATCAAAAGAACAGGTAAAAAACAGTTAAATACAAATGATTTCATATTACATAGAAATGCATGCATTATTATTTTTCAAATTTGTATTCTGTACAATTCAGGAACGTGCTGTCGTAGTGCTTAGAGGTTGCAGACTGTTCCGCTAATAAATCACATACTCACTAAAGAATGTATAGGATGGTACTCTTATAATATAAAGTACAGGTCCTATATATTCTTTAGGGAGAAGGTGAATAAGAACCGCAAATAAGAATAGAAATTAGAAAATAACATTAAAAAATATAGGGTTTATTAAATATTTAAAGTAACAAAGTATGCATGATAGCTATATTTTTTTGTTCTGCTGTTTCGTAAAATATGTTTCTTGAAAAAAATATCTGATCAAGTACTTTTTAATATTTGAAAGTTATATTTTGGATGGCGCTGAAAAAATCTCCCATTCCTCTTCTGTAGCAATAGGACAATCTATTATAATATAACGATTGATACCATTGTTACAGTAAAAAGAAAAGGAAAATAAAGTTATGTATTTAATAGAACATCCATAATGAAATACTTTCGAGCGGTAATTATTTACTGAACTTCTTTTCGGGAGGTGAAAAAGTTTGATCTTCGTGGTGACAGGTCATATACTCCTCTGAGATCATGACGGTGAGAATAATAATATGTATATATTCTCACAGCACATGATCACAAGGGGAAAATAGACAGAAAACCGCAAGCCGGTATCGTTGCTTACTAATCCTTACTCTTTGTGACGACGGATCGTGAACTCCACTAAGATCACCAAGACTGTTAATGTTATAATATACATATTAACAGTATGTTATCTCTAGGAGAAAACCCAATAGCAAGTGGAAGATGGTGACGTTGATTGTAAATGTTTAGGGTTTGCGTCGACGGGTCACCAACACCTCTCAAGCTAAGTACAGTGTCAATATTATAATATAAAAAGTCACTATATATAAGGTGAAATGAGCCAGAAAAGGAGGAATGTTTGTTATAATCTATCTGTTTCTAAAATCAAGCTGCTGACGTTACGGAGAAAAAGCGAAAAACATGGAATAACTTTTTTTTCTACATATAAATGATTAAATATTGATAAATAGCTACAAATTATAACTAAGTACTATGCCTATGCCACATTGAAACAATTTACAACTCCGGAATATGTTTGTTGATGCAAAAAGAGAATCCGATGCTAGAAAACGGAACCTGCAACATAGATTGGCGACTCAGAAATAACTCGCAAAAAATAAACTAATTGCACAGTAGGTGTGGTTTATATAGTTTTTGGTTGTTTAGTAGTCTATGGAAGGAAGCTGTTGTCATCAGTGATGTCATTTGAGATGTCATCAGTGATGTCATCAGTGATGTCACTGACCATGTCATGAATGATGTAATACATGGCATCATGAGTAGTGCATTGCTGGTGCACAAGTTATAGTTAGCAGAACTAACTATAACGGTGGAACTTCTATGGTTTTATAAGAGTGAAATGTCCAGCTAACTATAACGTCCTTGAAACCTATGTTTTTTAAGTGAATATATATATATTTATATATATGTATATAAATATATATATATATTCAGTGAAAAAAACAAAGGTTACAGGGACATTAAAGTTAGGATGACATTTCACTTGCACAAAACCAGAGATATTCAGCAGTTATAGTTATAGAGAAAGAGAAATGATGTCACAGAGAGTGAGAGAGAGAAAGAGAGAGAGAGAAAACAACATTAAAACTGTCTCGCAGAGTCTGGAGTTGAGATTTTTTTTCGAAAAGTCAGACGCAGATTTACAAGCTCCTTGCGCCACGTTTCCCATGTTAAAAGTGTTAAAAGTGACACAAAAGTGGCGCAATAAGCTTTCAGATCTGTTTCTCAGACTGTTTTAACCTATCTGTTGTCATTGCTCGGAGGTAATTATACATTTCTACACATTCAAGCTGCTGCACACTACCCACTCTCTCCTTTCACAAATAATTTGTTGTTGTTTCGGAAACAAAATTCTTTGTTCACCTAGTGCCATTAGCGTGATTGAAAGAGGGTGCTCTACGTGTCGAAGAAGCCTTCACTGTAACCAAGAGAGTTCACCACTTCAACTCAGATAAGGTTGTATAAAGCAGACTGGAGATAGCAGTGTCCAAAACTTTAAAAAAGAAAGAGAAACAATGTGAGAGAGTAAGAAAGAGAAAGAGAGAAAAAAGGACATTAAAACGTGGGCGAGACACATGAAGGGGTGGTGCTTGAAGCCAGGGGTGCAACCACAGTCAAAAATATCGGGGGGGGGGCTAGAAAATGTTTTTGGGGGGGCTTAACTTCAAGCAAAAAGAAGAGTGGAGCTGCAGAGGATGTAAGCGGTGGGGGGACATCAAAGCCTCATTAACAAGCAAAATGTCTTTAAAAGACCTGTGAAGTACTCGGGTGCGACTGTGTGTGGGCCCAGGAAGCTATCTCATCCTAGCTGAAGCCCCGATAGCCCAATGTGTGTTTTGCGTGCCTGCTGCATACTACACATTCTCTCCTTTCACAGATAACTTGTCGTTCTTTGGGAAACAAGCTTCTGTGCTCACCCCATGCCATTTCCGTCATCCTTGTTACATAATCCATCCTGAAGTTCTAAAAGATATTAAAAGAAAGGTGTTATGATTGGTAATTGTTACTATATTAATTTGGAGTTCAATAACATCGCGCTTTTATACACGTTCCTTCTCACATTTCTACGAACTGTTTGTATTGGTAATATTCCGGACATTTCAGCGATTATTAAAACGTTCCTGCTATTGTGAAAAAAATGTTTACATGTAAATTAATACACTATATAGGAGTGCGTTCGTCTAAAATACTAAGTCGCGTTTTTGTATCTAGTCTGCTACAACCCTGACTCCCTCCGAAGCGTACTCAAGCCTCACTGCTCACCTTTTCGTGGATAAGACACCTGCATGATGTAGTCCCGATCTCCAACAAAGAAGTCTCATATATGGTGCAGAGTCTTGATATCTCTATGGCTAACAACATACTCCTGCTCCCATCATCATCATCGCAGGTTCTTCACCCGCTCAGTGCTTCGGGCACCACTAACTCAGTGACCAAAGAGGCCACGCATGTAGTAGTGGGCCCCTTGTTCGGTACTTTGGAAACAACTCTAAAATGGCATACAAGACATGCGCTCCATCTTTTTTTACACATAGGGTCACGTGTGTAGTGACGAATGTGCTGGATGGGTGTGTTGTGGGTGTATACCAGCCATGAGGGAGTGTGTGTGTCGATCTGACAACTAGACCTGCATCTAAGAAATTACTACAATGGAAAGCTGGGCCTTGTACTGTTGTTGTGTTTTCCTGGTAGCGTGAGCACAGTAGTCTGTACTAACGTATTCAGTCTCGATTAATTTACCACCTTCCCCAGGGGATTTTAAATGTTGGGAGAGGGATCAATAATTGTGCTGACTTTTCTCCTTTAGCATGCAGTACTATATTGTTTTATAAAATGTATAACTCTTCAAACCATCTTTGCTCTTACGACGTACGGCCGCTATTTCCGTAATTGCTATTAAAAGTAATATACGCTTATTTAAAGTTTAAAACACTATTTTCATGATTATCCCAGATAATGTCTTACCTTAATATGTACATTAAATACATAAATATATGTTTTTGAACAATTAGAATCTTTCGCACCGTACGCGTATGGGGCGCCGTACATGACGTCATGCGGGAATTTTTTTTATTTATTTTTTTAACGTTGGGTACGCATTTTGGGCGAAAAAGAAAAAAACGCGAAGCCCGCTTTATTGTTAATTAGCCTCCGGGGGCAATTTTTTTTTCATAAAGGGGGTCCCAGAGGGTCCCCCCTGTGCGGGGATCGCTACCCCCGAGGTCTTTAACTATATGTATGGGGGGGCTCATGGCCCCCTGGAGTTCCGGCGACCCCCCCCGAGGCTACCCCCCGGGGCCTCTTTTTATTAAAAAAAAACTGTGCAAGGGGGTTGTAAATGTGGTCTTTTTCTTTCCTTTCTGTCTTGTCAAGGATCCAGGGTAAATATAACGGTTTTTGAACAGCCAGTCCCTTTCTGCCTGTTACCATAGTAACAGTTCATGGATCACTTGCGTGAGTACAGAGGTTAGAAGTTCACCACAATATGTTGCTAATTGAAATGGTTACTGTGCTGGAGATTTATATTTATTTTTTTCATAGGAACTGTTAGTCGTAGAAGAAGTCAGTGGAAACGTTTTGTAAGCGATTCCTTCCTGTTCGGGGAGTATTAGGGTAACGTGCTCCAAGCGGGACTTTACAATGCTTAATGTTCATTGGCTGTGAAGTATTAAAAGTAGAAAGTTTGGCAGTCATTCCTTGCTCGTCTGTGGAACAACATGGACATTTTATTGGCTAAAGTGTTCTGAGCACAAGTTTGCTCCTTATTGGGTGGGAACGGTTCACTGTTGTCAATGATATTGTGATGCATTTTCCAAATGAGTATGGGGAAAGAAAGTAGTAGAGGGCAGGTTAGGAACACTATGCCCATAAGGTGGTGGAGAGGGATTTTGAGGGAAAACATTTTTTTATATGTTCCAAGGGCCATTTATATAAATGCCATGTGGTGTATAAATCACGGCGGAAAAATGACAGTGTCTTGCGCTGTTTTTTTATCAAGTCTGTAGGTGACATACTTCTTAGGAGTATTATTTACTTATAATGTGGTGTTTACATTCCTGATGGGGAGGTGTGGTCGCGCAGCAAAAAAATCAGTCTAGGTTTGAAACAGTTTTTATTAAGCAAATGCAAATAAACTTTCTTAAGAAACTGTCGCTGTATATATGAAAGGGGTGACAATTAAAAATTGAATTTCATAAAATATCAGTTAAGTGTGGCTATATACTTCTTTTTTGTGCTACAGTTTGTAAAACTGTTGCCCCACATTCTTGATGATGTAAGAGGGCATCAGTTACTTTTAGATAAATTAGAATAGAAGTGCTACAGCAAACACTCCCGCACTACATTATCTCACATCAAAAGAACAGGTAAAAAACAGTTAAATACAAATGATTTCATATTACATAGAAATGCATGCATTATTATTTTTCAAATTTGTATTCTGTACAATTCAGGAACGTGCTGTCGTAGTGCTTAGAGGTTGCAGACTGTTCCACTAATAAATCACATACTCACTAAAGAATGTATAGGATGGTACTCTTATAATATAAAGTACAGGTCCTATATATTCTTTAGGGAGAAGGTGAATAAGAACCGCAAATAAGAATAGAAATTAGAAAATAACATTAAAAAATATAGGGTTTATTAAATATTTAAAGTAACAAAGTATGCATGATAGCTATATTTTTTTGTTCTGCTGTTTCGTAAAATATGTTTCTTGAAAAAAATATCTGATCAAGTACTTTTTAATATTTGAAAGTTATATTTTGGATGGCGCTGAAAAAATCTCCCATTCCTCTTCTGTAGCAATAGGACAATCTATTATAATATAACGATTGATACCATTGTTACAGTAAAAAGAAAAGGAAAATAAAGTTATGTATTTAATAGAACATCCATAATGAAATACTTTCGAGCGGTAATTATTTACTGAACTTCTTTTCGGGAGGTGAAAAAGTTTGATCTTCGTGGTGACAGGTCATATACTCCTCTGAGATCATGACGGTGAGAATAATAATATGTATATATTCTCACAGCACATGATCACAAGGGGAAAATAGACAGAAAACCGCAAGCCGGTATCGTTGCTTACTAATCCTTACTCTTTGTGACGACGGATCGTGAACTCCACTAAGATCACCAAGACTGTTAATGTTATAATATACATATTAACAGTATGTTATCTCTAGGAGAAAACCCAATAGCAAGTGGAAGATGGTGACGTTGATTGTAAATGTTTAGGGTTTGCGTCGACGGGTCACCAACACCTCTCAAGCTAAGTACAGTGTCAATATTATAATATAAAAAGTCACTATATATAAGGTGAAATGAGCCAGAAAAGGAGGAATGTTTGTTATAATCTATCTGTTTCTAAAATCAAGCTGCTGACGTTACGGAGAAAAAGCGAAAAACATGGAATAACTTTTTTTTCTACATATAAATGATTAAATATTGATAAATAGCTACAAATTATAACTAAGTACTATGCCTATGCCACATTGAAACAATTTACAACTCCGGAATATGTTTGTTGATGCAAAAAGAGAATCCGATGCTAGAAAACGGAACCTGCAACATAGATTGGCGACTCAGAAATAACTCGCAAAAAATAAACTAATTGCACAGTAGGTGTGGTTTATATAGTTTTTGGTTGTTTAGTAGTCTATGGAAGGAAGCTGTGGGTCCGCCTATTTAGATGGCACGTTTTGCAGTTTACAAGTGCTCACGTTTCAACTGTTTTTCTTCTGCAAGTGTTCGGAAAAGTTACAAACTGTGAAGCTGTAAAGGTTTCGATTTCGATCGTAACACCTATAAGGTATTATTATCTACATACGTTGGAGAGTTTAAAAAGTGTTACTCGGTAAAATGTGTCCTTTGCATTTTCATGATTAAAACATGTAAATAGAAGATATAAAAAAAATATCGTTATCATTAGAAGAAAAAAAAGGATTAATATATGTTATTATTATGCTTCTTAATTTAAAAAATGCTAGCATTTGTAATTCGTGAACCTACCCTCGGAAAGGTGTGCTGGGGCTTCGGGCGTTGGGAAGATTAATAAATAATAAATAACTTTTTCTATGCACCTGCAAACTTGGCTTTTTAAACTTTCAATTGCCCAGTCTGTATCTTTACACTTCCTCCAAACATTCTGCTACTGCTATTTTAGTATTGTAGTGAGCCATACAGCAGTATGTGTTTATCTATACACTGTTTTAAAAGTGAAGCAGTTATACATTCAGCTCGACACTCTCCTTGGACAACTGTAATCATCCAGTCAGTATCTAAGTAGTCATGGAGCAAAGTAGGCCTTGGCCATGGAATATTTTAAACTCTTATAGACTATGCTTGCAGTCTTCTACGCACCTGCAAACTTGCCTTCTATATGTTCAATTCTCCAGTCTCTATCCTTACACTTCCAGCAAACACTCTGTCACTCCTTTTATAGTTTTGTAGTGACTCATTGATCAGTGTGTACTAATCCATTCACTATATTAAAACACTAATGTGTAGATGTACAATAACTGCCATATCCCCAGGGATATGCCAGTTATTGTGCACTGTGACATCCTCATTATGGATGTGCCGTATTTAGAATGTGGTGCACTATGGGGCAAAAACGGTACAGATATGTGATGTATCTGTGTCGTGAAGGCGGCGCATTGCTTAAGTGGCGTTGCAAGTCCAACGCATCTCTAGCAATGCTCGTGGACTCTATGCTCACAATGCTGAGTCAATTCTCTCACCTGCTTCGGGCAAGTGCAGGGTTTTGACGCAGCCTGAGTTCAAAAGTGACAACGTGAAATCTTGTATATTTCACTCAGCCACTTTTAGGAGGTGTTCCTGCGCCGGAACGACCCCATCCCCCCGCTTCAAATCATTATAGACTATGCATTCACTGTTGTATACAGCAGCAAACTTGCCTTTTATATCTTCAATTACCCAGTGTGTATCGTTACACTTTCACCAAACACTCTTACACTACTGTTTCAGTATTTTAGTGAACCATACAGCAGTATATGCTTATCTATACACTGTTGTAAAAGTAAAGCTGCTATACATTCAGCCACACACTCTCCTTGCAGAATTGTAATCATTCAGCCAGTACCCAAGTACTCATGGTGGAAAGTGTGCCTTAGGGAATTGCCTGCTTCAAACACCTATAGACTATGCATGCAGTGTTCTATGCACCGGCAAACTTGTGTTTTATACCTTCAATTCCCCAGTCTGTATGTTTACACTTTCACCAAACACTCTCACAACACTGTTTCAATATTGTAGTGAGCCATTCAGCAGCATGTGTTTATCTGTATACTGTGGTAAAACTGAGGCTGTTATAAATTCAATCAGGCTCTTTACTTGCAGAACTGTAATCATCCACTCACTACCTAAGTACTCATGCATTAAAATAGGCCTTAGACCATAGACCGCTATAGACTATGCATGAAGTCTTCTATGTACTTGCAAACTTTTCTTTTATACCTTCAATTCCCCAGTTTGTATTCTTACACTTCCACCAAACACTCTGCCACTGCTGTTTTAGTTTTGTAGTAACTCATTCATCGGTATGTAGTAATCCATTCACTACATTAAAACACTAATGGGCACATATACAATAACTTGCATATCCCCAGGAATATGCCAATTATTGTGCACCGTGACACCACCACCATGGATGCGCCGTATTTACAATGTGGTGCACCATGGGATGAAAACGGCACAGATATGTGATGTATCTGTGCTGTAAAGGTGGTGCATTGTTTGAGTTAAGTTGCAAGTGCAACGCATCGCCAGCAATGCTCTGGGGGCCCTATGCTCAGAATGCTGTGTCAATCCCTACACCTGTTTCAAGCTAGTGCAGGGTTTTGACACAGCATGAGCCCAAAAGTGACAAAATTTCACTCAGCCACTTTTAGGAGGTGTTCCTGTGCCGGAACGCCCGCCCCCCCCCCCACCCCATGTAGGAATGTCTCCTTCTGGTAGAGGGATTTACAATGTGACGCACCTCCCAGATACGTCACATTCTAAATACCACACACCATGGCGCATCTTTTGCATCACCGCTGCATCAGAAAAGTGATGCAACGGCGGTGTACAAGAGGCACAGTGGGTTGTAAATCTGCCCCTAACAAACACTTACAAATTCACCCAGGCAGTTTATTTATTTATTTTATTTATTTATTTAATTTATATGGCGCGTTATAACCACAGGGGTCTCTAAGCGCTGTGTGTCCAAATTTACGTGATAGGATGTTACATTCACTTGAAACCAGTTGCACGCCTAAGATCTGCCCCATGCTTGTCTAAATAGTACTGTTTTTAATTTTTTCCTGAAGGAGAGTAGGTTACTTTCCTTCCTGAGTTCTGGGTCCAGTTTGTTCCAAAAAGCTGGGAGCGTGTTGGAAAACGCACGACCCCCCACCGTAGTCAATTTGAAGCGGGATTGGGACAGGAGAGTGGCGTCCGATGAGCGCAAGGTCCTACCCGGTGTGTAGGGGGATAGTCGTGATTTCAGATAATTTGGTGCTTTGCCATACCGAGCCTTGTGAGCGATGCACAGCCCCTTGAAAACAATTCTCTGGCGAATTGGGAGCCAGTGCAGCTCCTGCATCAGGGGAGAGGCATGAGCGGTCCTGGGTTTTTTAAAAATCAGCCTGGCAGCATCTAGCAGTGCAAAGGGAAGCATAGACTTGTAACATATTTATGCACATATGTTACATTCAAGTGCTTCAGAAGTACTACAGTATACTATAATGTAAACACCGTACAGATTTTTACTGTAGCACTTCCTCATAGTTCTGCACTTTCACATTCACCATACACTACTAATGTATTCATTCATTCATTTATGCACTACACATTCATTCGAACAAAGTTTTACACACTATCATAGAAATATAGCTCTTTTCTTGACCAGTGAAGGTAGTTCTGAAAAGAACTGTTTTTTTGGTGTTTTTTGAAGTTTTGTATTTTTGTTTGATTTTTTGAACAGATTTTTTTTAACAAAAAAAATGAAACTGCAACCAAAAAAGTGTCCAACTGGAACAAATCATTAAAAAAAAATTCACGACGTGAACAATGGTTCTCCCGTTTCCCCTGGATATTCAAATCTATCGATTGTTCACCATAACACAAAAGCTCATTGCAAAATTTGCAATGAATGATGAGATCCGCAAAATCAGGTCCGATATTTGGGTGTAGACTGTTTGCTTGAGGCGGTGGTGCAGTAGATGTGCTGGGAACAGGAGGTGGAGGGTTGTCCCGCAGGCTTTGTACGCAAGCTCTTGCGTAATTATTAGGGTGCAGAGTTTTCACATGGCGCACCATGCTTGCTGTTCCAAAGGACTATTTTTTTGCTGGGGTTGCCCCTGGAAAGAGTTGTGTCACATAATTTACATGTAACTTTTGGGGCATTGACTTGTTTTGATGTTCAGGGAAGGTGAAAAATTTCCATCTCGCAGCCTCTTTTCTTTTTTGCTGAGGCTGCTCTGGAACAAATTCCTCCTCTGAAGAGTGCTCAGAAGAGGACTCCTGAGAAAGTCAAAGAAGAATGATTAAAATGGGTGGGGTCTTTCAACATTTGGAATAGGAAGTCTTATGAATCAATCAAATCTGTTGTTTTAAAGTCACATGGCTTTGCGTACGCTTACTGAGTGGGTACGGACGACGTACGGACGCGATTTCCGTAATTGCTTTTAAAAGTAATATACGCTTATTAAAAGCAAAAACAATTTTTTTTCATGATTATCCCAGATAACGACTTCCCTTAATATTTACATTAAATACATAAATATATGTTTTTAAACAATTAAAATATTTCACGCCGTACGCGTATGTGGCGCCGTACATGACGTCAAACGGAAGTGTTGATGCGACGCGTAACGTCAAAACGTAGTCGTAACGTATGTGCCGGTACGTGCAGAGTACGATTACCAGCACAAAGTATGGTGCGATCGTACGCGTATCGTACGATTGCCCCCCAAAAAATTTAAAAGGAAATATATAGAATTTAATTTTAATATATTGAAGGAATTTTTTTTTTATTAATAACATTTTTTTTAGTTTTGGTTTGTTATTATTTTACATTAAGAATATGAAATATAACTTAAAAAAATATGTTTATAATAAAAATGTAGGAAATTACTATAAAAAGAAAGAAATATAATATTTAATATACTTTAAAATGATCATTTACAAAACCTTTCAAATTCACTGAAAAAACCATAGGTTTCAGCCACGTAATAGTTAGGAATTAGCATTTAATAAACTTTAGAAACTCACTGAAAAAAACATAGGTTTCATACATGTTATAGTTAGCTGGACATTTCACTCATACAAAACCATTGAAATTCCCCCGTTATAGTTAGTTCAGCTAACTATAACTCGCGCGCCCGCAATGCACTACTGATGACGTCACATATTACATCACTCATGACATGGTCAGTGACATAACTCATGACATCACTGATGACATTTCAAATGGAATCACTGATGACATCACTGATGATATCATCCTTGTGAAAGAGTAGCAGACCTCCTCTCAGCGTAATATAACCCTTGATACACACATTCAAAAATAGAAACTAACATTTTCAAAAAAATGGAGATACCAATACCAGTTAGAACAACCTATTCTGTAATTCCAAAATCTACATACACATCCACTCATTCACCAACAGTTCTATATAGTCACTCATGCATGTACTTACTCATCATAATTATTCATACACCTATATTTCCTGTTACACACCGATACTCATCCATAGAGTTACTCACACACATACTCACACATGCAAATAAACTATCAAACATCCATTTACTTGCATATACAGATATACAAACACCACTACACTTACTTCTACAGAAACGTGCACATACTTACACTCTTAAGCAATCACTTATAGAAACACATACATATTTATACAGGAACTCTTCCAATCTGTCACTGTCATATATAATTACTTATATACATCAATACTCACATATACTAGTTTAAAACATATGTACTTACTCCTAAAGGCACTATTGAGGCAGTCATTCACTCACTAACACACCCATTCACACACTCATCCACCCATACAGTCCTGCACACATGCTGTCTTCAAAACACATACAAAAAGTGAGTCACTCATTCATGCATCTATACGCTAAGTAATATCCCCCACCGAACCATACAGACACTCATACTGATACTCAAAAAACAAACTAATAACCCATAAAGACACTCATGTGGCTACTCACCAACCGATGCAGCCACTTATAGACAAAGTGAGACACTGATACAGATATTTACATATTAAACATTACTCACTAATACATGTATTCTTTAAGATACACTTAATAAGTCAGTGATGCAATCATTTTTACAAAAAAACATCCATTTAGACACTTGTTTACTTATTTATTCTTCCATCGACTTTTAGATATACATATATAAAAAATATTTATTTTTCAGAAAGACACATGTTCACTGGATGATATGATCAGTGATGTCATTTGAGATGTCATCAGTGATGTCATCAGTGATGTCACTGACCATGTCATGAGTGATGTAATATGTGACGTCATCAGCAGTGCATTGCGGGAGCGAATGTTATAGTTAGCTGAACTAACTATAACAGGGGAATTGCAATGGTTTTGTATGAGTGAAATGTCCAGCTAACTATAACATGTGTGAAACCTATGGTTTTTTCAGTGAATATATATATATATATATATATATTTTCACTGAAAAAACCATATGTTTCAGACAACTTATAGTTACGAATTAGCATTTAAAAAACCTTAGCAATTCACTGAAAAAAACATAGGTTTCAGGGGTGTTAATGTTAGCTGGACATTTCACTCGTATAAAACCATTGAAATTCCCCCATTATAGTTAGTTGTACGAACTATAACGTGCATTGAAATTCACTGAAAATACCTATGGTATTTTCAGTGAATTTCTAAGGTTTTTTAAATGCTAATTCCTAACTATAACTTGCCTGAAACCTATGGTTTTTGAGTGAATTTCAAAGGTTTTTTTAAATGCTAATTCCAAACTATAACATATCTGAAACCTATGTTTTTTCAGTGAATTTCAAAGGTTTTGTAAATGCTAATTCGTAACTATAAATTTCAAAGATTTTTTAAATCATAATTCTTTTTATATATTCATTGTTTTTTTTATATTTTCTAACTATATGTTTTAATCATTTTATTTGTAGTTATTTTTTAAATTACATTACACATTTTTTTAATTAATTTTTTTATATAAAATATATTTTTTTCATTATTATATATTGTTTATAATATACTTAAATCATTATTATTATTTTCTTATTTTATGGAGTTGCGCACCGTACGAACACCCTGCTCCTTTACTGCGCAAAACGTGCCTGCCATTTTACGGCTGTATTGTGGGATCCGAGTAGGGTGCGCGACGGGTATGACTTTTCCAACGCGGTTGCTATGCGACCTGTGCGCGATGCCTGCCGCATACGTGACATGTACGTATAACACGACGTGACGGACGCTCGGCAGCGCGTGACGTCATATGCATATCGGAAGCGATGTACTGCTTCCGTGATTTTTTTTAATGTTGGAAAACTTATTTCTATATATTTAATATAAATATTAAGAGAAGATATTTTCTGAGGTTATTATAAAAATAATATTCTTTAACTTTCTTAAAAAGTACATAACTTTTTAATGCAATTGCGCGAACTCGCGCTGGACGCGAGCACAATGGAAGCAGGGTGCGTATTGACTGTCCACATCCTACGCGCACCCCATGTGACTTTAAAAACAGAGATTTCATTGGTTCATTACACATCCTATTGAAACTATTATAGGACCCCACCCATTTTAATCACTCTTATTACATTCTGAGGGAAAGACCTCCTGTGAAAATCTGCTGCTCTTTGTTTTTTAAAGAATAGATTCATTTAAAGATACTATGGCTGCTAATCCACATTCATCCTCTGATTCAGAGAACTCATCACAGCAAGAATTTGTTTCTTAATCTCCACTAATGCAAAAATATACCAGCATTGTCTGGAAATTTTTCATCTTTCCACCAGGCTTAAAAAAGGGGACTGCAACAAAAGTTACTTGTCGAATATGCAATAAAGTGCTTTCAGGAGGAGACCCCAACAAAAAGTACTCATGTGGAACTGCAAGCATGCAGAAGTACTTGCAATCTAAGCATCCGGTCAACTTTGCAAAGGAGGAGTAAAGGAGATTGAGAGAGGCTCTTCCTGCTTCATCAGAAGGCCCAAGTACGAGTGAACCAACACCATCAACCTCTACCGCACACCCTGATATTCGTCCTCAATTTTGGAAACTTAGAATGACCTGTGTAAAATGTGGACGGCTGATAGCTTATGGAGAGCAGTCGGTGGATCCGGTGTATTGAGCTGTTGACCACCACCATTGTTAGATTTCTTTTCTCCCATCCTCCCAGTTTTTAGTTCTCTTTTCCCAATTCTCATGTTTGCCCCTGATTTACAAAAACAAAAAAATACGAAATCGTTCAAACCCCCCCAAAAAAAACAACAAAAAGAAAAAAAAAGACTACTCTGGTTAAAGAAAGATCTAAACTAGTATGCTAGTGTGTGCACGTTGAGATGAATGTATGTGTAGTGCATAATTGACTATAAAAATACATTTCTGATGTGTGGTGAAGGCATAATTGCAGAATTATAAGGAAGTGCTGCAGCATGACACTGTAAACTGTTTAACCGCAGAGAGCTGTGGTACTTCCGAAGCACAAGGATGTAACATATGTACATAAATATGTTGCAACTCTGTGCTTCTCTCTGCACAACTGAAGAAACAGCAGGCATGTGGTGACATAGGCACCCTTGCACCATGGAGCAAAGATGTCTGTGTCATGTGAAGATCGTTTTTGTGCAAAAAGGGACACCTTCCTTCACAAAAACAAACAGTTAAGGCATTTTTCTCCTTCAATATATGCTGTGCATTCCAACATATATTGAAAGTGAAAAGATGAGGAGAAATGAAAAAATTTTCCTCGTTGTGCATTGCTATACCAATAGAAGGATGGTGTAGCATTCACAAACATGTCCAGATTTGTGATTTCTGATAAATCTGGAAACGTGTCTTCTTTTATGGGTGCTCTTTGCAAACACGCACAACAAAACCTATAGAACACCTTTTCAACGCAAAGTACTGTGTATAATGAGATTGTATTTACATGGAAAAGAAAAGTTATACAGAATGCCTTTTCCTCATCTTATAAATAAGAAAGAGAGTTAATGGCTAGGCCATTTGTTATTATATTAGTAATTTTTGGTACTGATAACAGAGAACAAGATACATTTACAACTATTTATGTTTTAGGGAACTAATAGGACATGTTTATATATTACTGAAGGGAAGAGATGCGACCTAATATGACATTTGCAAAATCACTGACTGATGTGGTTTATATTAAACAGTTTCATTTCTTTTAATTCTAAATTAGAAAGACCTGCAAAAGAACCATATTCGTCTATTCTGTAGTATACCATACATCTTGCAGACAGGTGTTCTGAAGCTGTCCCCTATTTTATGCCTTTTTGCATTCCAACTTTCTAACAGAAATCTAGTCCACCCATGTCCCTTTTCTTCCAATTTAAGACTTAATAAAACTTACCTCAACAGTAATACACGTAAAAAAACAGTACACATTTTATTCACTTGTTTTTATACTCTAAATGGTAGTAAATATGATAAGATCTGTAAAAAAAAGAAAAAATAGTTATAGCATATAATAATTCATTTTTAACAGTGCAGCATTTTTAACAGCACAGCATAATTTCAACATTTTACAAAGTAATTTCTTTGCCTTTTTTGCTGTTCTCCGAATATATTGAATTTCACTAGAAACAGTGATTTCAATTGTACTCATCACATAACAGCAGGCAAAAAAACGATCAATTAAAACAATAATACATCTATAGTAAAATACTAGATAATACAAATCACACGTATATAAAATGATTACTGCTAAGAAAATGTTATAACTTAAATTTATAAACACTATAAATAATGCCACTTAAAATCATACATCGAGACAATGCGCAACAAAAGTCCATAATTCAAATAAATACATTTCCTTGAGGCCAAATTGTATTTTTGCAGTAATGTTTTATGTAAATTGTCCAATGATAACCCTATAAAATGATAACAATAAATTCCTCAGAGGCTGAATTATCTTCTCAAAACTTTGGCTTTAAAAATATTAGATAGGAATTTGGCAATTCGAAAGGCAAACATTGTTTGAAAACCAACTCAGCATCATTACAAAGACTCCAGCCTTTCTCACTTTTGAGATATGCAGTGTAATGTCCTGATGTTATTGAAGGACCATTGTGGAAAATGATTGCTACTGCTACAAAAGTCCTTCCAGATATTGATAGTTGTGCAGCAACAAAAAGTGTCCAATTTTCTTCCATCAGCTGTACAATGTTGTATCATTAAAATGATATATTTTCCATATCTTTGGATAAATAATGTTGATAACATTTCTGATTTGCATTGCCTATACTCCATGTTTTGGTTTGCAGCTTTAACTAATTTACTGAAAGACACTGATTTACAGTCCGGTAATGTCAAATATAAAAATCTTTCACTGTCTACATTAGTGCTACATGTATACATACAATTTTCACATTGATGTTCCCATTTCTAACACACGCCAAAAATATTCTCTATGTCAACAGCTTCATTTTCCAATTCTGTAAGCATATACATTGAAAACTCCTGAGCATCTTGTTGGATATTTTGTGTAAATTGTGTAGAACCAGAACATACATCCAAAAGATTACGAACATCAGAAACGCTTTGTATATTACTTTTATCTGTTTTCAATTTCTCATAAAGGGAATGTAACAAAGAACAAAATCTTTTTTCCCCGATTCTCCATAATTTTCTGTTGCAAACCTTCAAGAATAAAAACAACATTGACCACTACATTAGCATAGCAGTTGACACCAGAACTGTTTTCAAACTGAAAACCAACAATCTCTTCAACAGTGTCCTTTTTCTTTTTGCTTGCAATCACAACATTTTCTTGTTTTTTTCCCTTCTCTACACCTTCAGTACAGATATTCTCATACCTTCTTTTTGGAGCAACCACACACTTTTCAAATGCAGGATATTGACCTAAATTAGGAGCATATGTTCTTCTTAACCTATTGTATTTTTTGACACAGTTGGCATCTGCAGCAACCATACGCTTTTCAAATTCAGGATTTTGACCTAAATTAGGAGCATATGTTCTTCTCAAGCTATTGTATTTTTTGACACAGTTGGCAGCTGCAGTAATCTTGGTATCATCAAAATCAATCAAAAACAAAGCAGATAATGTTCTGACTCTGTACAAAGCAACATATGCCATACCCCCTTTAAACACAGTACTTCCAATGTTCACCAAAGCACTGTCAACACTTAAATGTTGGCATTAATGAATAGTCACTGCATATGCCAGAGAAAATTTAAACTGTTTTCTATGGACATATAACTCTTTAACAAGCAAAAAACTAACAGAACAACGACCATTTGATTTCACTTCTTCAATCTGATCAAATTTAATCTTTAAGAATTCAATACCATCTTTATTTTAATAATTAACAAAATCCACAACTTTGCCCATTGCTCCATTAACTAAACCTTTTTCTACATCCAAATTACGCCTTAAAATGATCCGACAGTTTCTACATACATAAATATTCTTTTCTAAACCAGCAGTTTTAGATATTGATTTTTCGAAATAATCCAATTTTCTCTTAAATTTTTCGTTCAAAATAATAGTGATTCCTTCATGTTGTATTTTATCGATGGCTTCCAATTTTATTATTTCTTCATTTTCCAGGTTCAAAAGTTGTTCGTTGAATATAGAACAATCACGCAGTGTTGGCATTAAGCAGATTACAGATTTCTTATCTGCAAAATCCATGTATATTTTCTCAGGAACTATATTTTCATTTGGAAACAAATTAGAAAATAATCGAGTCTGTAAAGCTTGTTTGCCATGTTCTGTCAGTAGTCCAATTCTTATATCTTGGAGAATACTTCCATAATCGACATCATTTGCCTGGCGCATATTTGTAATGAGTTCTTTGTATTCAAAATATTACCAAATGTTCACGTTTCCAACACTACCCAGAGACTTTCTGGTGTCTTCATGCGCAACTGTTTTTAAAAACTGATTGTCCTTTTACAGGAGTCAGTTGCAGTAGATCTCCAAAAACTATGATGTGTTCTCCTCCAAATAATACGTCATACTTATTAAGTTTGAGACCATGCTGACGTCATAAATAATGAGAAGTTTCATTTTCTTCAAGACTCTGAAAACTTCACAGCAAGCTTCTCCAGATAGCTTGTGATATTCCAATTTATTTTCATGCTCTACTGGTAGCATTAGTAAACGATGTAAAGTAATTCCTTTAATGTTGTGTGCTGCCAACCCAGTTGGAGCAGTGACAACACAAGACAAATGCGACTCAGTTGTTTTCTGTAGATAACTTGTAATTACTTTAATTAAAAAACGTTTTCCTGTTCCAGCTTGTCCCCTCACGTACATTCGGGTAGGTTCAAAAGACATACAAGAGCACTCTTTCTTTTCATGAAGTAATCCATGGTCAATCTGTTGTCTCACTTGCTCATATATTTCTTTCTGCTCAACATTTACTTGTTCTTCCAAATTTCCCAAGTTTGTTACCTCTTCTTGAGCTTGATTCCACCTCATGCATGGTGATTGCTGCTTCGTTTTCAACAATTGGTTGTCCTAGTGGATCTTGACTCTGCGCAGCAGAACTTTGACTGTCTTGAGAACTGTCTCTGGCAATCTCAGCTGCAATTGTAGCTTCTTGATCAATTTCATCGTTCAACATTTTTACATCATTTGCAAAAGCACTGCATTGTATGCTATCTTTACAAGCATTAAAGGAATCTTCATACCTATGGAAATCTCCAAGTAATTCCAGTTCTGAACGCTATGGTTTGAATAGTTGTAAAAGGGCTAAATAGTAAAATTCCCTTTTATCAGCAGTGTCGCAACTCAGCTTCCTGGGATTAACCAAATTTCCTTTTGTTTGTTTCACTAAATATCCTTCGGAACCAATGACTCCATATTTTCCATCATTGATGTTCTCTGTAGTATTCCGCTTAATAGTGTAGTTTTAAGAGACATATGTTTTCAAGATGATGACTTCTGTTTGGGTAATATGTGTCCAATATATTTGTTTTCAAAATATCTGTATTTTCTGGATCTTTTTCTGCTAATTATTCAATTTCTTGAACAGATTTCAGTACCCGATTTTGCATTGCAGCAAGACCTAGACTCACATAAAGGATTCTTCTAGATTTGGAGTATAGACTTGCCGATGATAACCGATCTGAGCATTCATATGCTCCAATTTCTCGATGCGTTTCAAACTGAAACTGTATAATTTCTTACTTGGAGTCTTCTCATGAGAAATCTCTTTCCACATTTCTTTCAATTCTGTTTTTTCTAATTTTGTAGTATAAGATGTTACATATCGAGCAACAGCAATGGAATTGTCCGCAACAAATTGAATATACATGTTAGCATTCCACATGGACAAAATGACTGGGTTGTAGTCATTTATGTATTTTTACTCTCCATTTCTTCTTAAGTTGTAGGTATTTTTTTGAGACTTTCTTGTGATAGTATGTCGCAAAGATGACATAAATCTATTCACTCTTCCTATTGATATTACAGGACATGGAAATCCAAAACGACATTTGGTGTAGAACTTGTCCTTAGATTTGTACTTTTGTCAACAGTATTTTCCACATCGATGGCTTTGGAATCGTAACACTTGTGCTCTTAAGTTGTTTTCTTCTGTGCTTTTGGGTACGGCACATGTTGCATATTCTTCAATAAAACTCAAAACAGTATCATCTGCATCTGTTTCAAATTTGGGAGTGTCCTTAATCCATAACAGCATATGTATATGAGGAGCACCTCTTACTTGATACTCCTTTCTCCAAAAGAAATCCACAATTTCTCCAAGAGGAGGATTTTTTTTATTGCAGATAGAAGACATCGTGGCCTCAAATCTATGATTGGAATACCTGCATACATTAACAGGATTCAAAGAGCACAATTCTCCAGGTATCTTGTATTCAATGTTTTTTATATCCGAATTTGCCTCTCGAAGAAATTCTTGCAAATCATCCCAAGTGTACTCAGCACAGCTTAGGGTAAGGAACCATGTTGGAATTCCTAAGTTCCGTAGCATACATTTCAGTTCTCCATGACGACTGTACCAATATTCATCAGTCCCACGCTGACATGCCATCAGATTAATGAGCTGAGATTCTAAATGATCATCTCTCTGGTGCACTTTATCCATAAAATCTTTTGCAGATACATTGTGCAGATGTATTCCAGATTTTAGAATATGGTTGACTGCATATGAAAGTCCAGGCAAGTCACTTTCAAACAAAAGATGAAATATATAAGGGATGCACTGTCGAAATCTTGGATCTTCTGCATATAATTTTGTTGTCCGATATTCAGATGCAGGAATCTGCACAGGACGTTCATCATATCACCCTCCTTTTCCAGTTGGGAACAACTGTGGAAAACAACGAACTTCCAAGCTCTCTTCCCATACACTCATGGTACTTCCTTTTGCCTTTTTCGTTTGGAACAAATCAAGTGTGTTTCCCATCACTTCTTTTGAATGAGGAGGATGCACACTATAACGTTCATATATTTCTTCACATCTTAACATGTTCACTTTTTCAATTTGTTCACTTGACGTTTCAGTATCTTCTAAAAGTATTTCTTCTTCTTCTATATAAACATTATTATAGTATTCATTGTTTTATATCAAATACAATGTTGCCTTTTGCGCTTTCCTAAAATCCTCTAACTCCTGCCAGATTTTCTTATACTATGGGGCCGATTAGGATGGCGGACGGAATGCCCCCGCCGGGCTGCCGGTGCCACCACCCGCCCGGCGGGGACAATCCGTCCGCCATCCTCACAGAAATGACCCCCCGCCACATTACGATGGTGGGGGAGTCCGCGGCAGATGGCAAGACCGTCCGCCGCTTTTCTGCCGGTCGGAAGGTGCCTACATATGGTGGCGGTGTCTGCGAGACACCGCCAACCATATTACGATGCTGGCGCTCCTATGCCTTTCCACGGCGGCATTGCCGCCGTGGAAAGGCATACGGTGTTTGCTTTGGGGGCCCGTTGCGGGCCCCCAGGGTGAAGGGGGGGTGGGGTGCACTTGGGGGGTACCTATGGTACCCCCCTGCGTTTCAAAGTACTACATGGCAGGTACCGCACGGTGCCTGTCATGTTGTGCTTTGAAATGCACAACATGCATTTTTAGCATTGCGGCGGACGGTGCTTTCAGCAACTCCCGCCAGAATGTTAAAAATGTGGGATGCACCCGCCACTGTGGTGGGTGCATCCTAATTCGATGCACAGGACCTCCACCCCTGTGGCGGACGGTCCCTTCCTACAACGGGATGGCGGACAGACAAAGTCCGTCGCCATCCTAATCGGCCCCTTAGTTGGCACACCATTAACAAGAATAACTAGAGGTTCACTTTCTACACTGTCTACACCAATAGTTTTAATATTTTTCTTTAAATCTAACGGTAAATACACCACTCTTCCTTTCAAAACTCTTTGTAAATCTGAAGGAGGCAATTTACCTGTTTTAGACTCCATACGAACAATAGTCAAAAACACACAAGGGTCCCTGAATATAAATGCTAGGCGGAGGAGGCAGGGAAAACACTGTAATCAAGAATAAAGAAACCTCCCCTAGGACAAAATATATAATAAGGTAATCACTCTAATCTTTTTCAAAACCTCATCATTGTCCCACACTGAGGGTATTTATTTAAAAACATATGTCTATTTATTATTTTTTCTGAAATGTTCATTTTCTGAAGTGTTCATTCATAAATCCAAAAGCAATAAAGACATCAATATATATATATACACTTTATTTACATTTCAAAACATATGTGAAAAACGCCCTCTCATAACTTCAATACATCCACCAATCACACCCATCCAGACCATCATCAATCATACCACTAGACAATCTATACAAAAGACACAGAATAATTACAAATGATTAACATTCATATATATACAAAAGACCAAACAAACAAGGAAAAAGGAAAAAAGCGCAGATGCGCATTTCGGAACAGGACCGATATCCACCAATCCTTTGTCAGGGCGCAAATGAATATATACAGTTTCTTCAGTATCTTCTCAAGAAATCAGAAGTATACCAGAGAGTTCAAATTCGAAGAATAATTTTGACAATGATGATGTTTTGAAAAAGATTAGAGTGATTACCTTATTATATATTTTGTCCTAGGGGAGGTTTCTTTGTTCTTGATTCCATACGAACAATAGCCTGAAACGGGGGCGCTAGAGGGCGCACTGCGGAATGGTTGACTAGACAGTCAGCTCCGCCGGACGGGTGCATCAACGGAGAATTTCACCCTCTAAAACTCCTGCAAGAATATCAATAAAGGTACTGCACGAAATCGGAACATGCTGCTCACACGAAGGCAGTGAAGAGACTTCTGCAGAGAGAGCGGAACTGGCGAAAAGGTGGAAGAACGACTCGGCAGCGCACCGAGAGACAAGATGGCCGCTCAAAGCGATCGACACTACTGGTCGTGGGATCGCCACCACAAGCTGATGTAAGGTACAATCTGGCTCCACTGCACTGCGGACTCACAGCGTCTCGCTACTAGCAAAGCGGCGTGCATTAAAACCTGCAAGCGAGGTTGGAACACCGCGTTGAGGAGCTGCGTTCCACGACAGTCAAGATGGCGGCGGCAGTGGAACGCAAGCCATCTACGGCGGTTGGGGACTGTAGCGGGACCGCAAGACGGCATGG
Source organism: Lissotriton helveticus (assembly GCF_964261635.1). Taxonomy (NCBI): domain Eukaryota; kingdom Metazoa; phylum Chordata; class Amphibia; order Caudata; family Salamandridae; genus Lissotriton; species Lissotriton helveticus. Next base: position 1,430,035,319 of record NC_136065.1, on the reverse strand, counting down.
CGAATATAAGTGTGCTAACCACTGAGGAGGCTGCGGGATCACAAGGTACTGGGACACTATGGAAGAAAGCGCTCCCTGTATGTATTTGTACGGCGCTGCATTGATAAGCTAGATGACGAACTCTGTGCACAAGATGGCGCCCGCCATTGCTATCTGACGGGCGCGAAAAATTGAATGCATCCCACAAAGGCACTCGCACAGGTCACAACAGTGAACTCAGTCAATTAGGCGCGCTGAACTCGCGACCATGGCAATTCACTAACGCTACATGAACCACAGGTGGCAGCACAAACAACTGATTGAAAGCGAGAAGGTGCACAGAACTGGGAGGGCAGTGCTTTGGCGCCGAAATCATCATGGCGCGACGGTTATAGCGTACACCATCAACGGATAGCACACAGAGGACCTCCTGCACGCCCACTCCACTCCTACACCCACAGTGCAACGCAGCGTTGGGGAGCAAGCAGAGGTAGGAGGCGGCAGATGCATAACTCGACATTGCCGAGGACGACAAAAACACCCCACCGGCGAAACCAATCTACAACGCAAGACACATCAGCGGCCGGCCTGGGGAAGACGCAGCTCAGCCCTGCACAGCAAGTAGGTGTCATGGGAAAACCGGATAAGCAGCAAACTACACTGCCATTTGCGACTCGCAAGCAAACAAAAAACAACACCGCTGCCTCGGATGCAGAAGGGGAGCAAGACACAGCAGAAGGTTCGGGAATGGAGGCAGTGCTGAGAGCGATTCAACAGAGCCTGCAGGAAATGAATAACAAACTAGACAATGTGGTGCAACGTGTGGACCATATGGCAGCGAAGATAGAAAAGCACGACGAGCGGATTGTTGAGGCGGAACAAAGGATCTCAAAAGTGGAGGACGAATCTAGAACCACATCGAAAACTTGTGGCGGCATGGAAAAAACGTTAGAAGTCCTACGAGCAAGGGTGGAAGATCAGGAAGCGAGATCGAGACGGAACAACGTCCGCATATCGGGACTGCCAGAATCAACAAACAAGGGCAAAATGGAAACCTACATCGAAAGACTGCTGACGGACATATTTGGGGCTGACACTCTATCCCCAGTGTTCCTTGTAGAGCGGGCGCACCGTTCCCTGGCGCCCACGCCGAAACCAGGTGCAACTCCACGCATGGTAATAGCCCGCCTGCTCAACTATAGGGACAGAGATACTGTCCTCAGGCTAGCCAGAGAAAAAGGGGCCATAACGCATCAAGGCAACGCCCTGGTTTTACCCTGATCACACTATGGCGGTGCAAATGGCGCGCAAGGAATTCGCAACAGTTAAGAAGAAGCTGCGAGACTTAGGAGTTGAGTACGCAATGCTATATCCCGCGAAGCTCAAAATCACGAACGCAGGCAAGTCTGTGATTCTGCCCTCGGTACAGGCTGCACAGGACTATATCAAGAAAATGGGCAAACACCGCAAGGCACAGGACCGGGAAGGTCGAACAAGTGATACTGATTGAGACTTTAGAACGACAGCTGCCATGGGCATATGGAAGACTACATGGTGATGATGGCGCCCTGTGAAATGGAACTGCACCATACGTTTCAGAGCGACTGGTATTTTCTAGGCGTGCACAACAGGTGGGGAGCTGCTGACACCCCGGGACAAAGATACTTGCTTGATCAGGTACCGATGTTGTGCAGCACATGAGATCTGAAGTTGCGCAAGGAATCAGTAGACGCTACACGCAAGTTATGAGAGGTGAGAGGGTGCAAGGTGCTGGAAAATGTGTGAGCGACGCCGCTACAACGGCATTATATGACAGCACCGCCCGTGTGAACTGGCGGACATTGGGCCTAAGTCGCGCGCCTAAACAGGTGAGACGCATTACAAAGTAAAAAGGGTTGGAAAGGAAAAGAATGTACTCTTCTACCACGTCTGAACTCGAAATCTATACTGTAATGTGGAACGCTATATAATTGCAGATGTGGGATGCTGGTGAAATAGCGAGTCAAGGCGGGTTAAGAGAGGTGAAAGAGTTGTAACAGATTATAGACATGCCATACGCACCTGTCCACATCCACAATGTGGATGGAGACGTGTGCACCTGGCGACACCCCCAGGCGGGTGCGCCCAACTTACAGTTCTGTTACTAGTTATGTTACCACATGGGGATGGCTTTGGCAAAGTTGGGGTGCTAAAGTGGGAGGAGGGGGGAAATGGGAAATGTTCGTTATCAATCACTGTGTCTGAGAAGCATTGCAACCTCTTTGAAACCAGAATGCACTGCATTAGATGTTAAACTCATTGTTATACACTGTACACTCGAGTGCGGGACAGGCCGCGTGGGGGATCTAACAAGTGAAGTGGAGGACTATTTCATGATGCACTACAACCTCCAATTGATAAGATGATGACCTCCGCTACACTGAAATGTATCACGTGGAATGTCAGAGGGTTAGGTAATCCAAAAAAAATTAGGCAGATGTTTGCATACTTTGACAGATTGCATGTTGATGTAGCGTTCCTACAAGAAACGCACTTAGCGACCACTGACTCTTCCACTATGGGAACAAGATGGGCAGAATCAGTTACCAATTCCAATTACTCAACGTACTCCCGTGGGGTTAGCATTTTAATTAAAAAAGGGGTGAACTTTAAGATCTCACACACATAGAGATGTTGAAGGTAGAAGTGTGATAGTGGTGGGCACAGTAAGACAACACACGCTGGCATTGGTGAACACTTACGGCCCAAACATAGATGACCCAGGCTTTTATGAGACAATATGGGGCAAAGTGGCGGATATCCAGATTGAAAACATACTGTGGAGAGGAGACTTTAATGTAGCGTTGAGGGAGGGAATTGACAGGTCCCCTAACACACTGGAGCCACACGTAAAGGCGAGAGCGACACTACAGGAGGCTATCGACAACTTAAAGTTGGTGGACATATGGAGGGTGCAACACCCAGGGGAGCTGGTGGCGACGCAAGTAAATGCAGCACACGACGCCTGAAATGGCAGAAACCGGTCCCCGGAAGCTTGTTTCCTTCCCAGTATAAGAATTGGCTTGGTAGTTTGGTTTGCCCTGTTCCCATCATGCACTGGGACAGGAACAGACTAATTTGCATATAGCCAAGTTCTGAGTTGGGATGGTGCAGTGAGCTAAAAAACAGTGATGGATCAAGCCCTGATCTTTGGACTGGGTAAGAGTGGTCTGCTTAATTCAGGCACTCTGTTCATCACCACCCCCTTTTCTGAATCATTTTGTCCACCATAAGCGTGGAAGGGTATACTCAGATGTGAGTCCCTTGCTCATTGCACCATCAGGATTCAAGCAAGCCGGGCCGACGACGCCTGAAATGGCAGAAACCGGTCCCCGGAAGCTTGTTTCCTTCCCAGTATAAGAATTGGCTTGGTAGTTTGGTTTGCCCTGTTCCCATCATGCACTGGGACAGGAACAGACTAATTTGCATATAGCCAAGTTCTGAGCTGGGATGGTGCAGTGAGCTAAAAAACAGTGATGGATCAAGCCCTGATCATTGGACTGGGTAAGAGTGGTCTGCTTAATTCAGGCACTCTGTTCATCACCACCCCCTTTTCTGAATCATTTTGTCCACCACAAGCGTGGAAGGATATACTCAGATGTGAGTCCCTTGCTCATTGCACCATCAGGATTCAAGCAAGCCGGGCCGACGATGCCTGAAATGGCAGAAACCGGTCCCCGGAAGCTTGTTTCCTTCCCAGTATAAGAATTGGCTTGGTAGTTTGGTTTGCCCTGTTCCCATCATGCACTGGGACAGGAACAGACTAATTTGCATATAGCCAAGTTCTGAGCTGGGATGGTGCAGTGAGCTAAAAAACAGTGATGGATCAAGCCCTGATCTTTGGACTGGGTAAGAGTGGTCTGCTTAATTCAGGCACTCTGTTCATCACCACCCCCTTTTCTGAATCATTTTGTCCACCATAAGCGTGGAAGGGTATACTCAGATGTGAGTCCCTCGCTCATTGTACCATCAGGATTCAAGCAAGCCGGGCCGACGACGCCTGAAATGGCAGAAACCGGTCCCCAGAAACTTGTTTCCTTCCCAGTATAAGAATTGACTTGGTAGTTTGGTTTGCCCTGTTCCCATCATGCACTGGGACAGGAACAGACTAATTTGCATATAGCCAAGTTCTGAGCTGGGATGGTGCAGTGAGCTAAAAAACAGTGATGGATCAAGCCCTGATCTTTGGACTGGGTAAGAGTGGTCTGCTTAATTCAGGCACTCTGTTCATCACCACCCCCTTTTCTGAATCATTTTGTCCACCATAAGCGTGAAAGGGTTTACTCAGATGTGAGTCCCTTGCTCATTGCACCATCAGGATTCAAGCAAGCCGGGCCGACGACGCCTGAAATGGCAGAAACCGGTCCCCGGAAGCTTGTTTCCTTCCCAGTATAAGAATTGGCTTGGTAGTTTGGTTTGCTCTGTTCCCATCATGCACTGGGACAGGAACAGACTAATTTGCATATAGCCAAGTTCTGAGCTGGGATGGTGCAGTGAGCTAAAAAACAGTGATGGATCAAGCCCTGATCTTTGGACTGGGTAAGAGTGGTCTGCTTAATTCACGCACTCTGTTCATCACCACCCCCTTTTCTGAATCATTTTGTCCACCATAAGCATGGAAGGGTATACTCAGATGTGAGTCCCTTGCTCATTGCACCATCAGGATTCAAGCAAGCCGGGCCGACGACGCCTGAAATGGCAGAAACCAGTCCCCGGAAGCTTGTTTTCTTCCCAGTATAAGAATTGGCTTGGTAGTTTGGTTTGCCCTGTTCCCATCATGCACTGGGACAGGAACAGACTAATTTGCATATAGCCAAGTTCTGAGCTGGGATGGTGCAGTGAGCTAAAAAACAGTGATGGATAAAGCCCTGATCTTTGGACTGGGTAAGAGTGGTCTGCTTAATTCAGGCACTCTGTTCATCAACACCCCCTTTTCTGAATCATTTTGTCCACCATAAGCGTGGAAGGGTATACTCAGATGTGAGTCCCTTGCTCATTGCACCATCAGGATTCAAGCAAGCCGGGCCGACGACGCCTGAAATGGCAGAAACCGGTCCCCGGAAGCTTGTTTCCTTCCCAGTATAAGAATTGGCTTGGTAGTTTGGTTTGCCCTGTTCCCATCATGCACTGGGACAGGAACAGACTAATTTGCATATAGCCAAGTTCTGAGCTGGGATGGTGCAGTGAGCTAAAAAACAGTGATGGATCAAGCCCTGATCCTTGGACTGGGTAAGAGTGGTCTGCTTAATTCAGGCACTCTGTTCATCACCACCCCCTTTTCTGAATAATTTTGTCCACCATAAGCGTGGAAGGGTATACTCAGATGTGAGTCCCTTGCTCATTGCACCATCAGGATTCAAGCAAGCCGGGCCGACGACGCCTGAAATGGCAGAAACCGGTCCCCGGAAGCTTGTTTCCTTCCCAGTATAAGAATTGGCTTGGTAGTTTGGTTTGCCCTGTTCCCATCATGCACTGGGACAGGAACAGACTAATTTGCATATAGCCAAGTTCTGAGCTGGGATGGTGCAGTGAGCTAAAAAACAGTGATGGATCAAGCCCTGATCTTTGGACTGGGTAAGAGTGGTCTGCTTAATTCAGGCACTCTGTTCATCACCACCCCCTTTTCTGAATCATACACAAATTTAACAGCACGCATTAGAGTGAACAAACACATATCAGAACCAATCGCAATATGTCGCGGCACACGACAAGGCTGTCCACTCTCCCCAATGCCTTTTGCTCTGATACTAGAACCCCTGGCCTGCAAAATTCAACAGCACCATCATTGCTCGGCCATACAACTGCCGGCTCGACCGATACATATCTCACTGTATGCGGACGATATGGTGCTTTATGTAAAAAATCCGGAACAGCACCTTAACCCAGTGCTGCGCGAATATATCAAATTTGGCCAACACTCAGGGCTCCAGATCAACTGGACAAAATCCCTCATACTGGCACTAACAGATGGCACACACCCAACAGCCATAGATTATCCGCTTGAATGGCAAGAGAAACCGACCAAATATTTAGGAGTGTGGTTTCACAGGGACCCTGAACTTGTAGTCCGAACCAACTATGGGAGGGCGATCTCCACATTAGACGACAAAATTAAACGGTGGAATAAGCTACCGCTGTCGCTAGCAGACAGAGCGGCAATTGTGAAAATGGTAATACTTCCCAAGTTCCTATACCTGTTTAATAATATACAAATGGGGGTGGGGTCGCACACTACTCACACACCCGCGGTGTCGCCCCTAAGGACTCTGGTCAATGTAGTAAAGTGTTCGCGATGCATCATCTTTCGATCTTCTGCTATCTTCGCTGTCTTCGCCATCCCTGGACACGTGTTTCGGGGTATTACCCCTCATCAGCAGGGATAGGCCGTGTACTGGGGTTGCCGATGGCTGCCAATATCTTGTACTGGGGTTGCCGATGGCTGCCAATATCAACATCTGTTTAATAATATCCCAATTAAGCCACCGGCAGAGGTATTCCGGAATATCAGGAAACTAGTACTAAATCTACTTTGGGCAGGGAAACAAGCGAGATTGGATTTGCAAACGATGACACTACCATACGCTAAAGGGGGTTTCAAAGTACCAGATCTCTATCTGTATTACTTATGCGCGCAAGCGCAATTTGCGCATTACTGGTATCACGAGATTCCGTTCCTGACGCATGTGGCGGTGGAGGCTGGAGATACAGACCCGATTCCCTTAACTAGCATACTGACACACAAACGTGGCAGGTTACATGACCGGGACATAAACCCAGTGAACACCACAACGGATGCATGGAGGCGGATGGGAAAGGTGGCTAAACGACTCCCACTATACGCGCCAGCTCTACCCCTAGCACACCACCCGGCGCTCTCAGTCACACAAGAAAGGATTGGAATGGACCTACTAAGAAATGTAGGCATAGATAAACTGGGAGATTTGTATAAAGAAGGCATCTACCAAACACTAGACAAGTTAGATTACATTAACAACCCTACATTACTATTTAACTTTAACTACTACAGATTACAGAGAGCGATCAAGGAGCACTTTCCCTCATTTCGGGAGGAACCTCAGACCCTGTCCCCCTTACAACTGCTTCTCACCACACCTAATGCCTCACATCTAGTGTCCAAACTCTACACAAGCGTACAAACTGACATTGGGGGGAACACAGACAAGATGAGAGATAAATGGAGCGTTGTCCTGGGAGGCGACTTATCTGAAGAGGACTGGGAAACCGCATGCCTACTAACTGGCATGCTACCGGCGAATGGGAACCTAAGGATCATACATTACAAATATATACATCAAATGTACCACACGCCACAAAGGCTCCATAGATATGGGTTGCGGGACGACTCCAGATGTGTGCGGTGTAAACAAGACAATGCGGACTTTCTGCATTTAGCGTGGAACTGTGGCTCTGTGGCTAAGTACTGGGAACAGGTGACGCGAGCTTTAAGTGGCATGTTAGGGATATCACTAGAATGCGAAGCTAAGATCTGCTTGCTAGGCATAGTCCCACACCTGCGAGCGACACGGCGAAAGTTCTGTGTGGTAGCGCTTTTGATGGCAAAAAGGAGGGTCTCCCTACACTGGAATAGTAAGGCAGGGCCGCAGATGAAAAGCTGGCTGGAAGATTTGACATTCTGCTGTGACACTCTGACCACATATAAGGAGGAGTTGCCGATTAGATCACGCCCAAGGGACTACTGGATGTATTTGCGTGAATACTTACTAAAACATGCGGCAGACTGACCTGTGCAGAGTACACAAACATGACATGAGACGGAATATATGATGCTGAGTTATACATAATTAACGTAAAAGAGGAAGAATGTTGTGACACAGTATTGGATGTTATGGAACTACAGGTTGTTTTATTAAAAGTTTATGGTACAAATTTGAAAATATAAAATGTAAGAATATGGTCATGATCTGAAATGTATACGGTTCTGCTTAATGATATAAATGCTTTTACAAGACACGCCGCCGGTCATACTGATGTCGGCTGATGGGCTGTGTAAGAATATCAATGTATTCAATGTATTGCGCTACTGTGAGGCCGGCCTAATAAGGTTGTAGGCACAAACTTGTATACAAAATATGCGAATTCTGCAATAAACATCTTACAATTTAAAAAAAAACCAAAAAACAAAAAAAAAACAATAGCCTGAAACGGGTGCACACACTAAATGAGAATAGACTCATAGGTATTGAGATCTGTCAGTTGTGGAGGAATAGCAACTAACTCTAAATTATTATGCCAAGCTCTAGCAGGCATTCTATTCTCACCTAACTTGTTATAACAATATTTACAAATACACTGATCAGAACCCAAATCAAAACAATTCTCTACCAACAAATAAGTTGCAAATTCCTTCCACTTATCATTATTTTCTTTTTCACTTTTTAAATACAGATCAACACTCTTAGTTTGATTTTTGTAGTGAGTTTGGTGAAAACTAATACAATAAAATGTGGCTTTTCACCTGAAATCACCTTAAACTTTGTAATTTCATTTACAAAATGTTTGGTACAACTATGTTCAACATTCTCTGCAACATTTTCTTCTATTAATGTTTGAGTTTCTTCACTCTCTTCTTCAGGACCAAAGTAACAAAACTCAATATCACCACAAACCTTTTTCATATCTGATACTGACCCTCGCAAATGAGCACTGTTCAACTCACTTAACTTTAGTGCTAGACTTTTTGCATAATACAATCTTCTCACTAACTTCCGCATTTGAGTATAATGTACTGCCAACATCCTGAAATGGAAAAAACACTTTGACATACTTTCCTTGAAAGACAAGCCAGAGAATGACCTTGCAAACCAGTATGTTTTCTCACTCTGCAAGGTTCTAGTCCTTGCAACAGCTTAATCTTTTGTTTTAACACTTTTTTTACAATATGCTTGTAAGAAATGACATCATTTATGAATAGATTCTTGCCGTACACTACAAATACTAATACAATCCCAAGTGTACACTGGGGCTTTAGGACGACTGCCTAGAACTTCATCAGCTATCACTTCTTCTGCATTTCTAGGAACCATTTGCTGTTTCTCAATTGGACAACCATCTCTAACCTCATAAGCTTGACCACTGGTGTCAACTGCATGCAACAAATTATTGCTCTGTAAATAACTCTCTTCATTAAAAAAAGGCTCAAAACTTGAACTGTGTTTCCATTGTCCTAAAAAATCACAAAAATTTGTTTTATTAATTACTCTTTTCCTCTTACTTTTGGCCTTCATTAAATGTATTGGTTTATCTAATGATCGAATTGTCTTCAGTACTAAAATGAAGAGTTTTCTCTTTACTTCAAAAGCCGTATTCAACAATGGATTCAATATGCTTCTTTTTATAAAATGTTGTTCTCTTTCTATATTTTTTGTGTCTTTCAGTAAGTTATTCACAACTCTGTTGTACAATAATTTTTGGCAGATTTCTTTATATTGATTTTGTCTTCTTTTACTATAAGTTGTATCCTTTTTTTTTACATTGCCTTTTTTGCCTTTCCTATTCTTTTCACTTTTTCTTGTGCTTGGAACATTTTCACTGCTTTCCACATTTCTATTTTTTGTTTCAGTCTAGAAATCTTTTTTATAAAGTCTTTTGAAGTCTTACCAGAAATTGTTCTCTTTTTCGCCACATATGTTGGTCTTCCAAGAGTTGTGGTTGAGCTTTTTTCAAATAAGTATCCTTTTTCTGACTTTTATTCGTCTTTCTTTGTGAGGCATGATAACTTTATTTTTATGATGATAAACAGGATCGGTAAAAAATAAACATATAGAAGTATTTAATAAAAACTTAAAAGAATTATTCATATTTATTACTATACAAACACATGTCATACAAATTCTAACAAAAAAATTGTAGGCCTGAAGCAGAACTGTGAAAGTTGCAAGAGCACTACATACATAGTGCATACCAGTTTGAAACACTCCATAACGCTAAAACCTGAAGCAGTCTATGAGTACATACTATAAGGAAAGACACTGAGTTAATTCATAATTGGTTCACTTTTACTTTAGTAAATAGATTACTACATGGTACATAAACAGTCACTATGGTTTTGGAACACCACAGATTTAGAATTTAGAGTAGTGCAGTGTTGTTTGTGTAGTGTAAAGACTCGTGCTGGGGTAGTGTTCTAGGGCAGCGCAGTGGTATTTGGGTAGTGTAGATCATGATGGGTTAATGTATTATAATTTAGGGAACTGCACTGGGGATTGCATAGTGTAGGTGATTGTACTAGGGGTAGATTTAGGGTTTAGAGTAGTGCAGTGGTCTTTGTGTAGTGTAGGGGGGTCCTGCTGAAGTAGTGTTCTAGGGTAGTGCAGTCATGATTGGGTAGTTTAGGATGTCATGCTGAGATTGATTTAATGTTTAGAGTAGTGCACTGGTGTTTGGGTAGTGTAGGAGGTTGTACTGGGGGTTGATATAGGGTTTACAGTAGTGCAGTGGACGTGGTGTACTGTAGAGGGTCCTGCTAGGATAGTGTTCTAGGACACTGCACTGGTCTTTATATCATGTACAGAGTCCTGCTAGGGATAGTGTTTTAGGACATTTCTGATCTGATTCACATCAACACGATTGTATGTCGTAAGAAATTTCATTTTTTTCTTTTCTCTTTTATTCTTTTTTCTTTTGTTTTATTTTATTATGAGGAATATTATGCCACCATGGCAATACCTGATGTTATGTTCCCATCCATTGCGACATGTACATTTTACAGCGTGTTTCTATAATTGTTTAGGATACAGCCTTCCAGGCGCACTGGCGCACTACTGCACACTCACCATTTGAATTACTATTCATGTGGTTTGAACTGGTTCACCGTGTTCATCATTGTACTAGGCGAGGCGCTTCAACTATATGTCTCCTTTTTTTCAGATTAGCTGTTCAAAACTTTAAACTTTATTGCAAATACAGCCGCGCATGCACACTATGGTCTTTGCTCTGGCGAGCTTGTATTCTCTTTTCTTTATATGTTGCCTTGGCAGTATATTTATTAATTTTGAATACAGTGACTGATTACTGGCATCAGCATATGGAATGAGCTTATGTGCACTAGACATACATCACCACATATCGCTAAGTCAATTACATGTAATACGCTGTGATTATTTAACAGATGAGTTCTATTATGATTTATTTTTACACGTGCATTATCAACAGGCTGATTCTGTAGAATGCACTAGCATTACATTGATATGATGTATATTGCGAGTCAACTGTGAGATGCCAGTCTTATTTCTATGTTCTTAAACTATTTCTTTATTGTAATATTGCTTTGGGGCATTTTAGCAGCTCATCGGGGTTTTTAAATAAATTTCACTGGATACTTTAAACTGTCTCCATTCATGCTCTGCACTCACCTGTACGCAGAGGGGGTCCGGGCGAACTGCGCTTTACATCTACTGCTCTCCTCAAGTGGGGCTCCGTCCGTGCGGGCGGACCCGTCATCTTGGGAGTAGCAGAGTGGTGGTCTTGTCTCCAGGACACACGGGCACAAGAAACAGATGCTGGCGCGAGCGCGCCGATGGCGCGCCAAAGGCAAGCCGGTCTGTGCTAAGGACGCGTTCAGCGCCAGCCACGCTGCCCCGTTTGGGCTGTGACGGGGGCCAGTGGTAGAGGGTGATCCTAGATGGTATACCAGCAAAGAACTTAACATCATTGGTGAGAGGGGGCATGATAAAGGGACCCTTTTGCTGTCCAACACTGTCTTCCCTGTGTCTGACTTTCTGAGGAGTGACACTATAGTCGGTGGGCTTTTGAATGTGAGGTCTCTCCCCAAACACAGTGTTGAGATACAATTGGTGTTTGAGACTCATGAACTTGATTTCTTGTGTATGACCGAAACATGGACTGCGACGTTGATGTTGGGAATGCTTGCCCGCCAGGGTTTAAAATTTGCCACAAGCCTAGAACTAGTAGTTGGGGGGTGGGGTGGGTGTGATTTTTAGAGACACAATGGACTTGAATGTCATTGAAATTGAGGAGTATAATGGCTGTGAATTATTTAGCTTCTCTCTTAAGAATGCACAGAGGCATTTTTTAACGGGTATTATCTGTTATAGACCCCCGGGGGTCTTTACTTTAGCCCAAAAGCAGTCGTTATTGGAACTGTTCTCCAATATGGCTGTTACTCACAGCCACTTGGTGATTTTTGGAGATTTTAATCTGTGGACGAATGGCACTATGGATATAGGATTTCTTAACATGATTAATTAATGTGAGGCCCTCGGCCTCTCCCAGCGAGTTTCACAGGCAACCTATACAGGAGGTCATCGGTTGGACCTAATCTTCTCTGAGACCAACCTCCTTACTGTTGGGGATGTTTTACCTATGGCCTGGACTGACCACTTTTGATTAAATTTTATGTGAAGTCAGGCATGTTTGCTGCAGGGACATCTAATCAAGTGAGGGAGTATGTTAGCAGGGATTGGAACTCCCTTGCTCGGAAAAAAGGTGCCTCACCCATGTTCAGGGTTGAGGATTGTTTTTCCTCTGACTTGCAGATTGAGGTGAATTACGCTGCTCTCTGCTCGAAGATTACCTCGGTCTTGGATACCACTGCTCCTATTAAATATCATAGGAGTAGGGGGAGACCCTCAGCTCCCTGGTTTACGGACAGTCTCAGAAATTTGAGGCTGGAATGTAAACAAGCGGAGAGGAGGTGGAGGCATGCATATCTAGATAGGGACAGGCTTGCTTGGAAAGCTAAGCGGGTGGATTATAAGAAGGAGATCCATAGAGTTAAGGCAGCGTATTTCTCTAGGGTGATTTTTGATGCCCCAAATAGCTCTCGCAGCATTTTTAACATTGTGAATAGTTTTATTAGCCCAGACTGTGCCAGGAATGAGTTCCCTCCCTCCCAGATACTCTGTGATAATCTTGCCAGGTTCTTTCAGGACAAAATTAAAGTGATTATTGATGATCTGGGGGTGGAGCAGCAACAAATCCTGGCAGTAGCTGATGGCGACGGTCTGTCGACTCTTGGGGCCGTTTATGAACAGGGAGGAGTTGAGTCCCTCATGGAATTCGCGCATCTGTCTGCAGAGGAGTTCAGGGAAGTGGCTTTTGGTATCACATCTGGATCTCCGCTTGACCCTATTCCACAAAAAATCTGGAAGGAGTTTGAGGCTGAGCTCTTCTCTGCACTCCGGCTGGTGTGCAACCAGTCGCTTACTACTGGAGAGGTTCCACCTCAGTAGAAACAAGCGGTGGTGACCCCTTTACTGAAAAAGCCCACCCTTGATCCTGAATGCCTTAAGAACTTTAGGTCGGGGTATTGATCCTGCTTGACCTGTCTGCCGCCTTCGACACGGTGAACCATGGAATTCTGCTGGACAGGCTGAGAGAGGTGGGGTTTGCAGGTAGTGCCCTTGGGTGGTTTGAGTCTTTCCTTCAGGGTAGAGAACAAGCTGTATCCCACTCTCCCTTCCAATCCGCTTTTTCCACCATCTCGCATGGCGTCCCACAAGGCTCATGAGTTAGTCCGATATTATTCAACATCTACATGAAGCCTTTAATCGCGGTCATCAAACAATATTTGATCGAAATTGTTAACTACGCTGATGATACGCAGTTGATTCTTTCCCTGGAGGTAAAGGAATCAACCTCCTTGGAAGTACTTCATAACTACCTGTGAGACACAGCGGACTGGCTGAAAGCCAATTCCTTGCAATTTAACACAGGAAAGGCGAGGTGTTATATTGCCCAAGGCCCAGGGTACAATCTTTCCTTCCCAGCAACTTCTGGCCTGTGGATTTTTCTCCATTGGTGCAGCCTGCAAAGGTAGTGCGGAACCTTGGCGTGATGTTTAATAGCGACTTTACCTTGGAGGCGCAGGTATCAAAGGTAGTAGCTGGCTGCTTGGCCATTATCCGTCTCCTGAGAAAAATCCTTCCTTTGCTACCGCCTCTTGCTCGGGTAGAGGTGGTGCGCTGTACTGTGCTCAGCAGGTTAGATTATCGTAACTCCTTACTGTTGGAGGCTCCGAGTTATCTTATGGATAGACTCCAGAGAATTCAGTCTGCAGCGGAAAAATTAGCCTTGGGGTAGCCAACGAGATCCTCTTCTTCAAGGGCTTTGGCTCAGTTGCACTGGCTTCCAGTGAGACAGAGGGTGCAATTTAAGTCTCTCTGTCTGGCTTTTAAAGCTCTTCATGGGTTGGGCCCTGTTTGTTTGCAAAGGAAGTTCTCGTGGCATGTGCCGGTCCGTAATCTACGCTCCGCCAGGTTGGTGGTCATACCGAATTTCAGGAGATCTAGAGCTGGAGGTAGATCGTTCGGTGTGGCCGCGGCAAAACTTTGGAATTCTCTTCCGATTGAACTTAGACAGGCTACAGACCTTCTCGCATTTAGAAGACACCTGAAAATTTGGCTTTTCCGAAGCCCTTAGTTTGTTAGTAGTTTGCCCCTTTTTTGACTTGAGACTGCCAGCGCCAGGATGCCTTTGTGAGGTGAAAGTGCGCTTTAGAAGTGAAATAAATAAATATATAAATAAATGTTCTGGATGTTTTGTCAATATCAGTTGTCCCATTGGTTGTAAAATTGACGTGACCATGCTCCGTTCAGAAGTGAAACACGTCGTAAATAAAAACTGGTGAACACTTTATCGTTGCCGAATGTTGATTTTGCTGAGAGCACGCTGTATTTAAGTGGTTTTGATCGATTGAATATAGCCGGTGTGTTTCACCGGCAGGGGCGCCACTCCCCACGGGTCAGTGATCTCCAGAATGGTTTCATTGGCATATTTACTAGCTGCGTGCACAATGTTTGACATTAATGCTGGTATAGAGATAGTGTAATGGTTTCATTGGCATATTTACAAGCCGTGTGCGCAATGTTTGACATTAATGATGGTATAGAGATAGTGTAATGGTTTCATTGGCATATTTACAAGCGGCTTGCGCAATGTTTGACATTAATGCTGGTATAGAGATAGTTTATTGGTTTCATTGGCATATTTACAAGCCGCTTGTGCAATGTTTGACATTAATGCTGGTGTAGAGATAGTGTAATGGTTTCATTGGCATATTTACAAGCCGCTTGTGCAATGTTTGACATTAATGCTGGTATAGAGATAGTGTAATGGTTTCATTGGCATATTTACAAGCCGCTTGCGCAATGTTTGACATTATTGCTGGTATAGAGATAGTGTGATTGTTTCATTGGCATATTTACAAGCCGCGTGCGCATTGTTTGACATTAATGCTGGTATAGAGATACTGTAATGGTTTAATTGGCATATTTACAAGTCGCGTGCGCAATGTTTAACATTAAAGATGGTATAGAGATAGTGTAATGGTTTCAATGGCATATTTACAAGCCGCTTGCGCAATGTTTGACATTAATGCTGGTGTAGAGATAGTGTAGTGGTTTCATTGGCATATTTACAAGCCGCTTGCGCAAAGTTTGACATTAATGCTGGTGTAGAGATAGTGTAATGGTTTCATTGGCATATTTACAAGCCGCTTGCGCAATGTTTGACATTAATGCTGGTATAGAGAAAGTGTAATGGTTTCATTGGCATATTTACAAGCCGCTTGCGCAATGTTTGACATTAATGCTGGTATAGAGATAGTGTGATTGTTTCATTGGCATATTTACAAGCCGCGTGTGCAATGTTTGACATTAATGCTGGTATAGAGATAGTGTAATGGTTTCATTGGCATATTTACAAGTCGTGTGCGCAATGTTTGACATTAATGCTGGTATAGAGATAGTGTAATGGTTTCATTGGCATATTTACAAGCCGCTAGCGCAATGTTTTACATTAATGCTGGTATAGAGATAGTGTAATGGTTTCATTGGCATATTTACAAGCCGCTTGCGCAATGTTTGACATTAATGCTGGTATAGAGATAGTGTGATTGTTTCATTGGCATATTTACAAGCCGCGTGCGCAATGTTTGACATTAATGCTGGTATAGAGATAGTGTAATGGTTTCATTGGGATATTTACAAGCCGCGTGCGCAATGTTTGGCATTAATGCTGGTATAGAGATAGTGTAATGGTTTCATTGGCATATTTACAAGCCGTGTGCGCAATGTTTGACATTAATGCTGGTATAGAGATAGTGTAATGGTTTCATTGGCATATTTACAAGCCGCTTGTGAAATGTTTGACATTAATGCTGGTATAGAGATAGTGTAATGGTTTCATTGGCATATTTACAAGCCGCGTGCGCAATGTTTGGCATTAATGCTGGTATAGAGATAGTGTAATGGTTTCATTGGCATATTTACAAGCCGCTTGTGAAATGTTTGACATTAATGCTGGTATAGAGATAGTGTAATGGTTTCATTGGCATATTTACAAGCCGCGTGAGCAATGTTTGACATTAATGCTGGTATAGAGATAGTGTAATGGTTTCATTGGCATATTTACAAGCCGCGTGTGCAATGTTTGACATTAATGCTGGTATAGAGATACTGTAATGGTTTAATTGGCATATTTACAAGTCGCGTGCGCAATGTTTAACATTAAAGATGGTATAGAGATACTGTAATGGTTTCAATGGCATATTTACAAGCCGCTTGCGCAATGTTTGACATTAATGCTGGTGTAGAGATAGTGTAGTGGTTTCATTGGCATATTTACAAGCCGCTTGCGCAATGTTTGACATTAATGCTGGTGTAGAGATAGTGTAATGGTTTCATTGGCATATTTACAAGCCGCTTGCGCAATGTTTGACATTAATGCTGGTATAGAGATAGTGTAATCGTTTCATTGGCATATTTACAAGCCGCTTGCGCAATGTTTGACATTAATGCTGGTATAGAGATAGTGTGATTGTTTCATTGGCATATTTACAAGCCGTGTGCGCAATGTTTGACATTAATGCTGGTATAGAGATAGTGTAATGGTTTCATTGACATATTTACAAGTCGCGTGCGCAATGTTTGACATTAATGCTGGTATAGAGATAGTGTAATGGTTTCATTGGCATATTTACAAGCCGCTAGCGCAATGTTTTACATTAATGCTGGTATAGAGATAGTGTAATGGTTTCATTGGCATATTTACAAGCCGTGTGCGCAATGTTTGACATTAATGCTGGTATAGAGATAGTGTAATGGTTTCATTGGCATATTTACAAGCCGCTTGTGAAATGTTTGACATTAATGCTGGTATAGAGATAGTGTAATGGTTTCATTGGCATATTTACAAGCCGCGTGCGCAATGTTTGGCATTAATGCTGGTATAGAGATAGTGTAATGGTTTCATTGGCATATTTACAAGCCGCTTGTGAAATGTTTGACATTAATGCTGGTATAGAGATAGTGTAATGGTTTCATTGGCATATTTACAAGCCGCGTGCGCAATGTTTGACATTAATGCTGGTATAGAGATAGTGTAATGGTTTCATTGGCATATTTACAAGCCGCGTGTGCAATGTTTGACATTAATGCTGGTATAGAGATAGTGTAATGGTTTCATTGGCATATTTACAAGCCGCTTGCACAATTTTTGATATTAATGCTGGTATAGAGATAGTGTAATGGTTTCTTTTGGCATATTTACAAGCCGCGTGCGCAATGTTTGACATAAATGCTGGTATAGAGATAGTGTAATGGTTTTATTGGCATATTTACAAGCCGCGTGCGCAATGTTTGACATTAATGCTGGTTTAGAGATAGTGTAATGGTTTCATTGGCATATTTACAAGCTGCTTGTAAATATGCCAATGACACCATTACACTATCTCTATACCAGCATTAATGTCAAACATTTCACACGCGGCTTGTAAATATGCCAATGAAACCATGTAATGTTTATTGCGTGCGCAATGTTTGACATTAATGCTGGTATAGAGATAGTGTAATGGTTTCATTGGCATATTTACAAGCTGCTTGTAAATATGCCAATGAAACCATTACACTATTTACAAACTATTTACAAACATTAATGTCAAACATTTCACAAGCTGCTTGTAAATATCCCAATGAAACCATTACACTATTTACAAACTATTTACAAACATTAATGTCAAACATTTCACAAGCGGCTTGTAAATATGCCAATGAAACTATTACAGTATCTCTATACCAGCATTACTGTCAAACATTTCACAAGCGGCTTGTAAATATGCCAATGAAACCATTACACTGTCTCTATACCAGCATTGATGTCAAACATTGCGCACGCGGCTTGTAAATATGCCAATGAAACCATTACACTATCTCTATACCAGCATTAATGTCAAACATTGCACACGCGGCTTGTAAATATGCCAATGAAACCATTACACTATCTCTATACCAGCATTAATGTCAAACATTGAGCATGCGGCATGTAAATATGCCAATGAAACCATTACACTATCTCTATACCAGCATTAATGTCAAACATTGCGCACGCGGCTTGTAAATATGCCAATGAAACCATTACACTATCTCTATGCCAGCATTAATGTCAAACATTTCACAAGCGGCTGGTAAATATGCCAATGAAACCATTAACACTATCTCTATACCAGCATTAATGTAATAGTTTCATTGGCATATTTACAAGCCACTTGCGCAATGTTTGACATTAATGCTGGTATAGAGATAGTGTAATGGTTTCATTGGCATATTTACAAGCCCCTTGCTCAATGTTGCCAGCAGTATGTGTGACTCTGCCTAAGATCACACTGATGGGTGAATCAAGCTTCAGTCACAGTGTGATCTTAGGCACATGATCAGAATGTTAGATATGATCTACCATGTCTGTCTCTGCCAACAGTATGTGTGACTCTGCCTAAGATCACAGTGATGGGTGAATCAAGCTTCATTCACAGTGTGATCTTAGGCACATGATCAGAATGTTAGATATAATGTACCATGTCTGTCTCTGCCAACAGTATGTGCGACTTTGCCTAACATCACAGTGATGGGTGAATCAAGCTTCAGTCACAGTGTGATCTTAGGCACATGAACAGAATGTTAGATATAATGTACCATATCTGTCTCTGCCAACAGTATGTGTGACTCTGCCTACGATTACAATGATGGGTGAATCAAGCTTCACTCACAGTGTGATCTTAGGCAGATTAATAGGATTTTAGATATAATGTACCATGTCTGTCTCCGCCAACAGTATGTGTGAGTCTGCCTAAGATCACAGTGATGGGTGAATGAAGCTTCAGTCACAGTGTGATCTTAGGCACATGTCGACGATATTACATGTAATCTACCATCTCTGTCTCTGCAAGCAGTGTGTGTGTCTCTGCTCATATTATTTCACTGTATCTACAGGCCAAAAACAGGCCACCTATATATAAACAAGACATCACATTAACTAGTAAATCTTTTTTGACACAAAGCAAAGCACATGTAATGTAAATGAGACTTTTATTGTATACTAGTGTTTATATTGTTTACTTATTGTAATTGATATGTAATATGTTTGTAGTGGTCTCTAATAAGTTATTTTTTGTTTACCACAGATTATAATCATCTATACAAACAAATAAAAAGATGCCTTCTAAAGTAAGAAGAGAAAAAATGTATAAAAGAAAATTAACGTCTAAGGAAAAAGAAAATCAAGAACCAACCAAAATAAAATCTTCAGAGGAAAAGAAAAATGCTCCTGGTAAGCAAACTAAAAATGTTCTCAGGAACTTATTGAAATGTCAAGAAAAAAAAAGTTTTTGGGGAAAGAACAATGAAACACCTGTAATTACAAAGAAAACAGGATGTCCTTCTAAAAATGTAAGACCTGTACAAGGAGATGATATTTTGTATAAGAAAAGGAGAAGCAAGCAATTTACTGAAATTTGCAGACAAATGTTTTACAACAGAATAGTATCAAATTTATTAAAAAATGTAAAGAGGTATAAAAAAGACCGCTTTTTACAAGAAAAAAAAACATAGTTAAGATTGTGGATGAAGCATTTAAAGTGAAAAAAAAATTGTTTAGTTTAGTAATGAATAGAATTCGTACACTTGATAAGGTAATCAATGTGTTAAAAAAAAATGTGGAGGAGAGTAATTAATCGAACTAATTTCTGTAATGTTTTTCTGGAGAATGGAAGCATAGTTCATGTTCTGAGCCATTTTTTAATGAAGAAAGTTACTTTCAGGATAATGATTTGGTGCATGCAGTTGACACCAGTGGTCGAGCATATGAGGTGAAGGACGGTTGTCCGGTTGAAAAAGAAGAGATTGTGCCTAGAAATACAGAAGAGGTGTTATCTGATGAAGTTTTAGGGAGATGTCCTAAGGCTCCAGTGTATACATGGAATTGTAGTAGTATTTGTATTGTCCGACAGGAATCAACTGATTTGTTTCGCACTTTCTTACGGACATCTACTAAGAAAAGTGTGAAACAAAAAATGAAAATTTTACAAGAGTTAGATCCTTGAAGAGTGAGAGAAAAAACAGGTTTGCAAGGGCATTCACTGGCTTGTCTTTCAAGAAAAGTATGTCAGAGTGTTTTTCACCATTTTAGGATGTTAGTAGTGCATCATAATAAAGTGAGGAAATTAGTGAGAAGGTTGTACTATGCAAAAAGTCCAGCACTTAAACTAAAACAGTTAAACAGTGCTCTTTTGCATGGAACTGAATTAGATGTCAAAAACATTTGTGATGAAATTGAGTTTTGTTACTTTGGTGAAAAAGAGGTCAGTGCAGAAATTGATACAGTAATAGAAGGTAATGTAGAAGACAATGTAGAGATTTTAGGTACAGAAAAATGTGAAAATGAAATTATAAAGTTTAAGGTCAGTTCAAGTGAAAGGCCTAATTTTTCTTGTGTTTGTTGTCGACGAACTCATAATAAGCATCAGACTAGATTAGTTGATTTATATGAAAAAAGCGAAAAGATAAATAATAATGAGTGGAAGGATTTTGCAACTTTTTTGTTGGTAGAAAATTGTTTTGATTTGGGCTCTCATCAACGAATTTGTACATATTGCTATAATAAATTAAATGAGAACAGAATGCCTGCTAGAGCTGTTCATAACAATCTGGAGTTGGTAGACATTCCTTCTGAATTGATGGATTTAAATACCTAGGAGTCTATTCTGATTCAATGTGTTCATCCTTTCAGGCTATTGTTCGCGTGGAGCATAAGATAGGGAAATTGCCTCCTTCAGATTTACAGAGAGGATTAAAGAGAAGAGTTGTTTATTTGCCTCTAGATTTTAAGAAAAATATTGATACAATTGGTGTCGAAAAAGTAGAAGAGGTACCTCTGGTTATTCTAGTTAATAGTGTTCCGACAAAAAGTAAGAAAATCTGTCAAGAATTAGTGGATGTTAGGAAAGTCAAGAAGGCAACGTTGTATTTGGTAAAGAATAATCAGTACTATAGAAATGTGTATGTGGGAGAAGAAGAAACAACTGTAGAAGAGGACACTGATGTCTCTGCTGGGCAAATAGAAAAAGATGATGTCTCTAGAAGTGAAGAAATTTATGAACATTATATTGTTCATCCATTGCATTCGAAAGAAGTAATGGGGAATGCTATTGACTTGTTTCAGATGAAAAAAGCTGAAGGAAGTCCCATTAGTGTATGGGAAGAAAGTTGGAAGCTCGTTGTTTTCCACAGTTATTTCCAACAGGTGAAGGTGGACGATATGACGACCCACCTGTTCAAATTCCTGCATCTGAATACCGGACTTCAAGATTATATGCAGAAGATCCAAGGTTTCGTCAAAGCATTCCATATTTGTTTCATCTACTGTTTGAGAGTGACTTGTCTGGACTTTCCTATGCAGTAAACCATATACTGAAAAGTGGAGCACATCTACAAAATGTTTCGGCAAGGGATTTTATGGATAAAGTGAAACTGCAAGACAGTGTTTTGGAATCTCAGCTAATTAATCTCATGGCATGTCAGCGTGGTACTAACGAGTATTGGTACCGTTGTTATGGGGAATTGAAATGTATGCTAAGAAATTTAGGAACTCCTACATGGTTCCCCACTCTTAGCTGTGCTGAGTATGCTTGGGAAGACTTACTTGAATATCTACGAGAGGCAAATAAAAACATTGAAAATATTGAATAAAAGACACCTGGAGAACTGTGCTCTTTGGATCCAGTTAATGTATGCAGGTATTTCAATCATAGGTTTGAAGCTATGATGTCTTTTATTACAAACAAAAAAAATCCTCCGCTTGGAGAGGTGTTGGATTTCCTTTGGAGAAAGGAGTATCAAGCAAGAGGTGCTCCTCATATACATATGCTTCTATGGATAAAAGATGCACCAAAATTTGGAACAGATTGAGATGAGAAAGTGATGAATTTCATTGAGCAGTATTCTACATGTGCCTTTCCGAAAAGTACAGATGAAAACAATTTAAGACATCAAGTTTTATGCTTTCAAAGCCATCATTGTGGGAAATACTGTCTTAGAAAATACAAATCCAAGGACAAGTTCTACGCGAAATGTCGTTTTGCATTTCCACGTCCAGTAACATCGAAAGGAAGAGTCAACAATTTTATCTCTTCTCTGCGACATACTGTGACAAGAAAATCACCCAAAAATACATATAATCTAAGAAGAAATGAGGAATCCAAATTCATAAATGACTACAACCCAGTCATTTTGTCCATGTGGAATGCTAACATGGATATTCAAACTCAAACTCAAACTCATTCAATATGTGGCTGACAATTCTATTGCTGTGGCTCGATATGTGACGTCTTACATCACAAAATCAGAAAAGACGGAAGTGAAGGAAATGTGGGAGGAAATTTCACATGAAAAGAGTCTAAGCAAGAAATTATACAGTTACAGTCTGAAGATGTTGTCGCATTGAGAAATTGGAGCATATGAATGTTCTGATCGGTTGTCATCAGCAAGTCTATATGCCAAATCTAGAACCATCATTTGGGTGAGTCTAGGTCTTGCTGCAACACGAATCCGAGTCTTGAAATCTGTACAAGAAATTGAGTATTTGGCGGAGAAAGAACCAGACAGTACAGATATTTTGAAGATAAACATGTTGGATACATACTATCCAAATAGAAGTACTCACCTTGAGAATGTTTGTCTCTATAAAGTTCTGCAAACCTATATTTTTAAAAAGAACGTCACAGAAGACATCATTAAAGGTGTATATGCTGTAATTGGTTGTGAAGGCTGTCTAGTGAAACAAAGAAAAGGCCATTTGATTAATCATCGAAAATTGAGTTGTGATTCTCCAGACAAAAGGGAATTTTATTACTTAGCTCTTTTGCAACTCTTTAAACCTTGGCGTACAGAAGAGGAACTACTTGGAGATTTTCTTACTTATGAAAATGCGTTCAATGCAACCAAAGATACGATAGAATGTCCTGTTTTTTCAAATTATCTCCAAATGTTAAACGAGGAAATACAGCAAGAAGCTACAATTGCAGCAGAGATTGCTAGAGATAGTTCTCAAGATAGTCAGAGTTCTTCTTCATTGAGTCAGGATCCACTAGGAGGACCAATTATACAAAATGAAGCTGCAACTGCCATGGATGAAGTTGAAAGAGCCATGGCACAAGCTCAGGAGGATGGAGTTGACTTAGAAGATTTGGAAAAAGAACTAAACGTTGAGCAGAAACAAATATATGACGAAGTCACAGAACACATTGAGCATGGTTTATCTCATGAGAAAAAAGAGTGCTCATGTACATCATTTGTACCTATCCGACTATATGTGAGTGGAGAAGCAGGAACTGGGAAAAGTTTCCTGAGTAAAGCGATTGCAACATATTTGCAGAAAACAACGGAGTCATCGCTCTCTTTTGTTGTTACTGCTCCAACTGGGTTGGCAGCACACAACATTAAAGGGATTACTTTACATCGCTTATTGATGCTGCCAGTGGAGCATGATAACAAATTACAATACCACCAGCTATCTGGAGAAGCTTGTTGTGAAGTTGCAAGAGTCCTAAAGAAAATTAAACTTCTTATCATTGATGAAGTAAGCATGGTATCAAATGTAATGCTTGCTTTTGTGCATTTAAGAATGCAAGAAATTCTTAAAACAAAGTATGATGTGTTATTTGGAGGCAAACACATCATTGTTTTTGGAGATTTACTGCAACTAACTCCAGTGAAAGGACAGCCAGTGTTTAAAATGCTTACGCATGAAGATACCAGGAAGTGCTTAGGAAGTATTGGAAATGTGAATATCTGGTTATATTTTAAATATGCAGAACTGCTTTAAAATATGCGACAGGCAAAGGATGAAGATTATAAAAATATTCTACAAGATGTAAGAATTGGAAAACTAACTGAGCAAGGCAAAGAAGCTTTACATGGACGAATAATTTCAAATTTGTTTCCGAATGAAAATATTCTTCCAGAGAATATTTTTAAGAAAATTCCTGAAAACCAATCTGTCATATGCTTGATGCCAACTCTGCAAGAATGTTCAATCTTCAACAACAAAATGTTAAACTTGGAAAATCAAGAGATTGTGAAACTGGAAGCTATTGATAAAATTGAACATGAAGGAGCAACTATTATTTTGTCAGAGAAGTTGAAATCAAAATTGGATTCTTTAGAGAAGACAATATCTAAAACTGCTGGTATGGAAAAGACTCTGTATGCATCTTTAAATTGTCGTATACTTTTACGACATAATTTACATGTGGAAAGAGGTTTAGTAAATGGAGCAATGGGTCATGTTGTGGATTTTGTGAATTACCGAAATAGAGATGGAATTGAAATTATAAAAATTAAATTTGATGGTATTGAAGAAGTACAACAAATCAGTCGTTGTTCTGCCCGTTTTTTGCTAGTGAAAGATTTATATGTCCGCAGAAAACAGTTTCCTGTTTCTTTGGCATATGCAGTAACTATTCATAAATCTCAAGGTTTAAGTGTTGATAGTGCTTTGGTGAATATTGGAAATTCTGTGTTCAAGGAGGGTATGGTATATGTTGCTTTATCTCGAGTCAGAACTTTATCAGGATTGTACTGATTGATTTTGATGAGACAAAAATTAATGCAGATCTAAATTGTGTAAAAGAATATAATAGGTTAAGAAGAGAGTATGCTCCAAATTTACCTCAATATCCTCTGTTTGCAAAGCGTGTGGTAGGCCGAAAAAGAAGAAATGAGAAAAATTGTAGTGAAGTTGTAGCAAAAAGAAAAAAGGTAGATGAACCAATAATTGGAAGCAGAAACGAAATGGATTCAGTTAAAGATGTTGTTGGATTTCAGTTTGAAAATAGTTCTGGTGTCAACTGCTATGCTAATGTTGTGGTTAATGTTGTTTTCTTTCTCCAAACTGTACAAGAACAGAATGCTGAAAATCGTGATTAAACACTTTGTTGTTTATTAAATTCTGTATTAGAGAAATGTAGCTGTGATAGAACAAAAATACAAAGTGTTTCTGAAATTCAAAAGGCTTTAGACATATGTTCTGGTCTAAATCAATTTACACAGAATATTCAGCAAGATTGTCAAGAATTTCTAATGTATATGCTTGTTGTTTTGCAAGATGAAGGTGTAGATGTAGAAAATCTTTTTGGCCTTTCTTATAAATGGCAATATGACTGCGACAATTGCTCCTTTTCAAGTAGTACTACAGTAGACACTAAAAGATTTATATATTTGACTTTACCAGACAGCAAATCAGTGTCTTTTAATAATCTAGTTAGAGAAGCAAATCAAAACATGGTCTGTACTCAATGTAAATCTGCAATGCTATCAACTTTATTTTTACGAAGATATGGACAGTATGTTATTTTAATGTTCCAACGATGTAGAACTGATGGAACTAAATTGACAGCATTAATTAAAAATTGTGTGGCTTCTCAATTATCAATTTCAGGAAGAACCTTTACAACTGCAGCAAATATTTACCATGATGGTCCTTCAACAACATCAGGACATTACACATGTTATTTAAAATGTCAAAAAGGCTGGAAGCTCTGTAATGATACTCAATTGACTATCAAACAACGTTTGCCTTCTGACTTACTAAATTCTTACCTAGTGTTCTTACAACCGAAATTTTAGGGAAGGTAATTGGCCGATGAAGGTTGCAGCAGTTAATATAACTTAGTTTGCTCTTCAAACTTACTTTCTGAATGAGAATGATGAAGATAATAAAAAACATGTAGTTCTCATAGAGATAGTATATGTATATCATATAGTGTGTGCTCTGAGTATTATACAAATTATTTATAAAAAATAAGCTAGAGGTGGAAATAAAACTCTTGTTCATAATGTAAAAGATGTTGGAGCTTTTCTTTCAGAAAGTCGGGTAAATGAGAAATTAAGAATACTCCGGACTAATTCCCAAAGAAAAGGACTTTCCATATACTATTTGGCCTCGTGGAAAAGTGGATGGATCAAAAGTGAGTTTAGATATGTTTTTTAAAATTTTACATTATTGAAGAAATAATTATATGGGTCTTTTAAACACAATCATTTTGATTGTGGTTTTTTTTGCCCGCTGTTATATGATGAGTACTATTGAAGTCACTGTTTTAAGTGAAATTCAATATATTCTGAGAACAGCAAAAATAAACCATATTACATGTTGTTGAAATTATTTTGTATTTTCTATTACTATTTATATATTTATTTTCCCATTCTCTTATGGTCACTTATCTATTTCCACCCTCTATCACTCCTCTTAACTCACCCTCACTGGCCTTTTTTTCACTCTCCCTCACCTCCCTTCCCTTATTCCTCTTTCCTCACTTATTCTCATTAACCACTCCTTCACGGCCCTTTCCCTCTCCCCCATTCACTACTTTCCAGCTGTCAGTCACTCTACTTCACTCCCCTTCCCCTTGTTTTCTTTCTTTGTTTCCTCAATAATTCCCCTTCTCTCACTCACCTTATTACACTACACTTCACTCACTCCTGTCTCTTCCCTTCCTTCGCTCCTTCACTCTTTTCCCTTCCCTTACTCTCCTTACTCCACTTACTCCTTCTCTTTCTCCCTCTGTCCTCTTACTTCTACACTCCCCTTCCCTCAATCTCTTTCTGTTAGCCTCATTCTCTCCATCCCGTTAGTCTCTCACTCCTCTTCTGTCACGCTCGCTGCCTATAACTCAGCCATACTCCCACACTCACCTTCTTTTAGACCTTCTCCTTTACTTTCTTTCCTCTATCTTCTCTTACTTCATTGTTTTACTCTTTTCCCTTCCTTTACTCTCCTTACTCCACTTCACTTACTCTTTCTCTTTCTTCCTCTGTCCTCTTACTTCTACACTCCCCTTCCCTCAATCTCTTTCTGTTAGCCTCATTCTCTCCATCCCCTTAGTCTCTCACTCCTCTTCTGTCACGCTCACTGCCTATAACTCAGCCATACTCCCACACTCACTTTCTTTCAGACCTTCTCCTTTAGTTTGCTTCCTCTCTCTTTCCTTCCTTTGCTCCTTCACTCTTTTCTCTTCCCATACTTTCTTATTCCACTTTACTAACTCCTTCTCTTACTCCCTCTGTCCTCTTAGTTCTACACTCCCCTTCTCTCATTCTCTCTCTGTTACCCTCATTTTCTCTGTCCCCTTAGTCTCTCACTCCCTTTCTGTCACGCACACTCCCTTTAACTCAGCCATACTCCTACACTCACAATCTTTCAGACCTTTTCCTTTACTTTCCTTCCTCTCTCTTCCCATCCTTCGCTCCTTCCCTCTTTTCCCTTCCCTTACTCCCCTTACTCCACTTCAGTAACTGCTTCTGTCAATCCCTCTGTCCTCTAAGTTACTCACTCCCCTTTTCTCACTCTCTCTCTGTTACCCCCATTCTCTATGTCCTCTTGGTTTCTCACTCCTCTTCTATCACGCTCACTCCCTATAACTGAGCTATACTCCCACACTCACCTTCTTTCAGACTTTCTCCTTTACTTTCCTTCTTCTCTCTTCCCATCCTTCGCTCTTTCACTGTTTTCCCTCCCGTTACTCTCCTTACTCCACTTCACTAATTCCTTGTCCTACTCTCTCTGTCCTCTTACTTCTACACTCCCCTTATCTCATTCTCTCTCTGTTAGCCTCATTCTCTCCGTCCCTTTAGTCTCTCACTCCTCTTCTGTCACGTTCACTCCCTATAACTGAGCCATACTCCCACACTCACCTTCTTTCAGACCTTCTCCTTTACTTTCCTTCCTCTCACTTCCCTTTATTTACTCCTTCACTGTTTTCCCTTCCCTTACTCTCTTTACTCCACTTCATTAATTCCTTCTCTTACTCCCTCTGTCCTCTTACTTCTACACTTCCCTTCCCTCATTCTCTCTCTGTTAGCCTCATTCTCTCTGACCCCTTAGTCTGTCATTCCTCTTCTATCATGCTCACTTCCTATAACACAGCCACACTCCCTCACTTATGTTTCTTTCCTCCCTTACTCAGTCTTCTACTCTCACTTTTTCTTTTACTTTCACTGTCTCTTCACTCCCTTACTCACCTTGTCTCACACTCACTTGCCTTTATCCAGTCTGAATCTCCACTGTTTCCTAAATATCACTGCTCTTTTCTTACTCTTCCACACCCCCGTTCCTTTACTACATTTTCTTCACTTATCCTCATTCTACATGTTCACTCTCCTTCTCGCCACTCACTTCCCACACTCACCTTCTTTCAGTCCCCCTACTTCACTTCCCTTCCCCTCTCGTACCTTTCTTTACCTTCTCACTCATTTTCCTCTCCTCTCTTACTGCACTCCACTTCAGTTACACTTTTGGTTTTTATTAAGAATACAGCTCTTTTTTGAGAATTGGAGGTAGTTCTTAAAATAACTTTTTTTTCTTCTTTTTTCATTTTTTTCTCAACAAAAACAAAAACAGGGAATGGCAAACAGCTCAACAGGAGCAAAAAAAAGAATCAAAATTAGGGGTGGGGACGGCAGCGGTGATTTTCTCGGGTTCTGACAATGTTCAAAATACTTTGTTCACCATAACAAAGTAATTCATCACAATCTTTCCATTTGATTGTGATTCCTTCGAAAACAGGCTGAATATTTGGAATCAGCTGTTCTGGTCGCCCCCTCACCGATACAGTTGCTCCTCCAGTTGAAGTAGAAGCACCATCCCTTGGAGCCTCTCGTGCCAGAGCCCTGACACTCTCCCGGGCATAGTTCTGGGGGTGCCTCCTCTGGACGTGCCGAATCATGGTAGAATTTCCAAATGAGTATTTCCTGGTTGGGTCACCCCGTGACAGGACAGTATGACATATTCGGCACTCCACCTTTGGAGCATTTACTTTTTTTTGGTCTGCAGATATTGAGAAAAATGTCCATATGAAATGCTCCTTTACTCTAGGCTGAGGAGCCTCTTCCTCTATGAACCCATCTGAGTCCTCACTGCTACTGGTGGGTCTAGCAGCCATGATAATCCAAAAAAGATTGAGCAGGAAAAAGACAGGTCTTGCAGTCACAAAAGTGAAAGAAGAAGTGAAGGAAATGGGTGGGGATTTCATTCTTTGTAAAAAAAACCTGTTAGCAACCAATGAAAAGTGTTATTTTAAGGTCACACGACTTGACGCGTTTATGCTGCGCGCACCGGAGCGCTTCCGGGGGCGCTTATGCGGCGCGAACGTAGGCGCTCCCGGGGGCACTTACGCGGTGCGCCTGAGTGACGTTTTGGTAGCTTTACGGAAATGCAAAATCATTTTTATTCGGAAAATCAAAAATACTGCTTTTATAAGTATGGTACTGAATGTCTTGCATCATTATTTAGTTTTCATACATATTTTTTTTTCGAATGCAGAAATAGCGCTCTCGCTGCGCTCTCGGGAGGGCTTACCGGTGCGCGCACCGTGAGCGCTCCAAGACAAAATGATACGGGTAAGCTTACCGGTGCGGGCACCCTGAGCGCACCAGGAAAAAATTATTTTAAAAAAATACAGTGAACAAATAATAAAAAAAAAAAAAATTAAATCAATAGTTATAAAAAACAGCTAATAAAAAAATAAAAATACATCGTAGGTTACAAAGTCGATATACAAAGAAATTTGAAATTCACTGAAAAAACCATAGGTTTCACAAACGTTATAGTTAGGAATTAGCGTTTAAAAAACCTTTGAAATTCACAAAAAAAACATAGCTTTCACAATCGTTATAGTTAGGAATTAGCATTTAAAAAACCTTTGAAATTCACTGAAAAAACCATAGGTTTCACACTCGTTATAGTTAGGAATTAGCATTTAAAAAACCTTTGAAATTCACTGAAAAAACCATAGGTTTCACACCAGTTATAGTTAGCTGAACATTTTACTCATACAAAACCATTGAAATTCCCACGTTATAGTTAGTTGGACTCACTATAACTCGCGCGCCCGCAATCCACTGCTGATGATGTCACATATTACATCATTCATGACATGGTCAGTGACATCACTGATGACATCACTGATGACATCTCAAATGACATCACTGGTGACATCACTGATGACATCTCAAATGACATCACTGATGACATCATCCACGTGATAATACGATGCTCCTCCTCACACTCTAATCTAACCTTTGATACACCCAGTGTAAAATACAAACTACCATTCCTGAAATTATTGACACACCAATACCAGTAACTACATACGCACTCACTAATTTCTAGGTCTACACACACATCCACTCATTCACCCATACAATCACTCATACATACAGTCACTCATCAATAGAACACTATCATATCAACTCATACACCTATACAGACACTCACAGACTGACACTCATCCACAGAGTTACTCACACACCTAGTCAGTTATGCAAAGAATCAATCACACTCCCATTTCCTCATACACACTAAACCTTACTTATTCAAACATATAGTAACACATACTTACTCTCTTTTACAATCACTGATACAAGTACACATTGATCCATACAGCCACTTACGCAATCACAATCACAGGCTCCCATGTATAGTCATTACATATGCCAACTCTCCCAAACACTATGTTTTACATATGTACTTACTTGCACATGTAGCACAGATATATCCATTCACTCACCAACACACCCATGCAAATAGTCAGCCGCCCATACAGCTGTTTCCACATGCACTCTTAAACCCATACACCAAGTGAATCAACTGCTCACACATCTATGTACAGAGTCACACACCTCCCAGGCACCCACACACAAATACTTGGGCAACCAATCAATAACCCATATAGCCACTCATATAGCTACTGATCAACACATGCAGCAGCTTACACAACAACAGACATAATGATGCACACATTCAGACAGTTTAGTCACTAACCCATGCAATCAGTAAGACACATTTAATCACTCACTCATACAGTCAGTCACGCACCTTCTATATCCTTCATCCTGACACTTATACATCCACTCATTCTTCCATATATAAAACATATTTAAACTTTACAGAAACACACAGACACTGGATGATGTCATCAGTGATGTCATCAGTGATGTCATTTGAGATGTCATCAGTGATGTCACCAGTGATGTCATTTGAGATGTCATCAGTGATGTCATCAGTGATGTCACTGACCATGTCATGAATGATGTCAGTCAGTCAGTCAAAATACACTTTATTCGATTTCTGTTAAAATCATAAAAGGCAAATACAAAGCATACATTAAAATATTTTTAAGAATCCACAATACATTTATATACAACATCTTAGCAAATCAAGTGATAATCTACTATAAGAAAGTTAAAAATAATTTAAAATTGATTTGTTAATACATTCTTAATTAAAACAAACATTCCGAGGGATTCTTTTGTTCCTTGCTCTAAAGACAGCTGTTAGGAAGCTTGCAACACAAAAGGTGGTATATATGTCAGGTAGTGATTGGAGAAAAATTAACGCAGGTCTTACTTGTGTAAAGCCCATGGTCTTAAGCAGAGGTATTAAATATTTTGCCCTCTCAATGGTATATAACCCACAGAAAAACACAAAATGGAGGGTGTCCTGGTTAGAGAACTGGTCACAATCACAGGGCGGTGCATACTCTGGTTTTGCCCACACTGGAAAACGTCCTAGCGAGTAATGGATCAGATTCATCCTCAATCTTGTTAGCAAAAATCTATGTGGGGTTAGTAACATATTTTAAGTATGGTTCCAGAGCGGGAGAAGTGGAAAGAATCAAGTGAGCTCTTACTGCGGGTTTTCTAACTTCAATCTCCTCTCTCTCTAGGCGGGCCCTCCCCAAAAATTCCTGCTTAATCCGCCTAATGTCTTCCCTCCTGATGTTCGATGGTACTGAATAAAGCTCGGGTCTCCCAAGGGAGGCAAATGAAGATTTGATATATTTCAACCATGGTATTTTCATGGCCCCCTCCCTTGAGATCACATCTTTAAGGATACAATGGTTTAGAGTTAGCTCAGAATTTAACCATGTTTTAAGCCAAAAAAGTAATGGAGCCAGTTTCAACCCATCCATAATGTAAGGGAGGCCCACTTCCTCATGAATAGAGTAAGTGGGTGTGGATTTGGGGACGGATAAAATTTGCCTAATGAGCCCGTTTTTTACCCTCTGAATTGTATCCAAATTTACATACCCCCACAGAGCGGAGCCATACATGGCAATAGAAACACACTTACTTTTATAAACCTTTAAAACTGCCTCCATTGGTCTAGCCCCTAATCTTTTTGTAAAAGCCAACAAGGCTGATGTTGACCGAGCTAGGGAAATATTCTTCGCCTTAATCTGAGGGGCCCAGGAACCTCTCTCGTCAAAGAGAATCCCTAGATAAGGAAAAACTGGGACCCCTGATAGGACCTCGCCCTTGCATGTAAAAAATTTTGTACGCAATTTGCCTTTCTGTGGGCCAACAATCATTGTGTGTAACTTTGCTACGTTTATCTTCAAGTCTAGGTTTCCCATGAAAGAGCCAAATAGGTCCAAAAGACTCTGTAGGCCGATGCCCGTGCGGGCGATTAAAACGGCATCGTCCGCATATAGGAGTGCCGGGACCTGCTTTCCTCCAACACGCGGAACGTCTGCATTACCAGCTTCCAAAGATTTCCCCAGCCCATTAATATAAATAGTAAAGAGAAGTGGGGCCAGGATACAACCTTGGCGTACCCCTTTCTCTGACCTAAAGCTATCTGTGCACCTGCCCTCCCTAGAAACCCGGACTTTGGCTGAGAGCTCCTGATGTAAACTTGCAATAAGAGCTACTAGGGAATCCTCAATACCAAGCTCATGAAGAAGGGACCACAACTTGGACCTGTTCACTAAGTCGAATGCCGAGGAGAGGTCCATAAAGGCCAAAATATACTGACCCCTCCCCAGCCGCCGTATATTTAGAAACTAAAAGATGTAAATTAGAACATTGCTCCATGGTGCCCCGAATCTCTCTAAAACCATATTGTATATCTGCTAGCCCCCCACAAAGCTCCAGGTTAGCCCTCAGTATAGTTAGTAATACTCTGCCCAAGATCTTAAAGGCAGAGTCAATGAGGGAAATAGGTCAGTAACACCCTGGGTCCTCCCTATTTCCTTTTTTGAAGATGGGCACAATAATAGATGTTGCCCATGTTTCTGGAAAGATACCCTCATTTGCTGCCCTGAAAACTCTGGTAAGTACTTGGGTCCAAATTATTGGGGAGTATCTAAAGAAATCCACCGGAACACCATCTGGTCCCGGCGCCTTGTTTTTAGTGGACTCCATTATGGCTTTGTACACCTCCTCCTCACTAAACTCCACTGCCGGTGTCCCCTGACCCACCTCTATACTACTAGGTTCCATGCCATCATTACCACCATATATGTTCCTGAAATGGTGTACCCATTTCTCGTCAGGGATGACGCAGTCTGAGATAGAATTGACGTCCCCCGAGAAAAGTGGTTTATTTATAATATCCCAAAATCTCTTACTATCTTGTAGGACATCTATGGTGAGGAGATCGTTCCAAGCGTTATTTTTAATAGTGTTCTTTCTTGCCTTAACAATTGATTTATATTCCCGTCTCAGATTGGAAATTAGGATTTTGTCCCTCGGTGTTGCCTTTAATGCCCGTTTTAAATGTCTGTAGGCCCGTGAACAGTTGGCATCAAACCATTTATGTGGCTTGGGTGGAAGTCATGATTGAGAAACTGTGAGATCTCTAGCAGTTTGTGCACAAATAAAATCAAAAGCCACTATGATTTAACTATTCGGAGCATATTGATCCAAATAAATAGCCATGGACCCCTCTATTTTGGGCAGTAGGGACGCCATAAAGGTTTCCTGTACCACCCTACCCCACTTGAGCCATCTGCCCTGGTCACTGGGCACCGTTAATGTGCAGGCCCTGGGTTGACCCAAATGTTTGCTCCATAGATCACTCCAGTGCAACTCAACTGACAGAGGGTTATGGTCACTGTGTGGTGAGGCAATTACCTTATATTCTTTCACCTTAGAGATGAGTCCATGGGAAATAAAAATGTAGTCAATCACCGACCCGTTTTCCGAACCTTTGTAGGTGGGCAACTTTTCGCAACCCCCCATACTAGGGGGTTCGTACAGATTAAAACTAGCAAGCAAGAGTTCAAGTGCCTCCCCTGCTTTGGCGTGGGCAAAATGTGGGTTATCAGTATAACTGGGGCCCTCAATGGCTCCTGCATTACATGACAAATTGCATTGGTGGATATTAAAATTGCCCAATATAATGAGCTCAATAGGAATATGTGTATTTTGGCTGTATTTATATAGAAGATTTTCCAGGAGGTCCACATGGGCCGTGTCCGTTGTTCTAACCCACGAGTTGTAGAAATTAATTACCAAAAGGATACAACCTGGAGAGATATTCCATTCTATTATTAAAATATTTGGGGAGCCAGACTCTATCTGCTCAAAAGACCCCACCAATTTTAAAGAAAAAAGTAAAATTAGGCCCCCTTTCGCTCTCCCTGCACTACTCGGTATTGCCGGTATAGTGAAACTAGAGAAACCATCTAGCCAAAAACTTGGCGCGGTTTCCCACGTTTCTTGGAGAGCTATCACGTAGTTACTAGATATAAAGTTGGTCCAGGCAGGGTCTAACCTTTTGGCTCTTGTGCCTACCACATTCCAACTGAGAAAATTACATAGGGATGGGGCCACCTCCCCTGATTAAGCTCGTGTCGGTTTCTGTATTAGTGCTGGTTGTCAGTCATTGGAGTCTAAGTCAGCTAATGGGGCGAATCTATTTGCCAAATCTAAGCTGGGATTAGTAATAGCGGGGACAATTCTATCCTGGTTTGGCCTATGAGGTATTGTTTGCCATGCGTTATCCACTGTACCTGTCTTGGGGAATGTACATGGGTATATTCTGGAAGGAGTATTACTCCTATGAGGGGGATAAAAAAATCCTAATGGGACTGCTCTGATAATATCATGATCTCGTATCTCTGAGCCGTCCCAGAAAAGTCTATCTGCACACTGCGTGCTATTAAAATTTACTACAACGCAGTCACCTCTCACAGTTTTTGTGCGATAACCCACCCTTCTGGCAAAAATTATACTATCTGATATTTTTGTACCTCCACTGCTATTCTTATCACACCATTTTTTAGCCATCTGTATTAAAGTTGTAGTGGATTCCGCTTCTCCTTCTGCTAACGATGGAACCCCGAGAAAAACAGCCACAAAGGGAGCTGCTGCTGGGGGGAGGTTTAGATGTTTCTTAGATTCTATGTGAGTATGGGGCTCTGCTATTATTGTGGCCTCTATAGCTGTATTGGGCCCTACTAAGTTGGACTGGGCAGAGCCTACTTTACAGTGCTTGTCAGCCATGCTCATCCCTACACTAGACACAGATGTCGATGTGTTCATAGGTGAGGGCAGTAATGGTTTAACTGCTGATTGGGTAGGTCCCT
This sequence comes from Lissotriton helveticus, assembly GCF_964261635.1. NCBI lineage: Eukaryota > Metazoa > Chordata > Amphibia > Caudata > Salamandridae > Lissotriton > Lissotriton helveticus. The sequence goes on along the minus strand of NC_136065.1, from coordinate 1,429,999,600 downwards.
TAACTCCCAATATCGGCGGTAACTGTTGTAAATTGGGAGAATCACATTTTTTAACCAAATTATCAATCAGTACACATTTCTTTAACAACCCCTCAAGGCAGGTATTCATGGTGTTAACAATGTCCTTAGCGATATCTACTAACAGAGGTTCAATCCGTTCCTCAAAGAGGGTGTCAAGATGTTCTTTAAGAATATCCGCCGGTATGCACTTAGCAGTAATGTCCCCCTCTCCTTCCTTTCTCTTTTTGGATGTTGACTTTGTTTGAGCGACCGGATTAGAAGGCAGAGTAAGTGGAGAAGCTGTTGAGGTGCAAACTTGTGTTTGTGGTCGTACAGAGATTGGGGTAGGTTTCAGTATGATTATATCAGGTTCCAAGGGGAGACCATGCTGGGGGTTCGGGTGTGATGTATTAGGACATGTTGCTCGTAATCCCAGTTCCTGTTGTGCAGTTTCTATCTCCTTAGATAGGGCCCCCACCGCAGTAGTCAAATATGTCATAATAGAATTCGATTGTCTGGCCACCTTAGGCTTTTTACCCCCGTCTTCAATACTGACAATGTTTTTACGCTTACCCATATTGTAGGCGAATGGAAAGGGGGTGGCCCCGCCCTGCCTCTTCCTGCAGATGACTGACAAGGACTGTCCCGCCCTTGTCCCGGGCTTCTCCCGCGCGCTCCCGCGTCGCGGAGAGTATGATGCTGTTATGTAGGGTGGGAGGTGGGGGCGTGTCTTGTCCCCGGGCCAGGTGGTATCGCTGAAGGATCCTGGGGCTTGGAGTCCGCCTCGGTGTTCCGGCGCGACTTCAACAAGCCCAGGGTTAGAATATAATTCCGTTCTGCTTCCCAAAGTACTTGCAGGAACAGCAAAGGGCTCCGCTGCCCCCCTTGACTAAATACCGCCCCTCAAACCTTCACGCTGCGGCTCCCGCGAAGCGGGAGCGGCGAGGTCTTTTGTAGAGCAGCTGGGCGGTGGGGGCGTGTCTTGTCCCCGGGCCAGGTGGTATTCGCTAAAGGATCCTGGGGCTTGGAGTCCGCCTCGGTGTTCCGGCGCGACTTCAACAAGCCCAGGGTTAGAATATTATTCCGTTCTGCTTCCCAAAGTACCTGCAGGAACAGCAAAGGGCTCCGCTGCCCCCCCTTGACTAAATACCGCCCCTCAAACCTCCACGCTGCGGCTGAATGATGTAATATGTGAGATCATCAGCAGTGGATTGCGGGCGCGCGGGTTATAGTGAGTCCAACTAACTATAACGTGGGAATTTCAATGGTTTTGTATGAGTAAAATGTTCAGCTAACTATAACTGGTGTGAAACCTATGGTTTTTTCAGTGAATCTCAAAGGTTTTTTAAATGCTAATTCCTAACTATAACGATTGTGAAACCTATTTTTTTTAGTGAATTTCAAAGGTTTTTTTAAACGCTAATTCCTAACTATAACGTTTGTGAAACCTATGGTTTTTTCAGTGAATATATATATATACATATATATATATCCATCCAAAAGTTGCCCTACTATTTCTTCCCAACTCACTGAAGAAAATATTGTTTATATTTTTTCGCTGCAGAAAAACGAACTCACTTGAGCTGCCACGTAAGAACTACAGCGACCAGAATACTCGGGGGTGGCCCACACCCTCGTGTAGGAGGTGGCTATAACTAAAGAGACTGTGACCAGCTGCAGCGATACTACAAGCCTCTGAGGAAGTGCGCTTGTCGCACGAAACGCGTCAGGCTTCGGAAATTTTTAAGGTGAAGACTTGGTTGCAGCGCTCTGTACCCCTCTCCTAAATAAACACGTATTGGAACCAACCTGCTGGGCTTCTCTATAGTAGGGCAACTTTTGGATGGATGTTATACGGCCCGCCCAGGTCGAGGAGAAGCCTGACCATGACTCTGTGGACCCTGGCTGCATCTTGAAGCGGCCGTGAAAGGGCAGGCGGCCCGTGTGGAGAGGTATCACGTTGCAGAGTTAAGCGAACTGATTTCTTCCCAACTCACTGAAGAAAATATTGTTTATATTTTTTCGCTGCAGAAAAACGAACTCACTTGAGCTGCCACGTAAGAACTACAGCGACCAGAATACTCGGGGGTGGCCCACACCCTCGTGTAGGAGGTGGCTATAACTAAAGAGACTGTGACCAGCTGCAGCGATACTACAAGCCTCTGAGGAAGTGCGCTTGTCGCACGAAACGCGTCAGGCTTCGGAAATTTTTAAGGTGAAGACTTGGTTGCAGCGCTCTGTACCCCTCTCCTAAATAAACACGTATTGGAACCAACCTGCTGGGCTTCTCTATAGTAGGGCAACTTTTGGATGGATGTTATACGGCCCGCCCAGGTCGAGGAGAAGCCTGACCATGACTCTGTGGACCCTGGCTGCATCTTGAAGCGGCCGTGAAAGGGCAGGCGGCCCGTGTGGAGAGGTATCACGTTGCAGAGTTAAGCGAACTGATTTCTTCCCAACTCACTGAAGAAAATATTGTTTATATTTTTTCGCTGCAGAAAAACGAACTCACTTGAGCTGCCACGTAAGAACTACAGCGACCAGAATACTCGGGGGTGGCCCACACCCTCGTGTAGGAGGTGGCTATAACTAAAGAGACTGTGACCAGCTGCAGCGATACTACAAGCCTCTGAGGAAGTGCGCTTGTCGCACGAAACGCGTCAGGCTTCGGAAATTTTTAAGGTGAAGACTTGGTTGCAGCGCTCTGTACCCCTCTCCTAAATAAACACGTATTGGAACCAACCTGCTGGGCTTCTCTATAGTAGGGCAACTTTTGGATGGACATATATATATATATATATATATATATATATTCACTGAAAAAACCATAGGTTATAGACCATATATAGTTAGGAATTAGCATTTACTAAACCTTATTTTACTCACACAAAACCATTGAAATTCGCATATATAGTTAGTTGCACTAACTATATATCGCGCACCCACAATCCACTGCTGATCATGTCACATATTACATCATTCATGACATGGTCAGTGACATCACTGATGACATCACTGATGACATCTCAAATGACATCACTGATGACATCTCAAATGACATCACTGATGACAACATCCAGTGACTGTGTATTTCTGTAAAGTTAAAATATGTCTTACATATTGAAGAATGAGTGGATGTATAAGTGTCTGGATGAAGGATTTAGTAGGTGCATGACTGAGTGAGTGATTAAATGTGTCTCACTGAGTGCATGGGTTAGTGACTAAAGTGTCTTAATTTGTGCATCATTATGTCTGTTGTTCTATAAAATGCTGCATGTGTTGATCAGTAGCTATATGAGTAACTATATGGGTTATTGATTGGTTGCCCAAGTATTTGTATGGGAGGCTGAGTGTGTGTGTGGGTGGCTGGGAGGTGTATGACTCTGTGCATAGATGTGTGAGCAGTTGATTCACTAGATGTATGGGTTCAAAAGTGCATGTGGAAACAGCTGTATGGGCGGTTGACTGTGTGCATGAGTGTATTGGTGAGTGAATGGATATCTCAGTGCTACATATCAAAGTAAATAAATATGTAAAACACAGTACATGTGAGAGTTGACATATATAAATAACTATGCATAAGAGCTAGTGAATGTGTGAGTGGCTGTATGGATCATTGTGATCTTGTATCAGGGATTGTATATGAGAGTAAATATGTGTTAGTATATGTTTGAATAAGTAAGGTGTGTATAACTGTATAGTTGGGAAAATGGAGGTGTGATTGATTCTTTGCATGACTGAATAGGTCTGTGAGTAACTCCATGGATGAGTGACAGTCTGTGAGTGTCTGTTTACACTGAGTGTATCTAAAGTTATATGAGTCTGAAGAGGTTCATCATATTATCACATGAATAATGTCATCAGTGATGTGCTCCGTAATGTCATCAGTGATGTCATTTGAGATGTCATCAGTGATGTCATCAGTGATGTCATTTGAGATGTCATCAGTGATGTCATCAGTGATGTCACTGACCATGTCATGAATGATGTAATATGTGACATGATCAGCAGTCGATTGCGGGTGCGCGATATATAGTTAGTGCAACTAACTATATATGCGAATTTCAATGGTTTTGTGTGAGTAAAATAAGGTTTTGTAAATGCTAATTCCTAACTATATATGGTCTATAACCTATGGTTTTTTCAGTGAATTTCAATGGTTTTTTAATAGCAAATATCAAAAGCTTTAAAATGTATTCTTCTTTAATTCGAAAAATATATTTTATATGTTTTTAATACAATTTTTTAATGTATTTTTTTTTATTACTATTTTTTGTTTCGCTCCCGGTCCGCGAACCGGGTAGCTTCCCGTTAGCTCAATTTGGTGCCGCGACCCGGTGCGCGAATCGGTAAACGTTCCGTTTGCGCAACTGCCGCGTTAGTAAAACAACATCGTGACGCGTCGCGTAATCGCGACGCATGGCGTTCTCGCGTAATGCGTCTTATGACGCGCCGCGTTAGCGCACCGGAAGTGCTCCGGAGCGAGCACCGAGACGCGAAGCGCAGCGCCCCGGAAGCGATCCGGGGCGCGGCGCGCAGCGCGTAATGTAAGCGTAACAGGTCATGTAACTTGTTATCAAAACTTTTCATTGGTTCATTTCACTTTTGGTTTCCTAATGATGTAAGGCTAGGTCATGTGACCTAAAAATAACACTTTTCATTGGTTTAGAACAATTTTTTTCCCAAATGATGAAAACCCCTCCTTGTTTCCTCACTCTGACTTTCAACTTTGTGAGAGGATGACCTTTTTTGATTACTTAGAAATGGCAAGTCTTGTAGCTGCAGCTGGTGCACCCCCACCACCACCACCACCTCCTAGGAAGAGAGGACCACCTCCTCAGGTTATCCTTCAGCAAGAGGAAGAGACGCAAGGGGAGAGGCAGTTTTTGCCTGAGGAGCCAAGAATTTCCCATGTAAAGGAAGATTTCATCTGGCAATTTTATTCATTTCCCCAGGGCCAAAAGAAAGTAAATGCCCGCTATGTTACTTGCCTTATCTGCAAGAAAGATCTGTCCTGAGGGACAGATAAGAAATATAGCTATGGCAATTACACCATGCATCGCTATATGCAGAGGTGGCACCCTAATAATTATAATGCTGCGCAGGTACGTGACCTGCAGGATAACCACCCTCCTGTGACCAGAACATCAAATGTAGAGGCAGTGACGGGACCAGAGGCGAGGGAGACGGTCCCAAATATACAGATGAAGTTTGGGAGTGTGAAACAAGTGTGCGTTTATTGCGGCCAATTGATTTGCTAAAGGGAAAGTAGCATCACTTTAATCAACAGAGCTATCGACAATCATAATTGTCCAAAACGCCCCAGAAAATGAATTATCTTTTTTTTTTGTTGCTCCTGTTGAGCCCTTTATAATGAATCATTTTCGTTTCTCCCCCCCCAAAAAAAACAAAAAAAATATAAAATCGTTCAAAAAATACAAAAAAAGTAAAAAAATGTTAAAAAAAATAAAAATAAAATATAAAACAACAAAAATAATAAAAAATAGTTCTTTTCAGAACTACCTCCCCTTTATAAAAAATTGCTAGAATCTTTAGCACTCTGGCAACCTCTATTTCTTTTGATTCGCTTCCCGGTTCGCGCGCCGGTACGCGAACCGGAAGCGAAACAAAATTTTTTTTTTTTTTAAAAAGGAAGAGTGAGTATAAGGGAAGGAAACAGAGAGTAATGTTAAAAGAAAGACAGCTAGAGGGAGTAACACAGAGATACTGTTTAATACATCTATTTACCAAAGAAAAGATGTAAGAGGGTATAATTGAGAAACACAAAATAGATAAGGAAGTGAAAGAAAAAAAGGAGAGTAGAAGAATAATAAACAAGAGTTTCTTGGAGAATATGAGTGAATGTTCAAATTAAGAAGAAAAACAGTAAAGGATGTGGAATGAGAGGTAGGGATAGAACCGGACTAAAAGAACAATCCTGAGGGAAAGTGTTAAGAAAACAGTGAGCGAAAGTAAATAGGAATAAAACAAGATGTATGACAGTGACTAAGGTTAAAACATGTGGAATAACAGAGAGAAAAAACAGAAAGCAGAAAAGAAGAAGTGACAGAAAAGGAATGATTGAAACAGCAAAGAAATGTAAATAACATAGGGGCATATTATCAACACAGGCGATAAAATTATCACTGCTTTTATCGGCAGAAAACTGCCGCTAAAGCCGCTTTTGCGGCACAAAACTGCCGCTAAAGCCGCTTTTGCGGCAGTTTTCTGCCGATAAAAGCAGCGATAATTGTATCGCCTGTGTTGATAATATGCCCCTTAGTGTGCTTGAACTACAGGGAGAAAGCATAATGAACAAGTAGTGAAAGAGTGATCAGTCAGAGACAGTGAGAGTAATAGAGACGGAGTGAGTGAACAGGAGTGAGGAACTATGAGAATAGAGGGACTGAGAAAAGGAGTGGAAGGAGTAGAGTAAGTAAGTAATAGAAAAAGGAATGAGGGAAGTAGCAAAGGCAGGAAACTGAGGGTTAAAGAAATGAAGCAGTGGAACCAATAGAAGTTAAATGTGATAGAAATGTAACGAAAAGAGTACAAAACATTTACCTTATATAATTGTCATTAACTTAGTCACTTGTTATTTTTATACTTTCAATCTGTGAAAGAAAGAACAAAAATTTGAAAAATATTAAAACATGTATTTAAAAATTAGAAAAGACAAGGGAAAAGATTGACAATCATCCAATTTTACAAAGAAATAAAGTTAGAGATAAACATGCAGAAAAAAAAGAGAAAGAAACGGTGATAGACAGTCAGAGACAAAAAGAAATTGAAATAGAGTAAATTACTAAGAGAAAAAAAGAAGATACTTTCAGTGACAGAAAAGAAGGATAGAAGAGAAAACTAAATTGAAGTTGTGTAAGCTACTAAAAGAAAGTGAGTAAGGTAAACTATATAAGGAAAGGGTGAATAAGGAAAAGAGAGTGAGGGAGAGAGGATACAGACGAAGTGAAGGAAAGAGTGTCAGATACAGACTGAGTGAGGCATCTACACAATGTGATTCATAATGTTAGGAAACACAGGTAATGTAATTGAAAAACGTTCAATTTTGTTTGCTCATTCCACAATCACATCACTTATGTTTCCTTTGCTTAGGTATCTCATTGTGCAGATGTAGTCTAGCATATGAAAGACTATGCAGAAGGTGAGCACTGTATGCAACAACTTTGACACTTACAGAAGCCTCTGCTTCTCCATGCCCCCTACACAGTCCTAAATATATACATTTTAAACTGACGGTATCTTGTTGCAGATGAAGTGAGGCCTATCTTGCAACATGGTGCATCTTTTGCACTGCTGCTGCGCCACAAAAGTGACGCAACGGCGGCGCAAAAGAGGCGCACGGCCATCATAAAACTGCCCCTAACATTTTAAATGATTGTTTCAGGATGCCGATAAGGTGTGGCCTATCCAGAGATTTGTTTGAGGTGAGGCCTACTCAGAGTTACAGATTAAATTTAGGCTTGTTGAAGAGTACAGAGGAGATAATACATGTGCAGGCCTACCAACGAAGTGAGTCATGTCCACTGCACTCTTGAACAAAGGCCAGACCTCCTCTGTCTCCCTGGACAGGCCTAAACCTCATCTGCACAATGTGATTCGTAATGTTAGGAAACACAGGTGATATAATTGAAAAACGTGCAAATATTTTTGCTCATTTAACAATCACATCACTTGTATTTCCTCAGCGTAGGTATCTCATTGTACAGATGTAGTCTAGCATATCCAAGAGTACGCAGAAGGTGAGGACTGTATTCAACAGAGCAATGTTCATTACTCACCTCCCTTGACACTTACCGAAGCCTCAGGGAGAAGTGTGGCTCAATGGTTAGAGCGGCAGACCCTGATGCAGAGGTCTAGCCCGGGACCAGGGTTCAATTCCCCGCCTCGGCGGGTCTTGGGCTCAAAAATTACACGGACCTGATAATTCTCGCCTCGGTGCCTATTCCAATCATGGAGTCCCACTCTGCAACTCTGGGCAGTAGCTTGCTTAATCTCCACAACGGCCCCCACAACGCTAAGGATGCCTGGCCTCCACCTTGGGGGTGCCCAGGAGTGGACACCTCACAGGGAAAGCCAGGATGGGTTCCACAGCGTTATTCGTACAAGCGCCTTGAGACCCTTGCGGGTGAGTAGTGCGCTATACAAGTATCAATTTACATTTCAAGTAGTTTCTCCATGCCTCCTACACAGTTCTCAATGTATATCATAAATACAAAAAGTACAGAATTAATTATACATGTTAAATGGTTTATTTTTGCTGTTCTCAGAATATATCAAACTTCACTAAAAACAGTGACTTGAAGGTATTCATCATATAACAGCGGGGAAAAAAAAACACAATCAAAATGATTGTGTTTAAAAAACCCATATAACATAACCAATCAGAAATCAGAACTCCTTAAAAATAACTTACTTTCTATGACGTCAAAGGATGTCCTATGAACAGCTTACACTCTGTTGTGCTGTTATTATTTTCAGCCCGCCACTTTCTGAAAGAAAAGCTCCATCGTTTTGACAAATATGTTACATACAATAAATGACTTCTCGCTCTCTACCGCACTTCTCCTCAAGGCCAAATCGTGTAAGAGCCATTTATAACTCTTGGAATTCTTCTAAGCAAATCCCGTCATTTTCTTTTTCCGCAACTTTCAGAAAGAAAACGTTCAAGATTAGCGGATGTTGTCAAAGGACCATCATGTCATATAATAGCTGCAGTTAGAAATGTTCTTCCTAAAATCAACAACTGTGTAGCCACAACATTTGTAATTAAAGTTGAAAACTTAATTTCATCAGGTTTATATAGTTGGAATTTTAAAATGACATTATAACCAAACGTTTGTTAAAAAAATGTGGACAGCATTGCAGACTTACATTACCTCTACTCCATGTTTTGATTGGCTGCTTGAATTAGCTTATTAAAAGAAACAGTTTTTCTGAACTCATTCAAAGTGCAGTTATTTTTCCATGACGTCAAGTGTTATGGTAAGAACACCGTTTGCTTTGGGAAATACTCTGTTGTCCTTTAACTAATCCGTGCCCACCACTTTCTGTAAGAAAACCTTCTTTTTTTTCAGGAACTACTTAAAACTCAAAAATAACTTTTTACTCTGTACTACACTTATCCTCAAGGCCAAATAGTGTAGGCGCCATTAGAACCTCTTGAAATTCCTCAGAGCAAATCCCGAGATTCTTTCCCTAAAATTTTGGTTGTAAAAAAAACAGGTAAGAATTTTTAAGGTCAAAAGGCAATTTTTAAAAAAAAGTTAAAACAGAATCATTGCAGAATGACCAGCCGTTTCTAGACTTCAAATAAGCTGTGTAATGTCTTGATGTTGTTGAAGGACCGTCATGATATATAATTGCTGCAGTTACAAAAGTCCTTCCTGATATTGACAACTGCGAAGCCACAACATTTTTAATTAAAGTTGTCAATTTTGTTCCATCAGGCCTACATCGTTGGAACATTAAAATGACATACTGGCCATATGTTCATATAAATAATGTGGACAACATTGCAGACCTACATTGGCTACACTCCATGTTGTGATCAGCTGCTTTTACTAGCTTATTAAAGGACACTGATTTACTGTCTGGCAAAGTTAAATATATAAATCTTTCTGAGTCTACACTAGTAGTACTTAATACCCTACAGTTCTCGCAGTCATGCTGCCATTGATAAGAAAGGCCAAACAGATGATCTACATCTACACCTTCATCTTGCAATACATCAAACATATACATTAAAAACTCCTGACAATCTTGCTGAATATTTTGAGAGAATTGCGTTTGACCTGAACATTTGTCTAACAGATTTCGAATTTCAGACACACTTTCTATTTTTGTTCTATCAGTGCTACATTTCTCTAACACAGAATTCAACAAACTGCAAAATCTTTGATCCGAATTGACCACAATCTCTTCTTTTAAAGTTTCTAGAGAAAAGACAACATTAACCACTACATTAGCATAGCAGTTGACACCAGAACTATTTTCAAATTGAAAACCAACAACATCTTCAACAGAATCCATTTTTTTTCTGCTTATAATTTTGGGTTCATCGACTTTTCATCTTTTTGCTACAACCTCCCTACTATTGGTCACATTTCTTCGTTTCCGGCCTACCACACGTTTCTCAAACAAAGGATATTGAGGCAAATGTGGCTCATACTCTCTTCTTAACCTATTGTATTCCTTAACACAATCTAGATCCGCACAAATGTTTGTGACATCACACTCAATCAAGTACAATCCCGATAAACTTCTGACTCGTGACAATGCCACATATGCCATACCCTCCTTGAACACAGAACTGCCAATATTCACCAATGCACTGTCTACACTTAAACCTTGCGATTTATGGATTGTCACAGCATATGCCAAGCAAACAGGAAACTGCTTACGGCGAACATATAAGTCTTTTACAAGCAAAAACCTAGCAGAGCAACGACCAATTAGCTGTACTTCCTCAATGCCATCAAATTAAATTTTTTTAAATTCAATTCCATCTCTATTTCTGTATTTCTCAAAATCAACAACATTACCCATCGATCCATTTACCAGACCTCTTTCAACATGTAAATTCCTTCTTAAAATTATACGGCAATTTAAGCACACATTCAGAGTCTTTTCAAAACCAGCAGTTTTAGATATAGTCTTCTCTAATGAATCCAATTTGATTTCAAATTCTCAGACAAAATAATTGTTGCTCCCATATGTTCTATTCTGTCAATAGCTTCCAGTTTCACAATCTCTTGGTTTTCTAAATTCAACATTTTATTGTTGAAGATGGCACATTCTGCAAGAGTTGGCATCAAACATATTCCAGATTTCTTCTCAGTAATTTTCCGAAAAATATTCTCAGGCACAACGTCTTCTTCTGGATACAAATTTGACAGTAATCGTGCATGTAAAGCTTCTTTCCCATGCTCGGTCACTTTTCAGATTCTAACATCTTGTAGAATATTCTTATAATCTTCATCCTTCGCTTGACGCATATTTTCACGCAGTTCAGCATAATTGAAGTTTAACCATATATTGACGTTGCCAATGCTCCCTAGGCACTTCCTGGTATCTTCATGCGTGAGCATTTTGAACACAGGTTGTCCTTTCACTGGTGTCAGCTGCAGAAGATCACCGAAAACAATGATGTGTTTGCCACCAAATAACACATCATACTCTGTTTTGAGAACTTCTTGCATTCTCAAATGCACAAAGGCAAGCATGACATTGGAAACCATGCTTACTTCGTCAATGATAAGAAGTTTCATTTTCCTCAAGACTCTTGAAACTTCACAACAAGCATCTCCAGATAACTTGTGGTATTGTAATTTGTTATCATGCTCCACTGGCAGCATCAGTAGACGATGCAAAGTAATACCTTTAATGTTATGTGCTGCCAGTCCAGTTGGAGCGGTGACAACACAAGACAGCGATGACTCAGTCCTTTTCTGCAAATAACATGAAATTGCTTTAATGAGGAAACTTTTTCCAGTTCCCGCTTCTCCACTCACGTACAGTCGGACAGGCTTCAACGACGTACATGAGCACTCTTTCTTCTCATGACTTAATCCATGATCAATTTGGTTGGTAACTTCGTCATATATTTTCCTCTGCTCAACGTTGAGTTGTCTTTCCAAGTCTTCTAAGTTAACCGCATCCTCCTGAGCATGTGCCATGGCTCTTTCCACTTCAATCATGGCAGTGGCAGCTTCATTTTCGATAACTGGTCCTCCTAGTGGATCCTGACTCAATGAAATAGAACTCTGACCGTCCTGAGAACTGTCTCTAGCAATCTCGGTTGCAATCGTTGCTTCCTGCTCGATTTCCGCATTCAACATTTCTAGATATTTGGGAAAAACAGGACATTCTACGGTCTCCTTGGCGGCATTGAAAGAGTCTTCGTAACAGAGGAAATCTCCAAGCAGTTCCTCTTCTGCACGCCAAGGCTTGAAAAATTGCAAAAGTGCTAAATAGAAAAACTCTTTTCTTTCAGGAGATTCGCCACTCAATTTTCGATGGTTTACCAAGTGGCATTTTCTTTGCTTGACCAGACATCCCTCACTTCCAATTACAGCATACACTCCTTTATCAATATCTTCTTTGATGTTCCTCTTGAATATGTAATTTTGTAGAACCTCATACAGACAAACATTCTCGAGGTGACTGCTTCTATTTGGATAATATGTATCCAACATGTTGGTCTTCAAAATATCTGTACTGTTTGGCTCCTTTTTCGCCAAATACTCAATTTCCCGCACAGGTTTCAGAACTCGATTACGCGTTGCAGCAAGACCAAGACTCGCCCAAATAATACTCCTAGATTTGGCATAGAGACTTGCTGAAGACAACCGGTCAGAACATTCGTAAGCTCCGATTTCTCGATGCGACAACATCTTCAGACTGAAACTGTACAACTTGTTACTGAGGCTCTTTACATGGGAAATGTCCTCCCACATATCCTTCAATTCTGTCTTTTCTTTTTTGGTGATGTAAGATGTCACATACCGAGCCACAGCCATACAGTTATCAGCCACAAACTGTATATCCATGTTAGCATTCAACATGGACAAAATCACTGGGTTGTAGTCATTGATGTACTTGGACTCTTCGTTCCTTTTCAAATTGTATGTATTTTTGGGTGATTTCCTCGTCACATTATGTCGCACCGAAGACATCAAACTGTTCACTCTTCCTTTAGAAATCACCGGTCGTGGAAAGGCGAAACGACATGTTGTGTAGAACTTGTCCTTGTTTCTGAATTTACGACGACAGTACTTTCCACAACGATGGCTTTGGAAGCGTAAAACTTGTTCTTAGGCTTTTGTCTTCCTTTCTGTTTGGAACAGCACATGTAGAATACTGTTCTATGAAACTCCTCACTAAATCATCCGGATCTGTTCCAAATTTGGGTGCATCTTTGATCCATAGCAGCATTTGTATATGAGGAGCACCTCTTGCTTGGTACTCCTTTCTCCAGAAGAAATCCAACACCTCTCCAAGAGGTGGATTCTTCTTGTTCATGATGAAAGACATCATAGCTTCAAATCTATGATTGAAGTATCTGCATACATTCACTGGATCCAAAGAGCACAGTTCTCCGGGTGTCTTGAATTCGATATTTTCAATGTTTCCATTTGCCTCTCGTAGAAATTCAAGTAAGTCTTCCCAGCCATACTCGGCACAGCTGAGAGTGAGGAACCATGTGGGAGTTCCTAAGTTCCTCAGCATACATTTTAAATCACCATGACGACGGTACCAGTACTCATTAGTACCACGCTGACACGCCATGAGATTAATCAGGTGAGAATCCAAAATACTGTCTTGCACATCGACTTTATCCATAAAGTCCCTTGCCGAGATATTTTGCATCTGTACACCACTTTTCAAAATGTGGTTCACTGCATATGACAGTCCAGACAGATCACTTTCAAACAGTAGATGAAACAAATAGGGAATGCATTGACGAAACCTAGGATCTTCTGCATACAATCGTAAATTCCGGTATTCAGAAGCAGGAATTTGATGAGGTCGCTCATCATATCTTCCTCCTTGACCTGTTGGAAATAGCTGTGGGAAACACCGAGCTTCCAAACTTTCCTCCCAAACACTAATGGGACTCCCTTTGGCTTGTTTCATTTGAAACAACCCAATAGCATTCCCCATGACTTCCTTGGAATGCAAAGGAGGAACACTATAATGTTCATATATTTCTTCATTTTTAGAGGCTTCTACTTTCTGAATTTGTCCAGCACACAAATCGCTGTCCTCTTCTTCACTTACTTCCTCTTCTGCAACATATACATTCTTGTAGTACTTATTGTTTTTCTTCAAATACAATGTTGCCTTTTTGACTTTCCTAACATCCACTAAATCTTGCCAGATTTTCTTACTCTTTGTCGGAACTCCATTAACTAGGATAACCAGAGGTTCCTCTTCCACTTTCTCTACTCCTATTGTATTAATGTTTTTCTTGAAATCTAGAGGCAAATAAACAACTCTTCCCTTTAATCCTCTCTGTAAATCTGATGGAGGCAATTTCCCTGTCTTTGGCTCCATCCGTACAATAGCCTGAAAGGGATGGACACTTTGAATCAAAATAGATTCATAAGTATTTAAATCCTTCAATTCAGAAGGAATCTCAACCAATTCCAGATTATTATGAACCGCTCTAGCAGGCATCTGGGTTTGATTTAATTTGTTACAACAATAAGTACACACACGTTGATCCGATCCCAAATCAAAACAATTTTCTACCATCAAGTATGTTGCGAAATCCTTCCATTCGCTATTATTTTCCCTTTCACTTTTTGCATATAAATCCACTAACTTAGGGGCTCATTAGGATGGCGGACGGAAGAGCCACGGCCGCGGCCCTGGAGTAGGTGGAAAAAGCCTTTTCCGTGTCCGCCTGCCGCGGATACTCCGTCCGCCATATCAGGATAGGAAAACGTGTCAAATTTCCGTCCGCGACGGAAAAGCACGCACCGCCGCCGAACTACACACGACCACGTGGCGGACGGAACACATCCGGAGGCCCCGCCGTACGTACTGACGTCTAAGACCGTCCCCCAAATCAAGATGGCGGAAAACACACATAAAACCGCAGCGGAAAAACAACCTGTCTGAACACGGCGGATTCCCCACAGCGAAGATAACATACATAGCAGAGATACCCACCGCAAGCTGACCACCACCATGGACCCAGCGCTACACGCTTTCCCAATGCTCTTCGCGATCCACCACGTCCTAGTCATGGCCCACTATGGACGACGACGCAGGTAAGGCACAAACCATTGGCTGTCTGGAGGGGAATACCAGCAAGGGACGTGACGTAGGGAGGGGGAGTGTCATGTTACCGAAACCACTGATGAGAAGCATATACGAATACACATTTGTAGTACGCAAGCAGGAATGACAACGACAGACCACGAGACTTGATAGACTACCTTTATTGTACAAAATAGGGGTATAATCACAGTGTATGCGTGAGCATGGGCAAAGTGGGCACCAGAGCAGCTACATCATTGGCAGTTAACGAGAGGGCAGAATGCAGTATCAGAGCTTCAACAGGGCATTTTGCAGTACAGAGCAGGTACATCATAGGCAGGTAACGAGAGGGCAGTATGCAGTATCAGAGCTTCAACAGGGCATTGTGCAGTACAGAGCAGGTATATCATAGGCAGTAAACGAGAGGGCAGAATGCAGTATCGGAGCATCAACAGGGCATTGTGCCCAACAGAGCAGGTACATCATAGGCAGGTAACGAGAGGGCAGAATGCAGTATCAGAGCATCAACAGGGCATTGTAGAGTACAGAGCAGGTACATCATAGGCAGTAAACGAGAGGGCAGAATGCAGTATCGGAGCATCAACAGGGCATTGTGCCCAACAGAGCAGGTACATCATAGGCAGTAAACGAGAGGGCAGAATGCAGTATCAGAGCATCAACAGGGCATTGTGCAGTACAGAACAGGTCCATCAGAGGCAGCACGTGAGAGGGGCTAAGTGCATCAACAGTCCATTGCACAGAACAGGTCCATCAGAGGCAGCACGTGAGAGGGGCTAAGTGTATCAACAGTCCATTGCACAGAACAGGTCCATCAGAGGCAGCACGTGAGAGGGGCTAAGTGCATCAACAGTCCATTGCACAGAACAGGTCCATCAGAGGCAGCACGTGAGAGGGGCTAAGTGCATCAACAGTCCATTGCACAGAACAGGTCCATCAGAGGCAGCACGTGAGAGGGGCTAAGTGCATCAACAGTCCATTGCACAGAACAGGTTGATAAAAGGCAGCACATGAGAGTGCAGAATGCAGTATCAGAGCATCAACAGGGCATTGTAGAGTACAGAGCAGGTACATCATAGGCAGTAAACGAGAGGGCAGAATGCAGTATCGGAGCATCAACAGGGCATTGTGCCCAACAGAGCAGGTACATCATAGGCAGTAAACGAGAGGGCAGAATGCAGTATCAGAGCATCAACAGGGCATTGTGCAGTACAGAACAGGTACATCAGAGGCTGCACAAGTACGTGTCCCTACCAACCCGTCACAGGAACCACAAGAGTGCCACGCAGTTCTCAATGGACACACCATGTGAAATAACATTTGAGTGAAGTATTCAGCACCTCACATCACAGAATCAGGGGGACTGCGTGAACTACCTGCTTCGGACACACTGGCAGCACCAGCAACAGGAGTGTGAGACACAGCCACAGCCCGAGTGACACACACATGGGCCACGGACCCAGACACACTGGCAGCACCAGCAACAGGAGTGTGAGACACAGCCACAGCCCGAGTGACACACACATGGGCCACGGACCCAGACACACTGGCAGCACCAGCAACAGGAGTGTGAGACACAGCCACAGCCCGAGTGACACACACATGGGCCACGGACCCAGACACACTGGCAGCACCAGCAACAGGAGTGTGAGACACAGCCACAGCCCGAGTGACACACACATGGGCCACGGACCCAGACACACTGGCAGCACCAGCAACAGGAGTGTGAGACACAGCCACAGATGTAGTCACTGACACGTGAGCCACTGACCCAGACAGACTGCCAGCACCAGAAACAGGAGTGTGCAACACAGCCACAGATCTTCTAACTGACACGTGAGCCATAGACCCAGATACACTGCCAGGACCTGCAACAGGAGAGGGCACAACTGACACTGTGCCACCATCTGATACATGAGAGTCAACTGCACCAGCGCCACTGGGACAACTGAAATGATGAGCCACAGGGCTGTATGGGCCAGGAGGCAGGGTGGGACTGGGAGCTGGGGATAGCTGACCTAGAGCCAAATCGGGGTTGGCAGGTGTCAATGGTGTGTGTCTGCGTTTCTTAGGGATGTGTGAGTGCACCCTGGACAGGACAGGACTGCCGAATGGTGGGGTCTCCAAAGAATCACCACCCACCATAGGTGGAGCATCTGCAGCCGGGGATCTGGTTTCTGGGGACGTGCTGGAGCCTGCTTGTCGTTTGCTCTGTGCCTGCCGCCTGGACTCGGAATCATGTGTAATGGGGGATGCAACTACAGGGGACACCCTCCTCTGCTTCTGACTGGCCTGGATGGGAGTGGAGGTATGGGGGGACTCCGCCGCGGAGACATCTGTTTGCCGTTCAGTAGAAAACATCAGCCTCAGTGCAGCCAGGGGTGAAGTATGCCTGTCCTTGATTGCGCCATTGTCCATGCTAGATGCCTTGTCCGTAGGATGTGCCTTATCCTTAGGTGGAGTGTTGTCTCTGGATGTAGCCTGTGCCCTGGTCGCCGCCCTGTTCCTGCCAGCAGACTTGTCGTCTGTGGTGCACCTGTCTCCAGTAGACACCTGCTCTCTGTGTGTGTCCCTGCCCTTGGGAGATGGACCTTGCTCTGCTGTGGGCCTGCCCTTGGGAGTCTCCCTGCTCCTAGGAGGTGCCTTTGTCTTGTCACTGTCCTTGGGAGTGTGCCTTTCCTCTGCTGTGGGCCTGCCCTTGGGAGTCTCCCTGCTCCTAGGAGGTGCCTTTGTCTTGTCACTGTCCTTGGGAGTGTCCCTTTCCTCTGCTGTGGGCCTGCCCTTGGGAGTCTCCCTGCTCCTAGGAGGTGCCTTTGTCTTGTCACTGTCCTTGGGAGTGTCCCTTTCCTCTGCTGTGGGCCTGCCCTTGGGAGTCTCCCTGCTCCTAGGAGGTGCCTTTGTCTTGTCACTGTCCTTGGGAGTGTCCCTTTCCTCTGCTGTGGGCCTGCCCTTGGGAGTCTCCCTGCTCCTAGGAGGTGCCTTTGTCTTGTCACTGTCCTTGGGAGTGTCCCTTTCCTCTGCTGTGGGCCTGCCCTTGGGAGTCTCCCTGCTCCTAGGAGGTGCCTTTGTCTTGTCACTGTCCTTGGGAGTGTCCCTTTCCTCTGCTGTGGGCCTGCCCTTGGGAGTCACCCTGCTCCTAGGAGGTGCCTTTGTCTTGTCACTGTCCTTGGGAGTGTCCCTTTCCTCTGCTGTGGGCCTGCCCTTGGGAGTCTCCCTGCTCCTAGGAGGTGCCTTTGTCTTGTCACTGTCCTTGGGAGTGTCCCTTTCCTCTGCTGTGGGCCTGCCCTTGGGAGTCTCCCTGCTCCTAGGAGGTGCCTTTGTCTTGTCACTGTCCTTGGGAGTGTCCCTTTCCTCTGCTGTGGGCCTGCCCTTGGGAGTCTCCCTGCTCTTAGTAGGTGCCTTTGTCTTCTGACTGGCCTTGTCCAAGGTACAGTCCATGGACATGTGAGTATCCCTTGCCTTGGGAGTACCTTTTGTGTTGAATGCCTGTGTAGCTCCTGAAGGCATGTCCCCCAACAACACTTGTGGATCCTGTGTGTGTACTCCAGTGTATCTGACGTCGTCTACGTCAACAGATTTAGCTGATCTAGGGGATGGGGTCTGTGCCCTGCGTGCCCTGACGTGCTGTCTGACGCTGCTTCTAGTGCAATAACCTGTATTTGAGTCCTGCTCAGAATAATCACTACCCCCTGAGACATCCAGTGGTGTAGATGGGGAAACAGAAGTAGCACCCTGTTCATGCGACTGTACTATTGCAGACGACACACTGCTTGCCAATGACTGCACTGTCCTGTGTAGACCTGCAAGATCGCCATGCATCCCTTCCATGAATGCCACCACCTGCCCCAACTTCCTATCATGGTCCTGAAAAGCATTTGTCATATTGGTCTGCCCCAAACACAGCTGTCGCAGCAGATCAACGGCCTCAGCACACAGTGCATTTTGGCTCACCGTGGCAGGGGCAGCGGTGCCTGCACCGAACGCCACTCTGCTCCCCCTACTCCTCCGGCCACGAACAGTACATGGTGCAGTTGGCGGAAGTGTGGGCCCTGTGTGCTGTCTTCCGACAGAAGGTGATGAGTGCCCACTCCCAGTCTGTGACAACAGTGCAGGCTCACCAAGAGTGTCCGACGAGGAGGACGATGGTGTCTCCACATGCGAGTCCTCAGGGACGGTCCTGTCCCCCTCTCCGGCGCTGGCCTCCTCTGTGTCAGTCTGCGTGTGTGCGAAGTCTGAGCCGGACTCATTTCCTCGACTACTCTCCACCGTCTGTGGCTGAGTGTCCTCTGTCATAGCTGAAATGCACATAAAAGATGTGTGAGTCATGGGCAGAATGACGTACAGAAGGACCAGGATTGCCAAATTACATAGCTGACAAAGATTTTGTAGCCCTCATCCTGTACACGGCCCACCTCTACCAGTCATCCTCACATTTCCTGCCATGGGGCCATGGACCACTAGGGTATGTGCTTCAACACTCAACTACTAAGCAAGTGGCGGACCTGGATGTCAAATGAGAACCACCCAATGGGACCAAAATGGCATCACAGACATACATACGCAACACGGAACTCAATACTGTGTCTGTGCACCAATACATGCATAGCACTCACAGGTTTCCTACACAGACAGTATGCTCACCGCTAGTTTGCTGTTGATCGGCACTCAGACGTTCGGCCAGTTCAGGATGCGTCACTGCAATGATACGGTGCATGAGAGGGGTCATGGAGCGTCGGGCCAGACGGGGCGTCCTTGGAATCAGGCCCAGTGTTACTTCCGCTACATTCTTGCTCAGCCTGGAAATGTCGTCCCAGCGTTTGTGGCAGTGTGTATGTGTGTATGTCATCTGTTGTCGTCTGTTGCACACCCCCAATGCCCGTACTTCCCGTGCTATGCTCCTCCACAGGTCCTTGCGAAGGTGCAGCTTGACCTACCATGATGGGAGACAAAAGGGTTTAAGTCAGTGGACAGGTGGCCTGTCACACACATAGGGGCAAGACGTAACTGTCAGCAGCCATGCACAATCAGGAACATATGTCTAGCCCACACTACACAGCTAAGATAGAAATAGGCCTGATTATTTGGCCCCCTCATGCACACCAACATGTCCCACACTGCACTTACCACCCGTCCTGGTGCGCCGTAGAGGCGTCCATAGTTGCGGAGTACACCGTCCACGAGGACATCAAGCTCCGCGGCGGTGAAGGGTCGAGACCGGATCTCTTTGCCTCTCGACATGGCAAGATCACGGAGTATGGCACTAGAGCAGCAGTCGGTGGTCAGCTCAGCAGCAGCAGCAGGTCGAGGTGATGGTCACAGGCAGCAGTCGGTGGTCAGCTCAGCAGCAGCAGCACGTCGAGGTGATGGTCACAGGCAGCAGTCGGTGGTCAGCTCAGCAGCAGCAGCAGGTCGAGGTGATGGTCACAGGCAGCAGTCAGTGGTCAGCTCAGCAGCAGCAGCAGGTCGAGGTGAACAGGCAGCACTGGTCCCCAGGGTAGGAAGTGTCATTTTGGCCAACACACATATATAGGGCCCTCAGCACGTGTCAGTGGCATACGTCGCCAGCAATTGGTCAGCCCTGGAAGCGTGATCGTGAAATGGGCCAATGACTGGCCCTGTTGTTGCGGTGCACTGCTTCCGCTACTTGCGATTGGCCATATGCGGCCAGCGTCCCTCTTCCCATTGGCTGCATGTGCAGGGACAGTCACGGGCACACATCGGCAACCGCACGTGCAAGCCTCAGGCACGGATGCTTCAGTTGCAACAATGTTCTATCACTGGCGCCTCCATGGCGGTGCACGTACTCAGCGGGGGAGGTGCAGGCCTATACACCCTGTAGATGTACTCAATGGACATGCCAGTTCATGACCCCCCTTACAGTCACCTTGCATCATCCACCGTACACCGGCCGGGCCTAGGACGGCCGTGCCCGGCCATGTACACAACCGCCGTGCCAGGCCATGAACACAACCGCCGTGCCCGGTCCGGCGGTTGTGTACATGGCCTGGCACGGCGGTTGTGTACATGGCCGGGCACGGCGGTTGTGTACATGGCCGGCCACGGCGGTTGTGTACATGGCCGGGCATCGCGGTTGTGTTCATGGCCTGGCACGGCGGTTGTGTACATGGCCGGGCACGGCCGTCCTAGGCCCGGCCGCTCCGGCCGGTGTACGGTGGATGATGCAAGGTGACTGTAAGGGGGGTCATGAACTGGCATGTCCATTGAGTACATCTACAGGGTGTATAGGCCTGCACCTCCCCCGCTGAGTACGTGCACCGCCATGGAGGCGCCAGTGATAGAACATTGTTGCAACTGAAGCATCCGTGCCTGAGGCTTGCACGTGCGGTTGCCGATGTGTGCCCGTGGCGGTCCCTGCACATGCAGCCAATGGGAAGAGGGACGCTGGCCGCGTATGGCTTTGGGAAGTAGCGGAAGTTGAGCACCGCCATGGCGGCGCCAATTATGTTATCTTGTCAGACGCTGCACCGTGATGTGTTGTGTGCAGTTGCGTCATGAGGGATGTGAGCGTGATAGGGAAAGGTCATATGTCATATAATATAGCATGTGTGTCCATACAATGCCCATCGGTCGGCACACAATGGGCAACAGATGTGCATTTGTACGTGTTGACGTCGGGTGTGACCCTACAGACGTTCTTACATCTTCACAACTACACAGTACATCACGGCTGTATGGCCAAATTATGCATCTGTTGTCAGTGTCTTGTTCTGGCGAGGTGACTACAGTGGTGGTGGTACACATGCATTCCGTGTATGTGTATTGGACGTTGTGTCACCATGCATGTAATTACCGTATGCACATCATTATTGGTGTTGGCATTTGTGCTTGATGACATGGCGTGTGTATAATTATCGTTTGTGTGCATGCAGTTGCATGTGTGTCTGTGATGTGGCTACTAAACATTAGGGTGAAGACTGAAGTTTTGTCAGTAAGGTTCACATGTGATGGAGTTGTACACGTATGCGTCGTTTGTAAGTTGACCTAAGTTACATCTCTCTCCCACACAGGAGGGCTCCAAATGTGCATCGCCCATACACTGTGCTGGAGGATATGGTTGACGAGGAGGTGATTCGGAAATTCCGGCTGGATCGACGTCGGTTGCTGGAGCTTGTGGCTCAATTGTCTCCTCATCTGCAGCCACGTAGGACGTATCCTGGGTCGATTACACCCACTGCAAAGGTCATGGCGGTACTACATTTCTTTGCTACTGGCACATTTCAGTACACAGTTGGACATGCCGGGGGATGTCACAGGCCATGTTCAGCACGGTTCTTCGGGATGTCTTAACAGCTATGATGCTGTACAAGAATGACTACATACATTTCCCACGGCCGGAAGAGTTGGCAGCTGTCAAAGCTGATTTCTATGCACTGGGCCACATACCTCATGTTGTGGGCTCAATTGATGGCACACACATCGCTATCATTCCACCACGGGCACGGGAACAAGTGTTCAGGAATCGCAAACACTTCCATTCGCTGAACGTGCAGGTGGTGTGCCTGGCAAACAACATCATCTCCCATGTGTGTGCAAGATTTCCTGGCTCCGCACATGACGCCCACATCATGCGGAGCAGCATTGTCCCACGACTCATGGCAAATCTGCGACCCGGTCAAGCGTGGCTTGTTGGTGAGTGTGCAGTGGGGACTCTTGTGATCTCTGTGTTGCATGGGGTACCCACCATATCTTGTTGTGATGTTTGTGTCTGTCATCCCCCTACATAGGCGACTCGGCTTACCCAAACCGGCCCTGGCTCCTCAGTCCCCTACGTAATCCTAGAACAGCGGGTGAAATGAGGTACAATGAAGCACATGGAAGGACACGGAGAGTCATCGAACGTACCTTTGGACTGCTAAAGTCTAGGTTTTGGTGCCTCGATAAGACCGGAGGGGCCCTGCCTTACTCACCAGGAAAAGTATGCAGGATCGTGATTGCCTGCTGCATGCTCCACAACCTGGCAGTACGCAATGACATTGAACTGCTGTTGGACCCTGAAGACGAAGAAGTTCCTCGGCCTCCCATCCCACCCATGTCGACTGATGAGGATAGTGGTGAGGAGGAAGGTGTGGACCAGAGGCGCCAGCTCATAGATCGCTACTTCCCTTGAATGTGAGTAACTACCTCTAGTGGCGGTTGACAATGCCTCATGTATGTTTGCTGGTGTTGTGTGGATGTGGGGTTCATCAGCTGGGTGTTGTTTGTGATGGTTGCATATGTGTGTCTTTATGTCTTTGGACATACAAGTCTCCATGATGTGTGTGCTCTCATCCCATGCTTTTGTGATGGTTGTCGTTTGTGTAATGTTGCTGTGCATTGTGTTGTGATGTGTGTGAATCTGTTTCCTGACGTGTGTTTGCTGTCTCTGATTTTCTCTAGGTCACTCCCGCAGCGCCATGATCATGTACGACTATGATCCCTGAACCTGTTTACGTCTGTTTCTGAAGGCAATCATGTGAATAAACATGGAGGCAAAACATCATTGTGTGAGTAAGTGCAATTTATTTACAGGTTGTGCTTCTGTGCTGGTGAATATTTACAAGTAAGTGGGGTGGAGGGAGTTGGAGTTGAAGGTAATGGCAGATGAAATGTCCGTGCTGACACCACATTGGGGGGTGTCAGGGTAGTCCAGCAGACCAGTGGGAATGATTGTCTGTGGGACAGGATACTTAGCTGGGTGAATGTCTGGCACAGGCAGTGACATTGTCATGGTCGTCCCCTCTTGGAGCGTGTGGATGGCGCTCCAACACTGCTCTCAGCCACTTCCTGCCTCGGCCGGCCCCTCCGTCTCTGAGGTGGAACAGAGTCAGCTGGGAGGGCAGGTTGTTGATGGGCCACATCCGTCGCCAGGGGCACAGGTGGTGGTGGCGGCGGTGGAGGCGGAGGTGACGGTGGCGGGGGAGTCGGAGGTGGAGGCGGAGGTGACGGTGGCGGTGGCGCTACGACACTTGGTGGAGGGGGGGGTTGTTCCGGCCAACCCATTCCCTCCACATCGTTGCCTGCTGGCCCATGATCTGCAACATCTGGTCAAGGATGCCACAGATTTCGCGCTGGATGTTGGTGTTGTCTACTGAGTCCTGGTGTGCACGATCAGCGTTTGCCTGGGACCGGTCGTATGATGCCTGGCACCTGGCAAGGGCTTGTAGGGACTGTGCCACTGGATGGGGTAGCTGTCCTTCCTCTGCACGGCGGTGTGTGGCTCGCCTGATTGGCTGATGTCCCGTTGCCTGTGTTTGTGGCCCACTCACCCTGCTTGTGTGTGAGGCCGATGGACCAGCGTCGTGCGCTGGGTTATGCTGGGTGGCACCGGCAGGAGTCGTGGTGCTGGTGGTAGTGGTGGTACTGGTGGTACTGGTGGTGGTGGGGACTGTGCAGATCACAGAGACAGGTGTCGCTGGAGTCACACATGCGACGTTGGTCGGTCCCGGGAGTCCCTGTGAGCCAGATGGCCCTGGCTGCGTGCTTGGTCCCGCTCCATCCTCCGCACCGGAGCTGCCTGTGTCCTCATCACCAGAGAGTCCTGTAGGTGTGGGAGGCGAGGCTGGCGGCCGGGTACTGGTTTCCCCAGTCAGTTGACGATCACCTGAGGGACAAGATAGAGCTGGTCAGTAATGTGGACATTACATGGTTATATAGATTTGTAGACATTTCTGTTTCCTGTCGCACACACCCCACCCTCCACCACCACCACCCTCCCCGTGAACATGGGGGCCTGTTGGGAGTTGTAGTTTGGGCCTCTCACACACCCCACCCTCCACCACCGCCACCCTCCCCGTGAACATGGGGGCCTGTTGGGAGTTGTAGTTTGGGCCTCTCACACACCCCACCCTCCACCACCACCACCCTCCCCGTGAACATGGGGGCCTGTTGGGAGTGGTAGTTTGGGCCTCTCACACACCCCACCCTCCACCACCACCACCCTCCCCGTGAACATGGGGGCCTGTTGGGAGTTGTAGTTTGGGCCTCTCACACACCCCACCCTCCACCACCACCACCCTCCCCGTGAACATGGGGGCCTGTTGGGAGTTGTAGTTTGGGCCTCTCACACACCCCACCCTCCACCACCGCCACCCTCCCCGTGAACATGGGGGCCTGTTGGGAGTTGTAGTTTGGGCCTCTCACACACCCCACCCTCCACCACCACCACCCTCCCCGTGAACATGGGGGCCTGTTGGGAGCCATGGACATGTTAGTGAGTTGGTGTCCAACGTGCATGGGTTGGGGCGTAGGAGATGTTTCTTCTCAGTTGTGTGAGCCTGACCATGTCGTGCTGATCGTGGTGCTTGGTTTGTACTCACCAGTCTCTTCTCCTTCGTCAAGTCCGTCTAGGCTCTCTGGGTGTAGTATCACCAGCACCTTCTCCTCCCAATCGGTGTAGGGTATGGGCTCCGGGGGTGTGCCACCGCCAGTATGATTGGCTCTAGCAAAGTTTTTAGCTCGGATGCCCTTGACCCTGGTCTTCAGGTCATGCCACCGCCTCTGAATGTCATGCTTCGTCGTCGGCACAGTCCCCGACGCATTCACCCGAGTGACGATCCTGTCCCACATGTGGTTCTTTTGCGCCACGGACGTCTGCTGGACTTGGGCCCCGAAGATGTGGGGCTCAACACGGATTATTTCATCTACCATTACCCTCAACTCTGTCTCCGTGAATTTAGTTTTTTTTTTGGGTGCCATGGTGTGTGGTGCTCAGTGTGTGAGTTGAGTGAGTTGGGGGGTGCAGGTGTGTGGTGTGTGATGTGTAGGATTTGTGTGGTGGGTGTTTGTGTGGTGGGTGTGGTAGGGTGGTGGGTGGGTGTCTTCTATGTGAGTTTGCAGTATCTCGAATTGGGCCTCTTGCTAGCAGCAATGCTGTGATGCAAAGGATTGTGGTAGTGTGTGGGTGTCATTTTATAGTCGTGTCTCAATGGTTGTTGGCAGTCAGGTGGTAGGTGGGCGTGTTGACTAGTGTGCATTATTGGATAATTGGGACGTGTCATGGTGGCTTGTGCTTGGTGTTGGTGTGTGGGGGGGGGCGTTGTCAATGTTCGTATGTTTGCTTTGGACTTGCGGTACACTTTCTAACATTTGTTTGCCGCTAGGGATGTTGTGCGTGTTGGCCTTCCGCAGTGATGCTGTGGTTATCGTAGCATTCTTTCCGCCGCGGACGTGGATGGCTGTGAGTTCTGTGGTACGGGCGGATTTATCCTAATTGCGGCCACGGAGTATTCACAGGTATGGCGGTACATGTGTTATTTTCCGCGGTCATTTCCGTCCGCAGCAGTGGTTGTTCATTGGACTCCGTCCGCCGCGGACGGAGTTGGATGTGTTCCGTCCACCGCGGACGGTGTTGGTTATGATACGTCCGCCGCGGTCGGAGTTGCGTGACAGGATTATCCTGATCCCAACCGCGGAATCTCCGCGGCGCAGCCGGGAGTAAAATTTCCCCCACCATGGCGGACAGTACCCATTTCCGTCTGCCATCCTAATCGACCCCTTGGTCTGATTCTTATAATAAGTGCGTCGACAACACACACAAGTGAAATTAGGCCTCTCACTTGATTTCACCTGAAACGTGGCAATTTCCTTCTGAAAATTATCTGTACTGGAAAGCTGTACACTCTCTTCCACATTACCTTCTTCTTCTGGGTCAATTTCAACATTCTTCTCTTTACTTGCAAAGTAACAAAACTCAATTTCTTCACAAATATTCTTCACATCTACTTCAGAACCATGCAAAAGAGCAGTGCATAATTGTTTAAGCATAATTGCTGGACTCTTAGCATAATACAACATTCTAACTAATTTCCTCACTTTATTATGATGCACTGCTAGCATCCCAAAATGATGAAAAACACTCTGGCATACTCTCCTGGAAAGACAAGCCAGTGAATGACCATGCAAACCTGTCACTTCTCTCACTCTGCAAGGATCTAATTCTTGCAACAACTTCATTTTCTGTTTTAAAGTTTTCTTATTAAATGTCCGTACAAAATCACAAAGCAAATTGATGGAATCCTGTCGCACACTGCAAATACTACTACACTTCCAGGTGTACACTGGTCCCTTAGGACGTATTCCTAAAACCTCATTACCTAACACCTCTTCTGCCTCTGTTGACACAAGTTTTTCTTTTTCAACCGGACAACCATCTTTCACCTCATATGCTCGACCACTGGTGTCAACTGCATGCACCAAATCATTATCCTGGAAATAACTCTCCTCATTAAAAAATGCCTCACAACTTGAACTATGCATCCATTCTCCTGAAAAAACTTCACAAAAATTACTACGATTAACTGTTCTCTTCCATCTACTATTTGTTTTGAAATCATAAATTACCTTGTTTAGTTTCCTAATTCTATTGATTATCAAAATAAATAACTTTCGCTTAATTTCGAATGCCTGATCAATAATTTTCTCAATGTTTCTCTTTCTCTTATAAAAAGCCACTTTCTGTTGACGTTTCTTAACATTTTTTAACAAATTGGCAATTATCCTGTTGCGAAACATTCGTCTACGAATGTCCCTAAACTGATTTTTCCTTCTATTACCATGCACAGAGTTATCTCCTGCTCTAGCAGTAACATTTTTGATTGGCCTTTCCTTTCCGTTTAAATTGGCTCTCTTTTTCTGGACTAAAACATGTTCTGTAGTGATATTTTTTTTTCTGCAAATGTTTCTTAGGAATGATTTTGTTGTCTTACCCGGAGGTTTCTTGGTGACTTGACGAGTTTTTATTGTAGAGGACTGCTGCAAGCATGTAGTAAGCTGCTGTCTTTGACGTTTTGTAGCCTTTCGGCTTCTTTGCTTCGATGGCATAGTGTAGTTTTGAAATGATCTGCAGTTGAATCTGTGGTAAAATATAATAAAAAATGTTATTAACCACTATTACCAAACAGTAAATCAATAACAGTCGTCAAAAAATTAACACACTACTTGTCAATTCTACATACAATAATTTTTAGTGCATTGGCAAATTTAAAACTCACAAATAGTAGCAAAGAAATAGAATGCTTCTACATTTGACCTGTGCTATTTTATATTTGAATCTGAACTAATTTTATTAGCATATTTCACTATTTTATTAAAGATATTTCACACAAGCTGTTTTTGAAGTTGTGTTTAATTTTAAATGAAACGGTTATCATGGTTACTTTTCATTTCCAGTAACTTTTAAAAATAACTCTTTATAGTTCCATAGGCTCGAGCAGGTCAGCTTCCCACCCTATGTCATACAATTCTGACAAATCGGCATCCTCATCATGTTCTTCATCATCCTCAGGATTTAAATCATCCAAGGGATCTACTTCCACTGATGTTTCAATGACAAGTTCAATGATAATATTGAGATCAACAGTTTGCTCATTATCACTCATGCTTGATGTTGTCGTTATCTTTAAAAAAAGAGAACAACAATGAGATGTTGCAGAGTAAGAGACAAATCTCAGAGACTATAATAGTAAAATTGTTTAACAAGAGTAACATTTTGCAGATATTATTTAACCATGTCCAGCGATGCTGAGGAGGTGAGGCCTATGTCCAAGTTTTCAGTGAACAGGACTCATCTCTTCTTAACCTTGGATAAGCCTCACCAACTCTGTGTCCCCTGCTCATACTTAAATGTAAAAGGGCAGATTTATGTTAACTGGCGGGATGCAACAGTTAACGTGCGCTGCTGCTCTGCCACCCATGATGTGCCGCATTTACAATGTGGAGCACCATTGAACAAAAATAGCACAGATGCGTCACACATCTGTGCCGCAAAAGCGGCACATTGCAGGAATCACGTCGTAAGCGCGACATGTCTACTACAATGCACAGGGGCAAGCCACACATTGCATGGTGCATCACTCCTTATGCCTGTTTCAAACAGGCGTAAGGATTTGATTCAGCAATGCCATAAAGCTGACTCAGTGAAATGTTCTAAATTTCACCGTGTTAGTTTTACAGGGCTTTCATGCAAATGAATGCCCACCCTGCAACAAAACGCACATATGAAACCTGACGCAGGTTTCATGTGGCACAGGACTTTACACCGTGACACATCTGCCTAGATGCATCAAGTTGTAAATATGTCTCAACATAGCGCATCTTTTGTGCCGCCGCTGCATCACAAAAATGACGCAACAGTGGCGCAAAAGAGGCACACGGCTATCATAAATCTGCCCCTAACATTTTAAATGATTGGTTCAGGATGTCGATAAGGTGTGGCGTATCCAGTGGTTTGTTTGACGTGAGGCCTACTCAGGGTTACAGATGAAAGTTATGTTTGTTGAAGAGTACAGAGGAGATAATACATGTGCATGCCTACCAATGAAGTGAGTCATGTCTACTGCATTCTTTAACAAAGGCCAGACCTCCTCTGTCTCCCTGGACAGGCCTAAACCTGATCTCCACAATGTGATTCATAATGTTAGGAAACAAAGGATGATGTAATTGAAAAACGTGCAATTTTTTTTGCTCATTTCACAATCACATCACTTGTGTTTCCTTTGCTTAGGTATCTCATTGTGCAGATGTAGTCTAGCATATCAAAGAGTACGCAGAAGGTGAGCACTGTATGCAACAATTTTGACACTTACAGAAGATTCAGCTTCTCCATGCCCCCTACACAGTCCTAAATGTATACAGTTTAAAGTGACGGTATCTTGTTGCAGATGAAGTGAGGCCTATCTTGCAACATGGTGCATCTTTTGCACCACTGCTGCGTCACAAAAGTGACGCAACAGCGGCGCAAAAGAGGCGCATGGCCATCTTAAATTTGCCCCTAACATTTTAAATGATTGATTTAGGATGACGATAAGGTGTGGCCTATCCAGAGGTTTGTTTGAGGTGAGGCCTACTCAGGGTTGCAGATGAAATTTAGGCTTGTTGAAGAGTACAGAGGAGATAATACATGTGCAGGCCTACCAATGAAGTGAGTCATATCCACTGCACTCTTGAACAAAGGCCAGACCTCCTCTGTCTCCCTGGACAGACCTAAACCTCATCTGCACAATGTGATTCGTAATGTTAGAAAACACAGGTGATGTAATTGAAAAACGTGCAAATATTTATGCTCAATTCACAATCACATCACCTGTGTTTCCTCAGCTTAGGTATCTCATTGTGCAGATGTAGTCTAGCATATCCAAGAGTACGCAGAAGATGAGGACTGTATGCAACATAGCAATGTACATTACTCACAAAAAAGCATTTCTTTTTAAAAAAAAACCCATTTTCTGGTCATAATTTGAAAACACAACACAGCTCCTATGTAGAAGCACACCCTGTCAGTACTTAAATTTGCCAAGCACACATGGGGGCGTATTTACAAGGACCTTGCACCACGGGGAAATGACTTAAATTAAAATGGGGAAGATAATGTCAAAGCGACTCAAAGGCCTTGTAAATATGCCCCAAGCAGCCTATGAAACTCTAGCAGTACATTTCAAGAAACCTAATTGACTTCAAGAAACGTTTTTAAACACATCAAGTAAACTAATTATTCACCCACATTCATGAGGAAGTGACTTAAAATGCCCTAACACACATGAAAGCGTATTTTTAAGGGCCTTGCACCATTTTTGCGTCACTTTTAACATGGCTATGTAACTCAAAGAAACAAAGTCTAAATTTGCCAAGCACACATGGGGGCGTATTTACAAGGACCTTGCACCACGGGAAAATGACTTAAATTAAAATGGGGAAGATAATGTCAAAGCGACTCAAAGGCCTTGTAAATATGCCCCAAGCAGCCTATGAAACTCTAGCAGTACATTTCAAGAAACCTAATTGACTTCAAGAAACGTTTTTAAACACATGAAGTAAACTATTTATTCACCCACATTCATGGGGAAGTGACTTAAAATGCCCTAACACACATGAAAGCGTATTTTTAAGGCCCTTGCACCATTTTTGCGTCACTTTTAACATGGCTATGTAACTCAAAGAAACAAAGTCTAAATTTGCCAAGCACACATGGGGGTGTATTTACAAGGACCTTGCACCACGGGAAAATGACTTAAATTAAAATGGGGAAGATAACGTCAAAGTGACTCAAAGGCCTTGTAAATATGCCCCAAGCAGCCTATAAAACTCTAGCAGTACATTTCAAGAAACCTAATTGACTTCAAGAAACGTTTTTAAACACATGAAGTAAACTATTTATTCACCCACATTCATGGGGAAGTGACTTAAAATGCCCTAACACACATGAAAGCGTATTTTTAAGGCCCTTGCACCATTTTTGCGTCACTTTTAACATGGCTATGTAACTCAAAGAAACAAAGTCTAAATTTGCCAAGCACACATGGCGGCGTATTTACAAAGATTTTGCACCACGGGGAAATGTCTTAAATTAAAATGGGGAAAATAACATCAAAGTGACTCAAAGGCCTTGTAAATATGCCTCAAGCAGCCTATGAAACTCTAGCAGTACATATCAAGAAACCTAATTGATTTCAAAAAACGTTTTTAAACACATCAAGTAAATCACTTATTTACCCACGTTCATGGGTAAGTGACTTAAAATGCCCTAACACACATGAAAGCGTATTTTTATCGCCCTTCCACCACTTTTGCGTCACTTTTAACATGGCTATGAAACTCAAAGAAACTAAATCTATTTGTAAAACATTTGACACAAAGCAACATTTTAAATACACAACTTTCTTCATAAATTTATCCCTAAAGCATACTATTCTCTATCTAAATTAAATGAATCTTTTCTCACCTTAGCAAATACTTTTTGAGTTTCAAAACAGTCTCAGACACACACCAATTTTTCTTTAGCAGAGCAAAAGGTATGCACTCCAGAGGCTGCAACCAACAATGGCACAGAAATGCTGTAATTCATAACACATATCTCTCATGTCACCCAATCAAAACTCTTCCCTCACTTTTTTCAAATCAACACCCTTCCCCCCTCTGCCCTTTCTGCCTTTTTTCCATAGCAACCACCTCCTGAAAGACCTGTCATGTTTACAAGTTCCTACAACAATGTTTCAATTGAACTCTGAACTCTCAGTACACCTGCGTATCCAGTGCAATCTTTCATAAAATGATTTTTTCTTGACCATTCAAATTACATCTTTCAAAGAACTCATCCATGCACCCTAACTTTCTGTTTTCAGCAATCAAAATCCACCAATCACTGCTACTGAATCATTAGCACAGAAACTCCACAGTTTTTTTCATTACATACTCCTACTATTTCAACTGCCATTTCATTCCCACACTTCATCTGACTGCAGCAGAACCTCCTCTCACCATGTTTTCTGTCTGGATTGTTGGACATAGTTACATCCACTGGGCTCAAAGGTATGCTGATAATAGAAATTTACACAACCTCAATTTACAAAATGTGGAAATCAACTGGATTGGTCACAGAGGATTAAGATGTCACCAATTGATACCATTGGTGAAAACCTTTTTGCATTTGCCAAACCCTGACCTGTTAATTGTGCACTGTGGAGGAAATGACTTGGGTACTTTGACTGGGGTAGGTCTGGAAATGCTTTTAAAGGACACCTTTGAGCAATTGATGGCACTTTTTCCTCAAACTGCCTTGGTATATTCAAATATTTGCCAAAGACAGAAATGGAGGTGGTCCAACCAATTTTGTCCACAAATTGAGAAATCGAGGAAGCATGTAAATAAGTCTGTTTCAGCTTACATGAGAGACCATGGAATGGGCTCCATCTACAACAATAACTTGTGTTACTACATGCAAGATATCTACAGAGGAGATGGAGTTCACTTCTCAGATGAGGGGAACAGAGTTTTCATCCTGAATTTAAGACTATGTATTGATACCTACTTATAAGTACCTAAATCTACCACATACCCAAAAGCTCTTCTCAGACCTACCCTAACTATGATCACTCTAAACAAATTTTAAATGTAACTTTTTTTTTACTAATTTTCACGATTTACGCTTTCCGGAGCGCTACCCGGTACGCGCACCGGACGCTAACCGCGCAAAAATTTGAAAAAAACATGTTTTTTTTCCGCACATATGGGTCTCCTCAGCCACCCTCAGAAAACCTAGGGGGTCAGGATACGTCTACCGTGCCCCCTTCTACCCATTCTGAACATTATTTGCCCTCCATCTTGTATCTCAATTCTACCGAAACACAAAATGAAGGACTCCCGTAACGCTGCCGGTTCGCGTACCGGGGCGCGCACCGGGAAGCGCTCGCTTAAAAAAGGTGGGAAAGTAATTCACAGAAAAACCACTGGAGACACTTTCACCAAATATAGATTAGCTCATACTACATACCAAGCCCTACCATTTTCACAAATTTGATTGGAATTCCATTTAGCCATTTAGCCTGTAGACCTCTCTAAATACCCTGAGGTAAATTACTTCACAAAACACATCTGAAGTGTTGGAATTGACAACCAATTAAAATGTTACTTTCATTTTCTACTTGTTTACCTGACATTTGATTGGTTATGTACCTGAATATATATAAAGAAAGAGGGAGAAACACAGCCATTTTGACTACTACTTCCTGAAGTACATTGCAAGAGCATTTTCACTGACAACTTAAACTTGTTTTTAAAAGGTAAGATGTTATTTTGAAAACTGAAGTATATTGTGCACTTTAAGTTAATATGGAAAACTTTTTCTGATAGGTATATACTATCCCTCTGTAATAATTATAGATTTAGATAGACTTCTCTGTTATAGTTATGGATGGATTTAGGCTTGTCTTGTATAATTATGAATTTACTAAGGTTTCATCACATACACATTTTTATATTTCTACTTCCAGTCTGATACCATACACTGCCCAAAGATAAATTCACTGTTAAATTAATCCCAACAGTGCCCTATCTCTACTGATATATATATATTTTTTATGCAAATTTCAGGCGAAATGGAAGGAGAACAAAAAGTGTCATTTGAAATTGTCCTTGAAGAGACCAATCAAGAAAACATTGAACCAAATGACATTGAATTCATGGATGAATCACAGGACCATGAACTACTACAATGTGTACAATCTGTAGATTTCCTCCTTCAAAATGAGGACATTTCAGACACTCAAATGTTGCAAGTTATGTTCACTCAAAATAAGGACATTTCGGACACTCAAATGTTGGAAGTTATGTTCACTGAAAATGACGACATTTCGGACAGTCAAATGTTAGACGTTCTATTAAATTTTGAAAAACAATCACAAAAATAAAAAAAAAATAAAAAAACAAACAACAAAACGAACAATCAATAAACATACAATATTTGAAAAGTCTATCATTCTTTTTTCCTCATAGTACGCTCCCCGGACAGCTTCCCGGTGCGCGTACCGGGCGCTCCCCACGCAAAAAAAACGAAAAAAATAAATACATTTTTTTTGCCCCGCGGGGCCCTTTTAAAGCCTCCACATCAAACCTAGGGGGTCAGGGAGGATCTACTATGCCCCCTTATGGTCATTTCCCCCTTTGTTTTGGCCTCCTCTTGTCTCTCGATCCTACCGAGAGACAAGATGGCGGCCGCTCCGGACTGTTTAGAATGTTGACAGACACCGGAGAGCCAATCAGCTTCGCTTCGCGAAGTTCCGTTACGCGTCAAGTACGCGAACCGGTGCGCTAACCGGGGCGCGCTTACAGATATATATATTTTTTTTAACGTTAATTTATCAAAATCCACTGGAGCACATATATTGAGACCTAGCAAAGGCACATCGGGCAAACAATATCTACAATTTTGCCAAGTTTCGTGGAAATCCATTCAGCCGTTCGAGCTAAAAGTGAGTCCAAGCGCCCTATGGAAAATTGCATGGGAAAAACGCGTTTTGGGACCCCCCTTTTTTCTCAGCCCCCCCTTGACGAAACCCCCCCAAATTTTCAGGGGCTGCTCAGAAACAAAATGTTCCATTTTTCTGAAAACAAACGCCAAAATTATTCGACATAGAAAAAAATCCTAACTATATATTACCTACTGGCGGTCGCCAGTAGGTATATATAGTTAGGATTTTTTCTCTATGGGATTTTTGAAAATTCTATGTCTAATAATTTTGGCGTTTGTGGACGGAATTGGCTGAAATTTTCAGGAAAATGGAACATTTTGTTTCTGAGCAGCCCCTGAAAATTTGGGGGGGTTTCGTCAAGGGGGGCCGAGAAAAAAGGGGGGTCCCAAAACGCGTTTTTCCCATTAATTTTTCCATAGGGCGGTTGGCCTCACTTTTAGCCCGAACGGCTGAATGGATTTGCACGAAACTTGGCAAAATTGTAGGGACTGGTAGCCCGATGTGCCTTTGCTAGGTCTCAATATATGTACTCCAGTGGATTTTGATAAATTAACGTTAAAAAAAATATATATATCTGTAACAGCGCTCCGGGTAGCGCTCCGGTTCGCGTACTTGACGCGTAAAGGAACTTCGCGAAGCGAAGCTGATTGGCTCTCTGGTGTCTGTCAACATTCTAAACAGTCCGGAGCGGCCGCCATCTTGTCTCTCGGTAGGATCGAGAGACAAGAGGAGGCCAAAACAAAGGGGGAAATGACCATAAGGGGGCATAGTAGATCCTCCCTCACCCTCTAGGTTTGATGTGGAGGCTTTAAAAGGGCCCCGCGGGGCAACAAAAAAAAAATCATTTTTTTTGCGTGGGGAGCGCCCGGTACGCTTTTGTGCAATGGGCGGTGGTAATCTAAATGATGAGGGGGGGGGGGGGCAGCGTTCAAAGCACATCAGCGTGCATAAACACAAAAATGTTTTTATCTACCACGTACTTGACTTATCTCTCTGAGATGCATTCCCTTGTGTCTCGGCAATGGTAGTCTGTTCATTACATAGAACGCTCGAGGCCGGTAGTACAGACCGCGCGTAGGAAAGGGTCAAAAGCCAGGGGTATAGGAGTATCTAATTGAAAAAACTAAACGTGACAAACGGTTGCAGGATCAGTGAAGGTTGATTTTATAATTGAAAGTATAACAGGATCAGTTACAAAAAAATCGTCCATACGCACACCATGGGCGAGTATCATGGGTAACATTACTTCGAAGCTTTAATAATACAATAATCAATAATGAAAAATCAACATCAATAGGGTTGTCCGTATGCCCAGTCAGTACCCTTCCCCGCACACCATGTGCACAAAGACCGCATACATCCCTCATAACGTCAAGGCTAAGTAACTAGAACATCATAAGGAGTTGCAAGTCGCTCCCATACTGGCGCCATTTTGGTCAAGGCCAGGCAGGTCCAGAGTATAGTTCAATGTCTCCAATAAGTAGCGGCAGGACCAGAATCCCTTTCGGCAGTTCAAAAAGTTCGTTAGCGCCAACAGAAAGAACAGGCAGCATGAACCATGACTCAAAGGCGAGGGAGGCAAAATCTTCCCTACCGGGTCACGCTGAGGTCCCACCGGAGCTGATCAAGTTGGCAGTCTACAGTGTCTCTTAGTAATTCGGACAAAAACTGGCGTCAGCATGAGAGCACTACCATCCTGTGACAATGTTGTGGCCACTTCCGGAGAGCGGGACAGCAGGCGTATCCCTCCGCCGATGCACTGAAGCAGCCTCCCTCACGGCACCAGATGTGGATAAGGCGGCGGACACCCGTGGCAGCGGTATATCCATGGGGGATAGTCGAGCAACAGTGGCGGTTGCCCCAATCGGAAGCCCGCGGGAGTCGAGGGCCAACGACTCTCATAGAACCTTTAAAACTGAGAGGACGTCTTCAAGAGTGGGGCTCATGTCCGAGCAGGCAAGCAGAATGAAATGCTTTGCATTTGTAGACTTCAGTTCGGCGAAGACCCAGCAGAATGTTATAAGTAAATGTCATGGCACGAAGTTCAGTGGGCGGTTTGTCATTGTGAAAGCTTCAATTAAGTTGAATGGCTGCAAGAGCCCCGATTACACCAGCAGCCCTGTTAATATGCTGATCTTGGGAAAAGTTCCTCTGTTGGATTGCAATGGCTGCAGTGATGGTCTTGGGAAACTACTTCCGAAAACTCTAAAGGCCACGAAAGCTTGCTATTCTGTTCCTTTGGAAATGCGGTGCTGGGTGATGGAAGTTATTGAAGAGTTGGCAGTGGTGTTTTTTTGTGGATTTTGGACGCTCTGCCACAGTCCATTCGATTTCCAGGGTAGACCAGAGTCGTTCTAGTGGACCAGGCCCAAATCCGGGGAGTCGGCCGCCATTTTGAGCGTTCCGCAGCAACAGCCGCTCTTCACCCCGGCCACCGGAGCGGGTCCCCGGCCATCCAACCGAGTGGAACGCCAATGGCAGTCATGGTGCAGCTGACCGGGGAGTGAAACGCTAAGGCTCGCCCTGCTGCAGCTGACCGCGGGGATGGGCCTTTGCGCGTGGTGTCGCCCCGGGCTATTTGCACAACGGTCCTCCACCCCTAGGCCGCCACCTATGCTACCTCGACAGGAACAGCGTCATGCATTTGGTTCGATGTTGCAGCAGGCTGCCATGTAAATAGTTATTTAATAAAAAGTTTTACCGTGTTACTTTGCTGGTGTGTTGTATATATTTATAATATTTGCATAGGGTTTGTCGTTATTTTGGGCGGGGTGGGCAGCGGAGCCGAGCTAACTTCTCTTATTTAGTCAGCACATAAATTGACTTACTGGTGCGCATTATTTTGGGTGTACATTTGGGATATCGGTTGGGGTCGGGTTCGTCGTACTGAAATAACCCTTCAAGTTTCTGGTGTAGGCTACTCTCCCATTCACTAGCTCCAGAGAGAGTCGTTCCTAAGTAAGGAAAGTGCTATATTGTTTTTCGTCCTTCACATGCGGATACCATGTTCGGGCTTATTTTTCTCATTCCATTAACCGTTCGATCACCGCCTCAGGCATACAAAAAGCATTCTTTTATTGACCCAGTCGTGCGCCACACATACTCATTCAAACCGTACAAATCAGGGCCCATGCGCACATTCATACCATACAATCTTTCACGCTCCCAGTGATGGTCTGCACTCCATGCAATATCTCACAGCGCTTGTCTATGTCTTTCCCTACATGGAGCACGGTGCGGTCCATGTCCACTCCATTCTTCAGTCGGAACTCCGATGTAACCTACAGAGGAGAAAAGAAAGGGGAGGGGATACAGCATTCAGAGCATGTCAGCGCGCGCAAACACGAAAAAGCTTCTACTTATCATGTATCAGACTAGCTGCAGGAACGTGTGATACAACAGATCTTGGCTATCCCTTTCACATTATTTTTCTGTGTAACATATCCTCCCCTTCTTATGATGCAAAAAAATGTTTCATTTTGTTTGTCTCTAAATTCGAGTTCCCTCTTCGTGTATTTGTTTCTCAATTAGTCGTATTTTATGGGACAAAATACCACACCTTACATTCGGCAGATACCTTAAGCTACGGTCGACCATTTTCTAACAATTCTGGAAAAAGGGCAGGTGTGACGGATACAAATTTCAATCAATCCAAAATTCAGGCAAAGGGTTTGCATCATCTGTTTTCTATTGTTTGGGAATAACAGCCATTATTCAAAAACCCAACCAACCTAGACGATTGTTATGACGCTGATTCCATACTTCCTTCGAAAACTGTTTATTGCAAAAATGTCAGTATACAAATACGGGCCTATAACCACGTGGGCCGGCCACGGAGGAAACTGGAATCGTATATAATGAGGGGACATTTACACTGTAAAAAAACGTAACTGGCGGGCCATTAGGTTGCAGGAATTAAGGTGTCTAACAGTTGCGGAATCGGTGGACGTTAATTTTATAATCAAAGTACGACAGGACCAGTTACAATGAAATTATCTAGATATACATTTCCGGGCAAGTACCATGAGTAACGTTAATTAGAATTTTTAATAGTACAGTAATCAATAATACATCAGAACTTAATATCAATATGGATGTCCAAATGTTCAATCAGTACCCATCCCCGCCCGCCATGTGCTCCAAAACTGCATACATATCTCGTGATATCAAGGCTGAGCAACCAGTACACATCAAGGAGTTGCCAACATGTGGGATACATATTATCCAAATAGAAGCAGTCACCTCGAGAATGTTTGTCTGTATGAGGTTCTACAAAATTACATATTCAAGAGGAACATCAAAGAAGATATTGATAAAGGAGTGTATGCTGTAATTGGAAGTGAGTCATTTTGGGCGAGGCCGGGCAGGTCCAGAATATAGTCAAAATGTCTCCACCAAGCAGCGGTCGGACCAGAACCCCTTTGAGTAGTCCAAAAAGTTCCGTTAAATGACAACAGAAGGGACAGGCAACAAGAACCATCAGTCAAAGAGGGGAGGGCAAGTTCTTCCCTACCGGGTCACGTTGGGGCTCCACCGGAACTGATTGAATTGGTAGTCTATGGTGTTTCTGGATGTTTCAGACTGAAGCTGGCGTCAGCATGAGAGCACCACCATTCCGTGGCTACGTCGTGGCTATTCCACGAGCAATCATGGCAGTCGCTCCCCACCGGAAGCCTGCGGGAGTCGGGGGCCCCGGTGACTCTTGTAGAATCTTCAAGGCTGAGGGGACGCTTTCGGGAATGGGGCCCATGCCCTAGCAGTCAAGCGTCCGAGTTCCAGGGTTGCCCAGAGCCATCCTTGCAGGCCAGACCCAAGTCTGTGGAGGTGACCGCCATTTCGTGAGCTCCGTGGCAGCCGCCTGTCGCTGTACCGCAAGAGTGGGTGCAATTCAGCCGGATGGCGGGTGAGACGCTGTAGCCGCAAGAGCAGGCGAAACTCAACCAGCCGAGTGAGGCACTGTGCCGCAAGAGCGGGCGTAACTCAGCTGGCCGAGCGAGGCACTGTGCCGCAAGAGCGGGCGTAACTCAGGTGGCCGAGCGAGGCACTGTGCCGCAAGAGCGGGCGTAACTCAGCTGGCCGAGCGAGGCACTGTGCCGCAAGAGTGGGCATAACTCAGCTGGCCGAGCGAGGCACTGTGCCGCAAGAGTGGGCGTAACTCAGGTGGCCGAGCGAGGCACTGTGCCGCAAGAGCGGGCGTAACTCAGCTGGCCGAGCGAGGCACTGTGCCGCAAGAGTGGGCGTAACTCAGCTGGCCGAGCGAGGCACTGTGCCGCAAGAGTGGGCGTAACTCAGCTGGCCGAGCGAGGCACTGTGCCGCAAGAGTGGGCGTAACTCAGGTGGCCGAGCGAGGCACTGTAGGTCTTCCTCTCACAAAGATGAAAGTCAGAGTGAGGAAACAAGGAGGGGTTTTCATCATTTGGGACAAAAAATAGTTCTAAACCAATGAAAAGTGTCATTTTTAGGTAACATGACCTAGCCTTACATCATTAGGAAACCAAAAGTGAAATGAACCAATGAAAATTTTTATTAACAAGTCACATGACCTGTTATGCTTACGTTACGCGCTCCGCGCCGCGCCCCGGATCGCTTCCAGGAAGCTGCGCCTCGCTTCGCACATCGGGTGCGCTAACGCGGCGCGTCATATGACGCATTACGCGACAACGCGATACTACAGTGTTTCTGGATGTTTCAGACTGAAGCTGGCGTCAGCATGAGAGCACCCCGTGGCTACGTCGTGGCCATTCCGCGAGCAATCATGGCAGTCGCTCCCCACCGGAAGTCTGCGGGAGTCGGGGGCCCCGGTGACTCTTGTAGAATCTTCAAGGCTGAGGGGACGCTTTTGGGAATGGGGCCCATGCCCTAGCAGTCAAGCGTCCGAGTTCCAGGGTTGCCCAGAGCCATCCTTGCAGGCCAGGCCCAAGTCTGTGGAGCCGACCGCCATTTCGTGAGCTCCGTGGCAGCCGCCTGTCGCTGTACCGCAAGAGTGGGTGCAATTCAGCCGGATGGCGGGTGAGACGCTGTAATAGCAAGAGCAGACGCAACTCAGCTGGCCGAGCGAGACACTGTGCCGCAAGAGTGGGCATAACTCAGCTGCCGAGTGAAGCGCTGGGGTGCAGCTGGGAAACCTCCACCTGGGGAGGCTCGTTCGCGCCGCCTCTCCCTTCCAGTGCACCCCACGCCGTCTCCTGGCGCAGGTATATGTGATGGTCGGACCAGGGCACCGCAGGACGTGTCTTCAGGTCAAACGGATTGTGGGACAAGGTCCAGAATGGAAGAGTCACCAAAAGGCTAAAAGTTCCGCCGGACCCCGGGAACCGGCCGCCTACGTCGAGTTAAGCGCTGGGGTGCAGCTGAGAAACCTCCACCTGGGGAGGTGGGGGAGGCTCGTTCGTGCCGCCTCTCCCTTCCAGTGCACCCCACGCCGTCTCCTGGTGCAGGTATATGTGATGGTCGGACCAGGGCACCTCAGGACGTGTCTTCAGGTCAAACGGATTGTGGGACAAGGTCCAGAATGGAAGAGTTACCAAAAGGCTAAAAGTTCCGCCGGACCCCGGGAGCCGGCCGCCTATGTCGGGGCGATCTCAGGCCACACCAGGGCAACAAGACTTGGGGAGGGGGCAGGAGCCAAGCGCCCCCTCCTAGTCCGTGCCACTACACCGCCCCTCGGGGGCCTCCGTCAAGCGGCTCATGGACGCACCGCAGGCAGCGGTTCTTCAGATCAGTGGTCTCACCGGCAAGGCTCCCCTCCGTCAGCAGCGATCGTTGGCGCTGTGGTTGCGGCCGGATGCCCCGCCTAGTCAACGCCCTGGCCTCTCCATCTCGTAGGCCGCAGAGTAGTCGGGGAGAAATCCTGGGAACGGCGGCATGCATTTGGATCGATGTTGCAGCAGGCTGCCATGTAAATAGTTATTTAATAAAACGTTTTACCCTGTTACTTTGCTGGTGTGTTGTATATATTTTTAATATTTGCATAGGGTTTGTCGTTATTTTGGGCGGGGTGGGCGGCGGAGCCGAGCTGTCTTGCAGCCATCATGGCGCCGAGCTCGGTTCCTCTCACTAGTTTCATATTTCTCATGAGGGGTTGTTCCTAATGTTTCTATTTTAGCGAGGTCAGAAAGAGATCCCATTAGTGGCCTACTGATTTTGCTTGATTCCTTTTGTTTTTTCTAACGATTTTTCACTATCTGCAAAGACTAAACAGAGTATTGCGACTCTGTGCTTGTTTGTA
This sequence comes from Lissotriton helveticus, assembly GCF_964261635.1. NCBI lineage: Eukaryota > Metazoa > Chordata > Amphibia > Caudata > Salamandridae > Lissotriton > Lissotriton helveticus. Next base: position 1,429,957,828 of record NC_136065.1, on the reverse strand, counting down.
AATAGAGAATGAACCAAAGAGAACCAATTCCAAAACAGTAAATGCTTGGATAACAATCAATCAAATGGAGAGGGAAGCAGGCACAACGGATTACAACGGGGGCAAAGGCCTGCGTTACCTACCCTTCACTATCTGCAAAGAGAGAATACTCCTAAAAGAAAAGAGGGGGGGGCAGCGTTGAAAGCACATCAGCGTGCATAAACACGAAAATGTTTTTACCTACCACGTACTTGACATTTTAAAGCTTTTGATATTTGCTAATAAAAAACCATTGAAATTCACTGAAAAAAACATAGGTTATAGACCATATATAGTTAGGAATTAGCATTTACAAAAGCTGGAAAATTCAATGAAAAAACCATGGGTTATAGACCATATATAGTTAGGAATTAGCATTTACAAAACCTTATTTTACTCACACAAAACCATTGAAATTCCATATATAGTTAGTTGCACTAACTATATATCGCGCACCCGCAATCCACTGCTGATCATGTCACATATTACATCATTCATGACATGGTCAGTGACATCACTGATGACATCACTGATAACATCTCAAATGACATCACTGATGACATCACTGATGACATCTCATTTGACATCAATGGTCACATCACTGATGATATCATTCATGTGACAATACAATGCATCTCCTCACACTTTAATATAACCTCTGTTACACCCAGTGTTAAATACAGAATATAATTTTTTAAACCATTGACACACCAATACTAGTTACTACATACGCACTCACTGATTCCTATGTCTACACACACATTCACTCATTCACCCATACAATCATTCATACATACAATCACTCATCTTTACAACACTATCATATGCACTCATACACCTATACAGACACTCACACTCTGCCACTCATCCATGGAGTTACTCACACACCTAGTCAGTCCTGTAAAGAATCAATCACACTTCCATTTTCTAATCTATACAGTTAAACATAGAGTACCTTACATTTTCAAATATATACTAACACATTCTTACTCTTATACAATCATTGATACAAGAACACATTGATCTGCACAGAGTCACACATCTCCCAGCCAGCCACACACACACTCAGTCTCCCATACAAATACTTGGACAATCAATCAATAACCCATATAGTTACTCATATAGCTACTGATCAACACATGCAGCAGTTTACAGAACAACAGACATAATGATGCACAAATTAAGACAGTTTAGTCACTAACCCATGCACTCAGTGAGACACATTTAATCACTCACTCATACAGTCAGTCACGCACCTACTAAATCTTTTATTTAGACACTTCTACATCTACTCATTTTTCAATATGTAAAACATATTTAAACTTTACAGAAACACACAGTCACTGGATGATGTCATCAGTGATGTCATCAGTGATGTCATTTGAGATGTCATCAGTGATGTCACTGACGATGTCATGAATGATATAATATGTGACATGATCAGCAGTGGATTGCGGGTGCGCGATATATAGTTAGTGCAACTAACTATATATGGAATTTCAATGGTTTTGTGTGAGTAAAATAAGGTTTTGTAAATGCTAATTCCTAACTATATATGGTCTATAACCCATGGTTTTTTCAGTGAATATATATATATATATATATATATATTTATTAAAAAGTTTTCTATAGCGCGAACGAGACCCTTGGGTATCAGAGCGCTTAACATTACATGAGGTATAGTAGAGTCAATCTTGGTTTTGTACGAGTGAAATGTCCAGCTAACTAAAACACCCCTAAAACCTATGGTTTTTCAATGAATTTCAAAGGTTTTTTAAATGCTAATTCCTAAATATAACACCCTTAAAACCTATGGTTTTTCAGTGAATTTGAAAGGTTTTTTAAATGCTAATTCCTAACTATATCAGGCCTGAAACCTATGATTTTTTCAGTGAATGTCAAAGGTTTTTTAAAAGCTAATTCCTAACTACAACATGTCAGAAACCTATGCTCCTAGATTCAGTCCTGGGACATCTCCTGTAAACAGTTGAGTAAAAGCGTTTTGCTTACAGTAGAGATTTTTAAGTAATATTATTGTATTTTAAAAGTTGACACAAAAACTTTTTTCACATAGAATCACCAATGTTATCTTATGGGAGGAAATTAACTTAGCAGGTAAGTAGTGTTATCGTTACTTTTTCTAACTCAGTGGTGGATCCTGGATCCAGCACTGGTGCATCTCCTGTAAACAGTTGAAAGAATGCGTTTAAGTCATACAGGCGATTTTTTAGGAATATTTTTACTTTGTGAAAATAGACACTTTGAAACTTTTCTGGTGAAAACCAGACAATGGATTCCTATGGAATGAAATACAAGTTACTTGTAAGTACGGTTAGAATTACTTTTCAGGGTCAGTACTGGGCTGAAAGATTCAGCACTGGGTTCTCTCCTGATAACATGTGAGTAAATCGGAATTCGTTGTTCGGATGATTTTAGGTGAATATTTTAAAGCTCCAAAACTCCACACTTAAAGGAATTTCCAAGTGAAACCAGTCAATGTTAGGCTAAGGCAGGAAATTGAAATTACTGGTAAGTATGGTTAGAATTAGTTTTCAGGATCAATTCTGGGCTCAAAGATGCAGAACTGAGGTCTCGCCTGATAACAGGTGAGTAAATCGGAATTCATAGTTCTGCTGATTTTATAGGAATATTTTAAACTTCCAAAACTCCACACTTAGAAGAATTTCCAAGTGAAACCAGTCAATGTTACCCTATGAAAGGAAATTCACTTACCAGGTAAGTAGTGTTATCGTTACTTGTTCTTACTCAGTGGTGGATCCTGGATCCAGCACTGGTGCATCTCCTGTAAACGGTTGAAAGAATGAGTTGAAGTCATACACACGATTTTTTAGGAATATTTTTAGTTTGTGAAAATAGACACTTAGAAACTTTTCTGGTGAAAACCAGACAATGGTGTCCCGCTTCGTGGACAGAGTCTCCCCAGCACAGAAGCTCTTGCCGCTCCCGGAGGAGTTCCACATCTCTTGCCTGCACGCCGCACGGGACTCCAATGTCTAGGAGCCCGTGCGAGATCTGACCAGTGCGGAGCCACGCCCACCCGCCCACCGGTGCTCAAAACACCTCGCCGGACCAGCTGGCGCGGGTCCCGCTTCGTGGACAGAGTCTCCCCAGCACAGAAGCTCTTGCCACTCCCGGAGGAGCTTCACATCTCCTGCCTGCACGCCGCACGGGACTCCATTGTCCAGGAGCCCATGCGAGATCTGACCAGTGCGGAGCCACGCCCACCCACCCACTGGTGCTCAAAACACCTCACCAGACCTGCTGGCACGGGTCCCGCTTCGCGGACAGAGTCTCCCCAGCACAGAAGCTCTTGCCGCTCCCGGAGGAGGTCCACATCTCCTGCCTGCACGCCGCACGGGACTCCATTGTCCAGGAGCCCGTGCGAGATCTGACCAGTGCAGAGCCACGCCCACCCAGCCACTGGTGCTCAAAACACCTCGCCAGACCCGCTGGCGCGGGTCCCGCTTCATGGACAGAGTCTCCCCTGCACAGAAGCTCCTGCCGCTCCCGGAGGAGGTCCACATCTCCTGCCTGCACGCCGCACGGGACTCCATTGTCTAGGAGCCCGTGCGAGATCTGACCAGTGCAGAGCCACGCCCACCCTCCCCCCGGTGCTCAAAACACCTCGCCGTACCCGCTGGCACGGGTCCCGCTTTGTGGACAGAGTCTCCCCAGCACAGAAGCTCTTGCCGCTCCCGGGGGAGCTCCACATCTCCTGCCTGCACGCCGCACGGGACTCCATTGTCCAGGAGCCCGTGCGAGATCTGACCAGTGCGGAGCCACAAAAACCCGCCCACCGGTGCTCAAAACATCTCGCCGGACCCGCTGGCGCGTGTCCCGCTTCGTGGACAGAGTCTCCCCAGCATAGAAGCTCTTGCCGCTCCCGGAGGAGCTCCACATCTCCTGCCTGCATGCCGCACGGGACTCCATTGTCCAGGAGCCCATGCGAGATCTGACCAGTGGGGAGCCACGCCCACCCGCCCACCAGTGCTCAAAATAACATCCGGTTCCCGCAGCGCAGGACGTGCCGGACGAAGCCCGGACAAAGGGCGGGCCGTCTGTGGCCGTCCTGGGCAGGAGGAGGCTGGGCTGGGCCATCCCCCTGTAAAGTCTAGCTCAAGGTACTGCTCACTGTTTATTCTCGTTGGCTGACTGATATCCTGTAAATATGGGAGAACGCAAGTCTACGGGAGATCCTAGCGAAACCGCTGGTGCGATTTCGAAGGGAGGGAAGTTAGCCAAGAAATGGAAATATAAACCGTCTAAAAAACGTTTGCCACACGCTGGAGGGAATTATGTGATGGACAGGATCGATGACCTGGTTCGAGACTGTACCGACCTGCTATAATCTGTCCCCGGGGGTGGCAGTCCCGGGGGGGCGTTGGATGCGCGGTATCAGAAGAGAGGAGCTACAATTATTCCTGGAATGTTCTTAAATAAATCCACTGTGGGGATGAAAACGGGCCCAGTCGTAGATCCGGGGGATGAATCTGATATTGATCAAACTCAGCCGACACCAGCTTCATCACAGCCCCCTGAAGATCCTAACGCTCTGATCTACTCTAACAGATTCTCTGTTTTGGCCAACGTTGAAAGTAACCAAACAGAGGTGCCCAGAACTATCGAAATTGTCGACAACTCCTTGATATCAGTCGTTAAACATTTATGTGACATGGTGGAAAAGATGCAACTTAAGATCGACCATCTGACAACTAATCAATAATATGAGGGTTGTTTCTGACCAAGGCCCATGTTGCCCAGCGCCGTCCATACCATCGGGCTTAAATCCAATAGGCGCTATGGACCACACCAGGAATACAAACTCTATGACAACCCCCAGGGGAAATACCCAAAATCCCAGAACCGCGTTTAGTGAGGTGGTCAGGAATGGGAGGGTAGCAATTCAAGCTCATCCAAAACCCCATTGCCGGGGTATAGTCCCAGAAATTCCAACTACTTCAATGATCTTGTCGAGCATCGCTCCTGAGAAACCGGGTAACAAGGGCATTCCCAGAGATAGACAGGTAGTCCAGAATACTGCTGTCCACCGCCAGGGGAAAGGTCCTTTTTTAGCAAACTTACGCGTTCCCCCACCCAAATCTGATCTAAACGAGTCTCTTGCAGTGTATTTGATCAATATCCCTAAGTTGCCTATTGGTAGAGAACGCGAAACACCCGAAGCTCTGACCAATAAAGCTATACACTGGATCAGATACGTAAGAGGACGTAGGTCTGCTATTAGGGAGGACATTTCCCGAGCAGTAAGGCTTTGCTCCCCAGGTGAGCCCTATGATTGTATTAAACTTATTTTTAAGAATCCTAGGATAGCTGGAGAGCTACTAAACCTAGAATTTAGATCATGGTTTTTTGACTACTCAAGGATACAGATGAGATCAACCCCTCCCTCCAACTGGCCAACTGATATTAGAAAACTCGACAGGGGACCCTGTATGGCAAATTCCAATTTAGATTGTAATGATTGACTGCGCCTACAATCTTTTTCAGGAACACCCAGTGAGCTGTCTAATTGTGATATTATTGGGCAGGACTTGAATAGTGTACTTAATGATGTTCCCGCCACTCCCCAAACTAGGGTTTTTACACCATCCCTGCCTAGCATCCCATGCATTCCGGTGAGCGAACTCTGTCACGATGGTATTATTTCCATTTGTGGTAAAGCTGGCTCGATCCTTTCCTGGAACGTAGCAGGCCTAAAACCTAAAGTGGAGTTACCAGAGTGGACGTCCTTTATAAGCCAGTTTGAAATATGCTTATTTCAGGAAACCTGGTTACTGGAACCTCTCCATTTTCCCGGCTACCTGAACTACAGCATTATGGCTGACAAAGGTGGGAAAGGCCGTCCATAAGGAGGCTTAACAATATGGGTCAGACAGAATCTTGCCAATAAAATCAAAATTATAACTACTAATCATATTGATTTGCAGGCACTTAAACTTGAATTTTCTAATAAGGAGCCCATTTTCATCTTTAATATTTATGCTCGCAGCACAGGAGGGAAGAAATCTGTAGTTATGGCGCATCTGGAAGATATGCTAGAATCCCAACCTACTCATTCTAACTTTATTGTGGGGGGAGATTTTAATGTAACTTTTGAACCCCTTTTAAATGACAACTGGACCCTATCGGACGGTCAAGATAGAGAGTGGGGAGTACCCAAACTTGACCTCCAACCAATTAAAAGATAGTCTGAAGTATCGCTCCAAATCAATTCACTCTGTCTTAATAAAGGACTGAGATCAGCAAACGGGAGAACCGCTGGTGACAAGGTAGGGAAAAACACCTTCAAGAACGGCCTCCGAATGAGTAGAATTGATTACATTTTGGTTAGTCTGGGTTTATGGAGATTCCTTAAAGATATGCTAATTAGGGAAAGGGTTGAGAGCGACAACAATCCTTTGTGCTTGTCTCTTTCATATTGGATTTCCCCAGACCACCCTGGAGAGGAGACGGAACTCACCACTCTCACTGACACTGTTGTGACAAACGACATGCGTCACGTCCGATGTTCCAAGGTTTTAATTAACCAACATAGCATTGACTCAATATCTATTAAGTTAGCTCAAGCAACAAGCGATTTAGAGGTTTTATCTAAAAAGGATATACCAACTGTAAGGAATACGGAGGCAACCAGGATTCATGAGGCCTTTTTTGGTGACCTAAAAAGCCTCTTTGTTAGGCCTGGTACGCCTAATGGCCTTCGAGCTCCTCCACCCCCTAGATTGTACTCAGGGGTATGTAGACAGGCCCGCATGGACCTGGGTAGAGCAATTAAAACTGGGCCAAATCCGAAAATCCGTCTTGCCAGGGCCGCATATAAAAATGCCATCACTAAAGCTAAACGCAACTGGGACGAGCAAAGGTGGAATGATTTAAAAGAGGCGGGACAGCTTAAAGATACACGAAAGTTCTGGAATGTTTACAAGTGGGGTGTGGATGGCAACCCCGAGAAACCCCAGAATTGGGTCCCACGTGACAAATGGGTATCATATTTTGAGCCGCAATATGCGAAGGGTGACGCTTTAAATCTTTCCCCTGAGATTCCCTGCTTGCCTTTTCCGGATGATCCATTTACATTGAAAGACGTGGAACGTGCCCTAGATCTAGTGATACCTGGTAGAGCGCCAGGTATCGATGGCATTCCAGCGGATCTATTCCTGCAGGATAGGGTCTCATGGGGCTCATATATACTCCTCTTGTCCAATATGATTGCTAAGGGTGCACCCGTACCGAAATCATGGCTCGGGGCTGAAATTATTCCCGTCTTTAAAAAGGGGGACACATCCTTGCCTGGAAATTATCGGCCGATCAGCCTGATTGACACCTCACAAAATATCTTTGGCAGGCTGATCCTGGATAAAATACTGGCATGGGAAGGGGACCACAATATCTTGACCAACTTACAAGCAGGGTTTAGAACATCCATTAGCACGGTCGACCAGGTATTGCACTTTACAATGCTGTACTGGAAGACTGTGATATTGGGCTGCGGTAGTCTATATGCCGCTTTTGTAGATTTGAGAGCGGCTTTCGATCTGGTTCCCCGCTCAACCCTGTGGAACGTCCTTAAAGACATGGGTTTACCTGGGCCATTACTCTCACTGGTAAAAAAACTCCACAACTTCAATTATGCTCAGATCAGATGGGGTAGCCCCAGCAATGTCACAACTCAGTTCCCTGTCGAATCTGGAGTTCGGCAGGGCTGTGCTCTGGCCCCAACACTATTTTCCTTTTACATTAATGATGTTGCTAATATTTTAGTTAACTCTAGTGTTGATGCCCCAATCCTTGCAGGAGCTAAAATTCCTATTTTAATGTTCGCAGACGATTGTCTCATTGTAGCAAAAACCCCAAGTGGGCTGCAAAAGGCGTTGAAGCTCTTTGATGATTTTTGCACCACAAGGGGTGTAGAAGTTAATGCACTCAAATCCAAGTTTATGACTTCTAAAGCCCCAAAAACTTTTAGAGGTTCTGTAACTATGAATGACCGCCGTCTGGAGAGGGTCTAGGCCTTTAGTTACTTAGGTGTGTGTATCCAGAATGATTTACGCTGGAAGCAGCAGACTGAGCTGGCCACTTTGAAACATCGACAGCTCACTGGCGCTTTGTGTCTGGAACACTCGAGGTCCCTTACTAAACCGATAGCCCCTGTACTAGCGGTTTATAAGGGTAAAGTGATTAGCTCCGCTTTATACGGAGTTGAAATGTGGGGGCATGAGAACCCTAGGGAACTGACGGTATCCGAAAACTCTTTTCGAAGGAATCTAAATAAATTACCTCAGAGCACCCCCCTGACTGTATTTATCATCTTAAACATAAACTTGTATGTACTGTATGCTTTTATGACAATTCGTCGAATAAAGCTTGTTTGACTTGACTTGGTTTCATATGCAAGGAAATACAAGTTACTGGTAAGTACGGTTAGAATTACTTTTCAGGGTAAGTGCTGGGCTAAAAGATGCAGCACTGGGTTCTCGCCTGATAACAGGTCAGTAAATCGGAATTCGTTGTTCGGATGATTTTAGGTGAATATTTAAAAGTTCCAAAACTCCACACTTAGAAGAGTTTCCAAGTTAAACCAGTCTATGTTAGTTTATAGAAGGAAATTCAAGTTACTGGTAAGTATGGTTAGAATTACTTTTCAGGATCAGTACTGGGCTCAAAGATGCAGCACTGAGGTCTCTCCTGATAACAGGTGAGTAAATAGGAATTCGTAGTGCATCCAGTAAGTGCCACAGAGCTGCGTAGCAGAGAGATGTAAAAAGGGACACAGCCTGCACCATCTCTCTGCAATGCAGCGCAGTGGCACTTCCTGGAAGCACCTGGTGTGCTACTTGGCCCCCATGGCCCCTCAGGTTTGAAGTGGAATTTTTTCCCCAACTCAAAACGCGCCGCGTCTGCACACATCATGTCAGGCCCCATCCCCTCCCTTCACCACTGTGTAAACGTGCCCTGTCACCGTTCTAAGTTGAGAGATCAAGTCCCATTCAATCCTAAGGGTCCCTAGGGTCAAACTAGCCCACTAGGTACCTCCAGTAAGCGCCACAGAGCTGCGTTGCAGAGAGGTGTAAAAAGTGGCGTGGCCTCTGAACACCTGTCTGCAACGCAGCTCCCTGGCGCATACTGGAGCTACCTGTTGGGCTATTTAGCCCTCAGGGACCCTCAGTATTGAAAGACAATTAATTCCCCAACTTAAAACGCACCACGGGCGCGTTTGCACAGTGGTGACGGAAGGGGGCATGGCCGGAGGTGATATGTGTGCAAACACGCCCTGTGGCGCGTTTTAAGTTAGAGAATTAATTCCGCCTCAATCCTGTGGGTCCATGGGGGCCAACTAACCCACCAGGTACCTCCAGTATGCGCCAGGAGGCTCTGTTGCAGAGAGGTCTTCAGAGGCCAAGCCCCTTATTACAACACTCTGCAATGCAGCTCCGTGGCGCTTACTGGAGGTACCTGGTGGGATAGTTGGCCCCCAGGGATCCTCATTATTGACAAGGAATTAATGCCCCAAGTTAAACCGCACCACAGGCCGTGTTTGCACACATGTGAATTCAGGCCCCGACCCCTTCCTTCACCACTGTGCAAACACGCCTGTGGTGCATTTAAGTTGGGGGATTAACTCCCCTTGTGAATACTGAGGGTCCATGGGGTGCAACTAGCCCACCAGCTACCTCCAGTAAGCGCCACAGAGCTGCGCTGCAGAGAGGTGTGAAAAGGGGCATGGCCTCAGAACACGTCTCTGCAACGCAGCTCCCAGGCGCATACTGGAGGTACCTGGTGCGCTAGTTGAGCCCCAGGGACCCCCAGTATTCAAGGGGACTTTGTTCCCCCTCTGCAAACGCGCCAGAGGGGAGTGGCCTCAGGCCGCAATCCTGTTTTTTTTTAAGAAGGGTGGCTGCGTACCCCACTTCTTTTTCTATTTTTTTGGCCCTGGGGACCCCATCCCCCAGGGCCTGCCCCCAATTTTTTTTTGTAAATAAAACATTGGCAAGGGGGCCGCGTGTCCCCCCTCCTGAAGCCATAATCTGCCCCAGGGACCCCATCCCCTGGGGCATGGGCCTTTTTTCATTATTTTTTTTATTTGGAGGGGGCTGCTTTGCCCCACTTATGTGGCCACTTATGGCCCCGGGGACCCCATCCCCCGGGGCCGGCCCTTTTTCATTTATTTAAAAAAAAAATCATTTTGGGGAGGGGGCCGCGTGGCCCCATCCTGGGCCACTAATAGCCCCAAGGACCCCATCCCCCAGGGCTAGCCCACTCCGTTGGGGACTGTGGGGGGTCCCCAATCCCCCCACGGTCTCAGCCGGCTCCCCGCATCCTGCGGGAACCGGCATTGCTTTTCCACATGGGGAGCAGTTAACGTGCTGCTCCCCATGTGGAAAAGCAATCTGCTTTGCTATTTGGAACAGAGAGCAGGTTTCCTTCCAAATAGCAAAGCAGTTTGCAATGACAGGGTGGAAACCGCGAGGCTCCCGCCCTGTCATTGCAAACGGCAGTGTCCCGGGGGTTGGGCACCCCGGGACACTGCAGGAGCTGGCCCTGGGGGGGGGTGGCGGTCCCCAGGGCCATCAAGGGTTCCAGGAGGGGGGCCACGTGGCCCCCATCCCATCATTTGAAAAGCCCCAGGGGTGGTGGTCCCCGGGTTTGGGGGTCCATAACAGACCCCCAAATTACCAACTTAGTGCCCCGGGGAGGTGGCAGTCCCCGGGGCGTATGGGGGGCTCACACCCCCCCACACAGGTTTTCAAGTGGAGCCTCCAAACGCGTCGGTCAGATCCATTACGGAGCGGCATCTACAAGCGGATCCCCATTCTGACCTACACATAAATCAAGCTGCTACTCGTGTGCTACTCAAAGGTGGACAACCTTGGAGCGACAATTTATACGCGGCCGTCCAGCCGCAGAGTATGCACCACCCCGTCATCCTTGGGGGTCACGGAAGTGAAACAGCAGCCGTACACGGGATCGAGGACGGGCCCGCTTGCGGGGTCCATACAGGACTTGATTATGTGCTTTCCGCACCACACTTCCCATAATACACAGTCTCATTTGAGCCTCCCATTGGTGGGTGTGTCATATGGAAAATGGAGAAGTGGGTTAGCGGTTGCGCACACCGCTTCCGTTAAAGCCCCTGAAGAGAAGCATATGGAGCTTCGAAACGCGTCAGGCAGATCCATTACGGAGCGGCATCTACAAGCGGATCCCCGTCCTCACCTACACATAAATCAAGCTGCTGCTCATGTGCTACTCAAAGGTGGACAACCTTGGAGCGACAATATATATGTATATATATATATATATATATATTACCTACTGGCGGTCACCAGTAGGTAGTTATAGTTAGGACCTAGTTTCCATAGGAAATCCACAACATTCTATTTGGAATAACTTTGGCGCCGGTGGACGAATCTTCGTGAATTTCTCCAAGACAATGGCCTGCTCGGTTCCGCTCCTTCGCTGAACGTTTGGGGGTGATTCGTCAAGTGGGGGCTGAGAAAAAAGGGGTCCCAAAATATGTTTTCCCCATGCAATTTTCCATAGGGACCTTTAGCCAGGGCTACAGCCCGAACAGCTGAAAGGAATTACACCAAATTTGACAGAGAAGTAGAGTTCGGTTCGCAGATTGTGCTTTTTGTTAAATGGTGTAAAACAGTTCAGTAGCTTCTGAAAAAATTGCAAGTAAAATCATAGCGATATCTAGAGTCGGAGTTCAGTACGCGTACTGAAATCTGTTCAATTACGAGCGCGAGCTGCATGCTGATTGGCTGTAAACACTCGAAACCAGGAAGTGTTGGTGGCCATGTTGTGCCTCGCTAGAACCGAGTCACAAGAAAACAGCAAAACAAAGTTGAGCAATAAGGGAAGGGGGTAGGGTAGAGACATTCTGACCCTCTAGGCTTGCTCAGGGGGTCGTACATGGATGTTTAGGCTCTATTTTTATTTTATTTTATTTAAAGAAAAATTCCGGCGTACGCGCATGTACATACTTACAATTACGAGCAGGAGCTGCATGCTGATTGGCTGTCAATACTCCAAACCAGGAAGTGTTGGCAGTCATGTTGTTTGTTGGGAGAGCAGAGTCACAAGAAAATAGTAAAACAAAGTTGAGAAATAAGGAAAGGGGGCAGGGTAGAAACATTCTGAGCCTATAGTCAGGGGGTGGTACATGGATCTTTAGGCTCAATTATTATTTTTATTATTACACTTATGGCGGCCAAAAGCGTGGCAGGGTACCACCCCCTTTTGTACCGCTTTTGGCTACCATAAGTGTGCAGGGTATGCTCAGACGTGAGTCCCTTGCTCACTTTGCCACTGGATTCAAGCAAACCGGGCTGAAGACGGCTGTAATGCCAGAAACCGGTCCTCAAAAGCTTGTTTCCGGTCCAGGGAAGGCATGGCTTGGCAGTTCGGGCTGGACTCTTCCCATGAGGCACAGGGTCAGACTGATTTGCATATAGCCATGTCTGAACTGGGGTGGCAGAGTGGGCTAAAGAATGGTGATGGATTAAACCCAGATCTTTTGACTGGGTGTGAGTGTTTGATTGGTTGAGATGCTCCGTCCATCATCACCCCCTTTTGTACCGCATTTGGCCGCCATAAGTGTGGCAGGGTATGCTCAGACGTGAGTCCCTTGCTCACTTTGCCACTGGATTCAAGCAAGCCGGGCTGAAGACGGCTGTAATGCCAGAAACCGGTCCTCGGAAGCTTGTTTCCGATCCAGGGAAGGCATGGCTTGGCAGTTCGGGGTGGACTGTTCCCATGAGGCACAGGGTCAGACTGATTTGCATATAGCCATGTCTGAACTGGGGTGGCAGAGTGGGCTAAAGAACGGTGATGGATTAAACCCAGATCTTTTGACTGGGTGTGAGTGTTTGATTGGTTCAGATGCTCCGTCCATCACCACCCCCTTTTGTACCGCTTTTGGCCGCCATAAGTGTGGCAGGGTATGCTGAGACGTGAGTCCCTTGCTCACTTTGCCACTGGATTCAAGCAAGCCGGGCTGAAGACGGCTGTAATGCCAGAAACCGGTCCTCGGAAGCTTGTTTCCGGTCCAGGGAAGGCATGGCTTGGCAGTTCGGGCTGGACTGTTCCCATGAGGCACAGGGTCAGACTGATTTGCATACAGCCATGTCTGAACTGGGGTGGCAGAGTGGGCTAAAGAACGGTGATGGATTAAACCCAGATCTTTTTACTGGGTGTGAGTGTTTGATTGGTTCAGATGCTCCGTCCATCACCACCCCCTTTTGTACCGCTTTTGGCCGCCATAAGTGTGGTAGGGTATGCTCAGACGTGAGTCCCTTGCTCACTTTGACACTGGATTCAAGCAAACCGGGCTGAAGACGGCTGTAATGCCAGAAACCGGTCCTCGGAAGCTTGTTTCCGGTCCAGGGAAGGCATGGCTTGGATCCATTACGGAGCGGCATCTACAAGCGGATCCCCGTCCTCACCTACACATAAATCAAGCTGCTGCTCGTGTGCTACTCAAAGGTGGACAACCTTGGAGCGACAATTTATACGCGGCCGTCCAGCCGCATAGTATGCACCACCCCGTCATCCTTGGGGGTCACGGAAGTGAAACAGCAGCCGTACACGGGATCGAGTACGGGCCCACTTGCGGGTCCATACAAGACTCGATTATGTGCTTTCCGCATCACACTTCCCATAATACACAGTCTCATTTGAGCCTCCCATTGGTGGGTGTGTCATATGGAAAATGGAGAAGTGGGTTAGCGGTTGCGCACACCGCTTCCGTTAAAGCCCCTGAAGAGAAGCATATGGAGCTTTGAAACGCGTCGGGCAGATCCAATACGGAGCGGCATCTACAAGCGGATCCCCGTCCTCACCTACACATAAATCAAGATGCTGCTCATGTGCTACTCAAAGGTGGACATCCTTGGAGCGACAATATATATATGTATATATATATATATATATATATATTGCCTACTGGCGGTCACCAGTAGGTAGTTATAGTTAGAACCTAGTTTCCATAGGAAATCCACAACATTCTATTTGGAATAACTTTGGCGCCGGTGGACGAATCTTCGTTAATTTCTCCAAGAAAATGGCCTGCTCGGTTCCGCTACGTTCTGAAAGTTTGGGGGTGATTCGTCAAGTGGGGGCTGAGAAAAAAAGGGGGTCCCAAAACGTGTTTTCCCCATGCAATTTTCCATAGGGACCTTTAGCCAGGGCTACAGCCCGAACGGCTGCAAGGAATTACACCAAATTTGGCAGAGAGGTAGAGTTCGGTTCGCAGATTGTGGTTTTTGTTAAATGGTGTAAAACCGTTCAGTAGTTTCTGAGAAAATTGCAAGTAAAATCATAGCGATATCTAGAGTTGGAGTTCAGTACGCGTACTGAAATCTGTTCAATTACGAGCGCGAGCTGCATGCTGATTGGCTGTGAACACTCGAAACCAGGAAGTGTTGGTGGCCATGTTGTGCCTCGCTAGAACCGAGTCACAAGAAAACAGTAAAACAAAGTTGAGAAATAAGGGAAGGGGTAGGGTAGAGACATTCTGACCCTCTAGGCTTGCTCAGGGGGTCGTACATGGATGTTTAGGCTCTATTTTTTATTTTATTTTATTTAAAGAAAAATCGCAGTGTACGCCCAGTAAATACCTACAATTACGAGCAGGAGCTGCATGCTGATTGGCTGTCAATACTCCAAACCAGGAAGTGTTGGCAGTCATGTTGTTTGTTGGGAGAGCAGAGTCACAAGAAAATAGTAAAACAAAGTTGAGAAATAAGGAAAGGGGGCAGGGTAGAAACATTCTGAGCCTATAGTCTTGGTCAAGGGGTGGTACATGGATCTTTAGGCTCAATTATTATTTTTTTTTAAATAAAAAATGGCGGGGTACTCGTGCAGTACTTATACGCGGTGGAAAAGGTGAAAAAAAAAGTAGAAGTCCGTTTTATTCATTAGGTCCCTGGGGGAAAATTACAGGGGCAATTTTTTTGCATAATGGGGGCTTGTAAGGTGCTCCGAGCACTGGGGAACGGCACTCCTCTGGTTTTATTTTGAAGTATGCAGGGGGGGTTACGGTCCTACTCCCCGCAGTCTCGGGGAGTGGCACCCCTCAGGTCTTTTAAAAAAGAAATATGTTTTGAGCTCTCTCTCCCTCTCTCCCCGTACTCGTCGCGGGGAACGCACCTTTCTGGGGCAGTAATATGTAAAATGACCTTCCAGCTCTGGGTACCTGCATTGTCTGGATTTTTTTATTAATGTTGGGAGGGTGGGCTTGATAATACGTCCTTGTTAATTCCCATAGAAGCCTATGTTCTGGTGTTAACATGGGCTTCTATGGGAAATAACAAGGCCGTATTATGAAGCTCATTATCGCCGTTTTATCAGCAGTTTCCTGCCAATAAAACTGCGATAATTTTAACACCGGTCCTTGATAATATGCACCTAAGTTTACTGGTCAAAAAAAAGAGCAATGGTACATATCATCAACAAAAGGTGATACATTATCGTCGCTTTTATCGGCAGGAAACTGCCGATAAAGCGACAATAATGGGCTTGATAATATATCCTTGTTAATTGCAATAGAAGCCCAGGTTAACACTAGAACCTGGGCTGCTATGGGAATTTACAAGGGCCTATTATCAAGCCCATTATCGCCGCTTTATTGGCATTTTCCTGCCGATAAAAGCGGCAATAATGTATCGCCCTTTACTGATAATATGGCACTGACGGGCATATTATCAAGGACCGGTGTTAAAATTATCGACGTTTTATGGGCAGGAAACTGCCGATAAAACAGCAAAAATGGTCTTGATAATACGCCCTTGTTAATTCCCATAGAAGCCCATGTTCTGGTGTTAACATGGGCTTCGATGGGAATGAACAAGGGCGTATTATCAAGCCCAGACGCGGCCCCTGAAGGGAGTTGCGGTGAGACAGGCGGAGCGGGGGAGGGGCAGAGTGGGGGGTGATAAACAACGGAATCTGGATGATTGTAGGTAAGTAAACAATAAAATTAATAAAACGATATCGGGCCATATTATCAAAAACATAAGGCGATACATTATCCCCGCTTTTATCGGCAGGAAACTGCTGATAAAGCGGCGATAATGGTCTTGATAATATTTCCCACTGTGAATTTCCATAGCAGCCCAGGTTAACACCAGAACCTGGGCTGCTATGGGAATTTACAAGGGCCTATTATCAAGCCCATTATTGCCGCTTTATCATCAGTTTTCTGTTGATAAAAACGGCGATAATGTATCGCCTTATGTTGTTCATAATATGCCGCTTCGTTCCGTGCCCTGCATGGCATTTTGCGATGCAGGGCGCGTTACGAAATTCGGGGCATATTATCAAGGACCGGTGTTAAAATTATCGCCGTTTTATCGTATTCGTAGCGTATGCTGAGAATGATTAGCAGTAGAAACTATGGTGCGATCACTCTCCCACTGTCAAATGAAAGCACAGGGCGAGCTATGAGAATAGTTAGAATTGGTCACTTATTGGAGATCCGATCCAGCTGTGTGTCTTATTGTGCGATGTTACAAAAGGGGGTGGTGATGGACGGAGCATCTGAATCAATCAAACACTCACACCCAGTCAAAAGATCTGGGTTTAATCCATCACCGTTCTTTAGCCCACTCTGCCACCCCAGTTCAGACATGGCCTTATGCTAGTCAGTCTGACCATGTGCCTCATGGGAACAGTCCAGCCCGAACTGCCAAGCCATGTCTTCCCCGGACCGGAATCAGACGGCTGTAATGCCAGAAACCGGTCCTCGGAAGCTTGTTTCCGGTCCAGGGAAGGCATGGCTTGGCAGTTCGGGCTGGACTGTTCCCATGAGGCACAGGGTCAGACTGATTTGCATATAGCCATGTCTGAACTGGGATGGCAGAGTGGGCTAAAGAACGGTGATGGATTAAACCCAGATCTTTTGACTGGGTGTGAGTGTTTGATTGGTTCAGATGCTCCGTCCATCACCACCCCCTTTTGTACAGCTTATTGTGCGATGTTAGGCAATGCTTACATGATTACGGTAACTGAGCGTGTGGTTTGATTAAAAGAAAGTTGTATTAACTCCTCTGCATGGGAAGCTGGATGTTTCCATCTGGCTGTCGATTTCGACCAGAGTCAACCAAATGAGTCGTATAAGAGCGTTATTTTCTCAAAAAGAGGTCGCTCTTACATCTGTTAGAGAAACATTTGTCCTTCATGTAGCAAACACCCGCACAGAAGTGTATGCTTTGTTAAATACAGACGTGCCGTGGAATTTGAGGGAGTTAATTTACACTATCTTTAATGTGTCCTCGAGTAGGGGGTTAGCTTACTTTTTTAAAGTTATAAGAATTGGTCTTGTGACTTCTGTAGAAAGTATATTTGGTGACTTGTCGGTGTTTTTTCATTTTTTGCAGCATCTTTGGTGAATTGTGCTTAATGGTCACATTGGTTGCCAGTGTGCTTGTATTAATTTGTTTACTTAAAAATGGATGCACATCTTGCAGCAGAAGACAATATTTGTCGGTTGTTGCTGGTCCGCAACCGAATGCTTAGTTACTATGGCGCGCTGCCTCTTGCAACGTTGAGTGCAGCTTATGGATTATCGTTTCGATTCTCCTTTTTCACATGCGTTCAGCCTGTCTTCCATTGCCTGAGCTGTGATTTCAACTGGGCCCTGGATTTGTGTCTCTGCAGTACGGTGTCTCCCAACGCGGATTACAACCAGTTGATGAGTCCTTTAGTGGTTCATGACGTGCTCTATTCTGGCTGCGGGATTATGGCCTTAGCAGCGACCCATGGAGTAATGGGACGTTGAAATGATTGTGCAGCGGCGCTTGAGCTCTTGGCACGCAGTTACATTGAAGATGACCCGAGTTTTCCTCCGATGGTGATAGAGGCTCCGGTCGTTGAGGAACATGTATGTTCATTCTCACTATTGAATTGGATGGCTGAAATGTTTTCAGATGAGAAAAATGACTTCCTGTTGGAGGCTGTTGCTACATACTGTGCTTACACGCTGTTGGATTAAGACTCTTTGGTTTTTCTGCGTATTCTTTATTTTTTAGCTACTGCTTTCTAGCAAAGAGCGAATAACTTTTTTTTGGAAATGTGAACTTGACTCTGGTTTTTAGTCTTGGAGTGTGCGTTTCTAAGTGGCCCACGTTTATATCACATGCTTTGATGAAGAAAGGGTGCCGTGGGGCTGAGGCTTGCACTCACCCTGTTAAGTTAGCATGGGTTTATTAGAAGCTTACACGCTATTTTTGCTTTCCTGCTGTGGAAAAGTAAATTTTGCCATGTTCTGTGTCCCTACGTGTCATGCATCATATGTTATGTGTGCATGATTAAATATGCATATGTATTCCCTATGTTCGATTCAAGACGCAATTATAGTTGTGTCCACCTCTAGTATGTCAGTTTCCAGTCCTCGTGAATACTACGAATATCAGGCCTATGTAAAACTACGTTGCCACGTCTCTCAGTGTGCACGTTATTCCATTATAAAGTCCTCGTTTCTAGGCCTCAAAAGGGCCTGGACACCAGATTCAGCTCCTGTCTCCTGAAACCTCGCTGAGGAGCGATACAGCCCCCACCTGTATCCTCGACCCTTCACTTACTTCCTGCCTCGCAGTGCCCGGTTCAGCCTGGCTCTGCCTCTGAGTCTGCCAAGAATATGTTATGATTCCAGTTATCAGTTCAGTCCTCCTTCTCTGCATTCCTAAAGCTACTGAACTGCATCAATAGTTTCCGTCATTGTCTAGCCTTCACGTCTCCACGTTAGAGAAATACTGTATTTAATGGTCATTTCATATTCTTCATCACGCACTACATGTAGAATAATGCATGGTCCAGTCTTAGAATCAAGTTAGCCTTTCCCCTCCTGACTTCTAGTTTATATCAACATGTTCTCTAAACATCAGATACTAGATACTGCTTAGGTACATGTCGCCCTGACTCTCCAGACTTCAGTCTCTGCTCCTAGCACAGAGTTCATAGCCCCCAGCTTCTCCTAGTAACACGTCATTGCCAGCTTGCGCGCACCACCAGGTTAGAGGTCCCGGCTCCTTAGGTAGCCCCCTCCATGGTTTCCGCCCCATTCATGACATATTCTGTTACGTTTGCATCACATGTCTATGTATACGCCCTGTTACACCTCTTTTCACCCTTATCTTTCGCGACTGATACGCGTCACACCCTTTGCTCCACCCACTGTTCCGCCTATCATATGTACTGTAATGCAACTGTTTTACTATACATGCTTGTGTATTGTTATTAAATGCTAGCGCGCTCATCCCAGATCCAACTCCAGCAGCGCTGCTGGGCCCTGCCATCCTATTCCTATGCAGGTTGTCCTGTTCCTGTCCTTTATGCTGTAATAAACCTGCGAAACTCCTACTACCTCGAATCTTGAGCTATCTGTTATTCATTTATACATTCAAAAATAGGGTATTATTTATTTATTTACCACATAATGGCGCCCGAACAGGTACTTGCCGTTTCCCCACGCGCCGGTGAAGCCACGCCGGCCCCCTGACCCTCTGCAGCCGTGACGGAACCATACCGTGCACGTGCAGATATTTCTGCTTCAAGTATCCCTCAGGCCCACGGAGGAGACGGAGGAGGCGGTCCAGCATCCAGACGAGGCGGTGGAGGAATGCGGCGAGTCCCG
Organism: Lissotriton helveticus; assembly: GCF_964261635.1. Taxonomy (NCBI): domain Eukaryota; kingdom Metazoa; phylum Chordata; class Amphibia; order Caudata; family Salamandridae; genus Lissotriton; species Lissotriton helveticus. The sequence goes on along the minus strand of NC_136065.1, from coordinate 1,429,938,135 downwards.
ACCAGAGCCCAAGCCAAGAGTCCAAGGTCCGAGGTATCCGGAGGTCCACCCGTAACTTAAGTCCGAAGTTCGTTGTCCGTCGTCGAAGCAGTCCAGTCCAGTCCGAGGCCTTCCGTTCTTGCTGCCCGGTGAGTACCATTACTGGGGTAGTATCTAGACAGGGTCAATCTAATTGACTCTGGTCCGTGGGTTGGTGGTACCCAGACACACAAACGAAGTGTCCACTTCGGTGGATGCGGGTCCTGACGTGTCTCTTTATGAGACCGGTAAGTTTCGTACTGTTTCAACAGTGCATCTAGTTTCTGTTCCAGTCAGTTCTGTTCTCGAGAAAATTCATATAAAGTCATATATTCTGTGTTCCGTATTCCAGGTGGTATTCTGTTCGAACTGTTATTTCATAATGTTTTTCATGTATTTTAATGTCGTGGTATGAATGGGGAATAAGTATCGTGTTCATTGTGTATTGTATTGTGTCCAGATTATAGTTCAGTCATGCCGCTGTTTTCAAAGTTACGTCAGTTAAAAACTAGAAAGGGTTTGTTAGAGGAAGCAGTTCCTGTCCCGCCTAGGGACAGTCCAGGTCATTTTATGTATCAGAAGCATGGCATAAGTGCCATACTATATCTAGATTTATGGGTAGAGTATACAAAACAGTTAGAAGAAAAGTGTAGATGGCCCGTATCGGGTACATGGGATGCCGAGTGCATCATGCGAGTAGAAGAGGCATTATGGAAAAAGAAAGCCAGACAATCACAGAAAGATGCCATCGAGCTATGGCGTAAAGAAGCTCATAAAAGAACCGAAAAAGAAATCAGAAAGTCAGAATTAAGTAGAGAATCCTCGGAACGAGCACAAGAAAAAGAACTAATCGAGATAGGTGAACAAGTCAAAGCCGAACAGTCAGACAGACAGAGGAATGCCCTCATTAAGGGTATGTATCCTCTTCTTGCCGAGGGCTTGCCAAAAGCGACCCCGGAGGCATCCAGTAATTTTCCGCCACCACTAGTTCCAATCAAGTTACGTCACAAACAGACCGCAGCTGATATTTTCATCTCGTCCTATTTGGACGACACAGTCCCAGAATATGCAAATCCTGTTCCCGCTCCACCAGTCCCTGTAAATCAGGCACTTCCCGTTCCTCCAGACACCGGGGCACCCTTTGCAGCACCTGCTACGGTCCCCCCGGTCCAGCCCGCCATACAAGTCCAGCCCGCATTCCAATTTCCCACCCTGCCAGGACGAAAAGCATCAGTTGATGATTCTAGTCTAGGGGCCGCAGCAGGAGGTCCTCCTCGAACCCCGCCGCCACATAAGCGTTTAACGGCAGCCGAATTACATATGCAAGCGTCACAACGTACGCCCAGACTGTCTGTTGCAGAAATAAGAAAATCCCTTGCCGAATGCTGCTATGACCCAGTCCCAGGCGAAGATGATATGGTTTTATATTCATTACGCGTAAGAAATGTGGCCGAGTATCTAGTCACCCTACCAGATATGAAGGAAGATCTAGACAGAATATATCGTTTCATCCGTACAGGGGAAGATCCAGAAAGTATTAGTGATGTCATGTCCCAAAGGAAAGCTGAGACCCAGCTCATGATATTAAAGTTTCTGATTAATTGTCTAATAAGAGAACAAGATTACCCGTCCAAAAATCAGGCCGAAATGAAAGCCCTGATGAAGTGGAGTAATAGTATAGCGAGGGTAAGCACAAGACTATCGGTGCTATGGAGAGTATGTACAAGAAAATCCGTAAAGAAATAATAAAGTTACACGAACAACGTAAAGCAGCACAAGTAAACGAGAAAGAAAGTAACTCTGATACTGAAGAGTTAGACGACGAGAATTCCGCCAGAATAGCGTATGTAGGAAAATCTAGATTTCCAGATCGCCATTTACGTCTAGAACCCAAGTCTACGTTCCATCATCCAGTACCAGACCAAGGTTCTCTAGAACAAGTGTTTCAAGCTACCGATCACATTCTGAAATCACGAATCGGTTACAGTGAGTTAAGTACTATGCATGAACAAGAACTAGCCCGATCAGCAGTCCGATGGATTACTGATTCTACCACTTTTCCAGACGAAATAGTGGCACAAATGTTTCTAAAAATGCCCCCAGCCGAGCAACGACTGGTGGGTATGTATATGATTCAGCACCTCGATACTCTGTATGAGGGTCAACATTCTGATCCAGGTCCGTTACATGATATCCTGAACGAGTTACTCCAGTATAGATGGAGAGGTCCAGGTACCGATTTAATTAGTGTCATTCTAGAACAGCGCCACAAATATAGGACGTTTCTGAACCCGCATTTTGTTCATGTCTCACCCCCAGAAAGTAAACCATTTTACATAGACAGACAGAATCCGTTACGAGAAGTCCACCCAGTTAGAGGAACGGGTGGCGAAATGCAGCGAGTGTTTGTATACACTCCGATCACAAAGATGGAACTTCTGGAGATGAAGAAATTAATTCCCTGTCATGATAAAGATCCAGCAGGGTTCCATAGAGAATTAAAAGACATGCTCCGTATGGGAGAATACACGTATCCAGATATAATTAAAATGTTAAAGGTTCTGTTGCCCGCAGGGGTGTATGAAAAGCTCAAGGAAAAAGACTGGGAGGTGGGAGAGAAAAAGATCGATTGGGCAGTCCTAGAAGCTGAAGATAAGATACGAGTACCAGGTACCGGTCTCGGAGATAAATGTAAAGAATTACCTGAATTATTGATTCAAGTTTTACCCAGATTATTAACAACTAAAAAGGAAGACTGGGATGCAATCTCAGCCTGTAAACAGAAACAAGACGAAGATATTAGTGATTTTTATTCTAGATTCGAGAAATGTTTTAGCATCAACAGTGGCCTCAAGACAAGTAGTGAGTCATACCCTCACCTTTTTGTTACTAAATTAGTCGAGAATTCAAGCCCACAAATTAAAAATCGAGTTTTGAAAGTCGAAAGTACCTGGCAAGCTAATACCCCGTCCCAGATGTTGCAGATGCTCCAATACCACCAGAATAGGATCAGGGAAGAACAAGAACACGAGAGAAAACGTATGAAAGACACGAAAATGAAAGTACTAGTTGCACAATCTGTTCCTCAAGACAGTCAGAAGAGGGGTCCAAATCAAGCCAGTCATCCTGCAGCTCCCGTTAAAGGGAACTGCAATTATTGTAAACAGCCAGGTCATTTTATAAATGAGTGTGCAGTTCTGAAACACAACATAGCTACTGGTAAGACTAAAGAAAGACCACGTCCGCCTAGACAAGAACAAGTTTCACAGATTCCTCAGTTACAGAATGCGCCACAGACAGTTACAGCACCGCAGCCTATCGCTGCAACACAGCATGTCACACAGCAGATGTACCAGTATGCACAGTCTGAGTATCCAGAGTACCAACAGTATTCATGAAACAGCCTAGAGAGGGAGGTAGGCTTGCCTCTCATCGAGATACCTGTAGATCAAGAAGGTCCCTATGTTCATAGTCAAGTATTAGGGAAAGACAGAAAGTTTTTGATTGATACAGGGGCAAGTAGGACCACAATTAGTCACGCCGAAGTTCCAGGGGCTCCGCTCTCAGGCTCAAAAAATGTTTCCCTTGGATTTTCAGGAAAGCCTATCGTAAATGAGATCTCAAAGCCAGTTTCTCTAGAAGTAGGTCCATTGTCCCGCACTACTGATCTGTTACTTACTAAGTCATGTCCAGAAAATCTATTAGGCATTAAGACACTGAAAGAGTTAGGTGCAGTTATATGCTGTTCCTACGTGACTTTAAGGGTCACTATGTATTACGAGATTTTGATTCAAGACTGTCTAATGTTCCACAGCACTTATGGGCGCAAGGTCCAACTGATGTAGGTTACATGCAAATCACACCCTATCGTGTGACTCTCAAGCCAGGTGTAGTGTTACCACGAATCAGACAGTACAGATTGCCACCTGAGGCTGTAGCAGCCTTATCCAAAATTATTGACGAGCTTATTGCTCAAGGAGTGGTTGTAGAAACTGACTCCAATGTATGTAATTCTCCGATCATTCCAGTCATGAAACGTACTGATCCAAATGCACCCCCAGTATATCGATTAGTGATTGACCTACGAGAGCTTAATAAGTGTATTATTCCTCAGTACCCAGTTGTCCCAGATATCTCTTCCCTATTGACAGCCATTGATTCCGAAGCCACGTTCTTCACTGTCATAGACCTCAAGAACGCATTTTTCAGTGTCCCTATTCATCCAGACAGCCAGTTCCTTTTCGGATTTTGTTTAAATGGAAGGAGCTATATGTTCACACGCGCTCCTCAAGGTTTCACAGAAAGCCCTAGCATTTACAGTCAAGCACTTAAAAGACAACTAGACAACATTCACATGCCAACTGACACTGCCCTGCTCCAGTATGTCGATGATCTCCTGATCACAGCCCGTTCTGAACGTGCTTGCGAACAAGCATCCCTTACAGTCTTGTATTTCCTAGCCGAGATGGGGCACAAGGTGTCCCCTTCTAAGCTTCAATTCTGTGTCCAGCAAGTGGTATACTTAGGACACTTACTGTCCAAGAGGGGTAGGCAGTTGACACCAGACCGTATCCAGTTAATAGCGAGTCTTCCTCAGCCCAAGACCCAGAAGGAGGTACGTGCTTTTATCGGCCTTACTTCTTACTGCAGACAATGGATTCCTCAGTATGCATTTCTAGCCAAACCACTGATACAGTTAACGACACAGGAGGCAGCCGTATCGACTGTTCTCCCTTGGACATCTGAACATACACTTAGTTTCAATGAGTTAAAGAAAGCCCTATGCCAAGCTCCAGTTCTAGCGACACCGAACTACAGTAAGCCTTTTACACTTTTCGTCACTGAACGCGAAGGTACAGCATTATCTGTTCTCACACAAGATCAAGCAGGACAATACAAGCCCTGTGCTTATTTTTCGAGCACATTAGATCCTGTAGCCCAGGCTCTGCCTGCGTGCCTCAAGTCAGTTGCAGCCACAGCACTAGCTATCAGGCAAAGTGATTCCATAGTCTTAGGACATTTCCTGACAGTACAAGTTCCACATTCCGTGGAAGTTCTTTTAAACCTAACACAAACTCAGCACTTGACAATTGCACGTTTAACAGGTTATGAATTGACACTGTTCCAGCCATTCCATTATAAAGTCCTCGTTTCTAGGCCTCAAAAGGGCCTGGACACCAGATTCAGCTCCTGTCTCCTGAAACCTCGCTGAGGAGCGATACAGCCCCCACCTGTATCCTCGACCCTTCACTTACTTCCTGCCTCGCAGTGCCCGGTTCAGCCTGGCTCTGCCTCTGAGTCTGCCAAGAATATGTTATGATTCCAGTTATCAGTTCAGTCCTCCTTCTCTGCATTCCTAAAGCTACTGAACTGCATCAATAGTTTCCGTCATTGTCTAGCCTTCACGTCTCCACGTTAGAGAAATACTGTATTTAATGGTCATTTCATATTCTTCATCACGCACTACATGTAGAATAATGCATGGTCCAGTCTTAGAATCAAGTTAGCCTTTCCCCTCCTGACTTCTAGTTTATATCAACATGTTCTCTAAACATCAGATACTAGATACTGCTTAGGTACATGTCGCCCTGACTCTCCAGACTTCAGTCTCTGCTCCTAGCACAGAGTTCATAGCCCCCAGCTTCTCCTAGTAACACGTCATTGCCAGCTTGCGCGCACCACCAGGTTAGAGGTCCCGGCTCCTTAGGTAGCCCCCTCCATGGTTTCCGCCCCATTCATGACATATTCTGTTACGTTTGCATCACATGTCTATGTATACGCCCTGTTACACCTCTTTTCACCCTTATCTTTCGCGACTGATACGCGTCACACCCTTTGCTCCACCCACTGTTCCGCCTATCATATGTACTGTAATGTAACTGTTTTACTATACATGCTTGTGTATTGTTATTAAATGCTAGCGCGCTCATCCCAGATCCAACTCCAGCAGCGCTGCTGGGCCCTGCCATCCTATTCCTATGCAGGTTGTCCTGTTCCTGTCCTTTATGCTGTAATAAACCTGCGAAACTCCTACTACCTCGAATCTTGAGCTATCTGTTATTCATTTATACATTCAAAAATAGGGTATTATTTATTTATTTACCACATAATGGCGCCCGAACAGGTACTTGCCGTTTCCCCACGCGCCGGTGAAGCCACGCCGGCCCCCTGACCCTCTGCAGCCGTGACGGAACCATACCGTGCACGTGCAGATATTTCTGCTTCAAGTATCCCTCAGGCCCACGGAGGAGACGGAGGAGGCGGTCCAGCATCCAGACGAGGCGGTGGAGGAATGCGGCGAGTCCCGACCAGAGCCCAAGCCAAGAGTCCAAGGTCCGAGGTATCCGGAGGTCCACCCGTAACTTAAGTCCGAAGTTCGTTGTCCGTCGTCGAAGCAGTCCAGTCCAGTCCGAGGCCTTCCGTTCTTGCTGCCCGGTGAGTACCATTACTGGGGTAGTATCTAGACAGGGTCAATCTAATTGACTCTGGTCCGTGGGTTGGTGGTACCCAGACACACAAACGAAGTGTCCACTTCGGTGGATGCGGGTCCTGACGTGTCTCTTTATGAGACCGGTAAGTTTCGTACTGTTTCAACAGTGCATCTAGTTTCTGTTCCAGTCAGTTCTGTTCTCGAGAAAATTCATATAAAGTCATATATTCTGTGTTCCGTATTCCAGGTGGTATTCTGTTCGAACTGTTATTTCATAATGTTTTTCATGTATTTTAATGTCGTGGTATGAATGGGGAATAAGTATCGTGTTCATTGTGTATTGTATTGTGTCCAGATTATAGTTCAGTCATGCCGTTGTTTTCAAAGTTACGTCAGTTAAAAACTAGAAAGGGTTTGTTAGAGGAAGCAGTTCCTGTCCCGCCTAGGGACAGTCCAGGTCATTTTATGTATCAGAAGCATGGCATAAGTGCCATACTATATCTAGATTTATGGGTAGAGTATACAAAACAGTTAGAAGAAAAGTGTAGATGGCCCGTATCGGGTACATGGGATGCCGAGTGCATCATGCGAGTAGAAGAGGCATTATGGAAAAAGAAAGCCAGACAATCACAGAAAGATGCCATCGAGCTATGGCGTAAAGAAGCTCATAAAAGAACCGAAAAAGAAATCAGAAAGTCAGAATTAAGTAGAGAATCCTCGGAACGAGCACAAGAAAAAGAACTAATCGAGATAGGTGAACAAGTCAAAGCCGAACAGTCAGACAGACAGAGGAATGCCCTCATTAAGGGTATGTATCCTCTTCTTGCCGAGGGCTTGCCAAAAGCGACCCCGGAGGCATCCAGTAATTTTCCGCCACCACTAGTTCCAATCAAGTTACGTCACAAACAGACCGCAGCTGATATTTTCATCTCGTCCTATTTGGACGACACAGTCCCAGAATATGCAAATCCTGTTCCCGCTCCACCAGTCCCTGTAAATCAGGCACTTCCCGTTCCTCCAGACACCGGGGCACCCTTTGCAGCACCTGCTACGGTCCCCCCGGTCCAGCCCGCCATACAAGTCCAGCCCGCATTCCAATTTCCCACCCTGCCAGGACGAAAAGCATCAGTTGATGATTCTAGTCTAGGGGCCGCAGCAGGAGGTCCTCCTCGAACCCCGCCGCCACATAAGCGTTTAACGGCAGCCGAATTACATATGCAAGCGTCACAACGTACGCCCAGACTGTCTGTTGCAGAAATAAGAAAATCCCTTGCCGAATGCTGCTATGACCCAGTCCCAGGCGAAGATGATATGGTTTTATATTCATTACGCGTAAGAAATGTGGCCGAGTATCTAGTCACCCTACCAGATATGAAGGAAGATCTAGACAGAATATATCGTTTCATCCGTACAGGGGAAGATCCAGAAAGTATTAGTGATGTCATGTCCCAAAGGAAAGCTGAGACCCAGCTCATGATATTAAAGTTTCTGATTAATTGTCTAATAAGAGAACAAGATTACCCGTCCAAAAATCAGGCCGAAATGAAAGCCCTGATGAAGTGGAGTAATAGTATAGCGAGGGTAAGCACAAGACTATCGGTGCTATGGAGAGTATGTACAAGAAAATCCGTAAAGAAATAATAAAGTTACACGAACAACGTAAAGCAGCACAAGTAAACGAGAAAGAAAGTAACTCTGATACTGAAGAGTTAGACGACGAGAATTCCGCCAGAATAGCGTATGTAGGAAAATCTAGATTTCCAGATCGCCATTTACGTCTAGAACCCAAGTCTACGTTCCATCATCCAGTACCAGACCAAGGTTCTCTAGAACAAGTGTTTCAAGCTACCGATCACATTCTGAAATCACGAATCGGTTACAGTGAGTTAAGTACTATGCATGAACAAGAACTAGCCCGATCAGCAGTCCGATGGATTACTGATTCTACCACTTTTCCAGACGAAATAGTGGCACAAATGTTTCTAAAAATGCCCCCAGCCGAGCAACGACTGGTGGGTATGTATATGATTCAGCACCTCATTACTCTGTATGAGGGTCAACATTCTGATCCAGGTCCGTTACATGATATCCTGAACGAGTTACTCCAGTATAGATGGAGAGGTCCAGGTACCGATTTAATTAGTGTCATTCTAGAACAGCGCCACAAATATAGGACGTTTCTGAACCCGCATTTTGTTCATGTCTCACCCCCAGAAAGTAAACCATTTTACATAGACAGACAGAATCCGTTACGAGAAGTCCACCCAGTTAGAGGAACGGGTGGCGAAATGCAGCGAGTGTTTGTATACACTCCGATCACAAAGATGGAACTTCTGGAGATGAAGAAATTAATTCCCTGTCATGATAAAGATCCAGCAGGGTTCCATAGAGAATTAAAAGACATGCTCCGTATGGGAGAATACACGTATCCAGATATAATTAAAATGTTAAAGGTTCTGTTGCCCGCAGGGGTGTATGAAAAGCTCAAGGAAAAAGACTGGGAGGTGGGAGAGAAAAAGATCGATTGGGCAGTCCTAGAAGCTGAAGATAAGATACGAGTACCAGGTACCGGTCTCGGAGATAAATGTAAAGAATTACCTGAATTATTGATTCAAGTTTTACCCAGATTATTAACAACTAAAAAGGAAGACTGGGATGCAATCTCAGCCTGTAAACAGAAACAAGACGAAGATATTAGTGATTTTTATTCTAGATTCGAGAAATGTTTTAGCATCAACAGTGGCCTCAAGACAAGTAGTGAGTCATACCCTCACCTTTTTGTTACTAAATTAGTCGAGAATTCAAGCCCACAAATTAAAAATCGAGTTTTGAAAGTCGAAAGTACCTGGCAAGCTAATACCCCGTCCCAGATGTTGCAGATGCTCCAATACCACCAGAATAGGATCAGGGAAGAACAAGAACACGAGAGAAAACGTATGAAAGACACGAAAATGAAAGTACTAGTTGCACAATCTGTTCCTCAAGACAGTCAGAAGAGGGGTCCAAATCAAGCCAGTCATCCTGCAGCTCCCGTTAAAGGGAACTGCAATTATTGTAAACAGCCAGGTCATTTTATAAATGAGTGTGCAGTTCTGAAACACAACATAGCTACTGGTAAGACTAAAGAAAGACCACGTCCGCCTAGACAAGAACAAGTTTCACAGATTCCTCAGTTACAGAATGCGCCACAGACAGTTACAGCACCGCAGCCTATCGCTGCAACACAGCATGTCACACAGCAGATGTACCAGTATGCACAGTCTGAGTATCCAGAGTACCAACAGTATTCATGAAACAGCCTAGAGAGGGAGGTAGGCTTGCCTCTCATCGAGATACCTGTAGATCAAGAAGGTCCCTATGTTCATAGTCAAGTATTAGGGAAAGACAGAAAGTTTTTGATTGATACAGGGGCAAGTAGGACCACAATTAGTCACGCCGAAGTTCCAGGGGCTCCGCTCTCAGGCTCAAAAAATGTTTCCCTTGGATTTTCAGGAAAGCCTATCGTAAATGAGATCTCAAAGCCAGTTTCTCTAGAAGTAGGTCCATTGTCCCGCACTACTGATCTGTTACTTACTAAGTCATGTCCAGAAAATCTATTAGGCATTAAGACACTGAAAGAGTTAGGTGCAGTTATATGCTGTTCCTACGTGACTTTAAGGGTCACTATGTATTACGAGATTTTGATTCAAGACTGTCTAATGTTCCACAGCACTTATGGGCGCAAGGTCCAACTGATGTAGGTTACATGCAAATCACACCCTATCGTGTGACTCTCAAGCCAGGTGTAGTGTTACCACGAATCAGACAGTACAGATTGCCACCTGAGGCTGTAGCAGCCTTATCCAAAATTATTGACGAGCTTATTGCTCAAGGAGTGGTTGTAGAAACTGACTCCAATGTATGTAATTCTCCGATCATTCCAGTCATGAAACGTACTGATCCAAATGCACCCCCAGTATATCGATTAGTGATTGACCTACGAGAGCTTAATAAGTGTATTATTCCTCAGTACCCAGTTGTCCCAGATATCTCTTCCCTATTGACAGCCATTGATTCCGAAGCCACGTTCTTCACTGTCATAGACCTCAAGAACGCATTTTTCAGTGTCCCTATTCATCCAGACAGCCAGTTCCTTTTCGGATTTTGTTTAAATGGAAGGAGCTATATGTTCACACGCGCTCCTCAAGGTTTCACAGAAAGCCCTAGCATTTACAGTCAAGCACTTAAAAGACAACTAGACAACATTCACATGCCAACTGACACTGCCCTGCTCCAGTATGTCGATGATCTCCTGATCACAGCCCGTTCTGAACGTGCTTGCGAACAAGCATCCCTTACAGTCTTGTATTTCCTAGCCGAGATGGGGCACAAGGTGTCCCCTTCTAAGCTTCAATTCTGTGTCCAGCAAGTGGTATACTTAGGACACTTACTGTCCAAGAGGGGTAGGCAGTTGACACCAGACCGTATCCAGTTAATAGCGAGTCTTCCTCAGCCCAAGACCCAGAAGGAGGTACGTGCTTTTATCGGCCTTACTTCTTACTGCAGACAATGGATTCCTCAGTATGCATTTCTAGCCAAACCACTGATACAGTTAACGACACAGGAGGCAGCCGTATCGACTGTTCTCCCTTGGACATCTGAACATACACTTAGTTTCAATGAGTTAAAGAAAGCCCTATGCCAAGCTCCAGTTCTAGCGACACCGAACTACAGTAAGCCTTTTACACTTTTCGTCACTGAACGCGAAGGTACAGCATTATCTGTTCTCACACAAGATCAAGCAGGACAATACAAGCCCTGTGCTTATTTTTCGAGCACATTAGATCCTGTAGCCCAGGCTCTGCCTGCGTGCCTCAAGTCAGTTGCAGCCACAGCACTAGCTATCAGGCAAAGTGATTCCATAGTCTTAGGACATTTCCTGACAGTACAAGTTCCACATTCCGTGGAAGTTCTTTTAAACCGAACACAAACTCAGCACTTGACAATTGCACGTTTAACAGGTTATGAATTGACACTGTTCCAGCCATTCCATTATAAAGTCCTCGTTTCTAGGCCTCAAAAGGGCCTGGACACCAGATTCAGCTCCTGTCTCCTGAAACCTCGCTGAGGAGCGATACAGCCCCCACCTGTATCCTCGACCCTTCACTTACTTCCTGCCTCGCAGTGCCCGGTTCAGCCTGGCTCTGCCTCTGAGTCTGCCAAGAATATGTTATGATTCCAGTTATCAGTTCAGTCCTCCTTCTCTGCATTCCTAAAGCTACTGAACTGCATCAATAGTTTCCGTCATTGTCTAGCCTTCACGTCTCCACGTTAGAGAAATACTGTATTTAATGGTCATTTCATATTCTTCATCACGCACTACATGTAGAATAATGCATGGTCCAGTCTTAGAATCAAGTTAGCCTTTCCCCTCCTGACTTCTAGTTTATATCAACATGTTCTCTAAACATCAGATACTAGATACTGCTTAGGTACATGTCGCCCTGACTCTCCAGACTTCAGTCTCTGCTCCTAGCACAGAGTTCATAGCCCCCAGCTTCTCCTAGTAACACGTCATTGCCAGCTTGCGCGCACCACCAGGTTAGAGGTCCCGGCTCCTTAGGTAGCCCCCTCCATGGTTTCCGCCCCATTCATGACATATTCTGTTACGTTTGCATCACATGTCTATGTATACGCCCTGTTACACCTCTTTTCACCCTTATCTTTCGCGACTGATACGCGTCACACCCTTTGCTCCACCCACTGTTCCGCCTATCATATGTACTGTAATGCAACTGTTTTACTATATATGCTTGTGTATTGTTATTAAATGCTAGCGCGCTCATCCCAGATCCAACTCCAGCAGCGCTGCTGGGCCCTGCCATCCTATTCCTATGCAGGTTGTCCTGTTCCTGTCCTTTATGCTGTAATAAACCTGCGAAACTCCTACTACCTCGAATCTTGACTCTTATTTATTGAGCTATCTGTTATTCATTTATACATTCAAAAATAGGGTATTATTTATTTATTTACCACACTGCTCTGCTTTGCACGTGACACATACTTGTGATATTGTTTAGAGAACGCTAAGTATTTTGTTTTATATGAGAATAATTTGGTATGCTAGATTTGTAAAGTGCCTCGCTAGTTTTGTGTGTATAGTGAGAGCATGGAACATCAAAGTTATCTTGAATACTGTGTCTGTTCAGAATGATCCTCGGAAGTTCCAGCCATAATACATATGTAGTTGTGTCCACCTTTGATACTTGCGCTTTTCATAATGCATTGTGGAGGCAAAGTTACACACTGTTGGAGAACATTCATAACTTGATAGTTTGTGGAGCACTGAATGTGATCTATTACTGCTGAGTACCAGAGGTATGGGTCTGACCATGTAATCCTATGAGACTTTCTGTAGTTATAAACTAATCTGCTAGGTAGGGAGGGTGAAATGTAGGTATATTTTAAATTTGTTTACCTTTAGTATTATAGGATGCTTTTTCCGTTTGTATCTTATAGAATAGTAACAATGCTGACAACCTTGTTTGTGATAATATGCTTGGTTGTATTATCTAAGGTACTGTGAATGAGATTTTGGCGTTAGAAATAAACATTTCAAAGTTGCACGTTTCTTTATTTACATCTTGTATTGGACTGGTGTAAGACTATAATGAAAGAGTGCTATTGTTATCCACGTTACTTCATGTAATCTAAGTGGCATGTTCTGGGTTGACTAGTCATTGGTGTTTTTGTTGTAGGGCAGTGGTTCCCAAACTTTTGACTCCTGAAGACCCCTCATAGAGTCACCACAGGAAGCTGGGGACCCCAAGCAATTTGTAGGATTTAAATTTCAAACATTAAAACCGTAATTCAGAAAAAATTAACACATATGTGCACACAAAACAAATACTCAAATTACTAATGATTTTAGTGGCATATTTACAAGCCCCTATCACCATGGGAACATCACTTTCTGAGAGTTTTCTGTGGCAATAGGGGTTTTGCCTTATTTACAAGGCAACGTTAAGCCACTTAACGTGGCTTAACGGCCCCTTGTAAATAAGACTCCCTTTGACACAATGCTTAGCGTGAAAGCGGTGGGCAGTGCGTGTTGTGGTGGGCGTTTCCTCTGGACACCCATTGATTTTGACGCTACCGCCTATTTACGAGAGCAGCGTAAATGGGAAGCAGCGCCAAAATTAAGGCCAGGGAAATCCTGGTCTTAACTTGGCGAAACAATGAGAAATGCTTCATTTCTCCTCGTTTTTGTAAAACGCCTTGGATTGTTTATGTTCAGGAAGGCGACCCTTCCTGCACATAAACAATCTTTTAAAAAAAAAAAAAATTGTGTGACTTCCATGTGTGATGCATTAAGCAGTACACATAGAAGTGACAAAATGACATTTCAATATTGTTTATGTGCAGGAAGGGGGACCTTCCTGCACATAAACAATCTTCCCCTATTAAATTTAGCGCCAGTGCAGGGGAAACGCAGGGCTGCACCATATTCTTGTAAATATGGTGCAGCCTTGCGTTTCTGAAGTAGTAGAGTGTGTTGTTAAGCCAAGGAGGCTGGTCTGGAGAAGCACAAACTTAAGGAGTGCTGGTCTGGAGAAGCACAAACTCAGGATTCAGAACATAACACAGTGGTTAGCATTGACTTTACCAAGAAAAATGTATTTCCACCCAAAGAAACATTTTTAGAAGCATCAGGATACTGAAAGATTGAAAAAAAAGCATGTCACTAACTTGTACCCTGCAGTTTGCAAGCAGTTGTTTGATGACAGTTTGTTGGTCACTGTGCTAGATTATGATTGTCACTTATGAACTGCAGTGTAACAAAAGAATCGGTGTGACAAAAGCAGTAACCCACTGATCGATGCATATCAAATACTGTTTTCTAAAATGTATGGTACACTTCTTTGCCGTAGGCATATTAACCCTCTGTGTTACATTAGTTCAGTCACAGCTGTCACTGGACAAAACTCTCAAGGCTCTCAAGCAGGGAAATCAATCACTGTTGTTATCTTCACATTTTTATTGTTCTTTGAAAACTGCTAATTAAACAAGATACTTTGCAGTGCTTTTAAAACTGCTGCCTTCGGACCCCCTGGGAATGTGTGAGGGACTCATGGGGGTCCGCGGACCACAGTTTGGGAAACACTGCTCTAAGGCGAAGAACCAATGAGTCACTGATTGCTAGTCTGGTAGGTTGTTTGTGTAGTAAGTTGGATTTTGGAACACAGTATTTCACTGACGTCCTAAGTCTTTATGCACAGTTCTGTGTATGAGCAGAATTCCTGGAACAGTAGTTACAACAAAAAGGCTCTATAAAGGGCTTGCACTTTGAATATGAATATAAAATAGAAGAATAGTTGATAATCACAGTTGAGGAATGCAGCGATTAGATGTGTGTATGTGTGGATGATGTGTAGATTGAGTGTAAGATGAAAAACTTAAAAAATTAGAAAGGTTGTAGAGATGCAAACTTTCCATTTCTTTGTAAAGGAAGTGGGTGTTTAGTTTTCCAGTGCATATATATATTCACTGAAAAAACCATAGGTTTCACACACGTTATAGTTAGGAATTAGAATTTAAAAAACCTTAGCAATTCACTGAAAAGACCATAGGTTTCACCCATGTTATAGTTAGCTGGACATTTCTCTCATACAAAACCATTGAAATTCCCCCGTTATAGTTAGTTCAGCTAACTATAACTCGCACACCCGCAATGCACTGCTGATGACATCACATATTACATCACTCATGACATGGTCAGTGACATCACTCATGACATCACTGATGACATCTCAAATGACATCACTGATGACATCACTGATGACATGATCCTTGTGAAAGAGTGGCAGACCTCCTCTCACCCTAATATTACCTTTGATACACACATTCAAAAATAGGATTAACATTTTCAAAAAAATTGAGATACCAATACCAGTTAGAACAACTTATTTAGTAATTCCAGCACCTACATAGATATTCAATCATTCAGCAGTATTTGTATATAGTCACTCATCATATGTACTCATACACGTATACATCCTGTTACACACCTACACTTATACATAGAGTTATTCACTCACATACTCACACATGGAAATAAACTATCAAATATCCATTTACTTGCATATACAGGTCTACACACACCACTACACTTATTTCTACAGAAACGTACACATACTTACTCTCTTAAACACTCAGGTATAGAAACACATACTTATTTATACAGGAACTCTTACAATCTGTCACTGTCATATATAATCACTTACATACATCAATATTGACATATACTAGATTAAAACATATGTAGTTACTCATTAAGATACTATTGAGACAGTCATTCACTCACTAACACACCCATATACACACTCTTCCACCCATACAGTGCTGCACACATGCTGTTTTCAAAACACATACAGTGAGTCACTCATTGATGCATCTATACGTTAAGTTATATCCCTCACCGAACTATACAGACACTCATACTGATACTCAAAAAACAAACTAATAACCCATACACACACTCATGTAGCTACTCACCGACCCATGCAGCCACTTATAGACAAAGTGAGACACTGATACAGATATTTACATATTTAAATATTACTCGCTAATACATGTATTCACTAAGATACACTTAATAAGTCAGTTATGCAATCATTTTTACAAAAGAACATCCATTCAGACACTTATTTACCCATTTATTCTTCAATCGACGTTTAGATATAGATATATAAAACATATTTATTTTTCAGAAAGACACACATTCCCTGGATGATGTCATGAGTGATGTCATGAGTGATGTCACTGACCATGTCATGAGTGATGTAATATGTGATGTCATCAGCAGTGCATTACGGGTGCACGAGTTATAGTTAGCTGAACTAACTATAATGGGGGAATTTCAATGGTTTTGTATGAGAGAAATGTCCAGCTAACTATAATATGGGTGAAACCTGTGGTTTTTTCAGTGAATAAATCTATATCTACACACACACACATACGTACATGTGTATATATATATAAGACAATCACAATCCTTGTGTCGCCTTCTTCCTCAGCAACAGAACAGGTACACGTGGATTATTAATGATGTACGTTTATTGCCAAATTAGTGCATTCAGGAATAAAAATAGCAAGTGCCCAGCCTGTATATATATATATATATATATATATATATATATATATATATATATATATATATATATGTGTTCATTCAACATACAGGTAGCACCCACAAGGAAGGCCACTGGAAGCTTCATTACAGTTCAACTTCTTTAATTATCGGCAACTCGCCAGCAGTCACCGAACAAGGATTCAGGCATCATATTCTGTAGCCAGACACGTTGCAGGAGTTGTAATCCTTTCTTCAGTGGCACAAAAAAGGAATGAAAGGATTGCACTGCAGACGCACATTTTCATTTCCAAGCACCCACCCAGGTGGGCGTGGCTGTCACCACAGCCTCATGGTGCTTGTAGTCCATCTTAATTATCCACAGTGGGTGTGCTTCCACCTGGGCGGGTGCATGTGATCAAGTCCGGGTTTCCCGGACGAAACGCGTCATGCTGTCACCCATCTTTGAATAAAACACTTCTTGCATCTTCCATCGCTGTGGTCTGTACCTGTTTGTGCTTGTGTTCGTTTTGGGATCCTTGTGCTGCAGGACTGTGGAGTTCGATATATATATATATATATATATATATATATATATATATATATATATATATATATATATATTGTTACACCAATCGCTCTTGCGCTTCAGAAGGTCACACGCGGCACCCCTGCCATCCAGCTTATGTACCTCTTGCAGCATTCACGCCTCTTCCTCCAGTAATATGCATGATTCCCGACGCGTTTCGAGGTCACTACGCCTCTTCATCAAGGGGACATTGCACAGGAGCCATCAATTCACAACACCTCCATTTCCATCGTATTTTATTCGTATTCCAGGAAAATCCGCCCTAAGTGGGCGTGGCTTATCGCATTCACCACCGAGCATGGTGGTATATGTAGTCCTTGAAGGATTACTGGAGGAAGAGGCGTGAATGCTGCAAGAGGTACATAAGCTGGATGGCAGGGGTGCCGCGTGTGACCTTCTGAAGCGCAAGAGCGATTGGTGTAACAATATTTATAACGGCTGCCCTGGCCGTGAGGAGGAGCACCGCTCCGTTCACAGGTACGCCACTGTGAAGCGGAGAGCCTGAGAGAAGAACTGTTCTTCATCGTGAGGCGCGACGTCCCGTTTTCAATGCAGCAGAACGACCTGAGCCTCCCTTCCTACTAAAGGTTCAAATATGGATTTTAACAGAAACATAGGAGCGCTCGACCTACTATAGGAGATATGACTTCACCTCAAGGACTACATATACCACCATGCTCGGTGGTGAATGCGATAAGCCACGCCCACTTAGGGCGGATTTTCCTGGAATACGAATAAAATACGATGGAAATGGAGGTGTTGTGAATTGATGGCTCCTGTGCAATGTCCCCTTGATGAAGAGGCGTAGTGACCTCGAAACGCGTCGGGAATCATGCATATTACTGGAGGAAGAGGCGTGAATGCTGCAAGAGGTACATAAGCTGGATGGCAGGGGTGCCGCGTGTGACCTTCTGAAGCGCAAGAGCGATTGGTGTAACAATATTTATAACGGCTGCCCTGGCCGTGAGGAGGAGCACCGCTCCGTTCACAGGTACGCCACTGTGAAGCGGAGAGCCTGAGAGAAGAACTGTTCTTCATCGTGAGGCGCGACGTCCCGTTTTCAATGCAGCAGAACGACCTGAGCCTCCCTTCCTACTAAAGGTTCAAATATGGATTTTAACAGAAACATAGGAGCGCTCGACCTACTATAGGAGATATGACTTCACCTCAAGGACTACATATACCACCATGCTCGGTGGTGAATGCGATAAGCCACGCCCACTTAGGGCGGATTTTCCTGGAATACGAATAAAATACGATGGAAATGGAGGTGTTGTGAATTGATGGCTCCTGTGCAATGTCCCCTTGATGAAGAGGCGTAGTGACCTCGAAACGCGTCGGGAATCATGCATATTACTGGAGGAAGAGGCGTGAATGCTGCAAGAGGTACATAAGCTGGATGGCAGGGGTGCCGCGTGTGACCTTCTGAAGCGCAAGAGCGATTGGTGTAACAATATTTATAACGGCTGCCCTGGCCGTGAGGAGGAGCACCGCTCCGTTCACAGGTACGCCACTGTGAAGCGGAGAGCCTGAGAGAAGAACTGTTCTTCATCGTGAGGCGCGACGTCCCGTTTTCAATGCAGCAGAACGACCTGAGCCTCCCTTCCTACTAAAGGTTCAAATATGGATTTTAACAGAAACATAGGAGCGCTCGACCTACTATAGGAGATATGACTTCACCTCAAGGACTACATATACCACCATGCTCGGTGGTGAATGCGATAAGCCACGCCCACTTAGGGCGGATTTTCCTGGAATACGAATAAAATACGATGGAAATGGAGGTGTTGTGAATTGATGGCTCCTGTGCAATGTCCCCTTGATGAAGAGGCGTAGTGACCTCGAAACGCGTCGGGAATCATGCATATTACTGGAGGAAGAGGCGTGAATGCTGCAAGAGGTACATAAGCTGGATGGCAGGGGTGCCGCGTGTGACCTTCTGAAGCGCAAGAGCGATTGGTGTAACAATATATATATATATATATATATAGGAAGAAGCAAATGCGCCCCTGCGCTGTAGGAAGATGTCGAAGTTGCAGCATTAATTTGAATGATGCGCCGAACGGCAGAGAGCTTGTCTTCTGCCTCAGTCAACATACGCGCTGTATTTCTTAGCGCGTGTGATGCGGATCCCCTTCCACGGTCCGGGCTGACCGTCGAAAATGTGCAGAAGCAAATGCGCCCCTGCCCTGTTGGAAGGGATCACCACATCATCCTCGCCCTCCGGCGCTATGAACGGTCCCGGCAAATTCAAATTATTGCTGCAACTTCGACATCTTCCTCCCTACCTACTCAAGGGATGAATATTTGAAGACAATTGTGAATGAAGACACGGCACCTACTCAAGGAAATACTAATGTTCACCTGTGGGACTACCTCTACCAGGATTCCTGGCCAATGTCACTCATAGAGCCACGCCCACTGAGGGAGGACACATCCAAATAAAAACGAGTTTGGAATGTTAACAGGTGAACACGCCATGCTTCAATTCACTGTCCATGATGAAGGGGCGTTCATGGCCCCGAAACGCGTCGGACTCACTGATTTTAATGGGGCGAAGGTTTCCAGTTGCCGGGACCGTTCATAGCGCCGGAGGGCGAGGATTATGTGGTGATCCCTTCCAACAGTGCAGGGGTGCATTTGCTTCTTCATATATATATATATATATATATATACATATACATATAAAGTTTGTGTTGTGAGGAGTGGGGGAATCTCACCCCCTCCCCCATAAAATAAACAAATAAAAACACTTCCTTGCTTGTATGTTTGCGTGCACAGCACAATTCGGGGCTAGTTTGCCATTTTATGCCATTACTGATTTTGTTTCACACTGCGGTCCTGGCAGTATTTACAGTTTCCCCTAGTGACTGTCATGTCTTACAAATGGTGTTTGGTTTATGGAATGCGCAGTGTTCATGATATGGAGAAAATTAGGAATGATGATTTTGAACGGACCAGTGAAAATTCGTGGAAATTATAGAGGCAGTGAGACCCAGCGACGGATTGAAAAAATATATCTACAATTCAGAATCAATGCCTCAGTAAAGCGAGGGCACCTTGGAAATGCATGAGATGGCTTTCTAGTGGGAACATCATTGGAGTAATTGCTCGTCATACTGCAGGCAATTCCACCTCAAGCCTTCGGTGCTCCAAGTACAATTCTTTCCCATGAATCAGGAGGCTCGCTTTTTATGACCAGCCATAAAGACACTTTTATAATATGCCTTTAAATTCCTTACTGTTCTGTGCTCTGGCTGCAGAAGCACAGCGCTGCTATAATCTAGGCTTTCATTTACCAGATATTGCTTCTCCTCTGTCATTTCCTCTTTCTGTTCTGCACGAGCCTTCCATATATTATTTACAGAGAGTTCAGCTGGAAGGTTGAAAGGAGGCCCGAAAGGTGGTATTGCACACCACAATTCACAAAATAAGTAAATGGAAAGATAATGTGTGAGTTTTTTATTATAGGTTTTAAGAATGAGCCTTAATCTTATGATATAATGTAAAATGATAGGGTGCGCCTAGAAGATGGCACACTGGGCACTTTTTAGCACTGTAACCTATAGTTTTCCGCAAAGCCTCAGTACCGGTATGTGCCCAACAAAGCCGAATGCCCTATCCACCCTACTCCTCTACATTCTTTTGTCACATTTCGAGGCGATAAAAGGTGCTGTTCCAATGGCTGTAACACTGGTGGCTCCACAATGCAGAACCCACATTTGGAGGACCTGTGTCGGACGGCCTACTCTCCATTTCTTAACCTTTTGACTTCTGTGGACCCCCACAAAATCACTATTGTACGTCCGAGGCCTAAGCAATTTCTGCCATTTCAACTTCGAAAAAAATACAGATGACTAAAGGGATAAGTATTAAAATTAATATACAATTTATAATTTTAGTTTTAGTTTAACTACAGATAATATACAAAAATAAACAAAGAGACAAAGCGATAGTCTAGACTTTAGGGTATCCTTTGTTTTATTTTGCTTCTAATGGATCCACCCCTTTGTGCCAAATGCCAGTGCTTCAATCGAAGCCCCCGAATTGGTCCATAGTTCTGCTTGCTGTGTACTTGTGCTGCTCCCATGAATCAAGCTGAGCATACAAACTTAGGGGCCTATTATGATGGTGGGCGGATTGCCACTGCCCCGTCGGCGGTGAGAATCCGCCCGCTGTCACAACTACATTTATCCCTGACATATTACCATGGCGGGGGGTACCGCGGTGGACAGAAAGTCTATCCTCTGCTTTTCCGCCGGTCGGCAATCATCACGATTGCTTGCCAGGTGGAAAAAGCCCACAATATGGTGGCAGTGCCTTGCAGCCACCACCATCCATATTAGGATGGTTGCAGTGGGTATGCCTTTCCATGGTGGAGACTCCGGCATGGAAAGGCATGTGGGAAATGACTATGGGGGCCTGTTGCTGGCCCCCAGGGGGGGAGAGGGGTGGGGACCTGCATTAGGGGGGTACCTATGGTACCCCCTTCATTGCCATGGACAAGGTGGCAGGCACCGCGCGGTGCCTGTCACGTTGTGTATGGCAATGTACAACATGCCTCTTTGGCATTTCAGCGGGTGCTTCTTACAGCAACGCCCGCCACAATGTCAAAGATGCAGGATGTGACCGCCAGGGTAGCGTTCGCATCCTAATTGGTGGTGCGGGATTGCCGCACACCTGGCAGCCAGTCCCGCCATCCTAATAGGCCCCATAGTGCCGATTCACAAAGGCAATCTGAGATAAAAGTCAAACTTTACAACGTTTGGTATTCACAGAGGTGATTTACGAGTCGTATCTTTACTTCCAAAGTCAGGCCGAAATCTCCTGCATGGCCAAAACTCTCCGCACCAGGGCTGTACTCTCCAGCTCGTGCTGCACTCTCCGCTTCGGTCTGGATGAAGTGCAATCAATGGGCCGAAATGCAATTTTTACAAAAAGGAACGTGTGAAAAATTGCAGAGGAGGACATGAAAATCAGTTAGGGTAGGGAAAAGGATGTGGCCGGACACTACATCATATCCAAGAAAAGTTTGCTCCTTTGCATCATGGTACATGCAGTCCAAAATTTGTGCTCCCCTCAATGTTGACTGTAGTATCAACACTACAGTCAACACTAAGGGGAGCTTTGTGGACTTCCCAGGATTGTGAGTGTTGGTATTGGCCCTTTTTGGCAGGTTCACCCGTAAACATTTTGCCTTTTCTGTGACCTGGCATTGGTGGTTTTAGGCCTCTGGGCACTTTAGCACTGTGGTCCAGTGTAAAGTGCGTGCGCTCTCTGTGTTACATTTGTAAGGTTGGCCTGCCCTCCCATAGGAATGCATTGGGGAATGCCTGATCAGTGTGTGTCAGTGGAAATTCCTGTTATGAGAGGAGCAGTGTGGTCAAGTCTGGTATGTATGAAATTGTGTGAATAAATACTGCACAATGGTGTGCGCATATTTATTGTGGTTATTTAGAAATGCCACTTTTAGAAGTTGGAATTTCTGTCTGCTATGTGTCTACCTGCCTGATGTGAATTGCATGTCTGGCTTGTGAGTGACAGGAGCGAAGCGGTGTGGGTGGCTCCAGGAGGGGCAGGATGAGTCAGCACAGTGCTGAATAGGACATCTGGGCTGAGAGTAGTGGGAGGGGTAATGCCCTGACTCTGAATAGGATGGTGCCTGTCCTAGTGAATGCTGGCTCCGCCCCCTGTGGTGTGTCTGATCACCTAGCCCCTACCTGACAAAGGGGAAGAGAAGCTTCAAAAACAAAGTGCTCCAAAACTGGGCCCTGCATTGCCCCTCGATCCCTAAAGGAACTTTTTGCTTGGGACACTCTGCTATGCTTGTGGACCTTAAGGACCTTGTTCTGCCTTTAGCGCCCTGGGAGGGCTGTGCTTTAATTAATTGATTTCCCCCAAAAAAGGGAGCACGAGGGCTCGCCAGCGCTGAGCTGACCTTCAGTGAGAAGGAATCCCCGTTGTAGGGATTCCCCGTGCTCCTTGATCGAGCGGGAGCCCACCCCACTTATTTTCATATTTAAATCGTGGGTGCCCACCCCACATGGCCGCTTTATATTTATTTTTAACTGCGGGTGCCCACTCCGCATTCTCTGCTTTTGCGGGTGCCCACCCCACTTTCTACTTTTAAGGATCACCGCCGTGGCCCGAAACAGGAAGTCAGGCGGCATGATGACTGACGCGAGGCGGGACTTCTGGCTTCCCGCTGGAAGCGCCGAAGAAGTCCGAAACCTCGCAGTCTCCATGTTGCAGTCCTGGGTCCCAGGAGGGGGCCCGGGTGAAGAGGAGAGGCATTCCCTAAGGACGGCACCTGCCTGCACGGGGCTCCAGTGAGTGAGGGAGAGGCCCGCGGCTGCCAGCAAACGAGAGGAGTCCGGTGAGTGGAGCTGGGGGAGGGTGTACGTCGAGGCACGCTCTCGGTCCCTGCCCCCATTGTTGTTACCCCTGAGCGGCCCGCCAGGGAGCGGGCCGCTCCCACGTTGTTGGGCATGTTTTGTTTTAAGAGCCTGGGCCACTCCAACTATGGGCTTTTCAATTTTAAGGGCCCCAGTGGGGGTCCCGAGGGCCAGTGGTGCCCTACTTTTGCCCAGTGAAGGCTCCAGGGGACAGTTGTGCCAGGGCTAATTATTGATTCTCAGCTGCCCTGCGAGAGTGCAGGCAGCTGCAATGTTTTTGCATATTTAAAACGTTCTGCATCACAGCTGCATGGCAATTAGCATCAGCTGGAACGTTTAGGCCACAGTTCTTTGGGGGCATGTCTTATGAGATAGGAGTGAGATTCACTCCTCTGTCTCAGTACTTTCACAGCTGCGCAGCACTCATTGCCAGCTGCAACGTTCAGGTCTGCACAATTGCGTACCTGGATTCTGCTGCATTGGCAGCACGCCCTTACACTTTTGGACATAGGGCATTTGAGCCCCTTTTTGAGAAGGCCAGTTGGCCAAGGGGACTGTTAGGTTTGTAGGGTGCCAGCCCCTAATGTGATTTATGTGGTGCTAGGTAATGTGATTTATATGCTATGATTTACGCACCCTGATGTGTGCCTCTAAATGTGTTTTTATGATTATGAGGTTTTTGCATACTGTGTTTATGTTTGAGTAGTTCTCTACTGTGATTTATGGTAGTGAGATTATTTCCTAATGTGAGTTACACTTAGGAGGTTATGGTCTTATGAAGTTGGCGCAGAATATATTTCATGCCTAAATCTGATACTGTGCATAATATCGTTTGTGTTACAGGATGATGCTGATTACAGTGTTTGCCAGTAATTACTGGTTGTGTTCTACATTTATTATATGTTTTACCTCTACTGTGTTTACTAAGTGATGGTTCTGACAGTGGTCCAAGTGGCCCTGTCATGTGTACATAATCCCCTGTAAATATTGCCCAGTGCCAGTTGGCACAGTGTATGTTGTGTGAATATTATTCTAAAGTGTTTTTTAATAATACAAAGGCTATTTTTGATATAACTTTGTCTGCAGTTACTTTTGTGGTGTACCTAGTATGTTGTTGCTGTGTGTAATGCGCAAATGTTTTACAAAGTACCTCTGGGATAAGCCTGACTGCTCGTGCGAAGCTACCAAGGGGGTGAGCAGGATTATCTTTGGCGTGTAACTCCCTTGCCCTGACTAGAGTGGGGTGTCTCTGCCTGGCTTTGGCACAAGACTTAGCCAACCAGAGATCCAATTTCTAACAGTGAGCAGTCAGCATGTGTCCTTTACTAGTTATAACCCTCAATGGATCAGCATAAAAAGGATCATCAGACTTCCGTTTCCGTTTCTGCCTGACTGTAACTTGGTCACCTCTTTTTACCACAGTGCTCTGAGCACAGTGGCTTCTATTCGCAGAGGTCATCATTTTACCTTTGTAAGACAAGCCAGTAGTGCAAAGTTTATTAATGTCAATAGATCTCTCATTGGTCCATTGAGGCAGTTTGGTTCCTATGGCTCTCTCAAACATTAGGTTAGCAGGGCTTTCAGCCGTGGCAGAATTGGGAGTTGACCTGTATGCAGGAAGTGTAAACTAAAGACATGATTTGAGTTCAAGTATTTCCAGTGCACCGCGCCGAACCGTCTTCTTGAGTGTGTTCCTCAATCTCTTGACCACACCATTCGCCTGTGGGCCGTCGGGTGTGCTTTTCTGATGCTTGACATTTAGATGAGTGAGAAAATCTTTAAATTCTCAACTATTGAAAGGCGGGCCTTTGTCAGATTTTAAAATCAAAAGAACACCCCATGTTGCAAAAATACTTTCTAATCTCTCAATGACTGTCATGAGTGGTTAATGACAGATCTTACACAAGGGGAACACGGGAATATTGTTCAACAATTTCTAGTAGATGATGTCCGTTGTCAAGGGGGTCAAAAGAAATCAATTGCCATCTTCTACCATGCCTGCTGTGGAAGATTTGAATTTAATTTGAATTTGAATTTGAATTTAAAAACATTTATTGAGCGCTCTTATACCAAACGGTTTCATGGCGCTTTGAAGATTACGACCAGCAAACTGCAGCAGGAGAGGACGTACTAGGTGGCAAAAGCACTAGAAAAAAGAAGTTTTCAAGCTTTTCCGGAACTCTAAATAAGAGGATGAGGTTCGAAGTGCCAGGGGGAGGGAGTTCCAGAACACAGGTGCAAGGGCCGCGAATTTCGCCCCGCCAGCTTTCTTTTTCTTAGAACGGGGTATGGCCAGGAGTGCCATGTGAGTAGAGCGGCGTTCTCTGCCTGGTAAGTAGGGACTGACCGCTGAGCAGATGAACTCGGGAGCAGTGCCCATCCTGGCCTGGAAGGTGAGGCAGCCTAGTTTGAATAAGGACCGCTCTCTCACAGGCAGCCAGTGCAGTGCCTTCAGCAATGGGGTGGCTCGGTGGAATTTGGGCAGTCCATGAATCAGGCGGGCAGCCTGATTCTGCACTAGCTGCAAGCGGTGTATGGCATAGGCCGGCGCGCCATTGTAGATTATGTTTCCATAATCAAGGCGCGAGAGCACCATAGCCATTACAATAACCTTTAGCGCCGGAAGGGAGAAAAAACGGGATCAGACATGTTTGACGGATGTGGGGTTGTCTTGGATGAAAGCGGTTCCAAAAATGACATGCCTTTAAAACGATTCAACTCTTTCATCAAGACGAGGGAACGACACTCGGTCCGGAAGAGCTAATTTAATAGCAACAACTCCAAGATGTCCCTCATGAGCCAGTTCAATAACATGTTGTCTCAGACTCTTGTGTACGACAATTCTCGACCCTTGTAAGATGATGCCTTCTGGGATAACTGAAAGTTCTTCCTGCCTATTTTTGTGTTTCTGGTGTTCAAGGTCATCATGAAGAGGTCGAGTATATTCATCACAATTGATGTGTAATGATGTCTTTGACTATCAGCAAATCTCGGTCAGTGTTCGTGGTAGCAATAATTAGTTCCACTGGTATGGCAGCTGGAGTACTGGACTTCACAATGACATTAATATAAGCATCAGCCGCTTCAGAAGTAGTGCCATGACACTGTATTAGTACACTTGAGAAGTAGTCAGCAGGGTTTTGATCTTTTCCTGGACGATGCACAATCGCATGATCATACTCCTGCAATTGCAACCCCAACCTCTTAATGCGAGGGGGCATCTTGGCTTTAGGATTGCTGAAAATGGCGAGCAGTGCTCGGTGGTTGGCGACGACTGGGAAATGCTTTCCATACAGGAACACATAAAATTGCTCACAAGCCAACACCACAGCGTGGCTTTCTTTTCTTTTTCAGGTTGTGAATAAGCACGTTCTGTTGATGACAAACTTCAGCTAGCATAAGCCATAATATGCCACGGGCATTGGGATACCCAGTGTTCTGGGTAAGGATGACACCTAGGCCCACTGGGCTTGCATCAACAACAACATCCATCTGTAATTTCAGATCAACATATGCCATTTCAGTGGTGCACAAAACAGCACACCTGAAAAAAACAAGCATTGGCATAGCCAATATGTCTGGACTTTGGGATCTTATAAGTTTTTAGTTATCCAGCACAATATCCTTGGTGCAACAACATCAAGTGTTGCATGGCTAAACACTTAAAGGTCCGAAAGGCGAGACCTCTTGGCTATGCCATTGCTTGTTTTGACTTCCTGTAGCTGCAGAGCCAAGAAGCCAGAGAGGCACGCAAGGCCAGGAATGAGATCCTGTCTGTAAAAGAAGGAGGGGCGGGGTTTGTAACAAAAACAACAACTGAGATATGAAAGTGGGGAGGGTGGGATGCTAGCCGTAAAGCCCTCCTTGCACGTTTGCACCACAACATGAGCTGTAACCCACTCAGCTGCTGCCTGCTGGATAGAACGTGGCCTAACAGCCAGAGCTGCCACTTTGGAGCTGAGGAACCAGGGTCGAGTCTCGGCGTCGGTTCAACACCCTGAAACTTTGGGCAAATCACTTAATCTCCCCGTGCCTTCCACAAATTACTGTGTCCTTGTGCAATGTAATTGGTGCTTATGTTAAGTGCTCCAATACTTTGCGGTCGAGTTGGCGCTATATAAAAATTGCAACACATTTTTCTTTACCAAAGGCCGAATGGAGCACGAAACTCATCGCACGAAAGTCAGCGAGCTGTGGGTGGCGTCCGTGCGTGCGTCACCTTCGGAGCTGACAGATAACCACAAAGTGTTAGCTGCATTTGTTGAATGACAACTTGTAACGTTGGGTCGAGTTACAAACTGACAGAACATATTGGAAGAGGCCATTACTCCGCACGCTCCCAAAGTTTCTATAGCAAAATGAACCCAGGCAGCACTATATAATTCCGATTAAAGGCAGGACGCTAGCAAAAGAGAACAGATTTATCGATGCACCACGGGCAGCAAAACACAGAGCAGAATTATCCAGAATATACGAGGGAACACATTGTGAGGCAGGAGATGGAGGGGGGCCGTCAATTTCAGCTGCCGCCCTCAGAGCTGGGGAACCACGAATCCCGGCTTTGGCTCACTATCCTGTGATTATGGGCACATCACGTTATCTCGTTATGCCTAGAACAAGTGTAACTAGTCTGTTTTTTGTAAAGGGCTCCGGTGCAATCGGGCCAAGTATGCATTACAGACAATACATTCAAAAAACATATGGCATCAGCAAAACAAATGCATATGGACGGAGCTTATGATTATGAAATACTCCAGCAGGAAATATGATAAACAAATATCATGAAAGAGGGGTTGTGTCAAACACCTATTGAAAAAGAGAGTAACACACATGAAGCAGTGCCACAGACCGCGAGCAAGCAAAAGAGAACAGAATTATCGATGCAGCCTCGGGCAGCAAAACACCGAACAGAACTATCCATAATGTCAGAGGGCAGACATTGTGAAGCATGAGAGGGAGGGGGGCCGGCAGTTTCGGCTGCCACCCTCGAAGCTGGAGAACCACAAATCCGAGCTTCGGCTCACCATCCTGTGATTCTGGGCACATCACGTTATCTCCTTATGCCCAGAACAAGTGTAACATGTAATTTACCTCATACATACTCGTCAGGGACACCCCAAAAGTGATAGCCTGCAGTACACGTAGGGCCACCCACCCCAACGAGGGTTTGCTACAATAAGGGAGGGAGGATGGGAGGCAGACAAGAACAAGCCCGCGAGTGGTGTGCGTGCATGAGAGGGAAATAAAAGAGGGCACAGGCGCGAGAGCTAGCACCAGGCCATCTGTTTTGAATTATTGCGCTGTGTTTGGGCATGATAATTCAAAACAGATGGCACCCGTGTGGGTAACCGCAAGCCTTAGGCCGTGGGCGGTTACATTGGCTGGAAAAGGCGGGACATGCGCCCACCTTTACCCAATTGCATGCTCTCTTTTATTTTAAGTCACACGCAAAGGCCAATGAAAATAATGCTGAGTAAAATCCACACAAGCACAAGCTTGTGAAAAGTGGTGGCCAGCTCCAAGAGGCCCTCTACTTACAGCAGCGCATGCGCGCTGCACTAAGGCTCGACCTAAAAACTGGTATGTCCCATATTTCTTAAACTACATGAAAGTGCACAGGTAATAGAGTTCTTTTTCTATTTTTTCATCATAGCAAAAGTATTCACTTTGCAATTTTTTTACTTAGAGGCTCATCCTTGATGCAAAGATACCAATTAATTCTCCTTAGTGTGTAAAAATAAACATTGCAAAAGCAGAACCCGATCATCAAAAAGCTATCTCACACATTGCACTTCATTTTCTTTCTTTATATAGGTCTTGTTAAACTTATTCTGTAGTGTCAATGTACTACAAAGGAAAGAACAGTCTAGAATGCAGGTGCACAACTATGGGCAGATTGACCAATAGGTATTGGGATAGTAACAGGTCTTGTTAAAGAAAATAAGAACAGATATCGAGCACGCCTATCCCCTCTGCAATTAATATTCAAAAAAGCAGAGAAGTAGTGTATGTCTGTCCTGCTCTCCCTCACCATTTCCCAGTGAGAACATCACCCAAAAATTCTGTAGAACCAGGGAGCAATTTATTTATCATGTACTCCCACTTCCCTTCACCCACAAGTATTTTGTCTTAGTCTATGAGCACCAAGCACCCAAACAAATAAATAAGCAAGTGAGAACTGTTAGTAAAGAAAGAGTGAGAGGCATAATGCTAAACCAGAAAGGGTTCACTGCATCAGATCACCTGAGAGCCCCCAGCTTTCAATACCTATTAACAATGGTATTCTTTTGCCATGCTTGGTGTGGTGTGCATGGGGAGTGGCAGCGGGTTTCTAAACCAATATTTCCCTGCAAAATCACGTCTCTTGTATCACAAAATATATTAAAAATCGAGTGTTGTTTTCTTACTTAGTGTTGGGCCCAAATAACAGTGCCTTTCAAAATATAAATGTTTTAACTACCACCAAGTCAAAATGTCACACTTGTCTAATATACCAAATGTATTCTTTTTGCTTATTCTGAGGTGGAGTAAGTGACTCTGGTATATTAGCTGGGTATGGTACATACAGGGTTCATTAAAACATTCATGATTGTGGGAAATATGATTCAACCACACAGCTTCAAATCCAAACACGCAGGTACCATGAAAGGTAAGGTTCAAATAACATACGTAAATTGTGCTAGTTAATATTTCATCCCACCCATGTTCCACACAGATAAGAGGTGACTGTGGAATAGTGAGCAGGCTCCAGTCCAGACTATAGCAGATAAAACAAGGCTAAACAGTTATAAGGTCCCAAAGGCGAGACCTATTGGCTATCACAATGCTTGTTGTGTTTTCAAACCGCTCCTATTTTGGATATTGTGAATGTGCCGAGAGTCTGAGGTTTTCTCGTCAGTTGTTCTCGAGTCTCAACTTTAGTTGAGGGAGGTCCTGAGTGATGCTTTGAGTACAGAAGCCTTCATTGGGCTGCTGAGGCTTCTTTACAGACTCCCCCGTCCCTCCTCATCTTATGGCTGTGATTTGAAGGATCGTCCACGGGCGCTGTCTCCCCCTGAAGCCCCGCCAGGGTCTGAGTTTGCCCCCCTCATTAAGCCCCCCGGTCTGAGACACTCACCCAGGGCCTGTCCTCGCAGCGCCGACAGGCAGAGCAGCAGAGGCAGAAGGAGCGGCATGGTAGCAGCAGCGACGGGCTCAGGATCAGTAACTTGAGACCGGTCTCCAGCGCTAGTCAGGCAGAGAGGTGTGCAAGAGGGAGTGACGACACGGCACGTGCTGCCGCTGCGACCAATCAGAGGCCCGGACACACATTTGAGAACACGGAAGCGCCGCAGCGCGTCAAAGGGAAGGTTCAAGTGAACCGTGCCTCTCTTCCTCCCGCCCCTCAGGCCCCGCCAGGCTGGACTGCCCGGTTCACTCATTTGTACAGTAAAAAAAGAATGATGAGCCGTGATATCTGCCAACACTTGGAATCATCTAGCACATTTCACGATCCCAGCAACAAGACAGGAATTCAAACAGAGAAATGAACGGGTGATTCCGAGTTACAGGTTCCTTCGCAGCAACAACCAACAACAAGCATTGGCCGCGCGGCAGTAAAGCCACGCGGCAGTGAAAGTGGCAGCAGGGGGAGGGGGCATAGGCGATTTCCTTTCGGGAGCGTGCGACCATATGGCACCACCATATGGTGCCGCGCGCTCCAGAAAGGAAATCGCCAAGATGTGCACGTGTTGCATTGCAAGCGATGCAACGCGTGCACGTCTTTGCCCCCAAAGCTGTGGCGATGGCTACAGATCTCTCTCCTATGCAGCGCATGCGCGCTGCGTAGGCGAGACCTAACGAGGAGAAATAATGCATTTCTCGTTGTTTTGCCATCTTAAGTCCAGTTTTTAGCTGGTCCTAATTTTGGTGCTGCATCCTATGTACGCCACCCTTGAACATTGGGCGCAGCGTAAAAATGAATGGGTGTTGCGGTGGAACGCCCACCGCAACACCCACTGCCCACCCCATTCACTCTAACCACGGCGTAAAAAGGGGGCCTAATGTGCAAAGCAGCGTTAAGCTGCATTAAGTGGCTTAACGCTGCCTTGTACATAAGGTGCAGCCCCTATCGCCACCACAACGTCACTATAGGTGACGTTGTGGTGGCGATAGATGCTTGTTCATATGCCCCTGTATCTCTAAAAATATTGCCTTACCACTGCTTTTCAGAGTGGAGGAACCATTTTGATATGCTATAAGAGCATCTGTAGATAGTGTACATGGGGACTAGGTTTCATGTCAGTATGTTTGCAGGGGAACCAAGTGAACCTGCAAGTGTTTTGTCAGGGCCGCCACAGCTAATTATCCTGCTTGTCAGGGAGGATGAATGATGTCACATAGTAATATCAGGGCTGAGTCTGCATGAGTGGCAGAGAGTGCAGGTGAGTGAATTGGTGAGAGCCTGCTGGTTAAATAATAGAAAAAGGTTTAGATGTTACTGTTACAGTTATGCAATCCTTTTGGCGGTGCATTACGGTAGGCATTGAAAAGAAGATCTCATTACGAAGGGTAGATTCAAAGAGGGGGTTTCTCTGGAGGCTCAGAGACCCTCAGGGATAGGGAGCTGTATGGGCAAGCACTAGGCTACAGCTGAGCCACCAGCAGGCACATTCTCCAGGGATAGCCTTATTCCGACACTGATTACAGTAGGTGTTAGACCTGGCATCTTTGGCGTGGTTTCCCCTATCTTTTTGCCTCTACCTCCTGTATTTTGATGCTGTGCTGGATTTCGTTTTTGCTGGTTTAGGTGCTTTGGACACTCTGCCACTGCTGATCAGTGCCAGAGTGTAAGTGCTCCCTATGTAAATTGCTATTCTGATTGGATATACATGTTTGGCATATTTGTATCACCATGAAGTCCCTAGTAAAGTGCACTGGGTGTGCCAGGGCTGGTGATGACAAATGCTTCTAGTGGGCCTGCAGCACTGATTGTGCCACCCACAGGAGTAACCCTAAAATGATGTCTCAGGCCTGACACTGCAGTGCCTGTGTGCAGTTTAGAACTGCCATGTCCTCCTGGTCAGTGTCCCCACTGACCAGGCCTAACCCTTCCCTTTTTGTGCACATCAGTCACCCCTATGGAAGGCCCAAGGTACCCCTCTGGGCAGGGTGCAGTGTATGTAAAAGGAAGAGCATGTACTAGTGCAGGTGACATGCTCTGGTAGTGAATGGCAGCCATTTTCGTTTTTCCCTATTGTAAGTCTATCTTGCTCCATAGATTAACATGGGGGTTGCTGGCCACAGTGGTTAACAGCACTTCTTCCCATAGGAACAAGATAGGACATAAGTATCTAGTATCCCTGAACTCAGAATTTAGTAACACATCTTTTAGAAAAGGTTGTTTTTAAATCCTGTGTTTGAGAACAGCACTTTTAGAAAGTTGCTGTTCTCTTGTCTGACCCTTCTGTGTGCCTGGGCCTGTTTGTGTATTGACTGTCTGGTTTGAGAGTGACAGGGGCTGGGGATTCCCCAGGAGGCTGGCTGAGTCAGCCCTAGGCTGAATGACTGCATTTGCAACTGGAGTGGTGGAAGGAGTTAGCACCTGGGCCTGAATAGGGCTGTGCCTGCCTTCCACAATGCTGGCTCCACCTCCTGCTGGGCGGCTGACAACCCTGCCCCTCACTCTGAAAGGAAGGAAGAAGACAGCAAAACAAAGTACTCAGGAAACACCCAGAACTGGTTCAGACCGGGCTCAGGGCCCACATGCACAGAGAGAACAAATACTTTAGGGGTATAAGTACAGGACCCCTGACAACAGAAAATTAGATCATCCTGGAATCAAGAAGGAACCTTTGCCAAGGAGAAAGCTGAAACTGAAGAAGGAAGACTGTCCTGCTGTTGCTCTGCTGGACTGAACCTGTTGCTTTGCTGCCAAGGAGAGGGGAAGGACTTTGCTGCTGAGCTCTGTCCCCTGTCTTGAAGGAATCTCCAAGGGCCTGAGTAGAGCTGGCTCCCTGTTTTGAAGTCCCAGGAATAAAAGGACTTCACCCCTAGCTTCCCTGAACTCTGCTGAGAGAGTTCTGTCCTTCCTAGAGTGCTTGATCCAGTTGTGGGGCCTCTGGAAGTTGTACCTGTGCTGGGAAGCTTGAAACTAAGCTTGAGAGACTTTGGAAACTGAAAAGTGTTGCATCGCTTGCTTGCGGAGCGCATCGCCGACAGTGCGAAAAGTTTCCCGCCGCTACGGAGGTCGAGATCGTCGCAGGTTGACGCCGCTGCCAGAAACGTCGCATCCTTCGTTTGCGGGATGCACCAGACCGGTGCGGGAAAGTCGAACATGGCTGCGAGTGTCGTCGCAGAGCCTGTGGTCGCAGGGTGAGATCGCCGCACCGCTTGCTTGCGGACCGCATCACGTCGCTGTGAGCATCGTCGCAGAACCATCGCATCGAGGAGCTGCGAGAGAGAGGATCACCGCTGGACCGCGCATCATCGCCCCGGAGATCGTCGCAGCCCCTACGAGATCGTCGCATCGTGTCTTTGCGAGAACAAACTTCCTGCGGAACCTACGCACCGGAATCCATACAAGTGGCCTTACTCCCCATACAGACCGGATTCGTCGCATCACGCCCGCTGCTGCAGTGGGACTGTCGCATCGCCTCCCCAGGGTCTCAGGAGCAACGCATCGCTTGTTTTCCACCTCACCAGCTTCTGCTTTTGGAACTTTGTTGCAACTAAAAGGTACTGTGAGTAAACGTGACGCAACAGTGAACTTTTCACGCATCAGTAGAGAATCCTATCGCAACGTAGAGAATTCTATCGCAACGTAGAGAATTTTAACGCAACCTTAAGAACTTTTGAAACCATATTCTTGAACTGTGTATGTTGGATTTTTGTCGTTTTGGTCTTGTGTAGTTTAGATTAAATACCTTTATTTTTCTAAACTGTTGTGGAGTCAGTTTGTGGTGTTTTCACTGTGTTACTGTGAGTGTTGGTACAAATACTTTACGTATTGCCTCTGGTTGGCCTAGACTGCTCGTGCCAAGCTACATAGAAGGTGAGCAGGGGTTATCTCTGAGGGTTATCTCCTTGCCCTGACTAGAAGCAAGGGTCCCTATTTGGACAGTGGTACCTACCTCTGCCAACTAGAGACCCCCAGATCTAACAGTAGGCACAGAGGATTTAGGCAAATTCCAGGCCCACAGATCTCTAAATTCAAAGAGTGTGACATGTCACCCCTTGCAAAGGTGATCAAAGTTGTTGGGTGAGATAGGCTATTGGGATCCTACATCATTGTGCGGAGGTGGGGATAGCCCTTGACTTGGCCCACAGTTATGTTGTAACCACATGCTTCCTTGAAAAGCATTCTCTAAATTACGAACCATTGGTTAAAATGTATGGTAACTACAAGGAGTAGGTCTTCATGACCACGCAAGTCCACTCTTTATCTCAATGCTACTTCCTCAGGGAAGAAGGAAAAACTCCTGAGTAGGCAGAGTTTCACCAGTCCTAAGGCAAGGAATATAATCATCAATGAGATACTTCAGTATGTGTGAGAGTGATAAAAACCAGGATGAATGATGTCTGACATATTTTTCTGACTGACAAGGCGATATGGATTGGCTGTGAATTCATCAGCTCTTTTCCCTGTAGCCAGTAAGACTTGCTAGAAACCTCCTATGGACCAGGGAACTCAATTTACCATTTATGAGTATGGTACACAGCCATATTTCATAGACTATATTGGTGTCACGTTTGCCCACCTTTACCCACCTTAGAACGTAAGGCAATGCCAAGAAAGAAGATTAAAAACAATCATGAGGACCTAAACAAATCCCAATGATTTTATTTGGACACAGAAAACCCACCCCTGTCCCGTGCAACCAGAACAGCCATATCTGTGAATAATGGTGTATGTATTCCTAGATGTTCAAAACTAAGTGTTTTATGTATTCTTTGGATGTTTTATGCTTCACACCCCAGTCTTTATGTCTGTTTTGTTTTTGTTTGGTTTCAATTATTGTAGTGTTATTGTGGAATCGTACAGAACTTTGCAACATTGGCGTAACATCAAATCCAGTGTAACCTCGAACCAATAAAGTTACACACGTCAGTACTGAAACTGAATTCAGAAGGAATGATCCTTAGCAACATTATGCAACGTGGTGCGTGCGTGCTTTAACATGTCGGCCACCTTGGGTGTAGCACGCTTATTTAAAGCCACACCCCAGTTCTAAAAGGTGCTTAGCCTTCCGACCATCGGCAAGAGAAGCTGGTTGTCAAGGACCCTTACCTGATTTGATGCTGTGATTTCAGCGATCTCTGCCTGGTTTCAACTTCCTTCGCAATGCTGATCCCGTTGACAAGGGAAACGAAGTTAAGTACAATGTTAATAGTCTGGCGCCCATCGCAAGAAAGCTTAACATTTTAAGTTCAGGTTATCTTTTTTGAGGAACACAAACTAATTTTTGGGAACTTCTTTTAACCCTTGTTTAAGGAGAAAAAGAGGACAATTTAAGAGACATTTCATTTGAAGAAGATTTGATTTGAAGAAGACCTTTTAGTGGAACATTCAACTAAATCAGAAAATATGTAGAAAATCTATATATATCCAATGTATAGCAATTGTGTTTGAGTTCTTTTTTTCCTACATTTAGATTATTGGTGGATACAACTACAGTCTGATGTAAAGCTAATAGTAAGTATAATACTAAAGAGCTAATGAGAGAGTGAGGGGGTTAGATTGTGTGTAATACATTTGTAATGTTTGTTTTCCTAGCACTGCAATCCCCGAAAGGCCTAGTGAACTAAACTACACTGAGTACTTCACTGCAGTACAACATCCCTATCCACTACTTAAGAACATACGGACGCTGAGTCAAACAACGTTAGCTCACAGGTCGAAGTGGATAACTAATTCTGGGGATTAACTGGGAGAGGGTAGAAAGAAAACTCCATATAGTAAGGTAAACGATAAACGCTAAGGTGAGTTCTTGTTGCCTCGCAGGTCCACAACAAAGAATCTACAAGCGTCCAGTATCCAGCCCTCCTCCCTGAACCCTACTGCGTATCCCTAATGCATCACAGTACACTTAGGCTATAAGGTAGGGTACTGGGATGTTGGATCATAACGTCTCTGCGAAACTCGACTTTGCGGGCTCAGGTAAGAACACAATGTCAAGTTTGACAGATTTGGTGATTGTGAACTAAAGTTGAGTGTTCAGGCCTTGATTACCTGGTGGAGCAATCATGAATAATTTGGTGAGGGCTAATAGAAACAATGATGTATATGTATTTCATGCAAACTCATTAAGTTGACCTGGGTGCACACGGTTTCATCAAAACTGAGTGCTAACATGGGTGTCCAATCTTCAATATGAGTTAGATCCACAATCTGACACATCAAATGAGGGAATATAGAATAAGAGTAATCAAGGCTGAAAAATAAATTCAGGTCACTACTGTCACGGTCAGTGTGCTGAGAGCTACTGCAGTTGTGCCTCTCTCTGGCCTTTCCTATTAAACAGAGTGTGCATGCTTAGGGATCCTGAGGTCATTGAAACCAGTGTTGGTAGTGCAAAAAGGAAAGCTATGCTATGCTAGGACACACTTTCCAATTACATAATTCCTGTGTTTTAGAATTGTAGCTTATGTTAAAATGATGCTTTCTTCATGTCATGGCTGTATTCCCATACGCACCATGAGTTCGTCACCTTGGGTGTGGAGAACCACTAAGTTCTTACACCCCAAATGTCACCTCAAGAACACGCCCATGGATGGATCAAACGGGGACAGTGTTGAATTTCAATTTCACTAGGCAATGTGTTCCAAGATAAAACACCAGCTGGCATATCAAAATACAGTTAATTAGGTAAGGACAGACTCATTAAGGCAAAGTGAGATATGTAGGAAGATTTATTGCAAAATTCAAAAGGTGCAACACAGTAATCATAAAAATGCAGATGTAAAAAGGCATTACCATGAAGGCACTTAGTCATAGGGCAATACAAAACAATAAGCAAAATCAAGACTTTTTCTAATTCCCAATGAGCAATAAAATCAGTAAGAAATGGGGCAGCACCATTAATAGCATTGGAAAAGTCTCATGGCACATCCCCAAATTTGGCGGTTTGTATAAGAAATCTTCTCATAGAAATACATTGAACGTAAAGATTCATCATGGTGTGAGCAATAAGAAAACAATTTAGGCAAATCAGAGCACAGAATAATTAAACGTAATATTGCCTTATCATCTAAGTATTATCTCACTGCATGAAAACTGATTTAGCTAGCGGGCCTGAAATTATTCAGAGATGGCAGAACAAACTAGTTACAAAACAACAGTGAACTATTGTGAATAAATGCAATACAGTCAAGCTAGCGGATGAGATCTTGAGCAGTTGAAATATTAGTCAGATCCTGTTGGAGAAATTCTTTTCGAGAGTAGTGAGAGCATAATTCCGAAATAAACAAACATGACTTTGCTTAAGGGTACAGTAGAAACAATAAACAGTGAACGTACAAGATAAGACATCCATTTTAAACAAGATGGTGTTGAGGGCTAGTTAGCATAAGCCAAGAAAAGGTACATTAATATGTCATAGCAAAATTATTTCAAAGCCAATAACTTCAAATAAGTGTACATATATGTTTTCAAGTATAGATCCATATTTCACATGTCAATAATAATTCTATTTTTTTTTACCCCTTCCATGCTCATCACGAGCTCAGCTCATCATGAGTCACAGTGGAGCTCATGACGAGCTGAACTCGTCATAACAGCCGCAGTCCACCCACGCGCAGCAAATTCCCTGCGTGTGTGGTAGAATTAATGAGTGGGAGGGTCTGTGACGAGCTCAGCTCATCATGAGCACAGCTCCACTGTGAGTCATAACGAGCTGAGCATGTCATGAGCACAGCTAGGCCGCAAAACCCCCCGCGAGAGGGTTGTAGGGGTTTTGGAGCACTAGCTGACAGGTAGAATATTTTAATGTTCAGCAGTATGAAAACTAACCAACTAAGGTGCTGTCATCTCTATGCTGAATTGAGAAACAGTTAAGAAGAATGTTTGAGGAGGCTTGGGGATGCTCCACCCTTGGATCATTTAGTAGATTTAGCGCGCTAGAACTTTGTCACGCTAGCTGCTGGTTCAGCGCGTCAGCCACTTAAGGCAAGGCTGCTACCTGTTTGCAGTGGACGCACGCTAGAACTTTGTCGCACTAGCTGCTGCAGGTTGTGCTTCTTTTTACTCTCGCCCTGATTTTTAAAAAAAATTGCTTTTAGTGTGTAAATACCTTTTGTGTGCCTGATCTCCTCTGCTCACTTGTAACTCCAGCTACTCCGCCCCTACCCCGGTCCACCACGGGCTCGCCCCGATTGTTGTGGAGGGTATGGCGGCCAATCACTACTCACTCACAACGCTGGAATGGTGGAGTCAGGGGTCAGCGCGTCAGCCACTTAAGGAGATGCACTTCCGGACGCGCAGAGTACCCGCTCAGCGGGCGCGCCGCTGGTGCGCCGAAGACGCTCCAAAGGCAAGCCCGTCTGCGCCCGTCTGCACCTGTGCCGTGTCCAGCGCCAGCCATGCCGCTGGTGGCCCTCCAACTCGGCGATCCTGCTGGTCGAGGTCACAACTATTAGCTTTGAGGTCTGAGACCGGCTGTGGCAACACCAATGCAACCCCTCTGGGCTGCTTAGCAAGCACTTTATGTGCAATGACTGTTCCATCTCTCTCACTCCTTTTCCTGATAGCCCTCGAGTATGTAGCAAAGAGGAGCCTCATCAAGTACCACCTAGAGAGATAAAAGCCTGTCTCCTCAACTGCCGGTCTCCCCGCCCGGCACGCGGGCGATATCTGGCTATCCCTAACTTCGCAGTTTTGGGACATGATGTTCCACACCGAGACTTGGATTAAAGATACGTCCAACCCAGATATTACCCTGGCGATTCCTCCGGACTACCAAATTGTAGGGATCAGTCGGCCAGGCACTAAAGTAGGAGGAGGGAACACCATAATATTACGGCCACAATGGAAGATAACTTCTAGGAAACTAGCTAACACTGGCCCTATTGAAGCAATGTATCTCAGACTCAACGCATCTGATTCTTGCGGGTGCACTGATCTACAACCCTCCAGGCACCCAGCCTTCTTATCTCTCTGAGCTATTAGTGACCCTTGCAGACCTATCCTTGAAACACCCCCATTTCACCATCGTGGGTGATTTTAAGCTACATGTTGGTGACATGTCTTGTGCAAAAGCAAGGTCCCTGGTGGAAACTCTAGATGGTATAAACCTAGACCAGAGAGTACATGGCCCTACTCACAATGCGGGTCATACCCTGGACCTTGTATTTTCGAATTTGCTAGCCCTTACTACCTTGTCGCCACTACCCTTGACCTGGACAGACCACTTCTTAATCCCTTTTAACCTGACCTCCCTCCCCCCTCTGACTACTTACAGTAGGACTGAACTGGGGGAGAAAGTGGTACAAAGTTACCTGTGACACGCTCAAACCCACAATGACCAACCTGAATTGGCAACTTTCAGACGACTTGAACGCCGATGTCAAGAAATTTAAAAGTTATCTCTCCACAGCTATAGACACTATTGCCCCCTTACAATCCCTTTCATCAGCCCGAACATAACCCTCTGCCCCCTGGTTCTTGCCGACTATGCGTGAAGAAAGAAGCAAATGTAAGAGGCTTGAACGCCTATGGCGACTCACCTATGACCCTTCTGCTAAAGTCATATACAGAACCACCTTAAAAAAATTCCACAAACTCAAACAGGCCACCATGAAAGAATATTTTGCCAATAAAATCAACACCCCAGACAATTCGGACAAAACACTATATCAAATTGTGAAGGACTTCACTAAACCGGCAGCCCTTACTTGCCTTACTAAACCCAGTCAAGAGCTCTGTGACGGCCTCTCTGACTTTTTCCATAATAAATTATTGATATTTTTTCCTCCTTCAAGCCCCCTGAGAGGGCCGGCGAGGAGACCCTACCCCAGCTCCATATCCCCTCTAGCAAAAAGAGGTTCTGTGCCTTCAAGGCAATCCCTCTGGACCCGGCCCTTCTAAAAATGCAGCAATGCAAATCAGGTTCACCTCTTGACCCGGTTCCCGCCCAGGTGTTTACTTCCCTGGTACCAGTTATCATCCAACCATTAATTACAATCTGGAATTCCTCCCTTCTCTCCGGCCACTTTCCTTCAGCATGGAAACAGGCCACACTGATCCCTATTCTAAAAAAGCCAGAGGCTGATCCGTAAGTATACAGTAATTATCGGCCCATATCGCTCCTTCCCAAACCAGCAAAGATATTGGAAAAAGTCGTGCAAGAACAGCTAGCCGACTATTTGGAGTCCAGAAATCTCCTCCATGATTCGCAATCCGGATTTAGACCCGGAGACAGCACTATTAGAGGTTACAGAG
Source organism: Lissotriton helveticus (assembly GCF_964261635.1). Lineage (NCBI taxonomy): Eukaryota > Metazoa > Chordata > Amphibia > Caudata > Salamandridae > Lissotriton > Lissotriton helveticus. The sequence continues at coordinate 1,429,897,179 of NC_136065.1, read as the reverse complement.
ACGATTAGGGAGAGCGTGGACAGAGGCGAGGTAGCCATGTTGGTGCGAAGGTAATCAAAAAGGGGAATGGACAATTCCCCTTTTTGATTACCTTCGGATCTAACCAGGGGAACTGAATGGACAGAATATCCTCTTCCCTCCTTCTTTTGATGGTCAGCCATGTTGGTGCTCCTCGATCTGTCCGCGGCTTTCCATACCGTCTCTCACTCCATACTGCTACATGGTATGTAACCTTTACAACGAAACTTTTACAACGACCTACCATTACAAGGCAACTTTTACAACGCAAACTATTACAACGCATTGCTCTGGGGGGCGCTCTAGGATAGGGAATAGGTTAATTTACTATCCAATAACCTTCCCTACTATCCACGGGGACTGGAGTTGGAATAGTAAATTAAACTATTCACTATCCAGCACCCCAAAGCGCTATGCGTTGTAATGGTATGCGTGGTAAAAACCGTGTTGTAAAGGTAGGCGTTGTAAAAGTATGCGTTGTAACGTCATACATCCTCCTGGATAGACTCCCATAATATAGGGATACGAGACACTCCTTTGGCCTGGATAAAATCATTCCTAACGGATAGAACACAACAGGTCTGGTGTCGACCCTATCTGTCCAAAGATAAAAAAACACTTAGTTGTGGAGTCCCTCTGGGGTCGGCTCTCAGCCCCCTTTTCTTCAATGTTTATCTGTCACCTTTGGCAAAGGTGATAGAGGCCTATGGAGTCAGAGTGGTCTCCTATGCTGATACACAGCTAATTTTTTCTTTTAGAGACCACTCTGACAAAGGACTTCCAAATTTCAAAACGTGCCTTTCTAACATTGTTTCATGGATGACCTCCAATACCTTGAAGCTAAACACCGACAAAACCGAGGTGCTATTCTTCAACCAAAAATCTCCTTTGCCGTCGTCTATGTGGTGGCCGTCAGAGCTGAACCCTTCCCCATCTCCTGCGAAAGTTGCTCGGAATCTGGGCTTTCAAATTGACAATGAGCTATCATACAAAACCCAAATTCACAAAGTGACCTCTGCCTGCTTTGGGAAATTGCGTATGACAAAAAAGATCTCCCGCCAACTTGCCCATGGCCTCTATGAAGACTATCGTGCGTGCCCTCATTACCTCCCATCTGGACTACTCTAATAGTATATATGTGGGAGATCCAGCATATCTCCTACAACGGTTGTAGATTGTTCAGAATGCTGCGGCCAGGCTGATATGCAACATTCCCTACAGCCATTCTATCTCCCCTCACTTAAAGAACCTTCACTGGCTCCCGATATCCTCTCGCATCCAGTTCAAAGCCCTGGTTCTTACCTTCAGGGCTCTGAATGGGAAGGGTCCAGGGTATCTCAGACGTTGGCTGAAGCTAGTCCATTCATCACGAGCCGTTAGATCCAACCACCTTCGTCTCCTGCTTCCCCCCGCTTCGTTCGATCTAGAAAAGGAGGTAGAGCTTTTGCGGTGGTCACTGCAAATCTATGGAATTCCCTTCCGTTAAGCCTTCGATTGATTGAGTCAGAATCTCAGTTCAGATGCAAATTGAAGACATGACTGTTCTCCAGCTACTAACTTCTAGGTTCTATGCCGCTGCTGTCCTCAGCGCCGGGACACCCCCGTTGGGGGTAGCCGCGCGCTTAATACGTTTCATAAATAAATAATAAATAAATAAATAAATAGCCAAAGTGGAGTAAAGAAAAGCTGTGTGCCAAGCACAAAGGTAAAGAACTACTCTCTATTCTCAGAAGAAATTCAGATACTTCCTGCTATCATCAGACATTTAACTAATAGTACCTGCCTTGTACTATCACGATTGACTACAGCAATGTCAAGTCCGCAAACTGACTTCAAAACAAGAAAATCCAATCACTTATCTCCAGTTCTAAAAGACTTCCCCTAGAAGCCAGAATAAAAGTCGAGCAGGTGTGTGGACCATCTTTAAAGTCCTGTTCTAGCAGCATCCTTCAAAATCCATAGTGCTAACAAAAAATATGAGAAACCTGGTTTATCCAGGTTTTGAAACCAAACAAATATCAAAACTGCTTCTCAATCACTTAGCAGAGCAGCTCTCACCTTCTGGCACTCTCTTGTGGCTGAATTTACATGTTCACTGGACCTTCTCAAATTATTCTTTCGTCCAGCAGAACCCTAAGGTTCTTCACCTTGTGAGCCGGAACAGGAAGAGCACCCAAGGTTTATGGCCTGTGCTGTGGACCTCAAAGGGATGGGTTTTTTCCTATCACTAGTACCTCGTTTGTGTATCTGTTAAGTTTAAGTGAATTATTGTTAATCCACGAGGAACCCAGACACAACCAGGAGTTCACGGACTCAGGTTTGTTATCCTGAGTGTATGTCAGAGAGAAGATGATTTGTGTATCATCCGCATAGGACAATATGGTGAGGCCACAGCTTTCAACCAGGTCAGGCAGTGTGCGGGCATCGATGTTAAATAGTGTCTGACTTAAGGCTGAACTTTGGGAAACCCCTGAGTTGAGGGCGTGTCATGTGGAAGAGCGCTGGCTGCAGAAACCTGGAACGTTCCATGATGTAAAAAGGATGTTACCCAGGATAAAGTCATTCCTTGGAGATCCAGACTGCTCAATCTCAAAATTGTGGCATGCGACACAGTATTGAAGGCAGCGATACAGTTGAGTAAATCCAGTGCCGCCGTCTCGCCTTCATCCAGGAGTCGCCTGAGATGTTCTGTGTCTCCTATAAATGCGAATTTGGTGCTATGTCCCACTCTAAACCCTAACTGAGAGGGATATAGAACATTTTAGGACTCCACAAAGATGGAGAGTTGTTTTTGACATGTTTCTTGTTGGACTTGGCCATTTTTGCAGGGTCATCCCTGAACTTTTTGCCTTCCTCCTGTATTTTCTCTGACCTGTTTTTGTTGGTTTTATGACTCTGGGCATTTTACCAACGCTGATCAGTGCTAAAATGCATATGCTCTCTATGTTAAATTGATGTACAGAATTAGTGACTCCATGATCAGCTTATTTGATTTACTCATCAGACCCTAGTACAGTGCACCAAGCGTGCCCAGGGCCTGTAAATCAAATGCTGCTAGTGGGCGTGCAGCACTGATTGTGCCACCCACAGAAGCAGCTTGTAAAGTGTGTCTCAGGCCTGCCATTGCTAAGTGCACCCACTTGCCAGTCCCTAAACCTTTCCTTTTCTACATTTTAGTCACTCCTAAAGTAGGCCCAAGGGCAGGACGCATTGTATGTAAAAGGTAGGACATGCCCTGATGTGTACGGCATGTCCTGATAGTGAATACAGCCATTTTCGTTTTTCACTATTGCAAGGCTACCTGTCCCAATAGGCTAGGAAGGGCAGTTCGAATATAACCGACCCAGGGAACATGGTAGAAATTCGAATTTAGTATGACAGAACTTAGGATGTTAAAATACATATTTTAGTGAAGTTGGTTTTAACATTCTGTATTTGAAAATACCACTTTTAGAAAGTGGGTATTTTCTTACCTAACCATCCAGCCTGCCTCTGCTAGCTTGTGTATTGCATGTCTGGTTTGTGAGTAACAGGGGTTGGTGAAGCTCCAAGAGACAGGGTGAGTCAGCACAGGGCTGAATAGATGTATCTGCATGTAGAGTGGTGGGAGGAGTGGCATCTGGGCCTGAATAGGGCTGTGCCTGCCTTTCACAATGCTGGGTCCACCTGCTGTGGTGCGTCTGATGACCCTGGCCCCAAGCTGACAAAGGAAAGAAGGAGTCCTGTAAACAAAGTGCTCCAGGACTGCACATAACTGATTTGGACTAGGTACAGGACCCTCTGCCTTCAGAGGACAAATACAATTTTACTAGTAAAACTATTGGTGTCCAGACCCCAGGACTTTAGATCACTTCTGGAACAACAACACAAACCTTGGCCAAGGAGACGGAACAAGGATGCTGCAGAAGTTTGGACTGCCCCTCTGCCACTGTGCTGTGTTGTTGGGTTGGCATGCAATGGAGTCTTCATTGCCAAGGAAAAGAGAAGGAACTTTCAAAGAACTTTCATCATCTTGCAGAATATTTCTCCAAGGGCTTGAACTTGTGCTTGCCTCCTGATGAAGTCTCAGGGACAAAGTACTTTACCACCAGCTCCCCTCTGAATTTCCTTGCTGGGAATTCTGTCTGCAGAAGCCTGAGTGGCGCTGGGATCTGGACGTGCGACTCAACGAGAAGAAGCATGTTGGAGTCGCAGCTGTTGCGTCGCATCGCCGGAGAAGCGTGTCGCCACCTCAGAAGTCGCCGTCGCATCACCAGTGAAGCGTGCCTTTGTCACAGCTGTTTACCGACGCATCTTCGAAGAAGCGCATCACCGGAGAAGTGTGTCGCAGTGCCTGGCGTGGCTCCAAAGTTACAGAGATTGCCGCACAACCATAGGGCATGCACGCATTATCCAGGAGTGTAATCTCCTTTCCCTGACTTAGAAGCAAGGGTCCCTATTTGGTCAACTGCCAACTAGAGATGCCCAGTTCTAACATTTCTCAATTATTTTAGACAGAATAGGGAGAATAGAAATCAGTCTGTTGTTGTACCAGTTGGAAGAATCCAAGTTAGGTTTCTTCAAGAGGGACAGAACCATGGCATACTTACATTACTATGAAATGTGCCCCTCCTGTAACGAGATTAGCTAGGTGGAAAGGATCTATAGGGGAGCTAGATCTTATGGATTGTGCCAGCGACATGAATAGAGGTAGGTCCAACGTGTCCCATGAATTCATTTTCTGGTGGGCGAGTATGGTGACTGAGGTGTTCAGGGACTCGGAGACAGGAGACGGCAGACTGATGCTGGACTGGGAGGCATCCCTTCAGTCTGCCATCAGTGAGAGTTGGATGTCCTGAGCTTTTTTTTAGCAAAGAACAGCATCAATTTCTCACCGTGAGACTGGGAAAGTATTGGTGCTGGTGCAACATTATTAAGGTCGGAGAGTTCCTTGACTACTCTAAAGAGAATTTTGGGACATTTTTGAAGAGACCATGGTATTTTTTCAATGCCGTTTCGTATTTATACTTAGTGTTCTCATTGTAAACAAGCTTGCCAGCTCTCTCCATGCCCTTACATCTAGCTTTCTCTAACCAAAGTGTCTCAGTAAACTATGGGGCAGGTGGGTGAGTCCTGGCTGGGTGACTACGTTTAGTTGGCAGGGCAATGTCCAGTGAGTCCCCCAGACAATCATAACTCCTGGGCTGATCGAGCTGGTTCACCTGTGCTAAATTGGGCATTGTGCTCCTCAGTTGGCTATTGAGAGCTGGAATGTCCTGTCTCGACAAAGCCCTGATCATAGACTGTAGTGTAGTTCTGATAGTACCCTTTCATGCAGGACCTACGCTGTTTACAGATAACATATATTGGTGGCAAATGGACTCTGTTCACCCCCACCGAATATGTCAGCCTATGTTTTTGCATTAGCTAGCTCGCAGTGCCACTAGAATATCCTGTTATCAGAGAGATTAGTTGTTCGCAACATCAGAACATAATAACCGCAGACTCGTGGAAACAATATACAACTATTCACCCAGTCACTTGTGCTTGCTTGTTTTGCTCTCAGAGAGATACACAGAAGAAACAGTCAAGCGTGTTTTACAATAAGAATTTATTGTACCATTCTTCTTCAGATGTAAAATAAGTGTGCTGATACAACTGAACCACATGAGCAGAGATATAGTGATAGAGCAAGATTTCGCATCGCGACTTGCTCGAGTCAAGAACCTCGAAAAATCTATTATAATCTCGTAACTTAAATTGTTCGTTTTACTAATTTTATGTATTTTGAATGTGCGTGGGTATCATAGAGATGCTTGCCTATGTGTTTTTACTAATACGATTAATCCTTGTTCCTAAAATGGCCGCTGCTTGACTTTCCTCTTCTGCGCATGCGTCAGTCACACTCATGTGATTTCACGTAGATAGTTTTGGAGGGAAAGGGTGCGCATGCGTAACCGCCATAAAATGGCAGCTTAATGTGATAATGAAGTGAAGCTCGTGCTATTGCTCATCGTGTCGTTATGTGTAGCACTTACCCGTAATTGCATAGTATATTTTTTTTTATGATAAACCTGAAGTGTGAAATCATGACATGTAATACATTCCTTTATTTCTATGTGCTAATTTGTTTTCGCTTACTTTTCATGTATCCTCGGCACGGAGGGGTGATGGGGGCTTGGGAGTGCATCTTGGAGGGCAGTACTGCGCAGAAGCAGCCGAGGCGAGGTGGCATTGAAACCGAGCCAACAGAAGGTTGCTGCCAAAGTCATGCATGGGAAGATGCACCTTCACCCAGCCAGAGGAATAAAAATGCTACATTTATTACATTGTATTCTTCTCCATTGTATTCTGTGTGACTTCTCGTGAGAACCCCAATCTTGTTAGGCGGTGCCCAAGCATGTAAATAGGGGTTTAGAAAAGTCTGTTCTGATTGGTGTGTCAACCAAATCCTACCTTAGGACCAATCGAAATTGGGGATTCTGACACTTTGCAACATTTGGGGGGTGGTACTCTGTCCCAAAACAGTATATCTAGCCTAGGTTAACCTAGGGAATTTGTCCGACTTGTCCGAATAGCTGACCTGTCACTGACCCAACGCACTCAATAGGTGACTGAATTTACAGAGAGCTGCGGAGCACTCTGTCCGAATTTGACCATAGACTAAGGTTTTACCAAACCTTAAGTGCTGGCGGAGCACTTTGCTGGGGAGTTCGCTAACCCAATCGGGGTTCTGACTGATAGCTGCAGAGAGGGTGGAGCGCAGGCATTGCTTCCGAACTGTGGGTGCTGGTCGTATCCTGGTGGTCCTGTCCTGATCCTAATCTGGGTTTCCTGTCCTGAGGTGTCCATACTGCACCTGCTGTCCCATTGATGACTGCTATTCCTTGGGGTATCTCCTGTCCTTAACTGACCCGTGGCCAGGGTTGGTTTTCACACCAGTCTAGGTAAATATCTTGCCGAAAACTCTAAAACTGCACCTTTCTATTTTTCCGTCTTTGCTTCAATAAAGACATACCTTTGCATATGATAATTTTCCATGCTTTTCCGCAACCATTGCATATCATAAAGTTATTTGCATTTATTTTCATAGCGTGTTCCTATGTTACCCTACCTTTTCGAAATCATTTTCTACATTGCAGGTTGCAATTTCCTGATGTGTTCTATAATTTTCTCTTAACATTTAACTGAAGTACTTTACTAGAGTTATATCATGTTTCACATTACACCCTTACTATAGCTGTTAGGATTCCTAATTTCCCATTCATATTCATGAAAACTGTTTCCATAGTAAAAATTCCGATTATTGACTGGTTTTTTTTTCCTGTAAATGTTATGCTTTTCTAAACTGAATTTAGATAAAGAATCTTAAAACGTCCCAGTTGTCCGTGGTCATTTGATGAAACATTGAAATCATTTTTATGTTGGGTTTTGTATTTTGCTGCCTTTCCTTTTACAGCTAGCTCCCTGACCCATCGTGGTCATAGGTACCCGTATCGGTGGATGGTAAGTCGGGTACACTAGAAATAGCAGGAAGGGACTCACAATTATTGGTAGTAGATTGCGTGGTCATCTGATCAATGTATATGATAAAGTAAAGTATATGGGCCCGAAGCCAGAAGTGGCGAAATTGTTGGTCGGGTGACCCGCGATCTCTATCAGTAATTTTCTGCTAGCATCGAGGATGGTTCGGGAATAGTTAAAGGATAGGTAGGAATAGTTAGTCTAGCTAAGTCGGATGCTGCTATAAGAGTAGGCGCTTCAAGGGAATTGATCACTCACTTGAAAAAATTGTTTACTTTGAAAAATTATGAGATGTTTTAAAATTGTTATTCTTGTTATTATACTGTTATATGTATTAATCCATTCGTACGTAAAACGTCTTTAATGTTGTTAGGAATCCCCGGGGAATTGAATAGCGAGTGGTGAATAGAATCCACTTGCTTTGAGGTCACTGGCTTTCAAGGAAAGTTGGTGCGGGTTAGGCAGAACTGGAAGCACTAACTAGGGTTTTCTGAATGCATGATTGAATAAATGTTAGTAACGAGGTTCATTGGCAAAATTCCTATTGTGGCATAACCTAGTGAGGGTCCCACCGGAAGAGTAGCAGGTTCATCGGAGCTTGGGTGAAAGCAAAGGGGCTCGCTGGTGAAACTTTAGGCTTAGATATATCCCAGAAAGGTGGATGAGTCTAGGGAAGTAGCAGGTGCTCCAATGCTAGTGTGAAGGGTAGGCAGAAGAGATCTACTCGTAGAGTGTGAAAAGTAAATGGAAGTAGTTTACTTGCAGTGAAACCAAAACTCTTTTCTGTCTAGACACTTGAGCACAGTGGCGAATGTGTATTCGTTGTTAAATAACAAAGCACTAAGCACTTTAGAAAGAAAGAAAGTTTCCGTTACCTTGTGAAGGAGGGAGTCAGTCGCGAAGCTGCTCTGACGTCACTCCGTGCCGCGCTGGGATTGGTAGGCGTAGCGAGCTGGTAGCAGAGCTGAAAATTGTAAAGGAGGGGTGAGCGCCGGAGCGTGGGAACTGTCTCGCGAAAGGGCCGCGCACCCATTGGTCGAGATTATTTGAACTCGTGCATTTCATTGGTCGCACGAAAATAATAGACGCACTCGGATTGGAAGTGATTTTGTAAACAAAGTCACTCGTAAAAATCGTATGTGGCATTCGTATAGACCGCATACCAGACCTGATCCACGGCATATGGGATTTGAGGACGATCAGTGGAAAGGCGTTAAAAACGACATTATGTACGGAACTAAGAGAAAAGTATCTCTTGTAAACAAAGTGAAGAATTATTTCAAAAAGGACAAGCCGATTAAAACTAGAGAATGTGTTGTCATACCGCAACCCAACACTCCCGCATCTTTCATGATGTTCGATAAAGGGTACAACACATGTGTATGGTTGGAGAATTGGGTGGAATACACGAAAGATGACGGAGTATTGGCTTTTCCGTTAGAGGGTACCTTTAACAGTAGGATTCTATTCAATCTTAGAACCCGACTGAATGACTTACATCCCAGACCTAGGTTAACGCAGTATGAAGCACTAGAGGAATGGGAAATCGAGGCTTTTGAAAGGGATAAGCCCCGAATGGATAAAGGGTTAACTAAATTTTACCGAAAGTTGAAGCAGGAAGCCCAAGCCAAAAAGATGAAACAGTGGAGACAGAATATGATTGTAGAAGGACTGTTTCCCATGTTGCCAGCATGTGGTCCTCCTGGGGGGGAGAAGAAAACAGAAAAGTGCAAACATTGGGTACCTATTGGAGAGTCGGATGATGAATTATTAGATGACCTGTGTATGAGAAGTCCGCCTCCTTATAATGAAAGAAATAGACCTTCCAGTGAGGGGGATAATTCCCGAAGACTTCATCTTCAGGATGAGGCCCGATCAGCCAGTGCAGGAGGGGGTTGGCCCATACCTCCTTATACCGAGAGCTTAGGTCCTGTAGATACAAGAGATATCTATCCAAGAATATCAGCTGGTGGGGATGCCAGACACTCCCGTGAAAGCAATTTTTCCCCGAGACCTCCCTATGAGGGTGAGCCAAGACCCTCAGGTTCAGGAATGCCATTTTTACAGCCTCTATATGAAAGAGAACCAAGGTCCCTAGGTACAGGAAGTTTGTTCCCAAGACCAACTTATGGTGAAGGACCTAGTGAGACTCATCCCACTGCCCCGAGTTATGCTCCTACTCTGACCCCACAAGTGTTACATGACAAATCCGTAGAAAGATTATTGGAAGAAAAGGAGCGAGAAATTCTAGCAAGGCAGAGAGCTGAGATAATTCAGAAAATGTCCCAGTTAAATACCAGTCCTGAGGCATTGACAATCCCAGTGACAATCGGACCCGTGGTTCCATTGTACGGGGATCGGCATGAAAGTCCAAACCCTCCAGTCATTTCCCCAGTCATAACCCAGCCAAGACCAGAACCCTTAATTGTAGATGAACAGACAAGCGAGGGCGAGTCTGAAGTCTCATTAATGGATCTGCCCAAAAGAAATACAGGGAAAAGAATGCAGAAAAGGCATAATCCTTTTAATGCGAGGGAGATTCAAATGGAATCGACTTCGGGTACTAGAAGTGTCACTTTGGTCACACCTGAGGAAATCGAAAGATGGAGCCAAGAATTAGAAAAACAAACTCCGCAGACGAAACCATTCGATCTCTACAAATTGAGAGTAGAAATAGAAGAACTAATGGCAGGAAATGTGGGATTAGACAGATTAAATACCTACTCTGAAGAAGAGCTGTTGTTTATTTGCAAGAGTCTTACCCGCAATACCCGAGTACTTCATGAAAAATTGACAGATACTGCCGCTAGCATGGGAATAGATATTTCAAAATCGAAACCCTTGCAGAAACCATACCGAGCAGAATTTTCAGACAAAGATTTGGAAAACCTGAATATATCAGGGAAAAAGGCACAGGTCAAAGAACTATTGACAGTGTTACAGAAATGGGGAGACGTAGAAAGATGGAAAGCCAGATGGGCTAGGAAAAAAGATGAGGCCAGATCTAAGCAGGTAACTCCCGAATTCGTTCTAAAGGAAGTTGACAAACCAGAACAGTTATGCCCTATGCGCGAAGTGCCAGGAGGAAAATATGTACATGTTCCATGGTCCAGACAGGATATTGTGTCCTTTACCAATGACTTCCCGAAATTACGAGAAAAGCCCGTCGATTGGTACCGGCAAGTAGAAAGATTTGTAAAAGTGCAAAAATGCTTATGGAAGGACCTGGATGGGTTCTTCGACATAGTGGTCCCTGTAGATCTGTGGACTGAGTGTAAAATTGCCATAGGTTGGCCTAGTGAGGAATACCCGAGGGACTCAGCAACGGGAGAACCATCTAAGGAAGTGATGAAAAAATATGATCAGGTAATTCAGCATCTGAAGCTAAAAGTGCCCGCAAAGGAAACTGATTGGACCAAGATAGATAGAACCACGCAGGAAAGGGACGAGACTGTGCACTCTTTTTATGAAAGGTTGTTGCAGGTGTTCAAAACATACAGTGGTATAGACAACATCGAGATGAAGGACATGACCCACTTCATTTACAGGTTTGTAAACGGTTTAAGACCTGAAATTTGTCAGTGGATAAAAGATAATAAAATCTGTTGGCATACTAAAAAGATGGATGAGGTCCTGCGATACGCAAAGTATTGAGAGGACGAGATGGCAGAGAAGAAAAAGGCCCTGAAGGAAAAGGTAATGTGGGCACAGGTAAAGCTCGCAGAACAGCAAGAAAAGCAACTGAGTAAATTAAATAAAAATACTCAGAACCAAGGTCCTGGGGTGGGAATGGAGGAAAGCCCCGACCTAAAATGAACAGAGAGGAAGCCAAAAAGAAATTTCCCTGCCACCAGTGCGTAGAAATTGGACATTGGCGAGACGAGTGTCCGTATTTACAAGCCGATAATGCCCAAACACCTGATTTAATTCCACAGACGCAGAATGAAAAGCCAAGAAAGACCCAGCAGCAGGTAAAAACGATTCAAATACCCCGAGCGCCAAAGCCAACTTTTAAGGGAAAATCACCGCAGGGAGATGATATAGAGATTTGGGGGGGCAATGAGAACAGAAATGCAGCAACTTCGCAATATTTGTTAAATTACACTTTTTTCTGTGACGACGAGTACTGACGGGGCCTGAGAGGGGAGGACAAGGAGTGCGTACTTGGCGCCTCTTTGCCGGTAGACCAGTCAGGGCCATACGTTGAAGGAACGGTTGATGGAAATGATGTCACCTTTCTATTGGACACTGGTGCTACCCGTTCTACTGTAAGAACAGCAGACGTTCCAAACCTACCCCTCTCGGGAGAAGCAATCCAAGTAGTGGGAGTATCTAATCAATTGATTAGTACCCCCGTTACCGAGCCCATGGAGATCTCAATAGGGAACTTCAAAGAAATGCACAGATTTGTCGTCTGTGATACCAGTCCAGTGAACTTACTGGGACGTGATTTGCTGTGCAAAATGATCTGCACTATCTTTTGCACACCAAAGGGCGTTGAGATTCAAACTCCAGACGAAGATGGTATTTACAAGCTAATGTTAGTCAGACCTGACTCCGAAATTAAGCGAATGACTATACAAGACTTACTTGAAGAACTCCAACAGACAGTAAAGCCAGAAGTATGGGACTTTACCGGAAAGGATGTAGGATTAATGGCCAATGTAGATCCAATACAAATAGCCATAAAGGAAAATGCAGCCTACCCCAATACTAAGCCTTACAGAATGAGTGCCGAAGTGAGAGCAGGAGTTGCCATTGAAATACAGAAATTGCTGGAAGCAAACATCATACAAGAAGTGATGAGTAGCCCATGTAATTCCCCAATAATTGGAATCAAGAAACCTAGTGGCAAGTACAGAGTAGTGCAGGACCTGAGAAAGGTAAACAAAATTGTGGTTCCTTGCTGTCCTATTGTCCCAAACCCAGCTGTAATTCTGTATCAGATTCCCTGGGATGCTGAATGATTTACTGTGATAGACCTATGTCATGCATTCTTTTCAATCCCATTGCATCCAGATAGCAAATTTCTTTTCTCATTTGCTTTCAACAGTCACGTGTACGTTTGGAACAGGGTCCCCCAGGGGTACACAGAGAGCCCCTCTATCTTTAATCAGATCTTGAAAAAATGCCTGGAAACTTTAGTCTTACCTAGAAAGTCTGTTTTGGTGCAATACATTGACGACCTCTTGGTGGCGTCCAAAAGTCATAGGGATTGAGTGATTGACACCATTGCCCTACTAAATCACCTAAGTGAAAAGGGACATAAAGTGGCCCCTGAAAAATTACAGTTCTGTTCAAAATCAGTGAAATATCTGGGGCACCAGATAGAAAAGGGAATCAGAAAAGTCACCTCAGAGAGAGTCAGAATAATTCAAAAGATGCAGTTACCCCGTACTCAGAAAGAAATCAGAATGTTCCTTGGAGTTGTAGGTTACTGCAGGCAATGGATTGTGGGATTCGGAGTCCATGCAAAGCCTTTGATAAAAATGACAAGGAAAGGAGCACCGGACCCTGTGGAATGGGATGATGAAAGCTTAACGGCATTTACAAAATTACGAGATTGTCTGTGTACTGCTCCTGCTTTGGGAATGCCAGATTATTCCAAGGAGTTTGCTTTATTCTGTGACACACGAGACAATTGTGCATTGTCGGTCCTAACACAGGAACATGGCTTAACTAGACGGCCCGTGGCATATTTTTCTGCCACTTTAGATCCAGTCGCTGCTGGATTACCTGGATGTTTGAAAGCAGTGGCTGCAACATGCACAAGTTTAGAACAGAGTGAATCTATTGTCATGGGACATCCTGTAACTGTGTATGTTCCACACGCAGTTGTGATTTTACTAACAAGAACAAAGACTCAGTATCTCACCCCTAGTCGGCTGACTAAATACGAGAGGATTCTCTTGGGTGCTGCAAATGTGGCCATCACTCGGTGTAATATACTGAACCCAGCCACTCTACTCCCTGACTCAATGGTTTTAGAAGACCAGGGGGAGAATGAGCATGACTGCATTGACCTGACAGAATTCAGTACTAAACCCCGCCCAGACATTAAAGAAACACCCTTGCCTGTACATGATGAAGAATGGTTTGTGGATGGTTCATGCATGAGACACGAACTTGTAGGCCTAAGTGCTGCCTACGCTGTGGTTGCGTTAGACAAAGTTAAAGAAGCATCCTGTTTATTTGGAATAAAGTCTGCACAAGTAGCCAAACTAATTGCCTTGATAAGAGCTTGCAAATTGGGAAAAGACCAAAGAATAACAGTGTATACTGACAGCCAGTACTGTTATGGGGTTGTGCATGACTTTGGCCAATTATGGCTACAAAGAGAATTCCTGACTTCATCAGGTACCCCCATTCGAAATGGAAAAGGTATCCAAGACCTTCTAGAGGCAATCCAATTACCAAAGGAATTGGCAGTGGTCAAATGTGTTGCTCATAAAAAGGGCCTTGACCCTGTGTCATTGGGAAATGATTTTGCTGATCGGGTAGCAAAACAATGTGCTATGGATCGCATGTCAATGAACATCAGACGGGGTGGGACTGGAAACAGCTGCCAACTTATGGTGTTTGAAGAAGTGCCTACCTGGGATGAAGTGAGAGAATGGCAGCATGCTGTGCCTTGGGAAGAGAAAGAGAAGTGGAAGGGACTTGGTTGTCGACCAAGACGGGAGGATGGTGTCATGGTGGGCCCAGATGGTATGCCTGTGTTACCTAGGAACCTGCTCGCCCCTATGGCCAGATTGATACATGAAGGATCACACATTGGTAGGGATGCCATGGTTCTGGTATTTCAACAAACATGGTATAACCCGAAGTTCAGGAAAGTAGCAGAATCCCTTTGCCAGAGGTGCATGACGTGTCAACAGTTCAACGCTGGCAAAAGAACAGTAGTTGAACTGGGGAAAATTGGGAAATCAGGGGGTCCCTTTGTAAGAATACAAATTGACTTCATCACCATGCCACGCTGCGAGGGAAAAAGATATGTCCTTGTAGTGGTCTGCCTATTTTCAAAATGGGTGGAAGCTTACCCTGTCCCACAGAGTGATGCCTTAACAGTAGCCAAATTGTTACTACGAGAATTGATACCTAGGTTCGGGGTGCCAGTCACTATTGAATCAGATAGAGGCGGACATTTTCAGAATGAGGTGTTGGACCAACTCTGTAAAGCGTTTGGAATCACACAAAAATTGCACTGTGCACATCGTCCAGAGGCTTCTGGAGTGGTAGAGCAGATAAATGGCACTATTAAATCAAGGTTGGCCAAAATGTGTGACTCAACTGGAATGAATTGGATTACTGCTTTGCCTCTTGTTCTGATGGGACTCCGAAGTATTCCTGATCGGAGAACAGGCCTGAGCCCCCATGAAATATTGATGGGAAGAGTGATGAGACAAGCATGGGTACCAGGAAACAAACTGTTAAGCATTTCTGATGATTTGGTACTTGAGTATTGCAGGAAACTGGGTGACCAAGTGCGTTCTATCTCTCGCCAGATTGGGGAAGACGCCGTCGCCAACCCGACAACTCCAGTTCACAAATTGGTTCCGGGTGACTGGGTTAGAATAAAGAAGCATACTCGTTCGAGTTGCCTTGCACCGAGGTGGGGAGAAAAACGCCAAGTAATACTGGTGACCACGACAGCAGTGAAGTGTGCAGGCGTTCCCAGGTGGATCCATGCCAGGCATACTCAAAAGGTAATTCCAGACAAGGAGCCTGGAGCTGAAGGTTGTCCAGCTGAGGGATCTGCGGATGTCGGTCCTGAAGTAGCTGAAGACGAACAACCAAGCACCAGTCCAGCTGAGGGTCCTGTAAACGTTGGTCCGGAAGTAGCTGATGACGAGCAACCGAGCACCAGCCAAGATGATTGGATACCTATAATCGATTTCATTGAAGACCCAATCAGAAAAAGAGAGCGAATCTACGAAGATAGAGAGTGGATTAGAGAGGTCGAGACAGGCACAGGCGAAGACCCTCAGATCATTCAGATTCACATCAAATCTGAGGACGAAGAGGGAGGTCAGACAGGGACAGAACAAGTGATCGATACTCCTCCACTGACTCCCGATATTGAAAAGGGACAGACTAGAACTAGTGCAAAGGTTCGAGCAGAAGAAAATCAAGAGATCGAAGTGCTTGAACAGGATCAGACAGAACTAGAAGAACGTGTTCAGGACATAGAAACAGAGACATTTAAAAGCCAGAACCCAATTTCACCTGAACGAGGCCAGTTTAGTAACCAGGCAGAAGAATTAGATACAAGACCTGGGACAGGAAGGGAAGAGACAGAGGAAGTGCCACAAACGAATGAAAACAAAAGAGCATTAGAAGAAAGTAAAATAACAGTGCCAACAAAAAGACTCAAGAAAAAGAAAAATATCGAACCAAGATACATTAAGAGACTAAGACTGAGAATAAAAACAGTAGAAGAAAAACTTGCTGACAGAAGAAAAAGCATACGAATAGCAGAGCAAGCTGGAGAAAGCTCCAACAGAAGGAGTGATCGAATAAAAAGACTAAATGAGAAATACCAGGATCCTGAGTGGACATATCTGATTCTGGAAAATTTAGAGGATCTTGAAATTACTGACGAAAGCGACAGGGAACAGATTACTGATTACTCTGCAGAGGAAGAGGACGAACCGCCGTGAAATTGCTCAGCATAAAGGTACCGGTGCAAGTCCACAAAGAGGGGTTGAAAACTTCTTCTGAGCCAAAATGTCTGATTCAAGCGTGAGTGGTAGACCTAGCCGCAGTTGTTGCAAAACATGCTGCAAGGTATGTATATGTAGTATAGTTATAGTAATATTAGTTTGGATAGGACTAACAGTTTTCATTCCCTTTATGGTAAGCAAAAATACTAATATTGACCCTACTCAGATTACCGACACTGAAGAACTCACAACACGAAGTGTAGAAAGACGTGAAAAAGCACTCAGACAGACAAAACGAGACTTAGAAGCATCAGATGAGGAAGGACTACATTACCACGGAGTTAGAAACCAGACACGCTTAAATGTTTTCGCAAATCTGTTGGAAATAGAAGATTGCTATGTCTGCATGAAGCTACCTACTTCTGTGGCTGAAGGCGTGACATATCATCACCTACCTCTGACCTATGGAATCTCCTGTAGTATTTTAGCAAGCTTATTTTACAAAAGAGGACCGTTACAGTACTATTACTCTAACAATGACGTGATCTTTTCTGAACTTCCTATACGTGGAAATCTGAATCCTGTACATACCAAAAGTGACGTTACACGTTATATGGGAGAATACTTTCTGACTTTAGGTACAATAGACTTAAATGAAGCACACAGAGACAACTTGACCTGTTCATTACATGAACAAGAAAAGATATTTTTGAACATGGCAGAGAAGAGAAGGGAGAGTTTCCAAAGAAAAGCAAATGACAAAAGACAGAAAACACCAAAATGGGCTGAGGACATGGAAAGCACCTCAAATGGCGGGGTAGGGCCTGCTTTGTTGCTGGATTTCGAAAAGAAAGGGAAACTCTGTCTTCATCGCGAGAAGACTAGTTATTATAATAATATTTTCATTGGTTCCAGTCAATGTGAACACAATTACAAAGTAATTGGAGGTTGGGGTTTCAAAAATGGGTCAGAACCTGTGTTTCCCGGAATTTATTATGTATGTGGAAACAAGGCTTATTTCAAATTGCCGGATCACTGGTATGGAAGCTGCTACTTTGGCATTGTTTTCCCGAAAATATACCACGTGAATGAAATTGCTGGAAGAAACGAAAACACTAATGGCTTAGTGCGTAGTAAAAGAGAAAGCGTAGGGGAAATAATGGGTAGTATTTTTAGTGCACTGATACCTGGAGTGGGAGTGGTTCTGAACACTCACAGAATTTGCAAATTATCCACAATAGTGGATGTGTTGTCTACTGACACGGCTCATGGATTTCTGCTGGTCAATACTGAAATGGTTGCGATCAGATCAATGGTTTTGCAGAACAGACTTGCTCTTGACACCTTATTAGCAAAAGAGGGCGGAGTCTGCCGGATGTTGAAGGCGCAACATTGTTGCACTTACATTCCGGACAAAAGCGTACAGCTCAAAAGATATGTGAAAAACATTACTAATTTGGAAAAGGAACTCAAACCACTCGAGGTTGACAGTGCCTGGAAGAGACTGGTTGATGGTCTCTCCAATGTAGGTCATTGGTTTGCTAGTTTAGGTAAAAGCTTATTGTTAAAGGTACTGATGCCAATTGGAGTGATAGGTCTTATCTTATTTCTCATATTCGTCTGTTGCAAATGTCGCAAACACACAAAGAAATACCAAGTGAATGCGAGAGGAGTGAAACGGAGAGCGGATGAGCTTGAATTGGAAGAAATGAATAATCAGATTTATAAAAAGGTGAAAAATTCTCACCCTACCAAAAATGAGAAAGAGAAAATGAATCGCCTGTTAGAAGAGATAGAAATGTACAAAGTGTGAAAGAAAGTTGGCATCTGGTTCCATTAGTTTATGATGATAGTAAATATCATCAAAGAGGGGATTGATAGAGCAAGATTTCGCATCGCGACTTGCTCGAGTCAAGAACCTCGAAAAATCTATTATAATCTCGTAACTTAAATTGTTCGTTTTACTAGTTTTATGTATTTTGAATGTGCGTGGGTATCATAGAGATGCTTGCCTATGTGTTTTTACTAATACGATTAATCCTTGTTCCTAAAATGGCCGCTGCTTGACTTTCCTCTTCTGCGCATGCGTCAGTCACACTCACGTGATTTCACGTAGAGATAGTTTTGGAGGGAAAGGGTGCGCATGCGTAATCGCCATAAAATGGCAGCTTAATGTGATAATGAAGTGAAGCTCGTGCTATTGCTCATCGTGTCGTTATGTGTAGCACTTACCCGTAATTGCATAGTATATTTTTTTTTATGATAAACCTGAAGTGTGAAATCATGACATGTAATAAATTCCATTATTTCGATGTGCTAATTTGTTTTCGCTTACTTTTCATGTATCCTCGGCACGGAGGGGTGATGGGGGCTTGGGAGTCCATCTTGGAGGGCAGTACTGCGCAGAAGCAGCCGAGGCGAGGTGGCATTGAAACCGAGCCAACAGAAGGTTGCTGCCAAAGTCATGCATGGGAAGATGCACCTTCACCCAGCCAGAGGAATAAAAATGCTACATTTATTACATTGTATTCTTCTCCATTGTATTCTGTGTGACTTCTCGTGAGAACCCCAATCTTGTTAGGCGGTGCCCAAGCATGTAAATAGGGGCTTAGAAAAGTCTGTTCTGATTGGTGTGTCAACCAAATCCTACCTTAGGACCAATCGAAATTGGGGATTCTGACACTTTGCAACATTTGGGGGGTGGTACACTGTCCCAAAACAGTATATCTAGCCTAGGTTAACCTAGGGAATTTGTCCGACTTGTCCGAATAGCTGACCTGTCACTGACCCAATGCACTCACTAGGTGACTGAATTTACAGAGAGCTGCGGAGCACTCTGTCCGAATTTGACCATAGACTAAGGTTTTACCAAACCTTAAGTGCTGGCGGAGCACTTTGCTGGGGAGTTCGCTAACCCAATCGGGGTTCTGACTGATAGGTGCAGAGAGGGTGGAGCGCAGGCGTTGCTTCCGAACTGCGGGTGCTGGTCGTATCCTGGTGGTCCTGTCCTGATCCTAATCTGGGTTTCCTGTCCTGTCCTGAGGTGTCCATACTGCACCTGCTGTCCCATTGATGACTGCTATTCCTTGGGGTATCTCCTGTCCTTAACTGACCCGTGGCCAGGGTTGGTTTTCACACCAGTCTAGGTAAATATCTTGCCGAAAACTCTAAAACTGCACCTTTCTATTTTTCCGTCTTTGCTTCAATAAAGACATACCTTTGCATATGATAATTTTCCATGCTTTTCCGCAACCATTGCATATCTTAAAGTTATTTGCATTTATTTTCATAGCGTGTTCCTATGTTACCCTACCTTTTAGAAATCATTTTCTACATTGCAGGTTGCAATTTCCTGATGTGTTCTATAATTTTCTCTTAACATTTAACTGAAGTACTTTACTAGAGTTATATCATGTTTCACATTACACCCTTACTATAGCTGTTAGGATTCCTAATTTCCCATTCATATTCATGAAAACTGTTTCCATAGTAAAAATTTTGATTATTGACTGGGGTTTTTTTCCTGTAAATGTTATGCTTTTCTAAACTGAATTTAGATAAAGAATCTTAAAACTTCCCAGTTGTCCGTGGTCATTTGATGAAACATTGAAATCATTTTTATGTTGGGTTTTGTATTTTGCTGCCTTTCCTTTTACAGCTAGCTCCCTGACCCATCGTGGTCATAGGTACCCGTATCGGTGGATGGTAAGTCGGGTACACTAGAAATAGCAGGAAGGGACTCACAATTATTGGTAGTAGATTGCGTGGTCATCTGATCAATGTATATGATAAAGTAAAGTATATGGGCCCGAAGCCAGAAGTGGCGAAATTGTTGGTCGGGTGACCCGCGATCTCTATCAATAGAACCAGCAGTACAGTGAATAAAAAGGAATAGCATGGTTCTACTATTTTAGAATAGTCATGAACACCTACAAAAGAAAGTGCGTACTCCTAAGATGGCTGTCTAGATGTACCTACGTGTATCTAGCATGTCAGTAGGTGCGAAAGAGCCTAAGTCTAAGAGCCTAAGTCTAAGAGCCAAGATTCCCACTAGGATTTAGTTGAACCCCCTATGCCTGAATAGTGAGAGTGTGGGACTTTGTCCTGCACTTGAGCTGGACACCCTGAAAGGGATCGTCAGACCACTGTCAGCTGGAGCGGTGGCATGCCGGAGCCGCAGCGTCTCTGGTCAGTGTGTCAGCCATGAAGTCTCAGTTCCCTCCTGCCTACTGATAGCAAGAGGTGATGTATGTATACAGTCTATCGGCCACATGCATCAACATTGCAGTTTGCGATTTCTTAATTGCAAAAATTAAGGAATCGCAATTAAGAAATCGCAAACGGCTATGCATCAAAAAAATCGCAATTTATTTTGCGATTTCTTATTTTTCCTTAATTGCGATTCACAATTTGCGAATCGCAATTAAGGAATCCCTTTTCATTGATTCCTATGGGCCTAGAGGCATTCTCATTTTGCGATTCGCAATTAAGGAATCGCAAAATGAGAATGCAATTTCAAGGGTGCAGGGGGGTCCAAAGGACCCCCCCCTGCACCCCTGAAATGTACCTTTAACCACTTCGATGCTAAGGGTGTTCATGGACCTCCATTGACTTTCCATTGAAATCAATGGAAACTCCATGACGAGTTACCCTTGTCATTAGCGCTGAAGGGGTTAAGTGCATTTTTCACACACACATGCCCTTAGGGCATGTGTGTGTATAAAATGAAACTTTCAAAAATGCACTTTTGTGCATTTCTGAAAGTTTTCGCTAATTACCATGAAGGTTAACTTCATGGTAATTTTCCACTTCCTATTTGCGATTTCGCAATTTTAAAACAATCATGCATTGCATTTAAGAAATCGCAAAATTGCGATTTCTTAAATGCAATCGCAATTTAAGAAATGGCAAATAAATTGCGATTTTTTAAATTGCAAAAAAAGCAAAAACCTTAATGCATCCCAAAAAAGGGATTTGCATTCGCAAACGGACGAATTTTGCGATTTGCACCGTTTGCGAATGCAAAAACCCTTGATGCATGTGCCCCTTATGTGCGTTCCCAATTGTTCAGTATGAGGATGACGTTGGGGATTAAACCTTGTGCTTCGATGGGAGAGGTGAGATGTACCTCCTGGAGAGTGTACTCATAAATTATTCATAGGTGCTAAGGATGACCTTTTAGCAATATCGATTGTGAAAAACCCACCCTCGGCATAGAACTAGGTGAAAGGTTTAATCCATAAAAAGGCTGCAGTCCTTATAAGGCGTTATGTCCAGACAAAGGCAGTCTGTCCTTATTTGGAGTTATGTCTTTATAAGGCTCGTTCATAAGAAATGACGGGGAGATGATGTAGGGAAAGTGTACGATGTTCCCTGGACCTATATCAGGGTACCAATATAAAATATAAAACCCACTCCACCTCATACTTAACAATGATAATACACATTTAAGATACACATTTATAACAGTGCCAGTGCATAAAATTATCAAGCAGTCATTTAAAATATTTCTAAAAATGTTAAAATTTCATTTAAAAACAGTTTAAAAAGCAAGGAAAAATGTTCTATGTGAAAGTATGACATTTGTAGTAAAGTACCGCAAATCACAGTTCTAAATGAGTTTGATCACACAAGTTGAACTACTGCAAGCGTACGTAGAAGGCCAGTGCTGTATTCGATACCTCGGTGCCAAGGGTGGAGCTGCACTCCAACTTGGTCAAGGACACCTGCAGATCCTCAGGGAATGCATGCGTTAAGATGGGAATTCGATGAGGACAGAGTCGAGCATGGGACCGCAGTGGTTGCAGCCTGGAGTCTAAGTTCACTGGCATATCGTTTAGGGGTGTCAGACAGATGTCTAACTCACATTCTCCTCCGCAAAAGAGGCATTGGAAAACAGGAACGATGCAGTCTTTGAAGACTGGTCTGAATGACAGGAACCAAGAAGCACTTAGTTCTCGAAGGCAAGGCACACCCAGATTTTGTACCATGCGCTCATGGTAATACCTTTCCATTTAAAAACAGTTTAAAAAGCAAGGAAAAATGTTCTATGTGAAAGTATGACATTTGTAGTAAAGTACCGCAAATCACAGTTCTAAATGAGTTCGATCACACAAGTTGAACTACTGCAAGCGTACGTAGAAGGTCATGCTTTGGTATAGAAAGTGTCAATTTGAAAAAGTTCTTTTGAGAAAAGAAGGGGAAAGAAAAACTGAATTTATACCCAGCACATGTTGAGCAAGATTCAGATTATATGTCCTGGCTGGGAGGAGACATAACATTGTCATTTTCATTGCCTGCTGTCGTAGGGGACAAACATTGTAGTACCTTGCATAGCACATCAAGTGTGCATAGATGAAACTCGTCGGAGCTGCCAACAGTTGTTGGTGAGGCAGCCAGTGCTGTATTCGATACCTCGGTGCCAAGGGTGGAGCTGCCCTTCAACTTGGTCAAGGACACCTGCGGATCCTCAGGGAATGCATGCGTTAGGATGGGAATACAAGGAGGACAGAGTCGAGCATGGGACCGCAGTGGTTCCAGCCT
The DNA here is from genome assembly GCF_964261635.1 of Lissotriton helveticus. Taxonomy (NCBI): domain Eukaryota; kingdom Metazoa; phylum Chordata; class Amphibia; order Caudata; family Salamandridae; genus Lissotriton; species Lissotriton helveticus. The sequence goes on along the minus strand of NC_136065.1, from coordinate 1,429,874,452 downwards.
GGAGTCTAAGTTCACTGGCATATCGGTTAGGAGTGTCAGACAGATGTCTAACTCGCATTCTCCTTCGCAAAAGAGGCATTGGAAAACAGGTACGATGCAGCCTTTGAAGACTGGTCTGAATGACAGGAACCAAGAAGCACTTAGTTCTCGAAGGCGAGGCACACTCAGATTTTGTACCATGCGCTCATGGTAATACCTTTCCAGGAGAGCTTTTGTAATCTCTCTGGCGGATGGTCCATCCATTGCGAAGCAGGTAAACGACAACAGGATTCCAGCAATAGCAAGCAGGATCAGAGGTAGACCCCCCGAAAATGCTTCCAAATATGGAGTATATAAAGTTAGGAATAACTCTGCGGATGGTTTGGAAGGTGTTAAGGGATCCTGACCCTATGGTTTTAAATAGGTGTGCAACACCGCTCGTATCCAACATATTTACAATACAACACATTATTTCTGAAAAATGTCGGGGGCAGTTTGTACGGATTAGTGCCTGTATCTCTGTCGAGGTCCTCGCAACTCAAAAGGTTTCTCGTGCAGAGGTCAATGGCACGGTTTGTTGCAAAAGCATGGCTTCCATTCTGCTCAAAGAATCAAACTGTATAAAAGAAACATTCAGTGAAGGCCATAGCAGTGCCTCCTTGACTGTATTTGTCGGTGGAAACAATACTTGTATACAGCAAGTAACCCTGGTGTTCAAGGTGACCAGATATGCAATGCCGGGAGCATTCCACAACAACCTTGATTGTTCAGCATCAAGCAACTCCCATTCGAAAGTAACTCGAACGTTGCCATAATCACGGCAGCTGGAGTTCCTTTCATGTGGCAAGATAGATTTAAACCTGAACCGCTACAGGCCCAGTGCAAAACAATATCTTGTCACATGAGAGAACCGCTTAAAGCACTCTTGCAGTTAGTACAACTAAGAAACAACTAAGAAACATTTCTTGAATCTCAGTCCGGCATCGAAATCTATATGGTAAATGACAGGATTTCTTAATGTATTCTTTACCCAATTTTTCATATTCGCCTGCCTGCCTTTGTTCAAGGCAATAGTGAAACTGAAAGGTCGTGACCGGGAGAGTGATTTGGCCGTGGATTAGCCACTCTGTGGATAGTAATTCAGCCACTGTGAATGGAAGCCTGTCCAGTTTTTCAGTTTGCAGCATTGTATATTTAGCTGCCCTTTATGCCATGTCTATCTGTGTATCAGTTAGATTGTATTCTGAAAACAGAGACGTACTGTTTATAAAACACCAAGGCACAAAGCCTGCACGCAAAGATTGTAGCGTCTAGCTCAATAACATAATAGAACGTAACTGTGATTGGCTGTGTTGTAATATTGCCAAATCCTGTTCCAGTATGTCTATAGCAAAAGATACAATGTTACCCAATGAATATACTCTGGAGGTCAAAGTTGTTAACCCATTATCCACCACAGCTAACGCTTTTTCTAAGTTTAAACGGTCTATTTCCAGTATTCTCTCTGCGGCTTCTTGTTGAGAAATCTTTTCATTATGGGCAGCATAAATGCCTGCATAAATGAAATGTTTCTGATGTTGTTTCCTAGGTCGTGGTGAAAAGTCCCTAAGATCCATGTCTTGTGAGAGTAAAGCTAAGTGTTGTTTCACTTCTGCAAAAGTTGAGGTTTCTAGCCATTCTAGGCACAACTTCCCAACACTAAAGGATGTCACTTCCACTGTATGTTCTCTCTGTACGTATTGTGGATCTGGCCTTTGCATAATGAGTCCCTTGGTGATGTGCAGGAACCGTTTATGACATATGTTTGTCTCTAAGGGCCAAACAACCCACTCCTTCCAATTTGGGTCTGATCTATTGTACTTTAATAAGTCATCCATTTTTGCCCCTTCTTTTGATGAAGAATTCTGAAACCCCTGTGATGGTATAGGAAACTTTGGAGTGTTCAGGTCCTTTATCTTGGCTATTCCATTACAGGATGTGTGTTGCACAGTATCATTTAAAAAGATGGTCTGCTGTGGAATGAGGCATACTCTGAATAGTACCACTGTACCGTGGACTTGCCAGTTCCTTGAACCCCAAATCAATTTTGAGTCAATTTCGTCTTTCCAAAGGTTGAAACCCTGTTCAGACAATTGTGCTAAAAAGGAAGCAGAGTAAATCTGTTTAGTGTTTGTCAACATATTTTCAGTGCTGATTTTTGCACATGTCTGTGCAAACATTTGTGAACTACTTGTTGGTGGTGTTGGGGAATGTTCCCACTGATTGTATTCAAATACATTCCTAGGTGAAATGGATTTGTGCAGGAAATGTTGACCAAAATGTTGATAACAGTACAATTTGTCACAGTCTAAAGAACCCTACAACATTTCATTATTAGAAAATGCAGCAGTTTTCTTTAAATCAGACAACATGTTATTTACTGTTTCAGTGTCCCAATCATCAGAATATGTACTGGAGGTAATGAAATCACTTAATGAGATTTTAAATACATGATTAATTTTTAAAAGTTTGGTTGGTCCGAATATGTTGAAATCAACCTTGTCCCATATTATACCATCGGATGGAGGAACAGCTGTAATGTTCACTGATGACAAGCCTCTTTTTCGCAATGTGATGATGGATGTGGCTTCAGTAGGATGTTGAATTTTTGGGCTGTTAACCCTTGTTGAATAAAGTGTCCATTGATAAGCATACTAAAAGTCAATACTATGCCTAGCCAGAAAAGAAAAAACAATATCCCAGAAATTACCCAGATTTCAATCCAAGGTGATAACAGGTATGTCTTTTTGAAGAAAGAGAACAAAGTTCGTTAGCTCTTGCTTGAATGGTGTTTTGGCTAACGTCATTTCCGGCTCACTTGGATCCAGGGCAAACGTTTCGAAGTTAATGAAATAGTCAGAAGCTGTTTGATCAATTGTAGGAATTGCATTGGGATATGTTGAAATGCTATTTTCCTCTCAACGAGGCATGTTGAGGTAGACGTCTGTATTCGGTCTAATTGCAACTTGTGAATTATTTTTGATTACCATTTTGATTTTGAATGTCTGGTACAAGTGGAACAAGTTCCATAGCATTGATGCTTAGTCCTTCATTCTTTAGAGGTGGCTCTTCAGACGTGACGAGTCTTTCTGTTTGAAATTCTTGGATTGTAGCTAGAGGAGGCCGTCTGCTACAGTGGACTAGGCTACTAGGCTTACTGTTTAGTATCGGCCACATAGTGTGGTTTGATTAAGTCAATTGAGACAAATCTTTTCTCCTTTTGTCCAGCAAGAGGCAGAAGCAGCTTAGTTCTTGTTCCGTGTACTGCAAAGACTGGTACAGGTTTTCTGTAAAAAGGTCCAAATTTATTTTTGTCCGCAAATTTCTCTCCGACCAGATTCCCGACTTTTGGGATCCAGACAGGTCTTGCCGTGAGTACCTTGACTTCCTCAGTGGTGGTCTGCTTTAGATGGACATTGCTTTGTTTTGTCCTGGATTCCTTTAGATCCTGTAAAACAGCAAAACGATCATGGATATCAAATGGTTTTTCATCCGCCACTGCGCCTTCACAATCAAGATCAGGTACCTATATTCGTGTCCCAAAGAGGACCTCATATGGAGTGACACCCCCTAGAGACCTTCTTGGCTGGTTGTTTAATGCCTGCTGTACCCCATAAAGGTGTGACCCAACAACCGCCCTTGCCCAATACCCTAGCTGTTAAAGATTGCTTTAAGTCATGTTTTTTTCTCTCCACAACCGAATTTCCCTCTGGATGGTACAGAGATGAGAACCGCAATGCTACGCCCATTCCTTCCATGGCCTTATTGAAAGCCTGAGAGTTAAACGCAGGGCTGCGGTCAGAGTGTAACATGCTAACTGCGTATGTACTGATAAAGACTCGCAAATATTTTATAACAGGCCGAGCATCAGCAGAACTCTGTGGCCATACCCATAGGAATCTCGAGTTAAACAACCTTTACAACGCAACTTTTACCACGCAGTGCCTTTACAACGCAACTTTTACAACGCAAACCATTACAACGCATTGCGCTGGGGGGCGCTCTAGGATAGGGAATGTGTTTAATGTACTATCCAACACCTTCCCTACTATCCACGGGGACTGGAGTTGGAATAGTAAATTAAACAATTCACTATCCAGCGCCTAAAAGCATTATGCGTTGTAAAGGTATTCGTTGTAAATACCGCGTTGTAAAGGCATGCGATGTAAAAGCATGCGTTGTAATGTCATACATCCGAATCTCGAGCATGAGTCCACGGCGAACCATGATATACCTATAAGCCCTGTCCGTTTGTAAGGGGCAGCAGTGGTCCAAGTACACACATACCAGAAGTTTGTCTGACTTTAGTAATGGCGTCTGTGCCGGGCGTGCAACTGTGGAGCCTTTCATGTGCTGGCAGATGTCACATTTCCAGACATAGTCTTTAGTTTGCTTAGTTAACCCGGGCCACCAATAGCGCTGTTTCAGTAAAGAAATAATCGCTGTAATGCCTGTGTGCGCAGATCCCAAACCCTTGTGTGCAGCTAGTATTAAGCCTTACCTACGATCCGTATTTGGTATTACTCTATCCCTCACTCCAGGAATCTGAGCATATGGAATGTTTTATGCATCTCACTTGTATGAGTATTTGAGTGGAAATTTTTTAGGTACTGCTGTGCTGCCGTTGAATGATGCGATGACAGTACCATTATATCTCTGTCTATTCTCGTTTTTGAATGAGTCAGCGCAGCTACGGAAGCCATGCAAACAGCCCCCTTACCGGCTTCATCAGCCAATGAATTCCCTTCAAAGTGAACGCCATCATGTTGATGACTCATTGTATGGGTCACATGAGTCATCTGTAGCTCAGATTACAATTCCGTTACCTGTTCCCATAACATTTTGTGCTTAATTGTACCACCTTTTGCATCTTTAAACCCATTTTGTTCCCAATGCTGTAAGTACTCATTGTACGACTGGACACAGTAAAAAGAATCTGCTTTTAATTCTGCCAACTGAGCTGTGCAGTCTCCTAGAGATTGTGTTTTTGTGCAACTAGAATTGAACTTGCCATCACGCATGCGACCTTTAACTATAGCACATGCCGAAAAATATTGTTGCTTATTTCCTATGGCCCGTTGCGCAGATCCGTCAGTATAAATAATATAATCATACTGATCTAGAGGGAAGATTTCATGTGATAGAGGATATTCTTGTTCATATTGCAGGAATGCTTGTGTTTTTAAACTTGGATCAAATCTGTATTTAACATCTGTTGCAGTAAGATAATTAGCCCATTGTATCCACCTTGGATGTAACGCTTTCATATTTGGGATGCTGGCCTTTGTAACATCTTCTGAAGCTGGTACCAGCGTTACGACAATAATGCATTTCCCCTGAGCCAGTGCTCTTTCTCTTGCTGCAGCATTCTGAACTGCTTTCAAGATCTTTTCTGATGAAGTGAAACACATTTCTGCATTTGTGTACAGGTGTGGTTTGTAAGCGATTGGTACAGTTTCTCCGTCATTAAAGGTTAAGTAAGTGTACCCGCATTGACATGTGACATGCGAATCACAAAGTGGCGTACGTTTACGCGTGTTTGTAAGTGTTTGTAAGTGTTCAGAAGCATTCCTGTCTTCCTAGAGTAAACAAAGAATATTAGTATGTTCTTGTGTCCAATCTCTGGCTGAAAAGTCAGATTTTATTAAGTCATAGAAAGGTTTTACCCTTTGTGCGTAATCTAAAATGTATGTCCTGCCAAAGTTCAGGAATCCTAGTATTGATTGTACATTTTTTAAAGATTTTGGAGGTTGGAGAAGCGCACACTTTTCTAAAAAGTTAGCTGCCAGACTTATGCCTTCACTTGACAGCTGATATCCCAAAAATAGAACATTGAGGTGGGCTATTTTTGATTTTTTTAAGTAGAATTTGTAGCCTTCTGCGGAAAATCCCATAATAATGGTACTTACCCTACTCGTCGTCTGTCAAATAAATATCATTCACATAAGACAACGCTTCTTCATCAAACTTTTGTAGTAACTCTGTCACTCTTGCTGAAAATACACCAGGGCTATTTTTATACCCTTGTGCTAGATGACAAAATTACCGTTCGGACCCTAACGCACTGAATGCGGTCAGATACCTTTTTCACGTGCTATATTTTGGCAGAAAAATCTATTTGAGATATCAAGTGAGGTTTTGTATTTTTTGCGCACATTGTTATTCATTAATGCGGCACTATGTGCATTTTGGACAGCAAATGTCTTGGTGCATGAGTTTAAATGTATGTAATGTAAAACGATAACGATATGTATTGTCGGGTTTAGCGACAGGAAACAAAGGATTGTTCATTGGAGAGGTACATTTTTCACTGAGCCCCTGGTATTCAAGTTGATCTAAGATCTCCCAGACCTGTGTTTTTAGCTACTTGCTTTATTAGATATTGCCTCTGAGCATTAGGTGAAACCTTTAACAGGATCACGTGGTAGGTTGAGTTCTCAACCCACCCTGCATGATTTTTGTACAATTCCAGGGCTTGGGCTACTACCCACTCCTGCGCATATGGAACATTGTTGGAAAATGAAAAAGAAATTATACTATCTCCCCTGGGGCACTCCATTTTGAATGCAGGCGGCCAATCTTGTTCTGCTAACAGGATGTCATAACCAGATGATAAGTTCTTCCAAAAAAGAGCTTTTACTTTCCTGGGCTTGTTCCCCTCCAACCGGAGTGTTATTTCATATAACGTCTGTGGGATGCTCACCCTGGTGTCTGGTGTTTCCACCCTGATGTAATCATTCAACTCCGCTGTCACCAGAAATTCCTTCAGGTTCAGGCGAGCTATTGTTTCTCTGCCGCACTGTCTAGCATCATCAGAGCCCATTCCCCATTCAGAAGTTGTGTCCTGATTTTCAGATCAGCAACTTTCTTTTTCTTAAATTGAGGTTTTGGACTTTGCTTATCTTCTTTTTTAGAAGCAAAGTCTTGAGCGCGCTGTTTGTCTCTGGACTGTGTACTCTTCTCTCTATTTTCTGACCGTCCTTCCCTTTTGGAGCTTTTCTTCAAGCCTTGAAAGGAACGAGAGGAACAAGTATCAGTATCCTGATACCTGTCAGGTTTCCTAATGTCATCTCTATTCCTAAGGTCATACCTCTTTTCAGAGGGCTCCTGTGAAGGAGACCTACCTCGGGATTGGGATCTCTTGTCTTTGGAATTTTCTTTTTTATTATCCCACTTCTTTTAAGAAGAATAGGTGTCGGCTTAAAGGTGTCCTTTTCAGGACTGCCCTGTAGTTGAGGTTTTAAAGCTCTTCCCCCCAAACTATCTCTGCCTAACTCTGCATATGCAGTTTCAATTATTTTGAGTAGTTCAGCCTCTTGAATTAACGGACGACCTCCCTTGGACAATGGCGCATTCCCACTGATGCTGCTTCCCCTTTAATATTAGCTAGTATTATTGCTGATACCTGGTCGTAGTTATTTAATAACTTCATCCCTAAGTTTAGTGTAGGTTCTGCTCCATAGTTATTTTGTATTTGTCTTAATACATTTGTTATTACTGCTAATGAAGGAATACCACGAGTTCTGGTATATATGGCAGCAAAGACTGTACCCCAAGAGGTGCTATCCTCTAACTGTGGTGTAATCCCCATGGGCAAACAGATTGTTAACATTCTGTGTTTTTCAAATGGTGTTGTATTTGGGAATACTGCTTCTAACTGGGTTATTTTCTGAGCTACCCAGAAAGGAATTTGTTCACATGTTGTGGGCACTTTGCCCATTACCGCGTGTAATGTTTGTGGAGTAATTTTAGTACTAGTGCTCTGTGTAAGAGCTGCAGTAGGTGTAATTACTGTAGGTTGGACTGCTAGTGTCCTTAAGATGAAGTGTGTCATGTTTCCGTAAAGTTTTATCAACTCTTTCATTTGAAGAAGCAGTTCATCACCTAGCATTGTGTCAATGTCTGGATATTTTGCATAGGTCACTAATATCGGCCATGTTGCTCATAGTCTTCCTTAAGGACGAAGCCCTGCTCTTGTTCTTGTGTGGGGTATGATGCCATTAAACCAGAAAATATGTTCCTGAAAAGTACAGCCCAGGTGTATTTTCAGCAAGAGCAACAGAGATACTTAAAAAATTTGATGAAGTAGCATTGTCCTATATGAATGATATTTATCTGATCGACGATGACTTAGAGAGGCACCTGACCAGGGTAAACACCATCATTATGGGATTTACCGCAGACAGCTACAAATGTAACTTTAAAAAATCAAAAATAGCCCACCTCAATGTCCTATTTTTGGGATATGAGCTGTTAAGTGAAGGCAAAAGACTGCCAGCTAACTTTTTAGAAAAGCGTGCGCTGCTCCAGTCTCCAAAATCTTTAAAAAATTTACAATCAATACTTGGATTCCTAAATTTCAGCAGGACATACATTTTAGATTACGCACAAAGGGTAAAACCTTTCTATGACTTAATAAAACCTGACTTTTAGGCCAGAGATTGGACACAAGAACATACTAATATTCTTTGTTTACTCCAGGAAGACATGATTGCTTCCAAGCACTTACAAACACGTGTAAACACACGCCACTTAGTGATCCGAATATTAGCAGGTCAATGCGGGTACACTTATTTGACCTTTAATATAGGAGACATTGTACCAATCGCTTACAAATCACACCTGTACACAATTACAGAAATGCGTTTCACTTCAACAGAAAAAATCCTGACAGCAGTTCAGACCGCTATAGCAAGAGAAAGAGCACTGGCTCAGGGGAAACACATTATTGTCGTAAATTCGGTACCGGCTTTAGAAGCTGTTACAAAGGCCAGCATCCCAACTGCAAAAGCGTTACATCCAAGATGAATACAATGGGCTAACTCTCTTACAGCGTCAGATGTTAAATACAGATTTGATCCAAGTTTATAAACACAAGCATTCCTGCAATATGAACAAGAATAAACTGTACCAAATGAAATCTTCCCTCTAGATCAGTATGAATATATTATTTATACTGACAGATCTGCACAACCGGCTATGGGCAGTAAGCAACAATATTTTTTGTCGTGTGCTATCATTAAAGGTCGCACGCTTGATAGCAAGTTTCACCCTAGTTGCACAAACACGCAACATCCAGCATATTGCTCAGCTCAGTTGGCACTTACACTGGCACTTGTAAATAAGTATTGAGAATTCCCCACATTAATCATGTGTGATTCTTTTTAATGTGTACAGTCGTACAATGAATAATTACAGCATTGGGAACAAAATGGGATTAAAGATGCAAAAGGTGGCACAATTAGACAACAAATGTTATGGGAACAGGTAGCGGAATTGAAAATTGAGCTCAAGATTCCTATGGGTATGGCCTCCGCATTCTGCTGGTGCCCGAACTATTATAAAAGCTCTTGGGTGTACAAAGTGGCCATGGAAGTAATAGGCTTAGCATTGCGGTTCTCATCTCCGTACCATCCAGAGGGAAATTTGATTGTGAGAGAAAAAAACTGGTCTTCAAGCAATCTTTAACAGCTAGGGTATTAGGCAAGGGCTGTAGTTGGGTCACACACCTTTATGGGGTACAGCGGGCATTAAATAACCAGCCAAGAAGCTCTCTAGTGGGTGTCACTCCATATGAGGTCCTCTTTGGGACACGAATGTGGGTACCTGATCTTAATTGTGAAGTTGCAGTGGTGGATGAAAAACCATTTGATATCCATGATCGTTTGGCAGTTTTACAGGATCTAAATGAATCCAGGACAAAACAAAGCAACATCCATCTAAAGCAGACCACCACTGAAGAAGTCAAAGTAGTCACAGCAAGACCTGTCTAGATCCCAAAAGTCAGGGATCTGGTCAAAGAGAAAATAGCGGACAAAAAGGAATTTGGACCCTCTTACAAAAAACCTGTACCAGTCCTTGCAGTACACGGAGCAAGAACTGTGCTGCTCCCGCCTCTTGCCGGAAAAAAGGAGAGAAGATTTGTTGCAATTGACTTAATCAAACCACACTAAGTGGCAGATACTAAACAGTAGGCCTAGTGGACTCCACATTATAAGACGTCCTTCTCTAGCTACAATCCCAGAAGTTCAAACAGAAAGACTCATCACGTTCGAAGAGCCACCTGTAAGGAATGAAGGACTAAGCAACAATGCTATGGAACTTGTTCCACTTGAACCAGACATTCAAAATCAAAATCAAAATAATTCACAAGTTGCAATTAGACCGAATACAGACGTGCACATCAACATGCCTTGTCGAGAGGAAAATAACATTTCAACTAATCCCGATACAATTCCTACAATTGATCGAACAGCTTCTGGCTATTTCATTAACTTTGATTCGTTTTCCCTGGATCCAAGTGAGCCGGAAACTATGCCAGCCAAATAACCATTCAAGCTAGAGCTAAAGAACTTTCTTCTCTTTCTTCAAAATACATACCTGTTATCACCTTGGATTGAACTCTGGGTAATTTCTGGGATATTGCTTTTTCTTTTCTGGATAGGCTTAGTATTGACTTTTAATATGCTTGCCAATGGACACTTTCTTCAACAAGGTTTAACAGTCCAGAAGGTCAACATACTACTGAAGCCACATCCATCATCACATCGTGAAAAAAGAGACTTGTCATCAGTGAACATTACAGCTGTTCCTGTATCTGATGGTATAGTATGGGACAAGGTTGATTTCAACATATTCGGACTGGCCAAACTTTTAAAAATTAATCATGTACTTAAAATCTCATTAAGTGATTTCATTACCTTCAGTACATTTTCTGATGATTGCGACACTGAAACAGTAAATAACATGTTGTCTGATTTAAAGAAAACTGCCGCATTTTATAATATTGAAATGTTAGAGGGTTCTTCAGACTATGACAAATTGTACTGTTATCAACATTTTGGTCATCATTTCCTGCACAAATCCAATTCACCTAGGAATGTATTTGAGTACAATCAGTGGGAACATTGCCCAACACCACCCAAAAGTAGTTCACAAATGTTTGCACAGACATTTGCCAAAATCAGCACTGAAAATTATGTTGAAAAATATCAAACAGATTTACTCTGCTTCCTTTTTAGCACAATTGTCTGAACAGGGTTCCAACCTATGGAAACACGAAATTGACTCAAAATCGATTTGGGGTTCAAGGAACTGGCAAGTCCAGGGTACAGAGGCACTATTTAGAGCATGCCTCATTCCACAGCAGATGATCTTTTCAAATTATACTATGCAACAGACGGTTCCTGCACATCACCAAGGGACTCAGTATGCATAGGCCAGATCCACGATATGTACAGAGAGAACATCCAGGGGTAGCGACATCCTTGACTGTTGGGAAGTTGTGCCTAGAATTGCTAGAAATCTCAACACTTGCAGAAGTGAAACAACACTTATCTTTATTCTCACAAGACATGGATCTTGGGGACTTTTTACTAGGACCTAGGAAACAACGTCAAAAACGTTTCATATATGCAGGCATTTATGCTACCTGAAATGAAATCTTTAAGATTTCCAAACAAGAAGCTGCAGAGAGAATACGGGAAATAGACCTTATAAACTTAGAAAAAGCTTAAGCTGTGGTGGATAATGGGTTAACAACGTTGACCTCCAGAGTATATTCACTGGGCAACATTGCATCTTTTGCTATAGACATACTGGAACAGGATTTGGCGATATTACAACATGGCCAATCTCAGTTACGTTCTATTGTGTTATTGAGGTGGACGCTACAATCTTTGCAAGCAGGCTTTGTGCCTTGGCGTTTTATAAACAGTACGTCTCGGTTTTCAGAATCCAATATAACTGATACACAGATAGAAATGGCACAAAGGGAAGATAAATATACAATGCTGCATATTGAAAAACTGGACAGGCTTCCATTCACAGTGGCTGAATTACCTTCCACAGAGTGGCTGATCTATGGCCAATTCACTCTCCCGGTCACAACCTTTCAGTTTCACTATTGCCTTGAGCAAAGGCAGGCAGGCAAATATGAAAAATTGGGTAAAGAATACATAATGAAATCCTGGCACTTACCATATAGATTTCGATGCAGGAGTGGGGATCAGGAAGTCTTTCTTAGTGGTACTAACTGCAAGAGCACTTTAGGTGGTTCTCTCATGTGCCAAGATATAGTTTTGCACGGTCCTCTAGTGGTTCAGTTTAGAATCTGTCTTGCCACATGAAAGGAACTCCAGCTGCCGTGATCAAAACCAGTGTTCGAGTTACTTTTGAATGGGAGTTACTTGATGCTGAACGATAAAGGTTGTTGTGGGATGCTCCCGGGTATTGCATACCTGGTCACCGTGAACACCAGGGTTACTTGTTGTATGCAAGTATTGTTTCCTCCGACAAATACAGTCACGGAGGCGCCACTATGGCTTTCACTGAATGTTTCTTTTATACAGTTTGGTGCTTTGAGCAGAATGAAAGCCATGCTTTTACAACAAACCGTGCCATTGACCTCTGCACAAGAAACCTTTGAACTTCAAGTTGCGAGGAACTCGACAAAGATACAGGCCCTAATCCGTACAAACTGTCCCTGACATTTCGCAGAAATAGTGGGTCGCATTGTAAATATGTCAGATAAGAGCGGTGTTGTACACCTATTTCAAACCATTCGGTTGGGATTCCTTAACACCTTCCAGACCATCCTCGGAGTTGTTCCTAACTTCGATACACTCTGTGATCCTGCATACTATTGCTGGAATCCTGATTGTCGTTTACCTGCTTCGCAATGGACGGACCATCCGCCAGTGAGATTGCAAAAGCTCTCCTGGAAAGATACTACCGTGAGCGCATTGTACAACATTTGGTTGCTTCTCTTCTTCGAGAACTAAGTGCGTCTTGGTTCCTGTCATTCAGACCAGTCTATGAAGACTGATTCGTACCTGTGTTCCGATGCCTGTTCTGCTGAGGAGAATGCGAGTGAGGCATCTGTCTGACACCTCTCATTTTAACAAACACGGGGATTTGCAAGCCATGGTAAGAGCAGAGTAGTTTACGTCTGGAAGTATGTTAAAATTGTGGCAATATGTTTTGTTTACAAAAGGAAAAACGAAGTACTATAGATGAGGGGGATGATTAATGAGGAAACCCTGCAGTTTGTAAACGGTTTTAAAACGTGCACCAGACCATTTTCCAGCAGACTTGTGAATACGTTTGTGCTGTACCATTGATTAACTGTGTTATAGTTGCTGAAGTGTTATTGAACTGATTAATTTTGTTATGGTTATTGAAGTGTTTCTAAGCATTTTATATAGTGAAATATGTTAGCTAAAAATATTTATTTTATGTTTGTAGATGCCCCTGAAGAAGAGAATTTAATTTCTTGAAATGCATTGGGCTGCCAAAATAAAATCATGGCATGGGCAACCTACCTCGGATTCCTGAGCTTTTTGTGAACAAATACACATTGTAAAACATTGAGTAAAATGAATTGAGGATGAAATTAGGATTAAAGTGTAAAATGGACAGTTTACCTACCAAGAAAAGGAGAGTAAATATAATGCAATTGATTCATTTGATTCAAATCGTAGAATTTGGCTGTGCAGCCTGAACGAATCATACCATAGGTTCGTAGTGGTTTCAGCACATTGCAAACAGCGTTTAGAGACGAGCGCAAAGCAGGTTTTGCACGCCATGAAGAAATGACAAAGGATTACACACGTTTAAATTTAAGGATTACCAGAGAGTGCATCTCTTCTCTTCAACCATTAGTATGATACATTCGTCTCACCACGAGATGGCACCCATGAAGACATTACTAAAACAAAGATTCATAAGGAACATGAGACCCGAACTACAGTGATACAATACATTTGCATGAAGAATGAGCACAGGACCTGGGTTTGTTACCTTGCCAACTTACGAAATTAAATAAGAAATCTAACATTGATTGCTAACCGAATTAAGAAGATGTTTGGAACATTAAAGACTGTTTTTTTAAAAGAACATTTATAAAGCACTGAAAACACCAGCATAACTAAGTGAGCTCCGTAGAGACTGAGTGAGTGGAGAAGACATAGCATAGGATTTTGGGAATTGAAGTGCCATGTGAATGACTAACGAAGGGGAACAGCAGACGTCCGTTTTTAGTGTCAGTGTAGAACCATTTGCACTCACCTGAACAGAATAATTAGTCATTCACCGGTTCACGGGAACACTAAAGTAAAAGCCGCGATTTCTCAAATAAACTTCACTTTGCACCAGAGCGCGGTCACAAGCCGGATAAGGGAGGAGGCTCTCATTTTAACAAACACGGGGATTTGCAAGCCATGGTAAGAGCAGAGTAGTTTACGTCTGGAAGTATGTTAAAATTGTGGCAATATGTTTTGTTTACAAAAAGAAAAAGGAAGTACTATAGATGAGGGGGGATGATTAACGAGGAAACCCTGCAGTTTGTAAACGGTTTTAAAACGTGCACCAGACCATTTTCCAGCAGACTTGTGAATACGTTTGTGCTGTACCATTGATTAACTGTGTTATAGTTGCTGAAGTGTTATTGAACTGATTAATTTTGTTATGGTTATTGAAGTGTTACTAAGCATTTTATATAAAGAAATATGTTAGCTAAAAATATTTCTTTTATGTTTGTAGATGCCCCTGAAGAAGAGAATTTAATTTCTTGAAATGCATTGGGCTGCCAAAATAAAATCATGGCATGTGCAACCTACCTCGGATTCCTGAGCTTTTTGTGAACAAATACACATTGTAAAACATTGAGTAAAATGAATTGAGGATGAAATTAGGATTAAAGTGTAAAATGGACAGTTTACCTACCAAGAAAAGGAGAGTAAATATAACGCAATTGATTCATTTGATTCAAATCGTAGAATTTGGCTGTGCAGCCTGAACGAATCATACCATAGGTGCGTAGTGGTTTCAGCACCTCTAACGGAAAGGCCAGAGGACCTAGACTCCAGGCTGGAACCACTGAGGCCCCATGCTCGACTCTGTCCCCAGCGTATTCCCATCTTAATGCATGCATTCCTCGAGGATCCACAGGTACCCTTGACAGAGTTGGATTTCAACTCCACTCTTGGCACTGAGGTATCGAATACAGCAACGGCTGCCTCACCAACAACTGTTGGCAGCACTGAGGAGTTTCATCTATGCACACTTGACGTGCTATGCGAGGTACTACAATGTGTGTCCCCTCCGACAGCAGGCAAAGACAATGCTATGTCTACCAGCCTGGACATATAATCGGAATCTGTCTCACTGTGTGCTGGGAACGAATTACGTTTTTTTTTCCCTTCTTTATACTTAAATACACTTTTTTCAAAATGGACACTTTCTATACCATAGCATGGCCTTCTAAGTAAGCTTACAGTAGTTCAACTTGTGTGATCGAACTCATTCAGAACTGTGCTTTGCGGAACTTTACTACAAATGTCCTACTTTTACAAAGAACATTATTTTTCCTCATTTTTAAACTGTTTTTAAATGAAATTTTAAAATTTTTAGAAATATTTTAAATGACTGTTTGATAATGTTATGCACTGACACTGTTATAAATGTGTATTTCAAATGTGTATTATCGTTGTTAAGAATAAGGTGGAGTGCCGTGGGGCTGAGCCTTGCATTTACTTTGTGTTAAGTTGACATGAGCTTATTAGAAGTTTAAACGCCATTTTTACTTTCTGCTGCCTTTTTCACATGGCACACATTCTTATAAATGTTTAGAGTTACCAGAGTGTTTTGCTTCACACAAGAATAATATGTTTTTCTATATTAGCAGCCTTGCTTGGTAAGCTTTGCCTGAACAGTGAGTGCCAAGGCCTTCAAGGTTATTTCAACACAGTGGTTGTTGTTCGGACTGATCAGCGCACGTTATAGACATAACATATATGGAGCTGTGGCCACCTCTGATATTGGCACATTTAATAATGCACTGCGTAGGCATGATCACACACACTTGGAGACCAACTCTACGTTTACCATCTGGAGGCTCACAAAATCCTCCACCAAAGTAACCCCTACAAACACAACAGAAAAACCTGGAGGCGCTACATAAACGATGTCTTGGTCATCTGGGAAGGTGATTATCAATCCGTTGAGCAATTCATGGTATGGCTCAACACACAGAACACCTTTTTAAAATTCACCAGCTCTGTATCACGTGACATGATGGTGTTTTTAGATCTCAATATCTACCCGGAAGATGGGTTTCTGAAGACTACCACTCATTTCAAACCTACATCAAGAAACTGCCTACTGAGGTACAATAGTTTCCACCCACTTCACCTACGTGAAAATCTCCCCTATTGCCAGTTCCTCCGTCTAAGACGGAACTGCTCCAATGTGAGGGATTACAAGGCACTTAAGCAGTGGATCTCAAGAACAAGCTGCATAACCGGAAGTACCCAGCACAAGTGATAGACAGAGCCATGAAAAGGGCACGCAACAATAGCAGGGATGCACTGATGGAGGATAGGATACAAAAGGCCAATATGTGTAACCACCTTTAATACCCACTCTAACGAGATTTCTAAAATTGTCAACAGACACTGAAGGACCCTTGTGTGCGGCGACCTTGACCTGGAGAAACCGCTGTTCACCTACAAAAGAGGCAGGAACCTCAAGGAGATCCTGGTTCATACCCGGCCACGAACAAACCAACCGGAGCAACCTACTGTACAATGGGTCCAGGGACATCATCCTTGTGGCAATTGCAGCAGCTGCCACCTAACAAAAAAGAGTAGACGACTACAATTCGGGAATGGAAGTGAATGGGAACAAAGGAAATTCACCAACTGCAATAGTAAAAATGTAGTATATTGGATCACATGCCCATGAGGCCTTGAATATATTGGCATGACGTCAAGACCGGCTAAGATCAGAATTGGAGAACACAAAAGTAATGTCAGGTGTAAGAAGAGTACGACCAAAATGGCTTCCCATTTTGTAACTGAGACACACACAGTGAATGATCTCAATTGGACAATAATAGAACAGCTACCTTGAGAAAATTGCCTTTTTGAGAAGGAACAACGCTGGGTGTTTCGGCTAGGGATCAATACTGTTGGGCTTAATGATGACATCCCATGGAGTCAGTTTAGCTAGCTTGGCATTTGGGCTGTTCTCATACTACATTTTTTTGAATTTTTTTTCCAAACTATGTGTTTTATTCCAAAAAACCCACCTAAGAATTGGTGAACATATACACCATCACCAGACTCACATGGGCTTTACACTATGACCATCGGTTATGGGGCAGCGGTCATGAACCTGGAAACACCACTGTGTGAGATACACTCCCTGTGTATGAGCCGCTTCTTCTTCTTTTGTGGGTAATGTGTGGTCGTATGCCATAGCCTAGTGGTTTGGGTACTGCCACCACGCTAAAAAATCATGTTCCCCTCATGCCCCATTGCTTCATGAATGTAATTGCTTAAAATTTGGCACCATTTGACAGTTTCACTACCTAGCAATGTTAATTACTATATGCATGCTCGAGCCAGCCGTTGTGATCTTGTTCCACAGCCTAGTGGTTTGGGTACTGCAACCACCCTATAATAATATAATATTATGTTCCCCTCATGTCCCATCGCTTCATGAATGTAAATACTTAAAATATGGCACCGTTTGACACTTTCACTACTTAACAATGTTAATTACAATGCGCATGCGCGAACCAGACGTTCCTCACGCATGCGCGCTAAAGCTCCGTTTCACTCTGCGCGATTGCCAGGTGAAACTAGAACACCAGCTTAACACGCATGTTATAATAGGCTCTGTCCCCATTATGGGGCAACAGCAGGATATCCTGGGCATTGTCAGGGGACTACAATCAACCACTCATGTAATATGAGACACTGTCTCATAACGGAGCAATCGCGGAAGGCACGTCCGGGGCTCGGTGGATAGTGTGTGCTCCACACACGTGCTCCACACACTATCCACGAGCCCCGGACGGCATAGTTGGGCATTGGGAATCTCCTGCTTTTGTAAGTACGGCATAGCCGAGATGAAACAACAAGACTACAAGCAATTCAAGTGAGTAAACCAATGAATGGCAAAGCTAAGACTATATGTTTTTTCCGTCTCATGTTACAGGTTGCTATTAAGCACATGATCCCTCCGTTTTAAGGCTCATGTTGCCAGTCACCTAAACGGCAGCAAGTATGCATAATTTAACATTCTTTTCACCTCAATAATTAAACCATTCAAAATCCTAGACTACAACAACAACCAATAGAATTTAAATAGAGCGTGTGATTTATGTTCTGTGTGAGTCGGTCTTGTACTTGTCTCTTCTTTTTTACATGGCACTACACTGAAATAGGATGACATATTTTGTCTAGAGAGTGCCGCCTTCAATTTTTTCTAGGTCACTGTACTATCATGCTGGATATTATAACTAAAATACCACATGTATATTCTTTTCCTGTGTTCTTTTTCCCTTTTTTTCTAAGTCCTCATTGAAGGTACTTGTGAGTATGAATCAAAGAAGTAGGCACATTTAGTGTCATTCTTACTTTTATTAGACATACATTGTTGGTAAGTTAAAGCCAAGCGACACCCTGACGTGAGTAAGGTGGGGATCTGTGCACCCCGTCCTGAAGAAGAAGCCTTTGCTTCTAAACATGTCGACGCACACGAGCGGTATTGTACATTAAATACAAAATACCTCCACCACATCCCTTTTAACAATACCAGCATGGAGGCCCATTACATTTTTTTTTGACCTCACATGCCAGGTATTTTTTAACATTCACACATTTATTCACTTTTGACCCCACCACTCACTTATCATTCAATACCCTCACATGGCACACATAGATTTCAAATCAGTGCTCCTGCGTAGTCGTTGGTCAGTAGCACGCCGCATTCCAAAGAGGGATGCGAAGACCCCTATGATGAAGCATGACACCAAGGGCCCTTTTGGTGTGTGAGGGGTATTTAAATAACACAATGTGCGCCCCACCATTGTAGGGACCATACTATACCACACTCCTGTGGATTCTTCTTGTTTGAAAAAACAATCAAGAAACATAGGCAGGCCTGGAAAATTCCCATAGAGTGGATATCACGCATGTAAAATACAGTTTAGTTGCCAGATGGGCACACGCAAATAAATACTTGCATCTTCCAGATGTGTTTCCAAAAGCTTGCAAACTGGAATAAGACATCTGTCTTTTTGAAGATAGTGAATCCAGAATTACTGACAAACGATTCTTTTGCTCCTTGTGTTTACTCTCTTACTGCTGAGAAGGGGAACCGTTTGGGTCTGGATACCTATATCCTGCAAATATTCTGATATTGGATCATTTATACTTCAGTGAAGGCAAAGAATTGTTTCTGGGTATTTGCCAGACAGGTTTCTGTAATGAAATATGGATATTAGTTTTTTTGCCACTCCCTGCTGTTATTGAGAAAGCAACTTCATAGGTGCTTAGAGTATTGCTCATTAGGGACCCTGAGTGACTATAAGAATCATCAAGGCAGGAAGTTGCAGATCCCTGCTGTAAAGAATCTGGGTCAGAGGTTCCGAGGGCAGACAGGGATACATGGCCCAATTGTAACAAAGGGGGTCTTATGCCACTGATTTCCTGGGATTCCCATATTACAGAACTCCAAACTAGGAATCAAGTAACCCTTTTGACTACTTTGCCTCTCAGGGTAGGGAGGCAGCAAGGCTTACTTAGGGGAGGTTCTGTGGGCTACAGACTCGTAACTAAGCACCACTGGATACAACACCTAATCAGTCATCATCCACCCACTGCTATTTTTTTATAAAAGAGACTTGACTGCCCACACTACTGCTAGTCACTTGTGAACCCCCTATTAGTAGGGCCAAGCACAAGAGTGAGGCTAAATTCATCAAAGACAGGAACGCAGTGCAAGCTATTCACAACATGGGCAAACAAAATGACAATACATGAACCAACATGGCACCAGCTTTTACAGTGATATCAAAGCACTATTTTAAATTTCTTAAATCATTTTTGGAACACTTTATGACAGTACCACTTCCTATGACAATAAAAAATATAGGCAGTGATTTACATTCAACAACATGCATATCAATAAAGTTTTCAATATTTAACAAAATGCACATGTCTTTCTCCAACCTCTACTGTAGCTGCAAAGCAAACACAGGACCTAGTAAGAAAATAATACAAGTCCACACACCACAAAATTAAAAGACTTCTTTGAAAATATAGATGTGAATATGAAATCTAGTCTTTGTTTGGCGATTGCTATGCATTATTTGAATTTCTAGACCCATGTTCTAGGTGGAGGGCATGAGTAATATGACAAGCAATGTTATGAATACGCCTGACTATACCAGAGATGCATACACATAAAGGGGCCCTAGAAATGCATAATTCGATCTACAATAAGGCCTAGGTTGTTGTCTAATGCATTAGAGGTTAGCACCACAGCTTGACATACTACATGTGGAGGTTTGTTTCCAGAGAGAAATAAATGCTACAGGTGGGTTACACATTACTACACTTCTTTAAATAATACTCTTATTCTTTATTCCGCAGAAGTCCTTTTTGGTTTTTCTAGCACTGGTCTTATACAACGTGTTTTGTCTTACTTCATCTTAGTGTCTTCATTCTATATTTCACCCACAGAGGCACTGGTTCTTGGGTAGACCTTTCTTTGTTGTAGTGAGGGGTGAGGAATCAGAATGTCCTACTATCAGCCACTCAATGAGGACCAATAATTGGTAGCCAACTCACAAATTTGAGATCAGGTTAAAATATATTACTTTCAGACCCATGCTATAGAAATAAATTATTGCAATTGGAAGACCCAACCTTCTAAAGAAGTTCAATCTAACAAGAATTATACAAACCAAGAGCTCTGCTGTGGCTACACAGAACAAGAGTAAAAGAAGCTGATGTTCTGAAAATAATCTATGACTTTCTCTATCATGCATTTAGAAATCAGATAGATGTAAGCACAATTTCTGTAGGAAGAACATTAAGACACATTAAAAACTCAGGAAAATATAGATAATTTGGTTATTGTATTAAATGTGTTTATTAGATTTATCCAAAAGCAATGCATTTAGGGAACACTTTAAGATGCGCTGTCATGAGTCTAACAGCCCGTAGTATAAAGCCACACATTTAGTAAAAATAAATCTATGTCCACAAAAAAGAATCCATAAGAGTTAGAAATTCCGACCACCAACTAAGGCAGAAAAAGGGTTCATAAGAGTTCTCCTTGCATGGGCAAAGGGATCACGTTAAAGTCCACTATGAAAAAGGTCCATGGAAATGGGCAAGGGAAGTGGAGCCTTAATCAGGAAAGTTCAGGTCTGGTCTCTTGCCAGACAACTCCCAGTTGTCCAGTAGGAAAATTCACCAGCAAGGGAAAAAGGTATTGGGCATGTAAAGCTAGTCCGACAGGCAGGCTGGAGCCAAGGAAACGAAGGGGCCTAAAATGAAAAATGGCTCAGCTGAGCACAAAAGAGGACCCCTCCTCTTAGGAAAGTCATTTTTTTATACTGCAAATTGTCCATATGTGGCATCATTTGCCACCATACGATGGTCTGACTGTCATGAGGTACATAATTGATACTCTAACATATTTTCCCATGTTACAAACAAAGAAATAGGTGGTAGTGTTTCCCTAAACAAAGGGAGAACGTCCGCACATAAAGTAATATTCCTCACAGTATAATTCTTTAAGACGTATAGTTAAGAGCAAAATAATTATTTAGGCTGTCTGAAAAAGGGTGCTTTTATGGCCTGATACACACCCACCACCAAGATGTCAATAAGGCACAAGTGCCCAAATCACAAGAAAAAAAGATAACAAGCCACTTTAGTACTCCTGTATGTGTTCAATTAGTGTATATCATAGAAATTCATATGACTGTAGAATAAGTCCAAACCAGTTATCGTGTCAATTATTAGTCCATGATCACAGTTTGTATGATATCCAATATTCGTGATCAAACAACTCCAAATTTAGAGATCCAAGTCAGGTTATGTTCCTCCAAAGATTCTTTTATTAGGTATCAATAGTTTTATAACAACTTCACAGCTCACACCGCCGACACGTGTTTCGTCTCACAGAGACTTTTTCAAGGCAAAGAAAAAAAGGGTGTGCGGACGACTGTTGTACAGAGACCACAGTATTTTGACGAGAATATTCCATCTAGTAGTGTCTCTTCACAATAGATAGGGGATAGGTTATCAAAAACCTTCCCTCCTAGCAATATAAGTATGGCTGTTATGTCAGTTCAGTTGAATTGCCGTAGGCGCAAGAATTCACGGTTCAGTGTATAGAGAATATTCTGAACCTAACGGCCAGTCTTGCTCAAAAATGTGCGTGCTCGTATTTGTAGTGTAGTAAAACTGCGCTTAATGGGTAATCCCTCCTGATAGTCAAAACTAATTTATAGAGACACTACTAGATGGAATATTCTCGTCAAAATACTGTGGTCTCTGTACAACAGTCGTCCGCACACCCTTTTTTTCTTTGCCTTGAAAAAGTCTCTGTGAGACGAAACACGTGTCGGCGGTGTGAGCTGTGAAGTTGTTATAAAACTATTGATACCTAATAAAAGAATCTTTGGAGGAACATAACCTGACTTGGATCTCTAAATTTGGAGTTGTTTGATCACGAATATTGGATATCATACAAACTGTGATCATGGACTAATAATTGACACGATAACTGGTTTGGAATTATACTACAATCATATGAATTTCTATGATATACACTAATTGAACACATACAGGAGTGCTGAAGTGGCTTGTTATCTTTTTTTCTTGATATTTTCCCATGTTGCTCATGAGAAGCAACTTTCCATTCCATCCTCACAGGTTGGTTGACAAAGAATTATCTACCCTTTTTCTCTTCTTGAATTTAGTCAAACGATTGGGTTTCCCCCAATTCACACACAAAGAAGCACTAAAAAGTGTCTTGTTTAAAGAGTGATGCATAAACAGAACAGATAAAGAAACGTTTGAGTAAATGTAACAAAAGTCCATTACACCAGGCTATGAAATAATGCAGCCTATGGAAAAAGGCATTTCAATGCATTTTAAAGTCAGTATTTCTTATTTAGTAAAATAAACTCATAATTAAGTTCAAGCACAACAAAATTAATCAAACATATCATATACGAGGATACTTGTAAGGTTATCAATGATTATTACACAGAAATGTTCAACTTTAACCATGGACAACAACAAAAATTTCAAGAAGTACCTACTTGCAAACTATTCCGAAAACTCATTAAAATAAAATAGTTTCTACAAATATGAGATCTTACTAATGTTAGACACTGAAAGTTTTAGTCATATAGCATATTGTATACATAGATTGCACCACTGTCTAGATTGCTATGGTGCTTTACAATAAAGTTAATAGAAATGCTAAGTTTCATCTTTAAATTTGTATAACGACTTTGTTAATATATAAAGTAATCAGTTATTAAACATGTTAAATTCAGTATTTGATTAATCTTGCTATTTCTACATATCCAACAACACTTTTACTGTGCTAGTACTTCAACTTTTCTCATTTTCAGTATTGTTTTACTAGAAGTGTGCACAGTGCACATTGGAGTTTTACGTGTCAAAATCAGTGTGTATGTCATGTAAAGAATAATCAGCTTTATGCTGTAATATTCTCAACATCTCACAGACAAACAAACACTTTGGGATGAGTGTGTGCCATCTGAGAGGTGAGGTCCTGCAGGTAATATTGTGGCCTAGGGTACAACTGGTGATTGCCAGTATACAGGCACAAACAATCTCTACATTTATGGGAGCAGACACAGAAGGGTTTTGATTTTATGAAGGGGCTGTTTCATTAATGTTCGTTTGGCAGGGTATGGATTCCCATAATATATGCATACAGACTTGAACTTCGCTGAGATGCATTTGTCCCACTTTGAAAGGTATAAAAATGCTTTTGGAAAATAATTTTTATATATATTACTTGACAGTTTGTGCAATGTTTGTGACAACCTCCTGCAGTGTCCGTTCCATTAAGATGAGAATCCACAAATTAATATTTTAAGGCTCAAGTTTACCTTGCAAACACTCTTGAAACTTTTATTTAAAAGGCTTTATTAAAATTTATATTTGCAACTGACACTCATATCCTCATAAGCAAGAATTGTCAAGCCAATAGGGCTTGCCTTTACAATCAGACCACAGAGCTAGTGACGTTGCCACTGTTTGTTTTACTATGAATTCCCTATTTGAAGGTGGCTTTCACATTTCATATCAATGTGTTGGCCATCTTAGAACATAATCAATGTTCTGTTCCCATTTTTCTCATTCTTTCAGTTTTTACCATTCCTAAATGTATTGAAACTGATTCACTGGCCTTCTAGGAATAGTAAAAAATAATAAAGAATGAGAAAAAAGGATTTAACCCATTGAGAAGGGTGTCATCTATTGGCCGATGCCCGCAGTAGCTCCCCAGTGTGGCCTTTCCTGACGACTCATGCAAGCATGTGAGGTTTATACCCCCAGGATGGAGTCGAAGCATACTCCCTTCCACTTCAGTGTGCCTGCGATGGCAAAAGTACACAGTGCACCAGCACATAAAGGGAGAAGAACTGCATCATTTCTTGGTAGATGTGATGCAGTTCTGCTCTCCCCAGGTGATGCAGTGCAGTAAATATGCTCACTGCATTGAGCCACTTGTCCCATGAAGTATGCTCTGGTGTTGTGTATGTGGCAAGTTGAAGTCATTTGTTTTTTTTAGTTCATCAGATCACCACAATGGTATATTTATTGCTTTTTTGTTTTTGTACTTTGTGATGGAAATTGGGTTTCTGGTTGGCAGAGGTATGCACCCTATCCAAGCAGGAACCACAATCCTAGTCAGGGTAAGCTGGAGACACACTAAAAGATCACCTGTGCTCACTCTCTGGTAGCGTGGCACAGAGCAGTCAGGCTTATCTAATGAGTCAATCTGTAAAGAGTTTGTGCAACACACACATACACAGTAGCACAATAAAAACACCACAAAAGACTCCACACAGATTTAGAAAAATTGTCTATAAATAAATCAAGACCAAAATCACAAACAGCCAATGTATGGAAGTTGAGTTATGGATTTTTAAATATTAAGAAGAGTTCTGGCGCTTAGAAGCAATAAGCGCCAATGGGAGTTATCTGGACATGCTGAACAGGGGAAAAGTCAATAATTCAGACCGGTGAACAAAGTAGCTTATCTCGGTCGCAATACCAAAGGAGATGATGGACGGAGCATTTGAGCAAATGAAACCCCAGTCAACTGATCTGGGTTCAATCCATCACCATTCTTTAGCTCATTCTTCCACCCCAGTTCAGATATGGCCATATGCAAATCAGTCTGACGAGGTGCCTAATGGGAACAGTCCAGCCCAAACAGCCAAGCCATGTCTTCCCTGGACCGGAAACAAGCATCCTGGGACCGGTTTCGGATTCATAATCCTCATCAGCCAGGCTATCTTGAATCCAGTGGTAGAGTGAGCAAGGGACCCACGTCTGGGCATACCCTGGCAACTTAGGGCTAACAAAGCGATACCAAAAGAGATGATGGACGGTTGCAACAGCAAGACGAGGGGCTCAGTCACGCGATGTGTCGATGTCGACCCGCAGTGGGGGTGATGCATTGGCTTCGTACAAAAAGAGTCGAGCCGAGATGCATTGGTTTTTGCAGTGCGATGGGCCGGATTTCTCCACGCAGTTGAAGGATGCATCGATCTCTCCACACTGGTGCGGCGGCGATGCATGATTCCGAGGTGTCAGGCACTCGAGGTGATGCATTGATTCAGAGTGCGATGTGCCGATTCTGCTCCTGCAACCGAATCGATGAGATAGATCTGCTGCACACAGACTGGAGATGTGTTGATTTCCATGATGCAAGTATCTGGGTCCACTTCCAGTGAACCAGACACAGGAGCTGGGGTAGAGACTATGAGATCCTGAGTTTCAATCAACAGAACGCAAGCCAACAAGCCCTTGGAGGCCACTTTGGTGAAAAAGAGGAGTCCAGTTCTTCTCAGCAGGCTTTCCAGTTCAGCATCCCAGCAGAGCTTAATACTTGATGCAGCACAGCAGTTCTTCTGACAAAGGCAGTTTTAGGTCCAGAAGTGTCTGATTTGGTGGGACACAGTACTTATACCCAAATGTGCCTTTAAAGTGGGGGTGACTTCAAAAAAGGATCTTTGAAGTGCACACAGGCCCTTTCTTCACAGCCCTGGCTCCAGGCTATCGGTAGGGGGGTAATCATCCCTTTGTGTGGGAAATAAGACACTGCCTATTCAGGTGTAAGTGTCGACTCCCCCCTCTCTTTCTGCTCAGGAAGAGCCATCAGACTGCAGATGAGTGTTCAGACACCCCTAACCTTCCTCTGCTTGTGGCTGTCTAGAGGGAATGCACAAAGTGTAGCTGTCACCTACCGCAGATGTGTATTGGAGACAGGCTGAAGGTCCACAGAGCAGAGAAATGTCAACTTCCGAAAAGTGGCATTTTTCAAATAGTAATGTTATATCCAATTTTATCAGTAAAAAGTATTTATCATTACGATTCCAAAGATATTAAACATGATGCAGCTACACCTTTCCAACCAACAGCTTAAAAATGTATTAAGGAATTCTAAATGTTAACCTATGAGTGGAGTAGGCCTCGCAGTAGTAAAAAATGAACTTGGCGGGGGGGTTGCACTACCAGGAAATGCATAACTCAAAAGTACATGTCCTACCTTTTACGTACACAGCACCCTGCACTACGGGCTAACTAGGGCCTACCTTAGGGGTGACTTATGAGTAATAAAAGGGGAGTATAAGACTTGGCAAAGAGGTTTAAATGCCAAATCAGAGTGGCAGTAATCTGCACACACATGCCCTGCAGAGGAAGACCTGAGACAGGTTTGAAGGGCTAATAGTGTGGGTGGCACAACCAGTGCTGCAGATCTACTAATAGCATTTAGTTTATAGGCCTTGGGTATATGGTATACCACTTTACAAGGGACTTATAAGTAAACTAAATATGCCAGTTATGTATACACCAATGTTACCATCTTTAGGGGAGAAGCACATACATTTTAGCACTGGTCAGCAGTGGTAAAGTCTTCAGAGTCCTTAAGCCAACAAGATGAAGCAGCAAGGAGGTAAGTAGGCAAAAGAATGGGGGAAGACTCCCCTAAGGATGACAGTTCCAACACTTTGTCACATACATCTTAAAGACTCACACACCCACCCACTGAACCATACTTCTTCCTTTTATGTAGGACAAAGTGTTTGCCAAGCACCATCCAATGACTTGTCTTCAAGAGATTCTGAATGAGATGGTCATAGCAGTTGAATTCTCTCTTTGCAAACACAATCTGTGGAGCACAGAGACAGTAGCAGAGTATACCAACCCAGAGAGCAGGCACATGTGGTGGTAAGCTAAGATGGAATATTCTCTTGGCAGCCCCCCCCAAATGATTGTGCCCCAAATTCCTCTATTTCACTTCAGATGCTGGATGTGAAGTCAAATATAGCAAATCTTTTGCCTTTAGACTTTGTTCATCTCTTTCTGGATATTGACATCCTTGACGAAATTGTGCACTAAACAAATTTGCATGCCAAACAACATCTGAAGGAGCATGGGGGTACGCTTGACCTCATTCAGGGCACACTGGTAGACTCCCATTTTCACTTGGGGAGTTAAAGAAATTTGTGGACCTTAC
Organism: Lissotriton helveticus; assembly: GCF_964261635.1. Taxonomy (NCBI): domain Eukaryota; kingdom Metazoa; phylum Chordata; class Amphibia; order Caudata; family Salamandridae; genus Lissotriton; species Lissotriton helveticus. The sequence goes on along the minus strand of NC_136065.1, from coordinate 1,429,846,834 downwards.
ACTCAAGATTGGGATAGTGCACAAACCAATCATACAGTCCCAGTGGCCTACTCGCTAGATTTGACTGACACCCAGGTACACAATCGTCATGAGCAGAAATCATTTTTGCTATTGTAGAGTATACTGCATGTCAGTAGTAATTCTGCTGCATTGCTCTAGGGCCATACACGCCATGATAGGATATTCAAAATTTAATGGACCATTTGTCTGCCAGGTTTTGAGAGTTTTATACTCCTGGAAAGAATATAGCCACTGATGAGTTCTTAATTCTGTGCAAAGGGTGACTGCTGATCAGGCAGTACATACCGAGCAAAAGAACTTATTATGGCATCAAGATGTTAATACTGTGTGAGAGCTCCACTAGTTATGTATACAGTCTAAGAGTGTGTACTGGGACGGACTCAGCTCTAAATCCTGTAGGTTGCCTTTCACGCTAGGAATCCCTGTAAAGATTGTATGGGAGCTTGTCTGACCACTCCTTCCTAAAGGTTATGTCCTTTATGTGGACAACTTCTGTATGGTAATACAGCTGATCAGTAAGCTGTGCAAAGCTGGCACTGTGGCATGGAGTACAGTTGAATGTTGCTGCAAAGGATTGTTGCTTGTAAGAAGCGCCAAAAAACCCAGAACACTGTGCTGCATTCCAACAAACTTATCACAGTCATCTTCTCCGATTCGCAGGATTTGTCTATGCTCACTACAATCCATGATTAGAGCACTTCCGTTATCACTGTTTGGAGCCAGTTGGTTCAAGGTCACAAGCCAACCTGTATACTTGATTACAAGTACATGGGCAGAGGGGATAAGAATGACTAGGTACTTCACCCATATAAGGTTAGTCATATAAACCCCAATTTGGGGAAGCTGTTTTCCCACCAGATCCATTTTGCAACGTACAATGCATATGTTGGTTTCCATCAGACCTAATGTAAATAATCTAGGGCAAATTCAACAATTATAAATTGAACAATAGTGACACTAAGGATTAGGAAAATACAAAAAACATTTATTTACACTTCATAATCATTATGATAAATATAATACATTCTAACTACATTAATTCATCACACATTCATACTACATTCCATTGAGTACATATTCTTAGTGTGATATAAATACTGTCATTACAGAGCCCAACATTCAGTGGTAGAACTACTGATGAAGGCAGTGGTCTGTCGAAACGTGCGTAGAGTTATTTTGGAAACCACCTCAAGAATCATGTGTTCACTAAACTGTTGCTACATCAATTGCGATCTAAATTGCGATTCTCAAATAGATCATGTATATCAATATGATCAATGGAATGTAGTATGAATGTGTGATGAATTAATGTAGTTAGAATGTTGTATAATTGTTAGTCTCTGTAGGACTTTATCTAATGTGTGTCCTATATTTATCATAACGATTATGAAGTCTAAATAAATTATTTTTGTATTTTCCTAATCAGTAGTATCACTGTTGTTAATTTTTTTACATGTTCTGAGAAATGTATAATTGTGAAGTTGCCCTAGATTATTTACATTTTGTATTTCCCTGTCTAGGTGTACTTCACATTAGTATCAGGGGGCCCCTTTTCTTCGCAGCTGGTTTCCATCAGACCACCACAGGAAGATGCCTTTCCTTGATTTTCAGTTGACCGTCATTATTTCTACCTCATCTGGTGTGGCGGGCCTGGCAAGGCACTTGCCAATCACATTTCTGCAACAGTGAGAACGACTAGACCATGCTGTTGTTGTAGTCTGTTCTAAGCAAGGAAAGAGGCAGGCCTATATTTTACAACCTTCTTTATGTTGTAGCATAGTAGCAAAGTGAAGTATTGGGAAATTGACAGAGGTGGAGCTGCCCAGTATAAACCTGTTCGACATTTTCATCTGCCGTCAGAATGTGATAGATGTATCTGCTCGCCTGTGACGAGCATGTTATAGTCACGTCATGTTAGAGTTATTGCACTGCACATAACGGTGGAAGGATCGTAGGCCACGTTGTCATGGAGCACCTCCTTGGAGGCAACATTTAAAGTCGTTAGTAGTTTTTGAAGTACTTTGGACAGTCTTCCACAGCATGTTTAACTTAAATTCAAAGACAGATATGCTTACTCGGCTCGGGCTGAGGCCTCGTTGGATACCCCTCAACTGGCATCTACAACCTAGAAGGAGTTGGATTTAGCACAGCGACTGCACCACAGGACTTCAAAGACAAGTTCTATTGAGCCTCAGGTAGATGCCCTGAAAGGTCCTATTAAAGGTTCACTTGGCAAGTATATGGGACTAATCAGGGCTCGGAAGGGGACATAGACATGAACAGGTAGAAAAGCTTACATTAGATATGCTCTTATAGGGATATCACATAGGGAGAAGGCAGATAGGCATGGTAGTATTAATATACATGCTGTCACTTCATTTTCACAAAAGGACTCTACCCCTTCAGACCTGTACTAACCCTGATACTCAATGACTCCCTAACTCAACTAACCAGATGGTTCCAAACCAAACAGGATGTAGCAGCCAGGCTCCGAGCATGCACATAAATCACCCCACACCTCAAAGAGCTTCACTGATTCCCATCCACAAGTTTACTCAAAAAATCTTAAGCATGCAAAAGCCTTACACAAACCTCGTCCAGCATACCTTAACAACTGCCTCAGATATCAGAAACCTTCCAGACACCTCTTTCAGCCAAACCACTAGTCCCAGAAATCAAACACATACCAGGCACCAGAACCAGTGCACTTGCCTTCTCGTACCTTGCCACAAATACACAAAATTATTGGAAATAGCCCTTTTTACAGGGCCACCCTCAAACGCTTTGCGTTCCTCCTCCCCTTTTTTGCTGAATTCTTTTTTGTTGACATTAGGATTCTACGCACTTTACCACTGCTTCCAAGTGCAAACGTGCTTGGGCTCTCTCCTTTAAAAATGGTAGAATTGGATTTTACCCATTGGCCTATTTAATGTACTTATAGGTCCCTAGTAAATTGAACTACATGTGCCCGGGTCCTGTAAATTAGATGCTACTAGTGGGCCTGCAGCACTGATTTTGCCACCCACTTCAGTAGCCCTTTCAACATGTGTCAGGCCTCCCATTGCAGAGTCTGTCTGTGCAGTTTTAAATTATCATGTCGACTTGGCAAGATATACCATTTGCCAGGTCCAAACCTTCCTTTTTGATATATGTCACCCGTCGGGTAGGCCCCGGACAACCCAAAGGGCAGGGTGCAATATATTTAAAGTTGGACATCTACTTTTATGTTTTACATGTCCTGTTAGTTAAAAACTCCTACATTTGTGTTTCACTACTGCAAGGCCTATATCTCACAGACGAGAACATTGGGGTTACCTTATTACATTTTATTGTCCAAAATGAAATATATAACTGGTTTATGTTTGGGGTCTCTGGAATCTTAATTTAAAATACTAACTTAAGGCGAGGTTGGATTTTAAATTGCAATTCTGAAAATGGCACTTTTAGAAAGTTGGCATTTTCTTGCCTTAGCTACTTGGTGTCTGCAACCTGTCTCCGAATATATGATTTGGTGTAGTTGGGATTTATGTATTCCACCTAAACAGCCACACACAATGGAAGCTTAGGTGTGACTTGATGGGCCACCCTGACAGGATGGGATGGAAAAGCTTGACCTAGCCTCACTTACATCTGAATAGGCTGTGTCCTCCCCCACACAAAGCAATGCCTTACCCCCTGTAGTTAGTCTGGAGCCAGGGCTGACAGGGCAGGACATCTGTGCACTTCAAATGTTTGTCTTCAAAGTCTCCCCCACTTCAAAGGCACTACTGAGTAGAAGTACTGTACCTCAGACATCACCACTTCAGCACACTTCTGAACCTCTGGATACTCTGCCGGGAAGAAGCACTGCTGTGCTGCTGAGGACACCACTCTGCTGGACTGCTGCTCTGGAAGAACTTCTGCCCTGCAGTGCTAACCTGCTGTTTGCTGCCCTGCTTGCCTGGGTAAGAAGGACTGGACATGCATCACTTAAACCCAGGGTGACTAACATCTAGGTATATGGCCTCCTGATCTGAAGCTGCAGGGACATAGTAACAAGCTTCCAACAACCTTGCATCTGCCCCTGGATTCTGCCATCCGTGAGTCTACCCTGTCGAATGGTGCCACCCCAATCTTGGACCCTTGGAAGTGGGCCTACAGCACTTAGCAGCAGAACTGATGCATCTTATCTGCACAGCGACGCATCCTTTAGCCAAACCGATGCTTCTTCTTGGCTGAGGGGCGCATCCCTGAGCAGAACCAACGCATCACTCCTGTTGCATGGATTGGGCTTTGGGCAGTAGGTTCGCATCAACCTCGCACCTTCAGAACCAAGGCTTCGCCGGCGGCACAGCACATCTTCAACCCAGGGCCTCGCATCCCTCATCGATGGCAGATCGATTACAACATTGGGCTCCATAGCGCAGCCTCACAGCTCATCAGAATCAATGCATCGCCTCAGCCACACACCGATCCTCGATGCTCTGACTTTGCATCGCAAGCCCTGCCTACAGGCTCCTCAACGATGATGCAACAGGTACTCACATTGCAGCCTTGCGACATCTTGGAACCGACACATCGAGTTGGCTGCACAACACTGCTTCACCTCTGATTTATGCACTACTCAGCAACCAAGATTTAAGGTACCTGGTTCAACTGTACTAACCTGATCACTGTAGAGGGCCCCCACTCCATCTCAGTTGGCCTGAGATTGTGACTTTGTTCTGGTCTGGTGCTTTGTGCTTTTTGACGCTATTTTACTGTACATATTTAAAAATCAACATCTGCAGTGCTACTTATTGGAATTTTGTTGCTTTAGTCTTGTTTTATTTCTTAAAGTATAATCTATTCTTCTAAACCTAGTGTGGGGTCGTTTTGTGTGTTTTTTTTTTACTGTTTGAAGTGTTGCACAAATACTTTAAATAGTGCCTTCAAGTTAAGCCTGACTGCTCTGTACCAATCTATCAGAGAGTGAGTACATGCTAATTTGGAGTTTGCTGGTGCCTTACCCTGACTAGGATTGTGGTTGAGGCGTGACCAGGGCTCATACCCCAGTCAACCATAACCCAATTTCGAACAATAACATTACACAGAACCCTGCACCCAACACAACACATATGGGTCACAATTGTGACCCACTTGACATGTTCATCCTCAGTTAGAATGTGGTAGATGTTCTGGTTGCCATATGACAAGTGCATTACAGTCACAGCAATACACATAATGGTGGACAGGACATACGACATGTTGTCACAGGGTACCCTGTGCGCCAAAAACGAATGTCCTTAGTAGATTTGAATGCGCTCTTTAGGGAACATTGAACGTTCTTCTCCAGCACGTTTACCTTAGTTTGACTGATAGATATGCTCACTCAGTTTGACGAATGTAGGCCCAAGGCATTCCCCTAGCTAACATACAGAAACTAGAAGGAGTTTCATTTATCACATGTTTCTTTTCATGTGAGATGTTATGAAGCATGTTGAGACACCAACTGACAACATGCCTGTCCATGTGTTTCTAGTGGTTTGCTTGTTGTGTGCTTGTATGCAAGTTGGTTTATGACTACGTAAGAAGTGGTTTGATTGGTGATGCTGTCCAGTGGTGTATGAATGTGATGGACCCTTGAATGGCAGCGGTATGTTGATGTGAGTATACTGTTGTGTTGGATTGGGCCTGTGCTAGTGGTATGAAAGTCTTTGTGTGCGGTGTGTGAAAGGTGTGTGAATGGACCGTACAGTGGTTGGTGCAGTGACATTGTCTTTAATGCTCACCTTACGTAGTCAAGGCTTCAGTATTGTGATTCTGTTTTTAGTATTTGCTCTTTGAACTTAGCCCTCACGGAGGTTTTAAGACCAACCTGTGTAAGTGATGGTTTCTCTTTGGAGGAAAAGTAACATCCACTCACATTTTCAAAAACTGAACACTGCTCTGTTCTTGTGGTGGGAATGAGGCATTGCCACACAAGTGGGGCAGCATTTTTATCAGGACAAGTGGTAGGAATTTTGTGGATTGAGGATTCCTGATGTTTCCATCACAGAAATGTAAAGAATGTGTGATTGTAGGCGAAGTTTGGGGTATGAGGGCATTGTGTGTAAGAAAACATAGTGGGATACATGCAAGGCACACCAACCTGAAATACCCTGGGTGTCTATTTTTTTTTTTTTAAATTGCCTGTAGAATGGTAGGTTTCCATGGGTGGCAGCTGAGCACAGCCCAAAGACAGCAGTTACACCTATCGCTTATCTCTCCATGTAGAGTTTTTGAGCCTTTTGCACCATGGTCTCTTAGCCTACCCACACAATGGGGCACAATTGTTATTGAGAGTCATGGAGAATGGTGGATGGTAGGACATGTGTGCATCCTCACAGATTCTGGAAGTTCTGCACAGAAATGTGAGGAAAACATGTCTCTGTAGGTAATGTGGAGGTTTGCAAGGGATTCTTTGTAAGACAATCTAGTGAGTTCCATGGAAGGCACACCACCCTGGACTCCCGTGGCTGTCTAGTTTTAAGAAATGTGTGGGTTTGGCAGTTTCCCTGGGCAGCAGCCCAGACAGTGAGAAAACCAACAGCTACCCACATTGAGAAAACACAGTTAGGTTCTGTGGAAAAATGTGATGTGTTCATGCTGCATTTTTTTCCCTCTCCTCTTGCGGGTTTTAGGCCCATCTATGCAAGTGAGGTGATATTTGTGTCGGGAGACTAGGGGGAACACTGAGCGGTAGGAAATTTGTAGCTTGGCCTAGGTTCCAAAACTTTCCCGCAAAGAATAGTAAGGAAAATGTCTGTTTTTAGAAAAAGTTTGAGTTTTGCTGAGGCTTCTGGGTGAAAAAAAACACCTGGTGAGAGCCATGCAAGTCACAGCTCCTGGTCCTCCCCTGGGTATCTAGTTTTCAGAAATGTGCAAGTTTAGTAGGCTTCCCTAAGTGCTGGCTGAACTGGGGCCCAAAACCTACCGACAAAGTTCGAAGTTTGCACAGGCTTCTGGCTAAAAAAAAAACCTGGCGAGAGTTACACTAATTATCACCCTGGACTCTCCCAGGTGTCTAGTTTTCAGAAATGGGTATGTTTATTAGTCGCTGAGGGAAAGTAATTCCCTCATCTGCATGTTGCCATGCCCCCATGCAGATGAGGGATCACCCTCTCATGATAGTGCTGGTGCAACATGTGCGCCAGCGCTATCTGTATTACAGAAGGGGACGCCCACGTGTGAGCTCTTCGGCATATTGTGTAATACGGACCCAGATGTGCTAGGCTAGCAGGACTTTTTTCTTGGAATGAGCACACAAACATCGACAAACAAAATGTCACGTAAAAGAGACACTCTATATTCTCTTTATTCTGCAGCTCGAGTTGGCAGTTCAAACTCTTTTTGATTCCGGCTGAGATCACTTCCCTCCAGGGTAAGGCTATGCGCTCATGCCAAATAATACATAATTCATACTTCCTAAGAATTTGCTTTTGTGATGGGGCCTAGACTTCTTCCTATGGAAAGTGTTACATGTATTTACATCCTTCTTGCTTTAATTATCTTTGCAACCATGTGTGAGTGATAGCATATTTTTTATTAACAGCTGTTTTATTTTTTACATTGGATTCTTTCACTAAAGACTCTAAATTTCACCATTTCCTTCTCGCTTTTGCTCATGAGTTTTAGTTGTTTAGTTTCAAGCTTTCAATATGTTTCTGTTTTGTTGCAGATATATTCATCATTTAACTCAAGGCCACCTTTTGTTTTTAAATGCAAGACGTACATCACAGCACAGTATGCCTCGGAGAGAGGCGTCTGTGGAAAAAGTAGCAGTCTTTTCCCAAACTTTTTTGTTGTTGCTTTTTTTCCTTTTTTAGGTCAAGCCTCTAGAGAGTGCATTCGCTGTCTGTTGCGAGGTGTTGTGGCTTGCCAAAAATATAGAAGGAACTGGGAGCCCGTCCATTGCTTACCTTTGATTGGCACTCTCTTTTGCCTGCTTCTTATTCGTGTCCAAACCTATATCTGTTCCTCCCACAGAGCATTTCCTCTCTACTTTTGCCTTGAATAGCTAACATAGCTACTTCCTTTTTTTAGGCCTACTTCTTTTATTCTGTGAAGCACTCAATGAGAGTGCATGTGTTTTTTAACTCCATGTTGTGTAGCTCTCTGTTGCCGAGTGCTTCTCGACTCGCAGCCCCTCCATAGTGAGCTCGCTGGTGTGCTTCTCCCCGTTGCCTCCCCTGCCCTCATGTTGCTTTCCCCTACAGTGGCGTTGCTTATCCAACCCTCCACCCATTGCTGGTGTTGCTTTACCTGCACGCACCTTCTACCCTGTGTTGCTTTTGCTTTACCAAAACCCTCCGAACCTCCCCTGCGTGTTGCTTTGGCCCCTCCAACTCCCACCTGCTTAAAACAACGCTGTGAGCGTTTTTTTTTTTTTTTAATTACTGGTCCACTGCGGATAGGTAACTGATAAGACAAAACCCCATCTGTGTCTTCATTTTCACGCTGTCAGTCTGAGGTGACTGGGGTGTTCCAAATATAGAATACATACGACGTTGAGTAGCTAAAACCAAAGAAGCTCCTCAATTCTCTTGTGTGGAAAAGACAGAGACTAGTGAACTCCAGAGAGAGATGTGACCCCCCCGGACACTGTCATTGGAGCTCGTTGATTTGGATTCCAATCGCGGCTTCTGCGCTCAACCAAAGCATCTGTGATTCTAGGCGCCTCAAGCTGTCATACAGTGGCTCACTCAGCAAGTGACTTAGATATACTAAAAACACGTGTGCAGTGTGTCCTGTCTAATGCTTCCCAGTTACAGTTGACATCACAGCCTGGATTCGGCAATCCTGCCTATATTATTCCATGTTCCTCCCTTAGCACGTAATTAGCTACCCCTGCAATTAAATAATATTTGAGCTAGTGCTTCTTGGGACTGCAGGAGCTATGTGAAAAACCTACTAAGCCTCTCGATGATCAACGTAAGGGGTTTCGTGCTGGTTTCCTCTCAGCGACAATAAACACAGATTCCCCACCTAGAGAGATATGATCTATTCACAAGGACCCTAGCTCTCTGCACCTGCAAACCCGTGGTCTGGAGTGCACGACTTCACGGCACATGTTAGTGAACCGAATCTGGTTCTATACAAACAAAGGGGCCTTATTTATGAGGTCTTGCGATAGTTCTGCCCCACCATTGAGTCACTTTTTGTGACACATCGGCAGCGTAAAACATGTCCCCTGTTGCGCTATATTTACAAAGTGATGTCACTTTGTAAATCCCTGCATTATATTATACCTGCGTCAGGTATAATGTATGCAGGGGGGGCGTTCCCACGCAAGTAAGGCTCGTAGAAGTGACAGTGTAATCTATGAGATTTTACTGCGCCACTTCTAGGATGCAAATGCGTCAAAACCGAATGCCTGCCTCATGGCAGGCGTAAGGGTGACCTACTACTATATTCATAGCCCTCCCACCTGTATTGCTGGAGTTGCTTCACGCTTCAGACACAACTTCAGCAATGCGTCATTTTGCTCTCATTGGGGGAAATATGATGTGCATACGTGGGAGTGGTGGTACTAGACCCCACCCTCCCTGTGGGAGGGGTGGACATGTTATGCAATGTCACAAAGTAATTCCAACAGCTTATGTATATTTGTAAATTGGTGCATAGTATTGAGTAGTGTGTGTGTGTGTTTAATAAATGTACTCTTACTTTTATAAAGCAAAGTACAGACTGGACAATCAATTATTGCGTGTTACTTTTGCTCACCTGCAAATGGCGATTACTAGCCCACACCACCTCCCTTCAGTAAGCCTCAGACTGCTCTGCAATGCTACGCTCTGAGAGTCAGGCGCAACAATTGGGTGTTTGATTCCAAGTGAGGGACAAATGTAGTCATGTTATTTGTGCCGGCCTCACAGATGCTGCCTCATTTTCCAACAATCGGTAACAGAAAACTGCTTCTGCATTGATTGCTAGCGCCCGCTCCCCCAGATCCATGTGTTTGTTTTTGTCATGTTTTGCCCGGTTGACAAATAAAGCCTGTGTGGAATGTAAACATGTGAGAGGTGTTGAGATAGCATTACTACAGTATCCGGGACAATCAAAGACTTTTTTTCAACACACATTTGGAGAGGCAACGTTAAATTCAACATTCCTGGCTGAAATGCCACATAATTTAGGAATAGAGACGACAGGAGTGATGGACATTCGTTGAAAATAAATATATTTATTCAATACAATAATCTTTATTTCGTTGCAATAGCATCATAAAAGATAAACAAAATACATAATATTTATACACAATTCGTAAAAAACGTGGCCATATTATCATCAACAAGTGTGCAAAAAGGTACAATTCAAAAGTGCAAGTGCATGACCAAATACTATCCCTGAGCCTTCACAGCTAAGTCACGGGAGTGGGCTTAGAACATGCATCAATAAATATAGTTAAAACGAGGTTTAAAATATTTAGAGGATTAAAAAAACATTAAACTAATTTATAACAGTCAGACACTTAAAATGGCAGTGACAGTTTTTGTCTAATAAATTTGACTGCCAGGAGGAATCTACTGATACCAAACACTATAACTTGACTAGTGTCCGTAATTAATATTCTTCCTGCTTCCTTGTGTGAAATTATTCCAATGTTACGGCACAATGGGACTATCCATTTTCTTCTAGTTTCTACATAGCTTGGACAGAAAAACAAAATATGAAAAATGTCTTCTCTTACATTATTTGTGCATAAAGTACATTTATCATTACTACTGTTCCCCCATTTCGACTCGGTATCCCGAGTTCTTAATATACGGTACCTATACTTTAAGTACAAGGTTTTTGCTAATGGTGGCTGGATCTCATCAAGAAACACTTCAAACTGGGCTACATTTTTCATCAGTAAAAAATTTTCAGTTAAGGGGCCATGTGCTCCAACGTATACAGCATCATGGCTCACAAAAGCCCAAAAAGAGAGTTTAACTATTTTCTTAGAGGACACAGTCAATGATTCCGGCTGGCTCCAAAAGTGGGATAAACCCAGTTTTATTAACCAGCTTTTAACGTGTTTAAACCAAAGAATCTTATTACTCGTGTCTAGTTTCAAAACTTCAGCCAATCCATTTTTATATTCAGTTAGCTCTGGGGTGATCCATAACAATAGTGGTCTTAATATTGCATGAAGGTCAGTGCGTCGTATATTCATATCAAGGAGTAGGGGTAATAGTGGAGTGTTACTAGGAATCTTTAATAATCCCCTTAGAAACTTATTCTCCAAGATTTCAAATGTCTTTCTACATACGGGTCCCCAAAGTTCTGCCCCATACAGGACCGCTGACTGAACCTTGCATTTAAAGAGTTCTAACGCTGGGGTAACCGATTTGTTTACACAGTTGGTATGCCTTTTCAGTATTGGTAAACAATTTTGTTTAAACACAATTTTAGATTTTTCTAATTGGGGTTTCCAATTTAAGGATGAATCCAATAACACCCCCAAGTAAGTAAAACTTAGTTCATAATCAAGTTTTTCTCCATTCAATGTTAAGTTTTTCCTGAAACTTTTATGAGGGTTAAGTGCCATATATTTAGTCTTTTTTACATTAATTTCTAACCCTTTTGTGACACAATACTGCTGGAACCTATCTAGTAAGATCTGTAGGCCCCGGGGGGTTTGAGAAATGAGAATCGTGTCATCCGCGAAGAGGAGGGCCGGGACTCGTTCCCCCCCCCCAAGCGCGGAGAGTCATTGTCACAATTCTCCATGTAAACTGCAATATCGTTGACATAAAGGGAGAAAAGTGTAGGTGCCAGCACGCACCCTTGGCGTACTCCCCTCTTAATAGGGATTTCATCTGTAAGTTCGCCATTGGGGCCCCATCTTACCCTGGCATAATTGTTCTGATGTAACCTAGTCACTAATTTCAATAATTCATCTGGGAACCCCTGGTTTTTCAGTGTATTCCACAAAGAATCACGAGGGATAAGGTCAAATGCTGCTCGTAAATCAACAAAGGTAACGTATAAATTACCTCTGCGGATGATGACATATTTCCAGTACAAGCAGCACAGCCTTAATACCTGATCGATGGTCCCAGTCCTTTCCCTAAACCCTGCCTGGTACTTGGATAAAATCAGGTTTTCCTCCAACCACGTATTTACGCGGTTGAGGATATGTCTGGCATAAATTTTCTGCGTTATATCTAAAAGGCTAATGGGGCGATAGTTCGCAGGATCCCCTCTATCCCCCTTTTTAAAAATGGTGATGATTTCAGCCCCATCCCATGTATCAGGGAATCGGTCGCCCGCTGCGATAACATTAAACAAATGATTTAAATAAGGTGCCCAGATCTCCATATTATGTTTATAAAGATCACCAGGGATCTTATCAAGACCCGGGGCCTTCCCTTGTTTCACAGAAGCAATTGCTGTTTCTGTCTCTTGTAAATCAAAGATTACCAATGGGTTTTCAACATCCTCTATCTGGGTTACTATTTCATTTGGGTTTACCATAAGCTTTTCCTCTGTAATTTGGGCTGCATATAATGATGTAAAATGATCAACCCATATAGCTTCATTTAGGAAAACCTCCCTTGAGCCTTTGTCTGGCTTATTCCCTTTGGCTACTAACTCCCAAAACTGCCTGCTATCTTTAGCTTTTGCAGCTGATAGCATACTAGACCACAGATCCTCATCCCAGGATGATTTTGCGGTGGCTAGTGTTTTATTATAAATTTTCCTTTTTACTTTAAGATCTACTGGGCTTTTATTTTTTACCGCATTGATCAGGTCGGTCTTGGCTACTCGGCATTCCTTGTTGAACCAGGGTTTGCCTACTGGTTTTATATTCGCCGACCCGTTCCCTTTCCTAGGTTTTTTGGTAATAAGATCAATCAATTTTTTACAAAAGGATTTGTGTAGTCCAATAAATTCGCCAGGTTTACATTCATCCATATTATAGGACTCAAATGAGTTCACAAATGTGGTATAAATGTTAGCCAACAAATTTTTTTCCAAGAATATACGCCCATTTAACGGCCCTTCGATTGTTACTTAGTACAACATTGTCACAGGTTAATGGTACTTCTAGGCTAAGCGTACCCTTAGTGACACCAAATTCTTTCAGGATACTAGACAGAAAACTCATTTCCAACGGGAAGTGATCGCTCTCAAAACGTTCTCTAACCTTTAAGTCATTTGTATATGGCCACAGATTAAAAGAAACAGAAACATAATCTATCTTGCTACTACAATTCCTCCTACTAAAGGTAAATGCTCTCGGGGAGTCTGATGGCATGCGCCCATTACAAGCTCTTAGACCATAGCCTGTAAACAACCCCGAAATCTGGAGGGCTAATATAGTCCCATGAACAGATCCATTATTCAGGGCTGGTATCCCATTAGCAACGTCCTCATCCTCATACAGTTTAACCATCCCCACAATTGGCTCAAAATTGCAATTTAGGTCACCACATAAAATAATACTTTCAGCATGGTCTAAGGTGTCCATAAACACTTCCAATTTCTCTATGCATGGAGATTCCCTATTAGCGGGACAAGGTCTATTGTACACATTTATGAGGTTAATTACCCTCTTGTCACTTGTAGTTAATTTCAATCCAAGTATGTCTAAGGAATCGGTGTTTAACATTTTTACCCCCACATCAATAGTTATACTGATCCATATTATCAACCCTCCCGAGGCCCGCCCTCTTGCTGAGGGGACGGCCGCCACTTGGTAGGTTCTATATCCTATTCTATGGACCTGATCCGTGGCCCAAGTTTCCTGTAGCACACAGATATCGAATGAATTAATATAACTATTCCAGTCAGGATCACACATTTTTGCACCAACACCAGCGATATTCCAAGAGACTAAATTTAACAATGAGGGTCTCTCTATTGAACAAAGTGTACTAGATTTAACAGTGGGAGGTAGGTTGTTATCAATAGTGGTACAGATGTTTGAGTACCTATCCACAAATAACCCACTGCTATCGCTATCTCCTTCATTTGGATCACGCGATCTTGTGCGTATTTCACGGTCACACCCTGCCATATTATTGCTATTACAAAATTTTTCGCAGCCAATCTCCTGGTGGTTAGGTGGTGTATTCACCTCCACACTCTCCTTAGGAGGTATAACGTTAGGTATGTGAATTACATTATTTAAAGAAGAAAATTCCTCTGATCTAGTGGTCAATGTTAATGCCTGTAGTCAATCAACTGATTCTAGGCAATCAAATTGATTGTAGGAGAGGAAGTTAAAGGGGTGTGGGGTTTGTCCTAACCAGCCTCCTCCTTGGTGTCTCCTTCCACGGTGTCTTACCGTGGTCCACCCATCAGTTCTAGAATGAAAATGACCGGGTGGATAAAAAGGTGTTAATTTAAATGGATGTATGGTGGTGGCTGGGTCTGGATTAGGGTATTTCCAATTGCAAATATAATTGACTATTCTTGGGTTGTCAAAATTGATGACTATGTTATCCCCTTGTATGTCTTTCGTCATGTGGCCCACCCATGATACTCGCCTAATACTCAATATATTACCCCTCAAGCCAGGGGGCAACGGCCTATTGGTATTTAGCCATTGGGTCACCCTTTTCCAGAGGTAGGATGTACTTTCCAACTACTGCTCACCTAGCTCAGGCACTCCAGTCAAGATAGCCACAAATGGGCAAACCTCCGGGGGAAGATCAAGTACAACCTTGACCTGGTCTTTACTAGGCCTATTTACTACCCCCTTACTGCCTATAATGTTCGGTGTACTTTGCTTTTGCGATTGGTTATTAGGTACATCACAAGATATCGTAGGGTCGCCCACATTTAGTTTGGGTACTACTTTTTCCTTCGGCATAAGTATAGTATCTGGGGTGTTTACAGGAATAGCTGTTATCAGTGTCGGTTGTGAGTTAATACTGGGCTTGCTCAATTGGATATCTATTCTCTCCTTTATGTCCCTCTCTATGCGTTTTAAAGATACCTCTATTTTACTCAGTCTCACCTCTAATGGGTGGAGCATGTGTCGTAGTGCTTCAAGTATAGCTATAGAAGCAGAGTCCCCCTCTTCTGCACCAATCCCTGTTAGAAACTTGTTTATGTCAGCAGCCCCTTCCAGGCTAGTATTAGGAGTCACTTCAGTGTATCCACAGCCAACGCGTTTCGCCCAACACGGGCTTCTTCAGGGCTGTGAAATGTACATAATATAAACATGTATCACAACTTTATATATACACAGTACATATTATTAAACCTTAATGCAGACACTGCAAGACTACATATATATAATTCTGCTTTCTCTAAAAAAAGCATCGAGAGATTGAAGAAAAAGAGAGAGAGAAGAAAGGAAAGTATTTTTTTTTTAAAAAACATTTTACATGTTTATTCCACATAAGTGAATTCAGAATTTTATATGTACTTTTGGAAGAATGAGGTAGTAAGAGACCACTCTATTTTTTAAGGAAGTAAGAGATCACTCTATTCGCTAACAATTTGAGACTTGAACCGAAAAGAAAAGTCTTAAACATCAAAAGGAGGAATAATACCGGTGATAAGGACACTTATCACACTTTGTTTCTAGGGGGCTACTGGTTCAATTGAGCCAGAAAGTCTTCAACAAACAGGGTAAAGACAGGTAAGGACAAAGAATACATCTCTTTTTAAAGATATCTTATTTATATCTACCTTTGTGTTCACAAATGCGAACATATTCTTAGCACTTAGGTTCTACAGGACAAATCCTCCTGTGTATAGTGTACTACCTGACATACTTTTTAGGAATAGCGAGGCCTTTAGCGAAATGTAGTACAATTTTCTACAAGCAAAATAAAGAGAAGAAGCAATATTATAACTCACATTCATATGGCTCACTACTAGTTTCTCACAGGTCATAGTGTCCTATCTTACCTATCTTACCTAATAAGACGTAGTTGCGTGGATGAAACTTCTTTCATCAATTCTTATGAAGCAATGGTCATTGTTAAATGTGCTGATTGGAGCACTGTTGGTGCCCTAAAAGAATGTATACAAATTATATGGCATTTTCCAAAAAAGCCATGTGTTAATTTCTAACAACTCAACCTGATAATTGCTCTGTTTGTCTCCCCACATATATTTTTTCATTCCTGAGTTCTACCTTAATGCAGCATTATTTATTATTTTTCATATTATATCTGGCAGTCATGGGCATTTAAACAAATGACAGCATTGCTAGAGGGCCATTAGGTCAAAACACCCCAGGACACTTTTCACTTTAACTAGTCCCTTATTATCTGTTAAAAGTTAGTGCAGACTTCCCCATACAAGCCCAGAAAAGACTACTAAATCTTTCCAATCTCTTAGCACCTCCTCCAAGTAAGTGAGAGCGCTAGTCACCAAAAACCCTTAACCACTTGGCTGCTAAGGTACTCCCTCTTCTTCCCATTGACTTTCCATTGAAATCAATGGAAAGTCCATGACGAGTTACCCTTGTCATTAGCGCTGAAGGGGTTAAAGATTCTTACCTCGCTATCTCCTACGATCCGACGCGTACCTCGACCCGATTTGAAGTGAAATCTGAGGGTTTCGAGCTTCGAGTTAAATAGTGCGTTTTAATCATTATATTCAGTACAGCTGTGGAGATTAGGTTAGTTGGGGACTAGAACGCTAACCTATTGAGAACTAAGTACCTCCCCCGTGTTGTCGTTCCAGCGCATGTATAACCCCACAGATAAATATGTTGATTACCCAGTACACGATCAGAGAAGCAAACCAGTTTTAATATTCTTTTATATTATCAAAATATACAGAAAAGCAGCATAATATTTTTTATATAAAAAAATTTAAAAAATCTTTCGAGTTCATCCGGAGTCTTGAACCCTGGTCCTGATTAAAAGTCCGATTACTCGACCAAAATGTTGCGCCACGTACTCCGATTGTTCTGATTAGCACAAACCATCCATACGAGCCTAGAAAAGTCAGGAGTTTTGGACATTGAAATGCTACCCTCGCGCCAGCTGATTGCTGAAAAATGCCAACCAGCCTACATTCATTAGGGCTTATTATTTTCTGAAAAGATCCCCTGTATATAATACCAGTGTATCACCATTCATAATTTAGAATGAAAAATAAAAAATAAATAAACAATTTTCGTAAGTTGGGCATATAGACGGCTTGAATCCTGTTATCATTCAGGTCCCCAAGCCACACCATTACCACAGTGAGCTATATATTATAACCATTATAACTCAATCAAAGACATCAAACACCTCAGCAGCTGAAAAAAAATATATCCTGGTTGTGCAGATCACCTGTTGACGAACTGATATCTTTCTTTTAATTGGTGCCCTTTGTTAGACCTGGATCTTTTGGCTTGGTTTTCCCTGACTTTTTGCCTTCAGACCTCCTGTTTTGACTGTGTGCTGAACTTCTTTAGGCTTTCGGACTCTAGCACTGGTCAGCAGAGTGCAAGTGCTCTGTGTCTAAAACATAATGGCATGTGGGGGAGGGCAAATATTGTGTCCTTAGAAACCAAGGACAATACATTTTTTAAAAGAGTGCTGGCCGTTCCGAATTCGACAGCTAATTTTATAGTTCATAAAGTACTATCTGTATCGTACATAATTGATTTTATAAATATAGCAGGACTTACATTTTGGAGAGGAATATGGGCGAAAGAGGAGACTAAATTAACTAGAGATTTAATAATGGACTGTCTGACCCTTGACCATAGCCGAAAAATTCCTTTGCTAAAGCATATCCATAAAATACTAACATATTGTAAGATAACATTTGATAAAACGAATCCCTTACTTATTAAGGATGTTAGTAAAATTGATTTGAAACTGACATATAATGCTGTCAAGGATTGTGATAGAATGGAAGACGCAAGTCGAAAACATAGTGTTATTGCTTATTGCGAAATCCCCTTTGTGGTGGGTATACCCATATGGAATTTCGCATCTCTGTTATAGCCACATCTAGTGCTAGAGGAGCGAAAGATACCAGAAGGATGTCTCGCCCCTTCCACCGAGTAACGGCAGAAATGCTCTCTGCCGCCCTTGGTCACTATCCATGTCCCCTTTCAGGTGATTTGGAGCAAGATATCGAATTGGTTCAGAAGTGGCTTGAAACTAGATTTGAGGAGCTAGCCCCTGGTAAGACAGCTAAAACGGAGGGCAAACATACTTCGGCCCCCTGGTTTAAACCGTTTCTTGGTAGGATGCGTCAAGACTGCAAGAGGGCGGAAAGAGCTTGGAGGCGTTTGTATGACCCTGAAGATAAAACCAAATACAGGGAGCTAATCCGACTATACCACAAGCAGATACTGGATGCAAAAAAAGTATATCTTGAGCATAGAATTGACTCAGCAGAAAGTAGGAGTAAAGACATTTTTAGAATTGTACAAGAGTTCATCTATCCTGCCTCGAGTTCTGCCACTCACTCGCACACCGAAGTTTGGATCAACCAACTTAGCGAGTTTTTTATTAATAAAATCAAACTTATTCAAGGTTCCTTCCCGAGGGTGGGCTTCAGCCCAGATGTCTGTCATTTCACACCTTTGCCCTCACTCTTGAAAGAGAAAGGACCTATGTTTTTTGATTTTCCTTCCATCTCTCATGCTTCCTCTCTCGACCTTCTGATGAGGCTTAAGTCGGGCTCGCTGCTCGATCCTTGTCCTGCTAAATGCCTTGGGAGAGTGGCGCCGGCAATTAACATCTTGCTTAACCCTCTGCTTAATGCCTCCCTGACATCTGGAGAGGTTCCCTTGGCCTGGAAGCACGCCCTGATTCTGCCGCTGTTAAAAAGACCATCTTTAGATCCCCTTGTTCACGCGAATTATAGACCAATCTCCCTCCTTCCCTCCCTGGCTAAGGTGATTGAGGAACACGTGCACCTCTCTATTTCCAGCTTCATAGAGAGTAACAACATCTTGCACGATTCCCAATCAGGTTTCCGTGCGAATTACAGCACGGAGACTGCTCTTTTAGAGGTCACCGATTCCATTCGAGAGACCTTGGATGAAGGAGGGAAAGTCATCTTGGTCATGCTGGATCTGTCGGCGGCGTTCGACACCGTGCCCCACGACGGTCTCCTTTTAAGACTCTGGGAGATCGGCTTTCGTGGAACGGTGTGGAAATGGTTTAAGTCATTTCTAACCAACCGCCGACAAGTGGTCTGGGCACCTCCGTTTTCTGCTGAAATGCCGCCGCTGGAGGTGGGGGTACCTCAGGGGTCTATCCTGAGCCCCACCCTTTTTAATATCTATATGGCCCCCCTGGCGGCGGTAGCGGAGTCCTTTGGTGCCCAGATCATATCCTATGCGGATGATACCCAGCTACTTTTTAAGTGTAACAAGGGTGAAGATTTTGACAGCGGACGGATCAGGGAATGCCTGGAAGCCGTGTTTGACTGGTTCCAGAGTCATAACTTGAAGTGTAATTCAGACAAGTCGGAGTTGCTCTTCTTTGGAAGTCCTCCGGACCCTGATTGGAAGACATGGTGGCCTCGTGACATGTCCCCGCCCGAGGATACCTCGCTAAAAGCTAAAAATCTAGGAGTCTTGTGCGATGTCGATCTCTCTTTCAAACCCCAGATTGTAGGGCTGACAGGAAAGTGCTTCGGCGTACTTAAAATGTTGCGGAAGTTCCTTCCCCTAATATCCCTTCAGCACAAAAAAATTATTGTTCAGGCCTTGATAGGCTCGCGTCTTGATTATGCGAATGCGCTCTATCCAGGCCTGCCCAAGTATCTCCTAGCACGCCTACAGGTCGTGCAGAATTCGGCTGCTAGAGCCATTTTTGGACTACCGCGAAGGGCTCGAGCATCGAAGTTGCTTGAGAGACTTCATTGGCTTCCAATAGCCAAGAGAGTCACTTTTAAGATCTTGACTCTGGCTTTTAAAGCTCTCCACTCGATTGGCCCTTACTACCTCAGGAATCGGCTGGCCTTCTATGCTCCCAGAAGGTCATTAAGGTCCGCTTTACAGGCCAAAGCCGTTGTTCCTATCATCAGACGTGCTCGTACTGGAGGACGCTCCTTCCGGTACTTGGCACCTCGGTGTTGGAACGAGCTTCCCTTTGCTCTAAGAACTATTTCCAACGTGCTTGTTTTTCGAAAAGAATTGAAGACTTGGCTCTTCTCCCAGTAATTCTGTGCCGCCGTGCGGAGGGCGCTGTGTTGTGTACTTTTCTATCTCTCTTTGCCAAAGCACCGGGACACTCAATCGAGTAGCCGTGCGCTATAGAAGAGCACTTTATAACATAACATAACATAACATAACATACCAACATACTTAGTCGTGGTAAGAAATATCCAGCATAGATTTGACTTAACAAGGCTAAGACTTGGTACATTACATTTTATCACAGCATTCTGTAGCATGGAAAAGTGGACTTATACATTACCAAATTGTCGGTGTGATGGAAAAACCCCTCAGTCTACCTTGCATTTTTTATTGTTCTGTAGTTTTTATGGAGATATCAGGAAAACTGTTTTAAAACCATTATTTTTATCTAATAGGCTTTTTCATTACAAACGTGCTTTTAATTTTTTATGTACTTTGGATAATATGAAAACCGTGTACTTGGTTATCTCTTTCATACAAAGGGCGATTAGGATAAGAAAAGATTTGTTCCATCTAGATGCATTAGTGTATGAAAAACCTGACGATTGTATCTAGTTTTGTTATTTAATGTGCTATGTAAAATCAAATTAATACTCTGATTTCTGTACATTAAATGCATTTCATACAGATTGTATACATGTTATATACTAGCATTTTGCACATTATGCATTTTTTTGCACATATGCTATCTTTGCACATGTAAAGCGTATATTTGATAATGATAATCAGAATGTTAGGAATCGTTTGTATCTATTTTCTTAAACTGCATGTGTCTGAAAAGAATTTTTCTAATCAGAATATTGTATCTTTTTGTATGGTTTTATGGTTGTAGATGTTTACACTGAATAAAGCCGATATGATTGTTTGATTGATTGTAATGGCATTCCGTTTTCTTCATGATTGGCATATTTGATTTACTGATAAGTCCCTAGTACAGTGCACAATATGTGTCCATTGCCTGTAAATTAAATACTACTAGTGGGCCTATAGCACTAATTGTGCCACCCACCCGAGTAGCACTTTAAAACATGTCTCAGGCCTGCCACTGTAGACCCTGTGTTTGCAGTTTTAAACTGATATTTCGACCTGGCAAGCTCCCCTACTTGCCAGGCACAAACCTTCCCTTTATTATTAAGGTAGGCCCTAGGTAGCCCGAGGGACAAGGTGCAGTGTATTTAAAAGGTAGGACATGCACTTTGGATTTTTCCATGTCCTGGTAGTGAACAGCATGGCCTATCTCTCCCATAGTTTAGCATTGGAGCTGCCTTTGAACACTTTACAAGATAGGAAGAATACATTTGGTGTTTGTGGACTCTCAATTTTAAAACACATCTTTTAGCTAAGTTTTTTTTTCAAATTGTAAGTCTGAAACTTTTAGAAAGTTGAGGTTTTCTTACTTTTATCATTCTGCGTCGCTACATGTCTCTGGTATACATGTCTGGGTTGGGTGACAGCTGGGTTTTGTGCATTCCCTCTAGACAGTCACACATAAAAGGAGCTGATGACCCATCACCAGGCTGATGGGTCTTTCCGAGCCAGAGTGAGAGGGAGGAGCTAACACTTCCACCTTAATAGAGCAGTGCCTGTCAATTAATCAATCAATCAATCATCATTTGTAAAGCGTACTCTGTTACCCCTAGGGGTATCTGGGCACTGTGCCTCTGTTTAAGAGCCAGGTCTGAAGTCTGCCAATGGGGGGAGGGGAGGCTTATGGAGCTGGAGGGGGAGGTCATTCCAGGTCTTGGCTGTGATGTAGGTGAAGGAGCAGCTGCGGTTGCCGTGGATGCGGGAACAGTATGCAAGGGTGAGTGAAAAAGACCGTAGGTGTCTAGCAGGTAGGTGAAAGTTCAGTCGATGGTTGAGGTAGGCAGGTCCTAGGTCATGAAGGACTTTGTAGGCGTGTATGAGGATCATGAACCTGCATGCTTGCTGAATAAGGAGCCAGTGGAAGTCTCTGAGGTGGGGGCGATGTGGGTTCATTTGCGGAGGTCCAGGATGAGTCTGGCAGTAGCGTTCTGTATGGTCTGGAGTCTGCTGAGGAGCTGGATGGGGATGCTGGCGTAGAGGGTGTTGCAGTAGGTGAGGTGGCTGGTGCTGAGGGCCTGAGCGACCGTCTTTCCAGTGTTCGTTGGGATCCATCTGAAGATTCTGCAGAGCATGCAAAGAGTGTTGAAGCAACAGGAGATGACTTTGTTAACTTGTCATTTTATGGTCAGTTGGCTGTAGAGAATGATGCTGAGGTTGGGTACATGGTCAATCGGTGAGGGTGGGGGTCCCTTGAGGAGGTGTTCTTTCCAAAGATCAGTTCTTCAGTTTTGTCGGAGTTGAGTTGAAGGGAGTTGTCTTTCATCCATTTGGCTACATTGGCCACGGTGTGGCAGAAGTTGGTTTTTGGCATTGGCGGGGTCCTAGGTGAGTGAGAGGATCAGTTGAGTGTTGTCTGCATAGGAGATTATATTTAGCCCATGGGATCTGACGAAGTCTGCGAGGGGAGACATGTAGCTGTTGAACAGGGTGGGGCTGAGGGATGATCATTTTGATACGCCCCATATGATGTCTTTGGGTGCCGAGGAGAAGGGACGCAGTTGGATGCTCTGTGTGCATTCTGTAAGGAAAGAGATGATCTATGTGAGGGCCTCTTGCTGTATGCCTATATCGTGAAGTCTGTTGATGAAGGTGTTGTGGGAAACTGTGTCGAACTGCTCAGAGGTCGAGGAGGATCAGGGCCACCATTTCTCCACGGTCGAGGAGTGTTCTAATGTAATTTGTAATTTGTAATTTATTTATATTTGTATAGCGCGTTATCACCAACGGTCTCTAAGCGCTTTGATAGAGGGGCCTGCTAGTGTTGAGGGTGGGAAGGCAGGTACTTTACTGTGCGCCCCAGGCTTCTTTAAACAGGAGGGTTTTTAGATGTTTTCTAAAAGGAAACAGTAGGTGTTCCTTGCGGAGGTTGTCGGGCAGTCTGTTCCAGATCTGTGGAATGATAGACGAGAAAGCTCTGCCTCCCATGGAGGACAGGCGGGTGCGGGGACAGACTAGCAACCTGGCTTCCGAGGATCGAAGTGCTCTGGTAGGGGCTTAGTTCGCAAGGCTGTTCTTTATGTAGGTAGGTGCATTGCCATAGATGGCCTTGTGTGCAATGCACAAACCCTTGAACTTGATCCTCTGTCTAATAGGGAGCCAGTGTAGCTGGCGTAGAAGGGGGGAGGCATGAGTGCGGCGTGGGACTTTGAACACAAGCCGAGCCGCATCGTTCATGGTGGTCTGAAGTCTAGTCAGTTGGTAATCTGGGAGTCCTAGGTAAAGTGAGTTGCCGTAGTCCAGGCGGGATAGGATAAGTGCTACTACCACTCGTTTGAGGGTCTCGAAGGTGAGTAGCTGGGCCAGTTTTCGCAGCTGCCTAATTATTTTAGGACAAACCCCGACAGTGGTGGATACCTGGGGAGCCAGGGTTAGTTTGTTGTCAATTTTTATTCCCAGGCTTTTGACTGCTGTAGCTGGCTCAGGGTATTTGCCCAGCTCGGGTGGCCAAAAGAGGCAGTTCCAAGGGTTGGCGTCTCTAGTGACTGCCAGCACCTCCGTCTTATCCGGATTGATTTTCAGATAATTGGCCGACATCCAGTTTATAGTGAATTTTAGGATGTTCTGTACTTTCTGGTGCGCTGGTGAAGAGTTGTCTATCCGGATAATAATTTGGGTGTCATCTGCGTAGTTGTATATTTGACACTCCAACTGATTGAGCGCAGCTATCAATGGCTGAAGGTATGCATTGAATAAAAGGGGGGACAGTGCGGATCCCTGAGGGACTCCGCAAGGGAGAGTACCTGACCGGGATACTGCTTCCCCCAACTGCACTCTCTGAGAGTGATCTTTTAGGAAGGATTTGAGCCATGTCATTGCAGTGCCCTGCACCCCGAAATCGGACATCCGCGACAGAAGTCGCTGGTGGTTCACGGTATCAAAGGCCGCGGATAGGTCTAACAAAATCAGGGCGCTGGGGTCCTTCGAATCGGCTTTCAGTCTCATGTCGTCTAGGACTGCCAACATCACTAATTCGGTACTGTGATGAGGTCGGAAGCCCGCCTGGTTAAATTGCAGGAGGTCGTTGGCCTCTAGGTGGTGTGCAAGGGAGGCAAGCACGTGTTGTTCCAGGACTTTGGCGAGGAACGGGAGCTGGGATATGGGTCGAAAATTGTTCACGTTTTTAGTGTCGGCCCCTGGTTTTTTCAAGAGGGGGATCACGCGTGCCTCCTTAAAATCGCTCGGGACCACTCCGGTTTCCAGAGACAGGTTTAGGAGTGACAGAGTATCGTATTCAATTTCAGGGAGGGCCATCATGTAGATCCTCGGAGGGCAGGGGTCGGCTGGGGAGCCTGACTTCACACGTCCAAAGTGGGGCCCCTAAGGCCTCATGTGTGAGCGGAGGGAAGGATGTAAGGGGAAGTTCTAGGGAATGGCCAGAGGGGACTGGGTTTAGAGAATATGACAGCCTAGGGGTATTCTCGATGGTAGTCAAGCGGTCCACCACTTTGGAGGTGAAGAAGGTTTGGAACTTCTCGCAGTCCTCCTTGTTAAAGGCAGGTTTCTGTTCTTTGACCTGTCAAGTTCTTTTAGAACTTTAAACGTTTCTTTCTGCGTATTGGGGGCCGATACGATCTTGTTTTGATAGTAGACCGACTTTTCAGTCTGTATTGCGTGTTTGTAAGCTGACAAGACTTCAAGATAGTGTGAGCGAGTTGAAGGGTCGTATGCTTTTCGCCAGGCTCTTTCCCCTTGGCGGAGCTGTTGTTTCAGAGTGCGCAGTTTGTCGTTAAACCACGGGGCTCCTTTCCCCTTATCTTTAATTCTTTCCCTGCGTGCGGGTGCAAGACAATCAATGGCCTTGTTAATTATTTTCGCCAAAGCGTGATTTTTTATATTGACATCGCCAGAGGGATGGTCAGGCGGGCCAGACAGTCTGAGGGCAGGGGCGAGGTCGACTGCACTGATTTTGTTCCAGCTTCTAATTACTCTCCAACTTGGAGATGGTTGGGGTCCTAGTATGGGGGGTTGAATGGTGCCATAGATAATGGAGTGATCGGACCAGGCACAGGGTTGAATAACAGGGGGGCCAGAGAGTGGAAGTGAGGTCCAGACTAGGTCCAAAGTATGGCCTTTAGCATGGGTGGGGCCAGTGACAGATTGGCTCAGTCCAAGAGCGGTCAGAGCTTCATCTAGGAGGGTGGTTTGTTTCTTCTTGGGGGATGCCTCCCAATGGAAATTGAAATCGCCCAATATAATTGGACATTGGTAGCGGGAGCAGAGATCATGTGCCAGTTCCGCTAGCCACTTAACGAACTTGGGTGGAGTTTTAGGGGGACGGTACACGGTTATGGCGATAACACACCATGAAGAGGAGTGGAGTTCGACCCCCAGTACTTCTGCCCCTTCAATGCTTTCCGCGAACAAGGTCTCGGCTTTCATGGTGTTTTTATACAACATCGCCACCACGTGTGCTGCCTGGCCTGTTGTGATAAATGGCCATGTAGTTGGGGGGGATGGCAGCTACCAGATCGGGGGTGGAAGAGTCTTCCAGCCAGGTCTCCGAGAGACCCAAGAGGTCGATTGTTTCATCTTGTAACAGGGAAAAGACCTCTAGGTGGTGTTTTTGGAGCGAGTGGGTATTTAAGGAGGCAAAGGTGAGGGTCGGGGGGGTTTGGAGGGTTGAAGCCCTCCGTGGTCGATCAGAGACTTTCTCATGGGGGGTCCTCAATAGTCCCTCCACTTTGAGGGAGATGGCAACCTTGTGGTCGAGAGGAGCCAGAGGGCTTTTGAGCCGGTGCAGGTCGGGGAAACTGTACCGTATACCATGGGCAGGGAGTCTGGTCCCTGGGCCCTTCGCCACGCCGCCGGCTCGCCCGCTGCGCGCACGCGCTGCGCGCTTGGTCCAGTGTGAGTGATGTAGGCAGAGTCCCCACCCACCCACCAATCAGCCCTGCTGTGCAGCGGCTGTCAATCCCCAGCACTAGACCGGTAACCGACCGGAAGTGCTTCTATCGGAGTGCGTCGTGAGGAGGGGAGATTCGACCAATGCGCCAACAATGTGAGGAAATACTTTTAAAAACTATTAGATCAGTTAAAAAGCAACAAACACACTGTGCAAAATGGCAAGTAACAGCAATTTCGGCAGTTTTAAAAAGAAGGCAGGGCGTAGCAGCAAGACAGTCAGCCCACCTGCACCAAAGCAGGGCTCTATCGTCAGTGCGCCAGGTCCCACAGCAGTGATGTAGGCAGAGCCCCTACCCACCCACCAATCAGCCCTGCTGTGCAGCGGCTGTCAATGCCCAGCACTAGACCGGTAACCGACCGGAAGTGCTTCTATCGGGGTGCGTCGTGAGGAGGGGAGATTCGACCAATGCGCCAACAATGTGAGGAAATACTTTTAAAAACTATTAGATCAGTTAAAAAGCAACAAACACACTGTGCAAAATGGTAAGTAACAGCAATTTCGGCAGTTTTAAAAAGAAGGCAGGGCGTAGCAGCAAGACAGTCAGCCCACCTGCACCAAAGCAGGGCTCTATCGTCAGTGCGCCAGGTCCCACAGCAGTGATGTAGGCAGAGTCCGCACCCACCCACCAATCAGCCCTGCTGTGCAGCGGCTGTCAATCCCCAGCACTAGACCGGTAACCGACCGGAAGTGCTTCTATCGGGGTGCTTCGTGAGGAGGGGAGATTCGACCAATGCGCCAACAATGTGAGGAAATACTTATAAAAACTATTAGATCAGTTAAAAAGCAACAAACACACTGTGCAAAATGGCAAGTAACAACAATTTCGGCAGTTTTAAAAAGAAGGCAGGGCATAGCAGCAAGACAGTCAGCCCACCTGCACCAAAGCAGGGCTCTATCGTCTAATGTCATCTTTGGCAGCAATCAGGGCTGTCTCAGCTCTGTGGTTGGCACAGAATCCTGATTGAGAGGTGTCCAGTAGGTGGTTTTGTACCAGGAATTCGGTGAGCTGCTGGTTGGTGGCTTTCTTGAGAACTTTGGCCAGGTAGGGGAGCAGGGAGATCGAACGATAACTTTTGAGATTGTTGGGGTTAGTGAAGGCTTTCTTTAGGAGGTGTTTAACATCTGTGTGTTTGCATCTGTCCGGGAAGGTTGCTGTGGAGATGGAGGTGTTGAGGATGCCGGTGAGGTGCATGCGGATTGGGTTTGTTGTGAAGCTGTAGAGATGGTAGGGGCAGGGGTCTGTGGGCACCCCGGAGTGGATGGACGACATGATGGCTGAGGTGGTCAGGGCAGTGAGCAGTGACCAGGTGGGGATGATTTAGCTGGTGTTTGCTGGTTGCTTAAGGTTGTCTGGGTTGATGGTGGAGGGTTGGATGTTGAACTTGTTTGGAAATGTTGGTGATCTTTATGTCAGTTTTGATCATTCTTTGTATATTTTGAAGAGTTCCTTTGTGTGGTTGGCAGCAGAGTCAGTGTGGGTGGTGATGGCTTCTTTCTTGGATTCTTTGATGCTGCTGAGGGCTGCTTTGTAAGCTGCTCTGTTGGTGGGGTTCTCGGTAGTGCAGCATCGTTTCTCCAGTTGCTCCACTTGGTGATCCTGAGTTCTGGGGTGCACCAGCTGGCATGTTTGGGTACTTTTTTTATTTTTTTTAGGTTTCAGCAAGATGACTCTGTCAGCACAGTGGGAGATCCAGGCAGTGAAGTTCTGGATGGCATGGTTGATGTCTGTTGAGGCCTCAGGTTGAGAGGCAGTGAGGGTCTGTGACCACTGAATTTTGGTGACCTTGCTCCAGCTGCGGTGGGAGGAGATCTGCTGCCTGGTGGGGGTGTGCTGGGAGTTGGTGATGGTGAAGAGTACAATGGAGTGGTCGGTCCAGGTAACCCAACCCACATAGAGTTGCATGAGTCTTGTGCACTACAAAGACCTTTCATTGAAGTCTCCCTACTTTAAATGCTAAAATGGGATTTAGTACTAGACCAGGGGTACTCGTAGTACGGCCCGCGGGCCAGTAGCGGCCCGGCAAGCCTTCAGTGGCGGCCCGCGGAGGTTGAGACATCGCACCTGTGTGTGTGTTTTTTTTATCTTCAGCAAACACCTCGGGGAGCAGCAGTGCGAGTCAGAGACACTGCTCTGTGGGGGCCAGGGCGATGCCAGCCACAGTCAAGAGTGGAGCTGCAGGGGCGCTAAGAGGTGAACAAAGCCTCATTAACAAACAAATGGTCGTTTAAAGACCTCTTAAGTACTGGGGTGCCCGGGAGGCTCTGTCAGCCAGGCTTACGCACAGGGGAGAGGGGGTGGGAGGGGGGAGGACAGCAGGAACTGAGAGCCTGGTGAGGTGGGAGGGCAGAGCAGGGAGTCAGAGCCTGGGTGAGGGAGGTGGAGGGCAGCAGGGAGTGAGAGCCTGGGTGAGGAGGTGGAGGGCAGCAGGGAGTGAGAGCCTGGGTGAGGGAGGTGGAGGGTAGCAGGGAGTGAGAGCCGGGTGAGGGAGGTGGAGGGCAGCAGGGAGTGAGAGCCGGGTGAGGGAGGTGGAGGGCAGCAGGGAGTGAGAGCCCTGTGAGGGAGGTGGAGGGCAGAGCAGGGAGTGAGAGCCTGGGTGAGGGAGGTGGAGGGCAGCAGGGAGTGAGAGCCTGGGTGAGGGAGGTGGAGGGCAGCAGGGAGTGAGAGCCTGGGTGAGGGAGGTGGAGGGCAGCAGGGAGTGAGAGCCCTGTGAGGGAGGTGGAGGGCAGAGCAGGGAGTGAGAGCCTGGGTGAGGGAGGTGGAGGGCAGCAGGGAGTAAGAGCCGGGTGAGGGAGGTGGAGGGCAGCAGGGAGTGAGAGCCGGGTGAGGGAGGTGGAGGGCAGCAGGGAGTGAGAGCCGGATGAGGGAGGTGGAGGGCAGCAGGGAGTGAGAGCCGGGTGAGGGAGGTGGAGGGCAGAGCAGGGAGTCAGAGCCTGGGTGAGGGAGGTGGAGGGCAGAGCAGGGAGTGAGAGCCTGGGTGAGGGAGGTGGAGGGTAGCAGGGAGTGAGAGCCGGGTGAGGGAGGTGGAGGGCAGCAGGGAGTGAGAGCCGGGTGAGGGAGGTGGAGGGCAGAGCAGGGAGTGAGAGCCGGGTGAGGTGGGAGGGCAGAGCAGGGAGTCAGAGCCTGGGTGAGGGAGGTGGAGGGCAGCAGGGAGTGAGAGCCTGGGTGAGGGAGGTGGAGGGTAGCAGGGAGTGAGAGCTTGGGTGAGGGAGGTGGAGGGCAGAGCAGGGAGTGAGAGCCTGGGTGAGGGAGGTGGAGGGTAGCAGGGAGTGAGAGCCGGGTGAGGGAGGTGGAGGGCAGCAGGGAGTGAGAGCCGGGTGAGGGAGGTGGAGGGCAGCAGGGAGTGAGAGCCGGGTGAGGGAGGTGGAGGGCAGAGCAGGGAGTGAGAGCCGGGTGAGGTGGGAGGGCAGAGCAGGGAGTCAGAGCCTGGGTGAGGGAGGTGGAGGGTAGCAGGGAGTGAGAGCCGGGTGAGGGAGGTGAAGGGCAGCAGGGAGTGAGAGCCAGGTGAGGGAGGTGGAGGGCAGCAGGGAGTGAGAGCCGGGTGAGGGAGGTGGAGGGCAGAGCAGGGAGTGAGAGCCAGGTGAGGTGGGAGGGCAGAGCAGGGAGTCAGAGCCTGGGTGAGGGAGGTGGAGGGCAGCAGGGAGTGAGAGCCTGGGTGAGGGAGGTGGAGGGTAGCAGGGAGTGAGAGCCTGGGTGAGGGAGGTGGAGGGCAGCACAGAGTGAGAGCCGGGTGAGGGAGGTGGAGGGCAGCAGGGAGTGAGAGCCGGGTGAGGGAGGTGGAGGGTAGCAGGGAGTGAGAGCCTGGGTGAGGGAGGTGGAGGGCAGCACAGAGTGAGAGCCGGGTGAGGGAGGTGGAGGGCAGCAGGGAGTGAGAGCCGGGTGAGGGAGGTGGAGGGCAGCAGGGAGTGAGAGCCTGGGTGAGGGAGGTGGAGGGTAGCAGGGAGTGAGAGCCTGGGTGAGGGAGGTGGAGGGCAGCAGGGAGTGAGAGCCGGGTGAGGGAGGTGGAGGGCAGCAGGGAGTGAGAGCCGGGTGAGGGAGGTGGAGGGCAGCCGGGAGTGAGAGCCTGGGTGAGGGAGGTGGAGGGCTGCAGGGAGTGAGAGCCAGATGAGGGAGGTGGAGGGCAGAGCAGGGAGTGAGAGCCGGGTGAGGGGGGGTGGAGGGCAGCAGGGAGTGAGAGCCCGGTGAGGGATGTGGAGGGAAGAGCAGGGAGTGAGTGCCCGGGTGAGGGAGGTGGAGGGCAGCAGGGAGAGAGAGCCGGGTGAGGTGACAGAGGGCAGCAGGGAGTTAGAGCCGGTTGAGGTGGGAGGGCAGCAGGGAGTGAGAGCTGGGTGAGGTGACAGAGGGCAGCAGGGAGTGAGAGCCGGGTGAGGTGACAGAGGGCAGCAGGGAGTGAGAGCCGGGTGAGGTGACAGAGGGCAGCAGGGAGTGAGAGCCGGGTGAGGTGACAGAGGGCAGCAGGGAGTGAGACCCCGGGTGAGGGAGGTGGAGGGCAGAGCAGGGAGTGAGAGCCGGGTGAGGGAGGTAGAGGGCAGCAGGGAGTGAGAGCCCTGTGAGGTGGGAGGGCAGAGCAGGGAGTGAGAGCCCTGTGAGGTGGGAGGGCAGAGCAGGGAGTGAGAGCTGGGTGAGGGAGGTGGAGGGCAAAGCAGGGAGTGAGTGCCGGGTGAGGTGACAGAGGGCAGCAGGGAGTGAGAGCCGGGTGAGGTGACAGAGGGCAAATCAGGGAGTTAGAGCCGGGTGAGGTGGGAGGGCAGCAGGGAGTGAGAGCCGGGTGAGGTGGGAGGGCAGCAGGGAGTGAGAGCCGGGAGAGGTGAGACAGATAGAGATAGAGACAGATAAAGACATATAGAGACAGATAGAGGCAGAGACAGATAGAGACAGGGACAGACGGAGCTAGATAGAGGCAGAGACAGACAGCGATAGAGACAGACAGCGATGGAGACAGCGATAGAGACAGACAGAGAGAGAGACAGACAGAGAGAGACAGAGGGGGAGAGGGAGACAGACATACGGAGAGAGGGAGACAGACAGAGGGAGACAGACAAAGGGAGGGAGACAGACAGAGGGAAATAGAGGGAGGGAGACAGAGGGAGACAGACAGAGGGAGGGATGGAGACAGACAGAGGGAGACAGACAGAGGGAGGGATGGAGACAGACAGAGGAAGACAGACAGAGGGAGGGGGGCAGAGGGAGACAGACAGAGGGAGTGAGAGACAGAGGGAGGGAGACAGACAGAGGGAGTGAGAGACAGAGGGAGGGAGACAGACAGAGGGAGGGAGACAGAAAGACAGAGGGAGACGGAGGGAGGGAGACAGACAGAGGGAAGGAGGGAGGGAGACAGAGGGAGGGAGGGAGGGAGACAGAGGGAGGGAGACAGACAGAGGGAGGGAGGGAGACAGACAGAGGGAGGGAGACAGAGGGAGGGAGGGAGGGAGACAGACAGAGGGAGGGAGACAGAGGGAGAGAGGGAGGGAGACAGACAGAGGGCAACTGAGACAGACAGACAGAGACAGACAGACAGACAGACAGAGGGAGGGAGACAGACAGAGGGAGGGAGACAGACAGACAGAGGGAGGGAGACAGACAGAGGGTGGAAGGGAGACAGAGGGAGGGAGACAGAGGGAGGGAGGGAGGGAGACAGACAGAGGGAGGGAGACAGAGGGAGAGAGGGAGGGAGACAGACAGAGGGCAACTGAGACAGACAGACAGAGACAGACAGACAGACAGAGGGAGGGAGACAGACAGAGGGAGGGAGACAGACAGACAGAGGGAGGGAGACAGACAGAGGGAGGTAGACAGAAAGACAGAGTGAGACAGACGGAGGTAGACAGACAGAGGGAGGGAGGGAGACAGACAGAGGGTGGAAGGGAGACAGAGGGAGGGAGACAGAGGGATGGAGGGAGACAGACAGAGGGCAGACGGAGGGAGGGAGACAGAGGGAGATGGACAGAGGGAGGGAGGGAGACAGACAGAGGGAGAGAGGGAGAGAGGGAGACAGACAGAGGGAGGTAGACAAAGACAGAGTGAGACAGACAGAGGGAGGGAGACAGACAGAGGGAGGGAGGGAGACAGACAGAGGGAGGAAGGGAGACAGAGGGAGGGAGGGAGGGAGACAGAGGGAGGGATGGAGACAAACAGAGGGAGGGAGGGAGACAGACAGAGGGCAGACGGAGGGAGGGAGACAGAGGGAGATGGACAGTGGGACACAGATAGAGGGAGACAGATGGAGGGAGACGGAGAGAGGGAAGGAAAGAGAGGGAGGGAGACAGAGAGAAAGATAGGTAAGACAGAAAGACAGAGGCAGAGAGACAGAGGGAAACAGAGAGAGAGGGAAGGAGGGAGCGAGAGAGAGAGATAAAAGGAGGGAGACAGAGGGAGGGAGAGTTAGGGAGAGAGAGAGAGAGAGAAAGAGAGATGTGTGTGTATGCTGGTCTGTTGGCTCAGTGGATGAATGCGCCAGCTGCAGGGGCCTGTGTTCAACTTCATGGTCACAGTTTTTTTTCTTTCTAGCCCCTTCCCCCTCCCCCACTGACCCCGCCTCCACCGGTGCGGCCCTCGGCCACAAACCCCACTGTAAATTTGGCCCCCGAGAGAAAGTTTGTGAGTACCCATGTACTAGACCTTTGACACCACATACTCAGAACACTTCTGGAACTGAGGACATTCTACTGCCAGGGAGGACTGCCACTTTGCTGCTTGCTTTGCTGTGTTGGCCTGCTGCCTGCTGCTTTTTGCCTGGGAGTCAGAGCACTGGACTTAACTCTCTACATCATGCATCGCTAAAGGTTCTCCAAGGCCTTGTTGGGCTTACCTCCTGTTTCTGAAGTCTCAGAGATATCAAAGGCATCACCTACACCTTGCTACCAGCACCTGGGCTCCTCTGTTGTGAGTTCTGCTCTGCCAAGTGTTGCCAAATCCATTCCTGGGCCCTTGGAAGTGAGTGTTTGGTGCTGTGACCCAAGAAAGCAATTCATCAACACCAAAGCCTCATTTGGGATGAGCCTATTTCTCTGTGATATCAATGCTTCTCGGCTGCATGCACTGTAGTGGACTGTACGTCACAACAACCTTGAATTACAACGCAGCACTTCAGAATTACCAATGCTGTATGGTCTCGGACACCGCATTGTCAATGTCTGTAACGCACCTTCCTCGACTTTGATGCATCCCCGGCCCTGCGCGGCTTTGCACCAATGCATCGCCTACAGACCAGCGGTTTGACATCGACTCCTCAGCCTGACACACGGTGCACTTGACATTGATGTATCAATGACATTGCTCAACTTTGGAACCAACGCATTACTTTTTACAGTG
The DNA here is from genome assembly GCF_964261635.1 of Lissotriton helveticus. Lineage (NCBI taxonomy): Eukaryota > Metazoa > Chordata > Amphibia > Caudata > Salamandridae > Lissotriton > Lissotriton helveticus. The sequence continues at coordinate 1,429,813,459 of NC_136065.1, read as the reverse complement.
ATGCATCCCCTCAGTTTTTCAACACATCTTCTCCAAGCTTTTACCCATCCAAGGTACTGTCAGTGGGTCTGCGTGACTCCTGTATCGGGCCCGCGCTCCATTGCGGTCAAACTGAAACTTTGTATTTGCCCTGGTCAAGCGCGACCAGAAAACTCCCATTGGAGCTATTGATTTCTAAGCACTGCATTTTGATTTAATCTTACAATGTTCATATCTTGACTTGTATGTTGGATTTATGACTTTTTGGTCTATTTTACACAGATAGATATTGGCTATTTTTCTAAGTTAGTGTGGAGTACTTTTGTGGTGTTTTCACAGTGTTATTGTGTGTGTTTGAGAGTGCACAAATACTTTACATATTGCCTCTTTAGTTTAGCCTGACTGCTCAGTGCCAAGCTACGAGAGGGAGAGCACAGGTAAGCCTTTAGGGGGTACTACACTTACTCTGAATAGGATTGTGGTTCCTGCTTGGATTGAGAACATAACTCTGCCAACCAGAAACCCAATTTCTAACACCCATACAAAACCAAGAAGGTGAAATGGATGAGAGAGTGTGTTTATGGGTTTCTGTTTATCTGTGTGTGACTGTGCATGTTTGGGTGTGGGTTTGTTGTAGAATGTACAGATGTGGAACTGTCTGGATGTTATTAGACGAGTGTGTGTACACATTGGTAGTCCTGCACAGGTGATTTGCTTATTCTATGAATCATTTATATGCATTTACATGTAATTTGTAGATCCAATATGAGCTTAGTGTCCATTAATTTGCATTCTATTCTAATAATAATTGCATTAAGTCACAATTTAATACCCTATTTAGAAGCTATATTTAGCTGACAATAATCAATATAAACATTTTAACTGAATGTAAAATAATTCTTTGATGACTACAGATCAATACTATTGTAATTTTGTAATGTGCCTCTATTGTGATCTGAGTAAACGTAGCCTGACTCTAAGCCTTACTTGAGTACTCTAATATATTAAACTTTGCCAGTGTGCTGATTTCCTTTCCTTGGCAGGTGGGTTATCAGGTTCCTCGTTAGCGAGAGAAAGGTTTTATTGTTATGTATTAGGCTGATAGTGAGGCTTGGGTGGAGCAAACTAGCAGCAGATGTGAAGAGATGGCAGTGAAAGGAGTCTCCTGTACCTGATGAGCTAGATAGAAGCAGCTCTCAAGGATGAGCACATGTGTACCTAATTGTGTGAGAGAGGGAATTTGGGGAGTCTACCGGTTCTCGGCAAATGCTGCTAAGGGATTGGTCTTGGACTGTAAGAGTGAGATATAGATGTTCTGGAACCTTCAATAGTGCTTTTAAGTAGTGTTCCCTAGTTGGTTTCAGGCAGACCTTTCCCCGACTTTCATGAGAACAGACCTCTTTGTTGGGTTCTTCCCATAGTGAACATTCTCGTTTCCTTTTGAAGCTCTACTGAGTGTTACAAGATGCTGACACCTTCTTCTCTTCTTCATTAGGAACCCCGTCCTTTTTATTTTTTACTTACATGGAGTATGTTTGTTTATGGAACACATTATTTGGATATTTAGTATTCTTTACATATAGTTTGTAACTATTCTGCACTTCATAATACTTAAATTCAGAACACTTAAGCACCTGAATATTATGGTTGCATTGATATACTTTCTTAACCACTTCCAAATTTGTGGATTAATGATTGATTATTAATCTGAAAAAGAAACCATGGTGGTTAAAATACTATCCTTTCTATTGTCATTGTGAAGCCTTTAATTTCACTGTCTTTAAAATGTATTTCTCATGTTAGCTCCCTCTCAACGTTTCAAGTCAACAACCAAAGGTCCTTAAGACCAGTGGAGGAGCACTCTTTGTCGATTTTACCAAGAGACTGAAGTTCAAATATCCCCACTCCATTAATTGGTATCAGAGGATGGTTTGTCACTGAAGTGCAGGGAGCTAGAGTAACCTGGAAGACATTTGGAGTGCCAAAGCCCAGTCCATACCCTTTAAGTTTATGGTCCTGTTTTGAAGATCAATTTTGTTGCAATGGGTTTGAATGAGTTTGCGGTAGCTGAGGAGTGAATATTAATAAGGTTGCTCTTTTAGATCGTGTACGCCAAGCTTGCACTGTTATGTCACGGATCTGTGTATTGCAGTGTAATAATCCTTTCTTGACTTATTGTATAGAGACACATGCTCATATTGTTGAGCACTTGAAGTTATTATCGGAGCCATCGCAGACTAAGATCCAGGGATAAATAAGAGTAAATCATTATTAACTTGTCTGCTAGAGGATCGTAGTGTCGGTTCATGAGGTACCATCGGCTGCACCATAGATGGGAAACTGTCAATTTGCTGTTAGAGTACTAACAGTGATTGATGCTGGTAGATCCTGTTGCGCAAATGAAAAACGGTATTAGTCGAAGTGATTTCCTGCTGCCAGAGATTTCATCTGTGCATGTTTGTTAATGCTGGAAGGCGTTAAATCCTATGTACCCTTCTATGATTGTTACTTTGAATTTCTTTAGTGGAGCAGACAAGGATTTTGTACTAACAGTGGTTGCTTTAATGCTTTAGAAGGAGAATGTGCGTCCAGAGACTCTGTAAAGGAGGATGAACAACTGCAAGGAGCGAGAGGTGCATCACAGTGTGCTGTGCTGCAATTGGTTGGTTGGTGTAAGTCCCATGCTGCTAATGGTTGTTACTTCATCAAGTATTGTTCTGTGATAGGTCAGGATAGGGAGAGTCACACAGATATTGAATACTGGTGCTGCAAGAAAGTCAGTTGTGATTGGGTACTAAAGTGTTGGTTGCTTTGAATATATTTCTTGTTCTCCAATTGTTGGAATTTGTGGCAAAATGAAATGTTTCAGAGGTATTGGGAAGAAATAATGAGGGGTGATGTCAGAGTTCTCATCTATGAGGGCAAGGAAGCTCCACTAGAAGATTCACCAGGTCATTATGTAGCCTTAAATGTGGTACTTCCTAAGTGTATTTTTGATAATCTAATGCCATAAAATCCCTGAGGAAGCGATGCCATTACAGTTCCCCCTTTACAGTATGTTTAAGTTTAGAATAATCAAACATTTGAGGTGTGTGCAGCATGATGAAATCTCTGCGTAGACATGCCCAATATGAGGCTTTGAATGCTTGGGAGTGAGCTGCCTATGCCAAAGACAAGTAAAAATATCAAAACAGGGTTAAGCTATATGAACTCTAAGTGGGATGCAGAACAGTAGAAGTGGAGAAGTTGAGGGAGTTAAAATGTACCCTGTATTAACAAACGAAAAATCTTAAAAACAAAAAGTCCAGGGAGAGAAAGATGTGGAGAAACCAGACAAATCTGGGACAGATAGTGACTCCAGTTGTGATTTTCTAGATGATCTGCTGTTGTCCTGTCCTCCGCCTTATAATTCTGCGCTATCTTGTTATTGTGGCAGTGCTGAAACTAGAAATATTATTGCTTCGGCCCCTGTTGATCCCAACATAGTACAAGTTGGAGGACCCTCTCCAACCTTCCTAGTAGGCACTGTGGCCAAACTGTCTGTTGCCACAAGACATTCTCCTGGTGTCTTTGGGCCGGCTATACTTGTCTTTGAGTTGCCATCACCCATATTGCCCGCGCAGCCTATTGTAGTCCCAACAACAACTGCACCGAAAGTCAATGCTCAGATAGCACTATGTTGGGGGCAGTAGGAGGTGTGCCCGCTTCCGAGATTGTTCCTACCTCTCAGAATTCTCAGGCAACTGTGTGGAGTCCATCTCAAATTGATCAGAGAAATATATCTGGAGGGAGGTTAGTGTTCACAACCCTGACCACACAGAATGAGGCATGATGAATGAATTTGTTTAGTCAATGTACCTCCTAATAGTGGTGAGACTATGGTAGCAAGTGAGGAACAGGTGAGAGACCTAAGGATGTTCTCAGATTATGAATAGAACTAGATGAGGTAATCTTAGGGCATATTGACTTTCCTATTTAGATAAATATCAAGAAAATTAACTCATATATGTGAGTAAGGACATTACTTGTCATTTAGCTTAAGCATATGACATGTTAGTAGAGTTAGCAGACTCGAATGCCATAAATATCAACAGAATTACATCTTTGAAGAATTTCTGTGCACAATTTGATGAGGAGACTATTCTGAATATGGGGGCTTTAGGAATGAAATTACAGGTGAAAGAGTTGGTCAGCAGAATAAGACAATGTAGTGACTTAGATAAGTGGAAGAGTGTATGGGAAAAGAAGCAGGAGAAAAAGAAAAAGATAATTGTGGTTTAATTGGGGGAGAGATAGAAGCCATCACGTGCAACCCTAGATAGAACGCTGACTTAAACTTTCCCCTACAGATGTACACCGAGGGGCATACGCACATGTGCCTTGGAGTTGAGGTGATCTTGTTACTTTACCAATCAGCTTTACAAATTGAGAGAAAATTTAGATTTTTCACAGCCTGCTGGGCAGAAAATCTGGATTTTATTAAGGACACGGAGGCTAATATTATGCAAATCTCCTTTATTACCACCGCTCAGTAGCAACAATAGAATGTAGAACATCAATGAACATTCTTAGTAAGAATAAAGTCCCTTAGAAACCATCTCCCATCCTTCTTTGTTTAGGAACTGCGAAGAAAGATCAACGTGAGATAAACTTGAGGATCCAAAAACTTGAAGATCCAAATTCCACAGTTAAAATCCAGAATCATGTTATTCTGAAAGAAAAAAGTAAACATCATAAATGGGAGGGTATAATAAAGAGGTGGGATAATATTAGCCTCCGTGTCCTTAATAAAATTCAGATTTTCTGCCCAGCAGGCTGTGAAAAATCTAAATTTTATGGCACAACACGGAGGCCATATTATGCAAGTTTAAAGTGCGTTAAGAACATTATCAATCACATTAGGGATTGGTCTGAAATAACAAGACTTAAACATACTATTATTAGACCAATCTGCAGCTTTAAGGATATCTTGCAATCCCCCCCCATGCAGAATGCTTTTGATGCCGCAGCACCTCTGACGGAATGAGCACCAAACATAGATACATCCACACCACTTTCGTGCATAACATTCTTTACCCATCTAGCTAAAGTTGGAGACGAGACTCCTTTGTGAGGGGATCTAATTGAGATCAGAAGTTGGGACTCATTTGATCTTAAATATTTGGTTCTTTTTTCGTATTCTTTTAAACACTTAACTACACAAAGTCTTTCATTTCCAAGAAAGAAGGGGTAGAAGATAGAAGAAGATAGTGTCTTGGTTCTTTTTTTAAGATAAAAGCAAACCCCTTCGGGTTGAAAGGCCCTACTTGAAATATCCAAGGCTTTGACGTCTGAAGTTCTCCTAAAAGATACTAGACATAATAACATAGTAAGTTTGAAAGAAATCCGTTTAAGAGAAAGAGAAGAATTATCTCCCCAAGATGATAAAGTTCGAAGAACGAGAGTAACATCCCACAAGGAGGTGTATCTGGGACAAGGGGGATTTAAAACCCTCATGCTTCTCATAATCTTTTTAGTTAGAAGACTCTGTCTGACTGAAATCCCGTTAATTAAGGAGTGACCAGCAGATATCGCAGACCTGTAAACGTTAACAGTTCTGTAAGACAAACCTGAGGTAAAAAGATCCGAAGGGTAATTAATGACATTGACTAGATCAGTTGAAATGGGATCGTAACATCGTTGAATGCACCAGCGAACCCATTTGTTCCATGCCAGTCTATAAGCTTTTCTTGTGCCGGATGCCCATGACTCAGAAATGAGTCTGAAAGCATTTGACGAAAGCCCAGGGATTTTCCATTGTCTCCTGAAATCTTCCATGCCGTCAGAGTCAGAAGGCCCTGCTCCACAAGAGGGTGTATGCGACCCTCTGGATCTAGAAGAATTTCCTCGAAAGAGGGGATTAAAATTGGGAAATCCACGCTCATTTCCAGGATGGTTGGGAACCAAGCTTGGGACTTCCAAAGTGGCGTTATAACAACCATGCACTGTTTGTATCGTCGAGCATGGAGAAGAAGGCGAGGTAGCATTGCAAAAGGAGGGAACGCATAAGGTGCTAGATTCCTCCAATCTTGAAGAAAGGCATCCACTTTCAGAGCTTGAGGATCTGGTCTCCAACTGAAGAAATTCTTCAGGTGGGTATTCAGACGGTCTGCAAATAGGTCTGTTTTGAAGGGTCCCCATCTGGACTGGATGGCTAGGAATACATGACTGTTCAGTCTCCAGTTGCTGGAGTCTCTGAAATTCCTCGAGTACCAATCCGCTACCTCGTTCTTCAACCCAGGAATATGTTCCGCAACAACTGAAATACCTTTGTTCAAGCAATAGTCCCACAGGCCCTTCGCTAGATCTGTTAGATCTTTGGAATGTGGACCACCCAGTTTGCTGACGTAGCGAACTGCGGAGACGTTGTCCATCCGTAGAGTCACACAGCATTTCATTGAATCTTGAGTGAAACAACGAATTGCAAATGAACCTGCTAGTAATTCCAAGCAGTTGATATGTAGTTCTTTCTCCTGAGGAGTCCAACGTCCTCCCGTTGAGGAGTCTCCACATCTCGCTCCCCATCCTTCTAAACTCGCATCTGATTCTATTATCAGATCTGGTTCCTCCCCAAAAATGGCTCTCCCATTCCATGCCTCTACGTTCTTCAGCCACCAAAGAACTTCGACTCTCGACTCTTGGTCCAGAGAAATCGATTGGGAGTAGGAGAGGTTGGATCTCAAAGATCTTGCTTTTAGTCTTTGGAGTGCCCGATAGTGTAACGGGCCCGGGAAGATTGCCTGAATCGTAGAAGAAAGGAGGCCCAGGATTTTGGCCAGTGATCTCAAAGGGAAAACTTTCAGAGTCAATAGTTTCCTGAGTTCCTTCCTCACTTTCCTTACTTTGTCGGAGGGAAGACGTAGTTCCGATTGTACAGTATCCACTAGGAAGCCCAAAAACTGTGTTTGTTGGGATGGAACTATGCATGATTTTTTCATATTGATAATGAAACCCAAGTGTTGTAAGAGGTGAATCGTAAGATCCGTATGAAGTAAGACGGTTTTCCTCGACTGAGCCATTAGGAGTATATCGTCGAGATAAATGATTAGTCTCACTCCCCTTTCTCTTAGCCATGCGACAATAGGTCGAAGTACCTTGGTGAAACACCAGGGGGCGGAGGACAGACCAAAGGGAAGGCTGCAAAATTGGTATAGATGGTTTTCCCAAGTGAATTGGAGGAATCTCTGATGGGGTTCCCAGATTGGTATAGTTAGATAAGCGTCCTTTAAATCTAGCCTCGTCAGCCAGTCCCCTTTTCTTAAGACGTCCCTTAAGAGGTGTATCCCTTCCATTTTGAAATGGTGGTAGACCACCCATTGGTTTAGTCCTTTTAAATTTATGACTGGTCTTTGTTCCTTGTTTTTCTTTTCTACAAGGAAAATATTGCTTAAGAAGCCTACATGAGTAGTCTCTACAATTGCACCTTTGTTTAGAAGCTCTTGAACCTCCACAGATACAAGTGCCCTGTCTTTTGTGGAAAAAGTGATCTCTCGAGGGGGTGTCGATTGGAAAGGGGTATCGATAAAATCTATGTGGTAGCCCTTCACTGTGTTGAGAACCCAGGGGTCTTTGGTTACAAGTTTCCAGTTCCCAGCGAATTGTAGTAGTCTCCCCCCCACCTTTGGAGGGATATCTGAAAGGTCTAGAGAGGTCCTTACCTGCAGAGAAGGAGCGTTGTCTCCGTTCGCCTCGGAAGGGACGACCACGGGATCTTTGCCTCTGGGGGTAAAATTGATTGAAGCCACTCGAGTTGCTGTTGAATCTCCCGCCTCCGCGGGATAAGAAGGGTCTGGTATTGGAGTTTCCACGGCCGGGGAAACGACCCCGCATTCTCCCGGCCCGTGTAAAAACACGATCTTGAAACACCCTCTTAATATCTTTTTGGGATTTTTGTATTGAGCTAAATGCTCCGACATACCTGGCCATATCTTTTATAAATTCCTCACCAAAGAAGAAGCCTTGAGTGCTCTGACCACCGTCATTTTTTGCTAGTTCGATCAGTTTGGGATCGATTTTAAAAAGTACCCCTTTTCGTCTCTCTATTGACAAAGCTGTATTTGCGTTTCCAATAAGGCATATGGCCCTTTGGATCCATTCCCTCAGTTCCTTTGGGTCGACCTGACGATCCTCTAAATAGGCTGATTCGGCCATTTCAAAGATCTTTGTTATAGGGCCAACCACGTCAAGGAGACGGCCTTGACAGGACCTCAAGCCCTTGTCGATCCCCTTTCTTGGATCACGTGAAGTCTTAGATATAAAGGCCACTACCTTGGGATCAAGTTCAGGTGTTGTCGCTATCTTGTTAGGGAATGAGGGTCTTGGACACTCAGAGCGAAGTCTAGCCCTGACTTCTTGGGGGATTTCCCTTCGTAACCAGAAGGAAAGATAGTCCCCAACATGTTGGGAGGGTGTCCATTCTGGGGATAAAGGGTGTTTAATCATATTGGGGTCAAACATGGGGTTTCCAAATGGGTCCAATAGACCGATTTCTTTATCTGGGGCCTTGGATGCCCCTTCTGAGCTCCCCGTTCCCCTTTCTTGCGCCTCTTTGTCGGTATTGAAGTCAAAGGAGTATGACAAGTCTATTTCTGGGTCCGAGCTAAAATCACTAGAGATGTCAATAGGGGGCTCTGGGCCTCTTTCTTGCCCACATGGGGTGCCCGAGGCACCATTCTTGTCACCGCCACGAGGGCGTGAAGGGGCGGAGGAAGGTTTGCTCTTTTTAGAATCCTGTCGTTCCTTACCTCCATGTGCCCGTTTCTTTGGAGCTTTGCTCGCTCCTGATTGAAATCCGCTTGTAGAAGGGCGCGGGGATACCAGTGCTTCAAATCTTTTGGTGATGGTGTCGTCAATAGATCCCAGTACTTTCTGGAAGGCTTTGTTAACTAATTCTTCCAGGTGTCCCTCAATGTTAGATTGGGGCTCAGACATTTTTAAAGGTGAATTTAAAGGGTATTAGGGGTTATAGGGAGGTAGTCCTGGAAAGCACTCAAGTATAGCTCTAAGTAGTGTCACAGCAGTGTCACAGCAGGCACTAATCTCGATATCACTTTTTTTTTTTTTTTTTTTTTATTGTGAAAAACGCTTTAAAATGCCGAAAAGTGAGAGAAATCGGCAGTCGCTATGAAAAGTCACTGGTTCGCGCTAATCCCGAGCAGAGATGAGCCAACTGTCATCTCGCTCGTGGAATCAGCACGATCCCAAACGCGCAAAATGGCCGTGTAATGCTGAGTCAAAGGGGGCTTCCCAATTGCTCAAAATGGCCGACGCGCGCGTAGAGAGCGTGCGTCGGTCGTTGCCAAGGCCATACCTCTAATATTTCCAAACCGGCCCTCCCGTGACGCTGCTGAACGCGTCGGGGGAGCCGGGGAAGCCGGGGAAGTTTCCCGGAGCCGAGAGCCGATGACGGAGGTTCTGTACGAAGGCACAGAGGAGAGAAGGTGACATTAGTACATGCGCTCCCAGTGCGGGGCGCGTTGATATTCGAATGATGCTGCTCGTGTAACAAGGGATGAAACGATAGGGAAAAAACGGCAATAAAGGAGTGTACACCGGTCCACAAAAGAACCAGAGGTTAAGGGCGAAACGAGAAAGGCGGTAGGGTCGCAAGGGTGATCACGATCAGAAAGAGGGGCCTTAAGGCGAAAAGAGTGAAAAAGGTCAAACCATTAATAAAAGGTTAGCACAAAGGTTAGCACAATAAAACATCATGAAGCGTCTACAAAGGTCATCATGTCAAGTATACCAAGCTTAAGTCATATATACAAGTATCATAATCAGGTACATGTAAGGCAGCTGTAGAGATACTTATCTTTCTGAGCAGCAGCAACAAAGAAGGATGGGAGATGGTTTCTAAGGGACTTTATTCTTACTAAGAATGTTCATTGATGTTCTACATTCTATTGTTGCTACTGAGCGGTGGTAATAAAGGAGATTTGCATAATATGGCCTCCGTGTCGTGCCATAAAATCCTGATCAGTGGTAAACACAGGTTGATCGGTTTGTACAAATTTCAAAGGTCTTGGGTGATGACTTGAACAAGCTGTTTGAAACAGCAGTTCCTAATGACTTGTGAGCCAAATAGAAAGTATCAATTCAGTGGTCAACAGCAGCGCCACCTAGGGTGACTGTTACAAATGCTCCCTAGCCTGATGTGATTACAAAATATGATCAAGTGCTAAACATTTTGAAGTCTAAGGTTCAACAAAAAGAGATTTATTGGTTGAAAATAACTTGTATGACTCAGGAGGCTATGGAGTCAGTGCATGCATAATATGAGAGATTGTTGCAGGTGTTTAAACAGTACAGTGGAGTTGATAACCCAGACGTGGAAATATGAGCAGTTTTTGTGCCCCAATTTGTTCTTGGGATATGGCCAGAGATTAGCATGCACATTTAGCAGAATGTAATATGTTGGCAGAACAAACAATTAGATGAAATTCTTTGGTATGTGAAGTATTGCAGTGATGAGTGGGAAATAAAGTCGGGGCAGCTTAAGAAGTAGCTAATTTTAGTGCAAACTAAATTGGCTAAGAAGGGATTTCAGAATGGACCTTTCATACGAAATGCTGGCAGAATGTAAGGAGTACGATATCCATCTTGAGGACAGCCTGGGTATGTAGGAAGTGGTGGTTCACAAGATAGAGGTTGTGGTGATCGTGTTGACCCAAATACAGGGACTGATACAGCAGCATTAAAGAAATCCAATCCACGTCATTATTGCAATAGGTTGAGGCATTGGAAGCTGGAATGACGCTTGAATCCCAATAAAAGAGTTAAATGATAACCAGGTCCCAATTACAAATCTGCCACATTTGCAGAATGTTAAACCAATGCAAATGCCAAATAACCAAATGCAGAGAATGCAAAATCCTAATATGTTTCAAGTCCCAGTAATGCAGATTGCACAAGCTCCAATGCCACTACTGAACGTACAAAATCCTAGATTTAACCTAAATCAAGGGCCACGAGGCATCTCAAATCCTTTTTCCAACCAGGGTGCCTTTCAACAATTTTCAGTGTTTGATTCTCGAGAGGGCTATGGCTCGGATCAACCATAATGACGGTGCCTCAGAGGGGAGGAAGACTGCATACTTGGAGCAGTCACAGAGATGGACCAGAGTGGTCCATTCATAGAAGGCAAAATGAATGACCATCAACTGTCCTTTCTAATTGATACTGGTGTAACCCTTTCCACTGTGAGAATAGCAGAAGTTCCAAACCTACGCCTCTCAGGAAAACAGATCCAAGCTGTGGGAGGTGCTAATGAACAAATCACTAAGCCTGTTTAATTAAAAGGGCCTGTAAAGATAGGGTCTTTTGACGAGAAACATCAGTTTGTAACAGGTGCCTCTAGTCCCTTGAACCTTCTAGGACAAGATTTATTGTGTAAGGGGAATTGCACCATATACTGCACAACAGATGGTGTTAGTTTCCAAACACACAATGAATATGTTGATTTAAATCTGGCAAGACAAAAGATAGTGGTTAGTTTGTTTCCCTTTATGACGGCTGAAGATCTGCCTTTAGATCTCAGGGATACTGTGAAATACGAAGTCTAGGATTTTTGGGTATATACATTGATCTCATTAAAGGTGTTGAGCCTATTTGGATAACTATCAACCCAAACGCCGAAAACCCTAAGACACCACAATAGAATCTCACTTCTGAAATAATAGCTAGAGTTACTCTGGTGAATGAGTCAATAATAGAGCAAGGCATCCTGAACTAAATAATGGGGGTCAATGCAACTCACCAGTTATGGGCCTGCAGAAACCAAACAGTAAACACCAGATCATGCAGGACCTAAGAAAAATTAATAACATCACTGTCACCTGTTGTCCTTAGGTTCTTAAACCAAATGTACTACTATTCCAGATACCATATAAAGCTGAGTGGTTTACCCATTTGTGCCAAGCTTTTCTTTTTGAATACAAAATATGGTTTTTGCATGGTGGTGGATCCCTTAAGAATATTGTGCAATATATCAATGACTTTCTGGTTGCATAAAATTCACAAATGGTCTGTTGACATGATACAATTGCTTTTGTAAACCACTTGATGGAAAATGGATTCAAGGTGTCCCCAAGCAGATTACAGTACTGTCAGAAAGAAGACCTATACTTGTGACATCATTTTGAGAAAGGAGCAAGGAAGGTGTCACAAGAGAGGATATCCACTATTTAGAAAATTAACCCACCCACAACACATCAAGAGGTCAGGATGTTTAGGGAATGGCAAGTTAATGAACCCACCAACAAAACATCGAGAGGTCAGGATGTTTAGGGAATGGCAAGTTACTGTGGATAGTGGATGCCGAATGCTTGCTTTGTGGCCAAACCTCTTTAGAGGCTGACACACAAAGATGTGCTTGATCCGGCAACCTAGTGTTGAGAGAAATCTCTGTCTTGCTCTGGCACTGGAAATGCCAGATTATAACAAGGTTTTAACTGTCTTTTACAGTGAGAGGGAGGGCTGCACTCTCTCAGTGCTTCTACAAATGCATGGGGATGATCAAAGACCTGTAGAATATTTTTCTGCTACTTTCGGTTCTGTTGCCACAGGTCTGCCCAGCTGTCTTAGAGCTCTCACAGCAGTAGGTATCAGCACTGAAAGGTGTAAGAGTATAGTCATGGGGCATCCCCTAGCGGAGTTGGCCCCTCATTCAGTGGAGATCATACTGACTCACACTCAAACTCAAACTCAGCATCTGACAAATAGCAGGTTAACCAAGTACGAACGAGTTACATTGGCAGCTGTGATTATCACCTTGAAAAGGTGCTCTTTGCTAAATCCTGCTATATTGTTACCAGTACCAGAACATGAATTGAGTGATGGGGAGGCTGAGTGCGATTGTCTGGATGTCACGGAATTGTGAACCAAGCAGAGATCTGATATTAAGATGAACCCCTTGTAGATACATATTATATATTGTTCATGGATGACTCTTGCCAGACGGATGATGAGGAGAATATGAGGACTACATATGTGCTCTGCATTGTTGAAGGCATAGTGGAAGTCTCATGAATCCATGGTATTACCTCCATAAAAGTGGGTGACTAGTCACCTATACAAGAGCCTGCAGTCTCTCAGGCCGTATGAGGCTGACTATTTTCACTGACAGTCAGTACAGTTTTGGTGTTGTCCATTATTTTGGACCGTTGTGTTCACAAAGAGGGTTAATGACATCTTCAGGAGCCCCCATAAGAATCGGGGAATATGTCATGAGAGTATTGGAGGCGATACAGATGCCTTGAGAATTTGCAGTGGTTACAGGCGTAGCACATGCAAGCAGAAATAATTATGTGACCACCGATAACCAGCATGCTGAAAAAGTTGCCTGGTACTGGACTCATGGGTCCTGTGCATTTTACGGAGAATACAGAAATGAATCTAAAACTGAGACTAGCTCAAATCTCTTGTTGACTGTAGCCGATACTTGGGGAGAGATTTAAAGTGACAGCAGCAAGTGCCAAAGACTACAACAGCAGGGGTGAGTTACATCAGGCTGTGGTAAGAATGTGAATGAGATTTGGATGTAGACTTATGGAAGGCCCGTGTTGTCCGACTGTCTGTTGGCCCCAATGGCTAGACATTTTCATGGTCCCGCACACATAGGGAGAGGTTGTCTCAGCAGAATTGGCTCAATCCACAATTTAGGTTGATGTCTGAGAATTTATGCCACTGATGTGTTGTGTGTCAGCAGCAGGCACGGCCCGTGCCGGGCGTTATACTGGGGCAGTGACGTCAGGCAGGGGAGGGTCAGGGTGGGGGGTTGTAAAATGCGGGATATGGACCATTAGAGGTAAGTAGCGATAAAAAGAAATAAAACAAATTTCGTTGCCCACGCTGCATCACATTTGGCGATGCAGCGTGGGCAACAACATTTTTTTATTTATTTTTATCGGTACTTACCTCTAATGGTCCATATCCCGCATTTTACAATCCCCCACCCTGACCCTCCCCTGCCTGACATCACCGCCCCAGTATAACGCCCGGCACGGGCCGTGCCTGGTCAGCAGGCGGAAGTCGTGGTAAGGACCCCCATGACGATGAGTCAAACAGGGAGATCTGTGTGTATCAGGCTAAGATAAGGTCTGGTTATTATGTGTATTTTCTCATGATGGGTTGAGGCATATCTAGTTAGGAGTAATGACAGTCTCACAGTAGAAAAGCTGTTGTTGAGGGAATTAATAGCCTGCTTTAGGTTCCTAACTTCTCTGGAGTCAGACCCAGGGACCCATTTCAATCATACAATTATCATGGGTTGAGCTTTCAGACTGTCTGCCGTACCTTTCATTGCACTTGTAAATATCACATATGACATGATTTTTGACTACTGCAAATAACTGCCTGATGTGGTGCATTCTGTGTCTTACCATGTTGGAGTCGCTATCACTCTTCTGCACCAGAAACTTTGCCATGTCAGTCCTGGAGACTGGCTATTAGTGAAGAAACATGTTTGAAAAATCACTCTAGAGCTCACTGGAAAGGCCCTTTCCAAGTCATCTTAGTGACCGACACAGCTGAAAAGTGTGGGGGCGGGGGCTACGCAACTGGGTTCATGCATCACATACCATTGATGAAGTGACTGTGACAATAACGGAAGTAGAATTAGAACCTGCAGGATCCTTGGATGTACCGGAGGGCTCAAAGTGATTGAACCAGAGCCTCAAGATTTGTTAGTGGACCGGGGCTCCGAGGTGGTCCATGAGAGGGGCTGAGGTGAGCTTTGATTCAACGGTGGTCAAAGCTGGAGCAAATGAAGGCACATTGTCCTTGCTGCAGATGGAGACAGACCATGATCCTGGTGAAGAGCCGAGTGGTATGACCAGTGGAGGTCGAGGTCAAGACAAATGGCCAAGGAGGCATGAGAGGGAAGACCATGTGTGTCTTTTGAGCGCATACCACTTACTGTAACAGAAGAAACTAAGCCTAGTGAATTGAGTGGCAGTAATGATGGATGGGCAGTACTCAGGAGATCAAAAACAGTTTGAGTACCCTGCAGGAGATATTCTGCCCCTGAATGGACACCCTACAAGTGATGAAATTGGCCAACCATTTTATGGTCTGGATGGTAACAGTACTAATCTGAGAGAGTCTCAGTGAAACTGAAACCTACCACAGAGCTTTTTTACTAAATTTGATTTTCTAACTGGATAAGATGAATGACGAACTGTGGATCTGTTGAACCCCTTCTGAAGCTGAACTATGACATACTCCATGAACTTTGACTTTTCAATTAACTACTCTCTTAACTGAATTAAGAAGAGTCCCTTGGACCAAGGCTGCAGAGTAGGGTTGCATATAAAACTGTTTTACATCATCAAAATCAGGTGTGTGATTTACACAAGTTGAAACTTTACAGAAAAACTTTGCTAGTTGATATTTCTGATGGTCTGATTGGCTGATGGTGGAGAAGTCATGAATATTTACAGTCTTGATAGAGATAGGCTTCTAATAGCTGGTGTATCTATCATTACCATTGTAGTGTTAACTGTTTTGCTTATAGTATTGAGTTCCCCAGCTCCTATTGATACACTTAGATCCACCCTTACCCCAATCACACCTGTTTCTGATATAGAGAGATTCTGCTGTTTTAATTTTAAGTTGCTACACAAAGAGGCTTCAAAGGGAGATTTGTCGTCTCATGCATATTCTTAAGTTACTTTATGAGTATCTATAATCAGCAAGCTTTATGTGATTTAAAAGATAAATCATAAAATCGCATAGTACAGATTTCATCAAAAAAACATACTTAAAAACATTTAAAGGAGGAAGAGCAAAATTCAACACTATGAAAACATAAGAAAAAGTGACACGCCCCCATTAAGTCAATACGACAGTTCAAACCATCAGCTGGCGCCCGCAGCTCCTTCATTTGCGGGCCTTTAAAACGAGAAAGCATTGGGGAAGCCTCAACATGACTTAGTTTAATTTCCGGCTGGGAGAAATTGAAGGTAAGCCAAGTGTATACACATCATGAGAATAATGTTTAAAACCATTTTTTCTGGGTTCAAGGCAGCTATGAGGCCCTGCCTACAGGTCTGGACTCCCAGTATGTTCCACTCTGGTCTTAGCTTGTTCTGCGCAGGGACAGCAATGCTGGGCAAATACAAACAATGTGCTCCAGAGATTTTCCTGATTTGCCACAGCCTCTGCACGCAAGACCGACTGAGGGGCGTCACTGTAGAGGTAGGTGTTTCAAGAAAAGCCACTCACCATCCTAAGGGCCAAGAATCTTTGTTTTAGGTGTAAAGAATGAGAAAAGGCCAGGTGTGGAAAGGGAGAGGTCGGCTGATACGAATTGATTGCTTCCCATGCCTGCTTCCTTTTGACTAGAGTCTCTTTATCCAACAATCCGTAGCATAGTTGGACATGCTTTTTTATATTTAATTTAAAAGCTGTCTTCCCATGATTAATAATCCAGAGTTCATCTTCTGTGACCTGCATTTGTTGAAGTACCGGCTAAGTGGCCCAGCGGGTAATTAACACTGATGTCCAACCAAAGCAGGGACTCAAGGGTACTTTATGAGTATATTGATGCCAATGATGTGAAGAATTGTTATGTGTGCACACAATTACCTGCTTCTCTATCTGAGGGTGTCCAATTTCACCATATGGCATCACTACAAGTATCTTACTTAGTATTTTATATCAGCAGGGTCACTTTGAATATTATTTTTCAAACTTTTATTTAGTATTTTTGGAAGTCCCAAAAAAACCAAATCCTAATGCAAATGAGATGTAAACCGTTTTGAGTTTCTTTCGACTTTAACCCAGACTTGACTTTGCTTATGCTTAGAGACAGAATTAAACCTGTTTCATGACTGCAATAAAAATACCTTCATTGAGTTGAAAGACAGAAAAAGGGTGATTGAAGCGATAACAGATTTGGTAAGAGGTGTATGTAAAGATAAGTGAGAAATTACACACAAAGAATTAGGAACTCGACCTGAGTTAACTTTAGAATGACAACTCAAAGGAAAGTTGTTTGTGTATATAGGGGGTTGAATGTAGTGCAGATGTTTCTGGGAGAAAGCAAATGTGAACATATCTTCAAGTTAGGGGGCAATGCTGAACAAATTATAGGGGGTAAGGATCCTGTTATTCCTGATGTCTATTATAGGTGTGGTTTACACACATACCTTGAACTACCCAGAAATATGGATTGGTACTTGTTATCTAGCAGTAGTATTTCCACAAATTTATTATGTAGAGATGCTAGATGAACATGAATTGCACTTCCCTGCCATACCAAAATGTATTAGTGCTTCTGAAATAGTCAACATTTTTGGTGGTATGATTCCTTCTCTGGGGTTATTTTAAACAATCTCAAGATTCTGAAGCTTTTTACCATTGTTGATAGAGTAGAAACTAGTACTGCTGCATCATTGCTTGCAGTTGTCACTAAGATGATGGCTATTAGGTCTATGGTTTTACAAAAATGCCTTGCTCCAGATAGTTTGCTCTTAAAGTAAGGCATGAGTTTTTAAGATGTTGAAAGTCCAGCCAGTCTGCACATGTATACTTGATAAAAGCGAGGAGATAAGAGGGTTTGTGAGAAACATCACTGATTTGAAGCAGGATTTGAGAGAATTAGAGGCTACAGCTGCATAGGAAGCGATTGGTAAAGGATTTGAAGCTGTACATAATTGGTTTAGAAATATAGGTAGTGGACTTCTACACATTATATTAGGGCCTTGTATATTCATTGTTTTTGCTTAATTTTTTTGTTTGCCATATTTAAGGGATTCAAGTACGAGTTCAAATAAACCGGTGGTTGAGTGAAAGAGAATTAAGCAAAAGAGAAATTGAGAAGAGTCAGTGTAAGTTCTACGGTGAAGGGAAGGAGCTGGAGAATTTTAGGCGCAAGATGTTAAAGACAACAGGGTTTTGAATTGGTCTCAGGAAAATATCCTTTGATTTTTCATGTTTAGGCTATAGGCTAATAAAAGTATCAACAATATCTCAACTGGATTCCGTAGAAATTAGTATATATATATGTACAAGACATTACAAGGAAAGAACAAAAGGGAGAGACTCTGAATTATTTGTTGAATGTGCTCAAGGCATCATATATCATATATTTTGAAGTAGGAGTTAAACATGACAGTTATATCAGCACCGTATAGCATAAATGCAGACAAACCTAAAGGACTTAGTGCACGGTGTGCTTGTGACAAGAGGTGACGGCGCAAGTGACAAATGAAGAACACAGAGCTAGGCGCGAAGTGAAAAAGTGTTATAAAATTTGTACAGGATGATTGGTTCAACACAATGATTTTCTTAAATGAATTAAACACGATTCAGAGCAATTCCATGAACCAGAGAAGGATGTGCACTGGAAAAGAATGGTCAACAGCGTTTTGATCCTAGGGAGTCAGGATTATCATCAGGACTGGGAAGCCAAGGTTGTGGGTGCTGTAGCAAAGGTGATCAGGATCCAGGAGTAAACAGGTCCTTTGGAAAGGTGGCAGCATTGGGAAACGTCTGCGGCCGATTGCGGCACACTGGTGTGTGATCCGCTGGTAGCCAGAACGATTCCTGGGCTAGGTGCAGGATCGGAACCCCTCATACCGGCGGACACCGCACACGCTTGTGGCGGCCCAAATATACTCGTTTGTGAATCATCAACTGGATTTATTCGTCCTCACTACACGATTAACCCAGTAATCAACATCCTGCACTTCCAGTAGTGGATCGGGTGGGCGCTTCGGGGCTTTTTAAGGCTTGGGGGAGGAGGCTGCGTGGCCCACTCAGCATATAAAGTAATTGCGGCCCCAGGACCTCCGGAGGCTTGGGGATAGTGAATGCGAGGGCCCACCCACATCTAAACAAATTTCATCCCCTGTGGTGGTCTCCCGGCGGCCTCTGGAGGGTCGAGAAGGGGGGCCTTGTAGCCCCTCTCCCCTTCATGAATACAGACCCTGGGGTAGAATTCCCTGGGGAATACACATAATAAATGCTTTCGCGACAACATTTGTTATTTTTTGATCCTGCTAACGTCCTGCTGTATCGCAACATTTTCCTTTGCCAATTTATTTAAATTTTTGACCTCAGGGATGTCTCTCTGAGTCCCCACCATGGGGTCTAGGAGGTCAAGGTATCCCTATGCTGCCCCCTTATATATCATTTTTTTCTAACTTCAGGACAGGGGGCTAAGACCGAGTCCTGTAATGGCTGCCAGCAACATTTTCCTCATGTTGCTGCCAGCCAATAAGAGCACTTGCTCTCGCTGGAGTCGGACACCTGCGGGAGCAAGGTGACACAAGTAAAATAAAGCTTCCTGGACCAATCAGAACACTCTATATTTAAATTGACACTACAGCAGGAGTCTCGCGGACTCAACTGTCCAGAAATACAATTATTTTTCAACCTTAAGTTCTTAAAAACTGCTGAACAGGTTCACACCAAATCATAAAAAGCACAATCTGCCAACCAAGATCTAGTTCCTGGAGAATTTGGTGTAATTCCGCTAAGCAGATTTAGCTGTAGCCCTGTCTAAAGTAGTCTATGGAAAATGCAGAGGGATTTGGTGTTTTCGGACCCCTTTTCTCGGCCCCCACTGGACAGATCACCCAAAACTTTCCAAGCACAAACTAATCAAAATGTAGCACCATTTTGGAAAGTTTCGTAGAGTTAAAGTTATTAGCATCACAAAAAATATATACCTATATATACATTATTTCTTATAAAACCTTTAATTCTATAATAATATTAAATAAAACCCAACACACCCAAACCCCAATAAACACTACAACCCAAATTAAAATAGAGATACTAGCTCACTTAAAACAATGCCAACTATTTACAACAGCAATTGTAACACAAATAAACATACATAAATAGATTTAAATTAAACTATATACCACAGTAGTTTAGTGCAGTATTGTTTTCATCAAATCATTTACGAACAGAAAATAACATAATTAACATACTTACCATTGATATTGTTCACTACAATAGTTTAGCAGCTATTTTCAACAATATTTTCTCCACAATGCTATTGTTACATTATATCTTGAAGTCAACATTCTGATACCACATATTCACTAATGTGTCGGCATTAGTGAGATGCAATAGAAATTCCAACTTTTCACACGCTCATGAGAAATGGAAAATACACACATTTCTGCAAGCCCCTTATGTATGATATTCCACCAGAATAATGAGTCTTTAATATTGACATGACAAAATATTATTCTATACAATTAAATATAGATTGACTATTTTTATCTCTACATATACATACCTTAATGATATACATATGTTCAAAGTACATAGATGTGGAACTAAGACTAGTAAATCACTACTTACCTTCACAATATAGGGCCTCATTATGATGTTGGGCGGAAAACCTCCCCTAGACCGTGTCAGTACCTATTCGCCCGACTCTGTCGGAATCCAATCTTTGCGGCTGATTACGATGTTTGAGAGGAGAATCCGTTTCCGTCAGAGCCAAATCGTACAGCTCTACGGACAGCGTTTCTGCCCGACCGATTGCGATATCAGATTCAAACAGCCTTTCCAACTCGGTCTGTCCGACATGAAAAGGCTGTTGAGAACTGACTTTGGGTACTCCTAGCAGGCTCCCCTTTATCCTGAAGTCTCTGGTTGGGGGTTGTGGGGGTTCCCAAGGGACCCCCCTTTAAAACCATGCACTGTGTGACAGGCACCATGCGAGACAGGGTGCAGGGTTGTCCATAAACACCAATTTTCCCCAAACGAGCCAGTGTTATCAGCCGGAACACGGGCTCCCATAGGAGGTAATGGGGGTCTGACCGAAATGGTGATCGGACACATTGTAATCGGTCCTGCTGAACCGCCGACTGCGAGTTGGTCGGATCCCAAAATCCGAGACTGTGACTGGCAGAATGTTTCTGCCCGACATCGTAATGAGGCCAGAGTTGTACTGTCTAATAGATCGCGTGAGTGGGAAGCCATGAAGGTGGTTATGAGAGAGGTATGCATGAAAACCACGTACGGAGTGAAGCAATGGTTAGAAAGGGACATCTCAAAGCTTGAGAATCAATTGAAGAGGCTATTGGGGGCTGTACGAGAGTCTAAGGAACACTTGGCTGAGTGGTGTAAGGTGCATAGGAACTACTAGATGCCTGGGCCAGACTTGAGAAATTCACATACACCTCATATAGGCAGAGATTACATATTCATGGGGATAGATAAGGGGTGCTATTGGCAAGGCTAATTAGAACAGAAAAGGAGCAAATACCCATCTTGCAGTTACAAAATTAGGAGGGGGTCCGACTACAAACGCAGAGGGCGAATTTAAGGGAATTCGCATTGCATTTGGAATCCACAAGGGCCCTGCGGGCTGATCCGGAGGGGTTGCGAGAGTTTCTCGAAGGCGTGACCCTCCCTAAACTAGATGATGCAGCGGTGGAGGTCCTCGGGCACCGATTTCCAGGAATGAAATCTTAGTATTTATATGGTGCCTGAAACTGGAGAAATGTCTGGGTGGGGATGGGCTTCCAGCAGAATTTTAGCAAAGGTACGCTCCCTTATTGGTTGACCATTTGCTGGAAGTCTTTAATGAGGCCCTATATAAGAAAATGTTACCAAATACCATGTCGGAGGCAATTGTCTCAATGCTCCTCAAGGCTGATAGGGACCCTCTTCTGTCAAGTTCTCATAGACCAACCTCTCTTCTTAATGTAGATGCAAAAATGTTGAGTGGGATACTAGTGTCTCGGTTATTACCCTACATGACCTAAGTGATCCATCCGGATCAGGCTGGGTTCATTCCTAAATGTAATACCACACATAACCTGCGACGCTTGGCACACATGTGGCATGACCCGAGCCTGGAGTCTGTGGATTGGGCCTTAGGCTTATTAGATATCCAACAAGCCTTTGACTCGGTCGAGTGGAACTATATGTGGGCCGTGTTGACCAAAATGGGTGTGGGGAAACAGTTTTTAAATTGGACGCAGACCATTTATAATAGACCAACTACACACACTTAACCAGTGTAAAAGAGCAAAGGCACCTGGAACCAATGGTGTCCCAATTGACTTTTTCCTAGACAATCAAGATCTTTTGGCACCACTTTTGACAAATGTTTTTAATAAAATTGCTCGAACAGGTGCTTCGTCTTCATGGAAGATGACTGTAATTGTACCTATCTATAAAAAGGGGGATAAAACGGTTCCAAAAATTTATAGGCCCATATCTCTAGATTCTACTGCTAAATTAATGGGCTGGCTACTTTTAAATAGGCGGAGGAATGGATCTTCGAAGAGAACGTTACAACCCCATGCCAATATGGCTTCAGAAAAGGGAAGGGCAAAGTGGACCGTTGTCTGAATTTGAATTTAATAATAGCTAAATTCACGGCAGCTAAAAATGGTCATTTATACCTTGCCTCCATGTATCTGTTGGCAGCCTTTGACTGCATGGCACAGTCTAGGCTGTGTCAGATCATGGAGACAATGGGAATTGACACTCAGATTACTAATATAATTTGCAACCTGTATCCTGTAGCAACTGCCTGTGTCCACTTTGGCAGGGGAGGTGAATGCACTAGACACTTTAAAATGACTGCGGCCGTGAGGCAGTGGTGCGTCCTTTTTATTTGTGTTTTAAACAAATGCCATAGAATCTGCTTTGTTAGAGCCCACTCCATATGTCCCCCATATTGACTCACTCCAAGTACCAATACTCCTCTACGTGGACGATGCAGTGATACTGGAGCATACCAGTAACGCGCTGCGCCAACTCGTAGTAGAGTATGCGAAATTTATAAATAATTTGGACCTGATTACTCTAAGTCTTTTGTTCTTGTTGCAGGTCCAAAACAGCAGAAACAGACATAAATCTATATTGTAGGGGGAAGCAGATGTCATGGACACCTTTAAGTATTTAGGGATCATGCTTGATCGAGATAACAATTGGTGAAGTATGGTCTCTAATAGGGGATTATTGATGGGAAAAAATATTGGGACTCTCTTTAAATTTGCGCGAAAAATTGGGACTAAACCTATTTAAGTGGTAAATAAAGTTTATGAAGCAAAAACTGTACCTGCTGCCACCTATGGGGCAGCTGTTTGGGGCATCTTAGACTCTTCTAAATTGCAACGTATAGAAGACACATTTTTGATAATAATAATAATTGTCACACAGAGTTGAGAGTTCCCTACATCAGTGAAAAAATCTGTATTGCACCCATTCTGATGTGGCCCTCGGTTTGGTGTAAGGAGACTCTTTCATTGAGTACGGATATTGTAAACGGTGTTTTGAAATTAGATGGTGTGAATAATATCAGTTGGTTAAAATATGTCGATTCCAACCTTAAGATGGTTGGTTAACACCACCTTCATGAAGATCCAATGATGTGTTAGTCCATCTCTAAGAAAGAGCTGAAAATCAGTTTACTGACCCAGTTACAGGCAAGGGGGCAGAATATTTATCTTAAACTGTCAACAGTTACCGCATATTACGCTGTCCCGAGCATAACTTTGATTACTGTGTATTTAATTTATCTATCGTTTGTTATATATCTTCAACATAGATACATTTTAATGAGATTTCGCCTAAATTATATCCCCTTGATGCTAGGTCTTCCTTTAAATGTGATCTCCGAACTGCTGCCTTGCCCTTGTGACAAGCGATCCACTCAGAATGATCTACATTTTTTGTTCTTTTGCAAATTCTATGGTGAAGAAAGAAAAAGATTTATTGTCCCCCTTATTTGCAATACAAATTTTAAACAGTGTTGGTGGCTTCAAATTGTTTACAGTTATTGTCTGATTCCTTTATGTGTTTTTCTTTGGCCTCATTCCTTTTATCTGCTTTGAGAAAAAGAAGATTATACTGTCAATCCAAGACTTAAACTGTAAACCAAGCTACTGAATTGTGCAATAACTGTGTGTATATTTATGAATTATCATCCCTTTTTAATAATGAATAACCGTTTAATCCAATGTTATTATTTTTAGTAAATTTGACTTAATATATGTAATCTTAAATTGTAATCACAGTGGAAATCGATGTGTTTGTAGAATACTTTTCATGCCATCACTGCGTTGGCGAAATAAAGTTATTTCTGAATGTCATAAATATTGTGACCTAAATATTACCCCATTGAAGTAACTAATAGAAAATGTTCATTCAATAGTGCAATCTTTTTGCAAACATATTTAGGGCACAATATCTATGTCAGACAAATATTCTGTATATGATATTCTGGGGACATCCTTCTCAATTTGGTCAGAAATAGAGTTTCTAGACAAATTAGGAATTACAAGTGTTGTACTAATAATGCATTCCAGCAATTTCCAGAGATTTCACCAGTTAAAAGATGGCTCAATTCTGAGGTGGGAAACTGATGAAAATGGAGCTGTTAATGCAAGAATTATATGTGGGAACTCCGAGTTGTTTAAAGAATAAATTGGAATCCGGCCGCATACTGATATCTAAGGTATAAGTAATTCCAGGTGCTGGAATACTGAGATGGTATTCTCGCCAGACTTGGAATGTAGGTCTATGTGTGGTCTGGTGGAAATGTTCGGTTTTTCCAAGATTTGGTTGTAGTAATTCTTTTCTTTAAAGTGTGTTTGGCTGTGCCTGATAGCAAAAGATGGAAAGCACGAAGGTGATGGCACACTTCTGATAGCGCAACTCCCTCCACTTGAAAAAAGAAATTAGATTAGAACCCCACAGGAAATGCTAAATTAAATTATTTTATTTTGGCTGTTTATGAATTTATACAGAACCGTTTGTAATAAATACTTATTAACATTTTACTTTAGGTGGAGTTTTTAAATAATTATTTTAAAAATAATACTGATTAAATGTAATACATTTCAAATGATTACATTTTAAATTAATATTAAGGTAACAGTGCTGTAGAATGTATTTTGTTCCACATTTAAATAGATATATCTAAAATCTATTTGCAGAATATTCAACATAAACATATTTTTACTCATTTTCTCATGTTAAATAAATTGTCTTTACTTTTCCCTATATTTTACCATAGGAAGATCTCTGAAGATTAATTTTATATATATTATTTTAAATGTAGAAAAATATAAAATGGTACAGTAAATTTTTATTTTAAATCGTATTATTTTGAATAGATTACAATAAATTAAAGTGATTTGTCTGAAGATTAGCTTAAAATAAATCCCACCTAAAATAAAAAACATCATTTTATTACGTTTTAAAAATTATTAAAAGTGATGTCTAGAATTAGTTTAAAGTAATTTAATTATATTAAGTATATTTTAATAAAGCCCAATGCTGCATCAAATTAAAAAACATTATTAAAATATTTTAACATAAACGAATAATTCTGTTTTATTTTAGATTTCTTAAAATTATATCACATTTATTTATATGTTAACTAGTTCAAATATTTTAGTTTTACATTAATTCCTATGGGCTTTTGTTTTAAGTCTATACCTCCAACCTCTATTCATTTTGTATGGGGGTGTTGCAGTACATGTGGATGGCCATATGTGGTGCCAGACTTGCTCCAGGTCTTAGCTGGCGTGCATTTACCACTGTTTTGAGAACTTTTTGCCTGCAGTAACTTTAGAAGAGCAGTTTATGAATAGCAAAGGAGTTACTCTTTTGTGAGTGGTTGCACCCCCCCCCCTAACTGTCCATAAACTACTCCTTACTTCTCCCTAAACCCATCCAATTTAGTAATAGTCTTTTAGCCCCCTTTTGACATTTACTATTAAATAATAAACTTACATGTGAAAGGACTTTTTCATAAAAAAGAGAGGAGAAGTGGGGTTGGAGATTTACACTTGTAGGTTTGTGAATTGCATTGTGTAGTAAGTAGTACTATTATAGTAGTACCTTACTTACTACAAAATGTGTGTGTCTAATTGAACCGATGGTGTTTAGAGCTCTGTATGAGTGAGACAGTGTCCTTTGTGTTTTATTTGGCTCTGTTCTTTGAGTGAGATTGGTGTGATGTTAGGTGTTTGAAGTGTTTTGTTGTGCTGATCACTTTTGTATGAGTTGAATGTTGCATTCTGTGATGGATGTAGGAATTTTGTGCTGCTGAGGAGCAGCTTGTTGGTTGGACACTGGCCTTAAGTGGTTGGACACTGGCCTTGAGTTTTACAGACACTCAATACTGTTGCAGACTCATTTTATCTCTAAACAATTTGTCAATAGAGGTACGTTGGTAAATTATTAGTTATCGTTAAATAAAAGGAGAGAAATTCCTCAGTATTTAAGTTCAGATGGGAAACCAATCACGGACACTGTGTGTTCTGGAGAACATGTGTTTCAAAGATTGAGACTCTTGGTCCTCTTTACACTTATGAGCAACACCAATGTCAAAATTAATGATTCTGTCCAGTATGTCCTTCTGAGTTAATGGGGATTTTGAGTGTAATTCCCCCGAATAGGGAATAACTAGTCAGACAGAATTACCAAGCCCTTTTATACAGGTTTTCCCTGATTCTCGGAAGTTTAACATACTTATTTGTCACCTCTTGTGAGCAGATGGAAAATGAGAGAGTGAGGACCAGCTATGGCCGCTAAGCAGTGGCCGTGATCTGGGGAGGGTGGCGGGGGCAGGGCAGGGTTCTAGGGACATGCTCCCCATGTTGCTCAGGTTCATGGTGAGGAGGAGCAGGAATAACCCTCCATTGCTTAGGGTGAGCGGGAAGTGGGAACTGGCCTGATATTCTGCTCTCTGCCTGCCATGGAGCCCTGGAGGTTTAACTGAATGTGTCTTTGCACCATGTACCTGGTGTTCCTGCAAGTGGTGGACGGCATGGGTCGCGGGTGCGGGGTGGTTCATGGGGGAGGTCACAGGGTGGGTTGCAGGGAGTCACGTGGGGGAATATGAAAAAATACATAAACTTCCTTTGCCGCGGGTCCCGCGTGTCTGCCCCTGGTCTCCTTGTGGAACTCAAGGAACAGGAAGCACAGCAGCCCCCACTGACCAATCACAACACTGCAATGCAGCTTTGTGATTGGTTTTGAGCATCCTAGTTTTACGCTCAACCAGGGAATGGGGGCCTGGGCATGTTCTGCATGCAGGCAGTAATGCAGCCCGCCCACCCGCCCGCCTGCAAAGCAGCAGGAAGCATAAAATGATAATAATGCAAAGTTATTATAATTTTATGTTTCTACTACGCACTGCTTAAAAGCAGTGGGGCGATGCTCCTCTGCCATAGCGGAGGAGCCGCCACTGGTTCATGCACAATGTAATCCCTGTGTTGCATCACCTGGCCACCAACAAGTGGTTCGAGTGTCATCCACTTTGGTGATACCTCTCTGGCCAACTAGGCTTCAGAGCCTCTCCATCTGGACATTTGCATTGTGTTTGTTCATAGGATTTATGCAACGCCTGAACTTTGAAACCAATTTACGGATTCAATTACTATTGTGTTCTCGCAATAACTTCTGGCATTCCAGCATGCTGTGCCCCTGCACACATCTCCACCGGCTGCAGTATTTTATGGTAAGTGGATAATCCCTGTGGACTTGCAGGCTATTCTGGATAATATCGTTAAGGCTAGCTGAAACGTAGCATGGTTTCCAATACCTGCAATGACTAATAGCTATTTCAGTGTGTAGGGGAGCTGCAAATGTAATCACCAGGCATTGTTTGCAATCGATTCAGACAATTACTGAAAACGCTTTGCATCAGTTTCCCAGCGCCGGTCCCAATTACTACAGAATAACAAATAACTATAGAGACAGGTGACATGGCAGCTCTGGAACTACATGTGATTCTTGGTGTGAAAGGCTTATCTGAAATTGTTCATTTTAAATTTACAACTTTAAAAGAAAAGTATTCCAAAGAGTTAGTATTTTAGTTGTACAATTCACATTTTATTCTAAAATGGCAATGTGGTTCATTTACAAAGTTTTATTTACTAAACAAACAAACACATTAAAATCACGTTTGCCACAGGTATAATACTTGTGAAAGTCTACGTACGCAGCGTATCAGGGGTTTCTTGGCGCTGTCGACTGGATCAGCTATGTCTAGAAGCGAGGTAACAGTATAAGGGATGGTTGTCAAACAGTTATTTTTCAAAATATTTCAAAAACGGTGACCACAGATTGCAAGAGGTCCTTCCACTCATGTTAATATGAGAGAGTCAAAGGGCACTTCAGGCTTCACCTATATTTTGGGTGAAATGGTGTTACTACGGGTAATCTTATCGTGGGCCGACTGTGTCCAGTTTGAAAGACTTTCAATTGGATCTCTAAATTATTAATCTGGACCCCATCTACACACGGTAAGCAAGAGGAGGCTGAGGCCAATACCTTGGTCCCCCAGAGGCTGACTCACCCCATTGGATTATGTCAAGGATGGTAGTAGAGACCGAGACTAAGGGGAAAAGTGGACGACGAGAGAAAGAGAGAAGAGCCACTACTACAGACTACTATTTGTAAGACACAGATTGCATTCCCTGGGCAAAGCATCTCACAGTCAGAGTTAGGTCTCCACATACGAGTGAGAGAACCCACATTACTAAAGGGTCACGTAACAGGAAGGAAATAGGACGTGGAAGCATCACTGTTCGGGACGTACCCAGTGCAAGCAGAAGGCAAACAGTCACTGACCCCGGGCGACTGCAAAACTACGAAGCACCAGGAGGGAGGAAGCCTGGACTGGGAAGACCAATTGACAAGATGGTAATAAGGCAGGTAACAAATACGAATAGCCTAGCAATCAAGCTGACCTTGGGAAACCAAATAAGGGAGAAAACAACAAATGCCAAATGATGAGTTAAGACGGGGGTAATTTAATGCGAGTGGTGAGGAGTTACAACAACTGCTATTGCCAAAGAAGGGAGCTCAGAGATAGTTGTACCTAAATACTCATTTGCCAGTATTGATCCCGGGAAATGTAATTTTACACATAACATTATGTGCTTTCCATTACCCTGTGTGCCATGTCTTCCATGCTTGGTATGTGCTTCGTCTCTTGTGTCTAACGGTGTCTGGTGAACTGACAAGATCTCTGCAACAGTGGCTGAGATCTCTGCATACAAAGATATATGTTTTAGTAGTAAATGTGGGAGAGAACAAGTGGAGAGGTGGAACAATGAGGAACAATAACTGGTGGAAAATGCCCCTTTTTGCCTAGTCTACTCCACTTCTTGATATATTTTTTTGCTGGCATTTGAACTGTGCCCCCTGAGACACTACTGTCCAGGGCACATGCTCTCACCCCCTAAGACATGTTGAAATAGGCTATAACCCTAAATGGCATGTCCAACTTACCTGTAAGGCCCAAGCGAGGCAGTATTTTGGGACTACCCTCATACCATTCTTCTTACGGTAGACCTTTTTATCCGACTGAAAGGTAAGAAAAGTTAACATTACAACAATCAATTTCAATTAACAGTGTAACCCATTTGGCTACACAATAAGAACCAGGAATGAGTTACTAAAGTCAAGAACATTTATTACAAATTAGCAATCAAGTTAAGGTACATAAATCTCAGTGCCATGCTATAAAGATATAGAATAACAACTGGGTAACCCAACCTCCTAAATCAGTTCAGGCATACCAGTACAAAACAAACAAGAAGTTTAGTCACAGCAATACAAAAGAGCAGTATTAATATCTGATGCTCAGAGAAGATGTTTTGGTCTTCTCTCCTATACATGAGTAAATCTAGAATCGTCTACGTTAAAGACCAAACAAAGTCATTAGTTCATTAGTCTAAAGAATTAAAAAGTTCAGGGAACTGCAGGAAAACTGAAATTTGTGGGAAAGTACGGGAATTTAGGAAAATGAAGGAAGGTGAAAGCATTGCAATAGCTCAGTCAAGAGTCATCTTGGGTCAGGGGAACTTTTGAGTGTCTAGCCTAAACCACAATCAGCAAGAATCAAAGGTAATAAGCATAGAGGTCTAAACCTTTTAAAGTCCAAGGAAAAGTGCTCCAGCATCAGACAGTGTAGCCTCATTTATTCACACTAAATCAGTCAGGTACCACCCCTCTGTTCCCATCATCAAGGGTTCCATTGCCCTTTTCCATTCTGACGCTGTAAGATGTACCATTGGCAAATTATCCCACAATGAACATGGGTACTACACTGTCCTTGCTCAACCAAGCCCAATTTGTAACATTGCTAAATAGGACTCTTCAGTTAATGCTCTGGCTCTCCATATTCTTTTGTCAAGGTCTTCTTCTCAGGCTTTCTCTCTATCTCTAATACAGTGTTTTATCTAATCTCAAACTAACAATGCATGTGAATACCTGCAAGGGAAAATCATTGTTGGCAGAAATGGAAAACAGAATTTTATGCAGAATGGAAAAGAGGCCTAGTAAGGGCAAGTTTAAAATATTAAATCAAGGGTGCACATTTAATATGTGTTGCATTTTTAAACACAAATGAATATAACTTGTCAGTACGTTAGATTCACATTGCTTGTGGCATATGGTAAATCTTTCATAATCATGTGTAAGTTTACCTTAGTAACTACATTTTATATGAATTATACGTTTAACATTAGTGTACACATTACATTAATCCATTAGCTTTTCCAGAATAATCACATCCATGTGAGGAATGTGAGGAAGGTTTCTAATTCAATGAGCTAAACAGTAAATCTCGCTTAATGAGTTATGGCACACACAGTTATGCATGAATTCTCTAATGCTACAGTGAATGCACTTTAATAATGATGTCAAGTGCAACATCTCTTTTTAATGTTGTTAGGCCACACAGGAAACAAGTGCTAAGTGCACTTTCAGGTTATCCATTTGCAGTGTGTAAAGGCGGGGTAAAATTTAAACAGTACCATGGTACAAAGTGGCCTGTAAGATAAAGGGTGCAAGTTACTATTAATTTAGGGCATGGGCTGTGGTTACTTGAGATAGCTATAACTGGTGAATTCCAGTGGTTTTCTTAGTTTACAATGTTAAGTTTTAACTGACTTTGGCACCTAACTACAAGTCCCTTTAACCGCTTCCTGCCCAGGGTGGCTACCAGTTACAGCAGTGGTTCTGCTGTGGCCTGCTTGATTACCTGAACAGACAAGGTTTATGAGGCTACATTGTCTGGAGTGCTGTGCTCTGCCAGTAATGGGGACAAGCAGCGAAGTGGCGGAATCAACTAGTTCAGGTACTGGTGCGACGTGTGGCCAACCCCCTGCATCCTCTCAGTCTCATTTTCCACTCTTCCCCATTTACAGATATTTCCCTCCTGCTGTTTAGTGTCACTTTCCTAACTGAATACAACATTATGGGGGGAAGGGAGCACAATGCCTCCCATCCCAGCACAGTTCACCCCATTGCATCCTGGTAAATGCAGTACGCTTACTTTCAAAGTTGCTGTAGTCTTTCATCAAAGTTGGTGCAGGTAGTGCTGTTATCTCTAGACACATGTCTGGTTCTGGGTTTAGCCCGTCATCGGTAGAGAGCGAAAAATATTAAGGAGCAGAGAAAAGTCATCAGGGGTTGCTGAAATGCTGCCCAAGTCTTCACAGGTAACAGTACCTCCCCACAGGCACACAGGTGCATCCCAGGAGAGCTTGTCAGCTCGTTGGCTCAAGGGAGCCTTTTGAACACAGGGGGAAGGGAGCACCCTGCCTCCCATCCCAGCATAGTTCACCCCATTGCATCCTGGTAAATGCAGTACGCTTACTTTCAAAGTTGCTGTAGTCGTTCATCAAAGTTGGTGCAGGTAGTGCTGTTATCTCTAGACATGTGTTTCTGGGTTTAGCCCGTCATCAGTAGAGAGCAAAAAGTATTAAGGGGCATTATACATTATACCTGCAACCCTTCTAATGAGTTGGGCCTACAGCTACTCCCCTGCCTCTATGGGGAGTGCCTGGTGGGCTGCAAATGCAGGGTGTGAAGGAACTGCATGATCACTAACAATGCTTTACTTCCCCTCTTCATTGTGGAATCCCCCCTTGTGACCTCTGTCACGGGACTGTGCAGTGCTAACTTCTCTTCTCTAGTACAATATTGATGTGTTGTCTCCGCTCCTCTAAGACTATGGCGACCACTACCCATACCATCCAGGGCGATTCTCTTTGCATGAGTGTTCCATTGAACCTTACAGTCCTGCAGGACCAACGTCGGGTGCATTTAACAAATCTCTGACCCAGATAAGTTGGGCCTTATCCTAGCTGCCATCCATGAAACCCTCACAGCTACGGAGGCAAAAAATTATCCATTATTATTCAACATTCATTTGCTTTGGCACAATCATAGACGCAGCGGGCGGGCGCAGCGGGCGCGCCGGCCCGTCTGCGCCCGTCCGCGCCGGGACCGGGCCGAGGGCCAGAACCCCTGCCCCTCTTCTTTCGTACAATCGCAGTACGCTCTTGGAGCTCTGTCCCCCATATGCCCCTCTCTGCTCCAAACACGACCTTTTACATATGCCCTTGGAGAAACACATACAATGCTCACATTGCAACACCTCGCTCGCGCTTAATGAACCCACCACCGCTGCTAAAACTCCAGTTTCTGAGAGAGATGTACACATCACCATGGCACTGATTAATGCGCGTTCCCTGTGCAAACATTGCCAGGAAATAGCTGATCTCATTACTGATCTTAATCTGGATGTTCTCTACATAACAGAGACATGGACCGATGAGGCATCTGCCCCTGACTACGTAACAGCAGCTCCCCCAGGCTATAATGCCTATCGGCAGGATAGGGCCAAAGGGAAAGGAGGTGGGTTAGCAATTATAGCAAGAGACCAATTTGAGGTTCGCTTCTCGCCTATTCCCATTACATCATGCGAAGCCATGCATTTTAATATAAAACTTACCTCAACTTATAACTTCAAGGTAGTACTTCTTTATTGACCCCCTGGGACCAGATCAGCGTTCCTCGCTAATCTAAGCAATATCACTGAGTCCATAATCACAGAAGAGTCCACCACAATCATGGGCGACTTCAATTTTTATCTGGAACAAAGCAGTGATAAGGACACTACTGCCCTTATATCAGACTTAGAAATAATGGGCCTCAGACAATTGGTCACGACGCCCACTCACCAGGCAGGTCATACGCTGGATGGATTTTTCACCAATGTGGAAGGTCTGTGCATAACTTCAGTTCTCCCCATGACCTGGACAGACCACTCAGTCATTCTTAGCAGCCTCACTATTAAAGGCTCGTTAAGGAAAAAGGCTGGTCACCCAAAAACAGGTACATTTAGAGCATGGAAGGACATAAACCCTAATGACCTAACGTTGCTCTTAAACAATACCAGGCCAGAACTATCTAATGACCCCTATACTGCAACTACTCAATTCCAGAAATGGTTGGGAGATGCCACGACCCAGCTGGCTCCAACTAAATCCCTTTCAAGAAATAGAAGTTCGCCAACGGCCAAGTGGTACACAAAAGAATTAAAAATCCAAAAACAATTAACCAGGAACAGGGAAAGGCACTGGCGAAGAACATATGACAGCGAAAATAAGGAAAAATATAAAAAAGCTCTAGCCTCCTACAAAGCAATGATAATAGCAGCTAAAAAACATTTTTTTACAATTCATATAGAGACTGCGAATAACTCCAGCAAACAGCTCTTTAACATTGCCAAAACTCTTTCGGGTAACACCCCGGATCTTAATCCGCCTCCATCACAAGTACTATGTGATGCCTTATCCAAGTTTTTCTTCGCAAAGGTAAAGGACATTTACCAAGCCTTCAACTCTAATTCCTGCAGCAGTTGTGCTTCCACCCCCATGACTACTTCAAAAAATACCATGACCAGTTTTAAACCCCTTACTACTGACCAAATTAAGGGCATAGTCAAATCAATTAAAGCTGGATCAGCCCTGGATCCATGCCCAACTTTTGTGATCGCGATGGTGCCAGACACGATCATCCCTATTATCACTCATGTCTGCAATATAATTCTTACATCTGGAATTTATCCTGATTCTTTAAAAAACACGCTGATCAAACCCCTGCTAAAAAAGCCTAGTCTGGATAAGGGTGAACTCAAAAACTATCGCCCCATAGCGAGTCTCCCTTTTTTAGCTAAAGTTACAGAAAAGGCTATGAATCAGCAGTTGTCAGAATACATAGAAAGCTACAACTTGCTGGATGACACCCAGTTCGGTTTCCGTAAACACCATGGTACGGAGACCGCTCTTATCAAAGCGGCTGATGATATAAGAATCATCCGTGATCAAGGAGGAACAGCTTTGCTTGTCCTTCTTGATCTATCAGCAGCCTTCGACACGGTCGACCATAAGATCTTGGTCGATCGTGTCGAAAGGATGGGTATTCAGCTCACTGCAAAGGACCTACTCGCCTCCTTTCTAGCTAACAGGACCCAGGCGGTCACAATGGGCCCTTTCCAATCGGCAAATTTGTCGTTACCGTGTGGGGTTCCTCAAGGCTCATCCCTAAGTCCGACACTATTTAACATATATGTGTCGGACCTTGCAAGTGTCATCAAAGCTTATGGGATGAGCCTAACCTCATACGCCGACGACACCCAATTGGTGTTGGCCATAAAGGGTGATGGACAGGAGGTGGCAGCGAGGTTTCAAAGTGGGTTGATCGCTATCGGTGAGTGGATGACAAAAAATTGTTTGAAGCTCAATTCCGATAAAATGGAGGTGGTTATCTTTGGCAACTTGTTGCCAGCCTGGTCTGTAGCTTGGTGGCCATCGGCTCTAGGCACTCCTCCCTGCCCCAACGCTAAGGTCAGAAACCTAGGAGTAACATTCGACGACCAGCTTAACTTTCTGGCGCATGCAAATAAGGTGGCAGCTAACGCCCACTTCAAACTCAAAATGATAAAGAAAATTTTACCTTATCTACCAGACTTGGCCGCCAAGACGTTAGTCACCTCCTTGGTCTTGACATCTCTAGACTATTGCAATGGTCTTTTGCTCAATGCACAAAACAGAGTAACCAAAAAACTACAGACTGTGCAGAACGCGGCGGCACGCGTGCTGTCCAAAAAACCTAAATTTGCACCCATCTCAGATACTCTGAAAAGCTACCATTGGCTAACCATCCAAAACAGGATAAAGTTCAAATCACTGTGCATAGTTTACAAAACGCTGCAAGACCAAGGACCGCGTTTCCTTAAAGAACAACTAATTCCCTATAATCCGCCCAGAACACTCAGATCCACCTCACTTAACCAATTGGTGGTACAACGTAGCAGAACAGTCTCTTGGGGTGACCGCCGCTTCTCAGTTGCGGCCCCTAAAATCTGGAACACCCTGCCACACCACTTAAAAACAAGCCCCTCGCTCCTTCAGTTTAGGAAAAAACTGAAGACTTGGTTATTTAACCAGTAAATCAAACTTCTGGATCACCTGTTCAGGGAGAGACATTTTTGCAGATAGCGCCGAGATGCCCACGGGTAATTGTATGCGCTTTATAAGTGTCATTAAATAAATAAATAAATAAATAAAGAATTGCAGCTACTAAAAATACTCTGCAGAATATCCACCCACAGCATGCAGACATCACAGCCCGCCTACTTAAGCTTATCAATTAAATCCAGAACTTAGATGATCAGGATGAGGATACCGAAGGCAGATCACACAGAAATAACCTCAGGATTGTTAGTATATCAGAGGGTTCGGATGGCTCCAACCCCACACTCTACATTGAATACTGGCTGCAGACCATAAATACTCCTGAAGGTTTATCCCCCATATATGTCATGGAGAGGGATCATCATGTCCCGGCATGATCCCTGCTCCCTGGGGCAGGTCTTGCCTGATTGGTGTCAAAGATCACCATCAAAATGGCCACTACACTCCGGCCTCCCAAAAACAATCCAGGGATTCCACTTCAGGTGAAGACTGTAGAGACTCATTGTCCATGCTGAATTCACTTCCTGCTCCCAGGGTCACACCTCAGTCCGTGGTCAACCTGGTCTAACTTTATGTACTAACCATCTTCTATAATGATCACCCCTCTTATTATTTGCACCCATCTGTCTACTCTCCAGGCGGCTGTACAGTCACTTCTGTTTGTCTGGGCTGGTGTAGTGGTTTTTCAGGGTTTTCAACTGCCTTTGCTGGCCCACACCTTATCCTTGTCCCTAGCAAACGTCTCAGTGGTTCACCCATTTGTCGCAGTGCTCTCAGATTAAAACCATACCATGAAGATATTATGTTGACTCACTGCTGTTGCCTTCCTCATGCATATTATACCTTTCTTGCATCCTATAGTGGTGTAATTTTATCCTGAGTCCCTCCTGCTACTTTTTCTTTTTTCTGCTTTTTCCTTACTAATGTTGACGATGTTCAATTGTGTTACCTTTGTTGGGAGAAGTTGGTAAGTTTTTGGTTTGATGCCAGTTTGACTGCTGACTGGGTTTGTTTGCTCTCCGGTGAGGGAGAACACACCACTGGTAAGTCGAACTCATATATACAATGGCCCTAATTATTCCTCCTAGAACCCCTGGGTGGGATTTCTGCCCTCATGATGGTATTGCTCTACATACATACACTAGACGACCCATGACCGATATAGGCCCATGGGGTAAATGCACACATCTTACTTGGAATGTTCAAGTGATTGAAGGGGTCTAGGGAGCGCTATCAACTTTGTGTGGACTTGGGACAACAGGGTGCACACATAACTTTCTTCCAGGAAACTCACCTTAATGATACAGAGGTTGCAGCGCTGCGTCATAGATAGAGAGGTAGCATCATTAGGTACTCGGTATTCCTCATACGCTAGGGGTGCCACAATTTGGATCCGTGCAGGTGTCCCTTTCTTTTGGAGGACTCCCAGATCAACACAGAAGGCAAGTACGCACTACCCAGAAGATTCTTTGATGGACTGCCTCTCGTGTTGGGATCAATGTACCCCCAATACTAATCAGTCTGGCTAAGTAGCCTCACTTTCGACCACTTTCTCACCTTGGGAAGATGTACCCTAGAAATTAAGGGGACCTTTCAATTCAATAATGGATAAAACACTTGACCGTTCCTAACCTCCTCTACAGGGTACCCAGGCCACCCACAATACAACTGCTCTTGCTGACTTGCTCCACCACTAGGCACTCAATGATGTCTGTTGCTTGAACCACCCCCATGCACTGGAATACTCTTTCTATTCCTGGGACACAATGTCTATGTATATATCTACGTCTATGTCACTGCTTAATTTGTGCCAGTGCTTTCAGGTGCTGAGCACCGGCACTTTTTTCTCAGGGCTGGGTCTATTGTAGGGGTGGGCAGAATGAATCATTCATAAACATTTAGCACGGGAAATCCCAACTGGTGCAAGCTGAATGCTTTCAATCTAACATGTTCTCCTTGATGTGTGGGGCCTGTCTTGTTTCGGGCTCTTCTGGTAAGACCTGCACTTGTTTTTACTTTTTATCAGGCTAAGGGAGGGTTAAAGAAACGCTGGATCACCGAGGCAGGAGGAGTGCCAACACCCAGGCTTTGCATAAAGAGCACTAACTCCTAGACCAGCCGAGCGGCAAGACCATGTACTGGAGTGGCCAAAAACAATACAAGCGGAGCAGGAGAGAGATAACACATACACATCCCACTGCCGAGAATCATGCACATACACAGAAGTGTACAAGTGGAACAGCAGAGCCAGGCACTCTACCCACAGGCTGGGCTGTGAGCTCCTGCGGTGCCTCCTAAGCTCTGCTCTCCATTCACCCGAAGTTTAAAATCACCTGACCTGATTCAAAGGAGATCCCAAACACCGGCAGGTCTGAGATTATTTTATTAACATTGCCCTGGACAGTGCATGCATTGAGAAGGAAACGGCAGAGAACAGAAACTGAAACCATTCAGCACAAGTGCTCACTCGCACCGGGCATTAAATGCTGTTCACTACTGGCATCCTCCTCTGCACGAAGGCCATTCTTGCCCAGCCAGGGACAATCATGTAAAGCGCTCCAATATCTTCAATTGAGATAGCACTTTATAAAACTGCAGGAAAAAAAACATGATGCCGTTTTTGAGCATGAATCCCTTATTTCCACCCCCGTCCCACCCTCCGAAACATGCCCAGGGTTCTTCTGAGACACTACAGAATGCTCTTTAAGAGCTGTATGGTCCGGGGTACCATTTTATGCCAGATGTAATGTCACTTTTGGTGCACAAGTTTGAAGCTGTTCTGGCAAATATGTCAATCTCGTAGCGCTATTTGTTTTGAATGGCATTCTGGGTCAAGAGCATTGCTTATATGGTGATATTTATTGGTAGTAAATGGGCAATGGGAGCGTCCAACAACTGCCATGTCAGTGTGCTGCGCGGAGAGATTGTGTTTTTTACTTGTCGCAGAGGGTCCACACACTGTCTTTCCATGGCTGCTGGGCTGTCTTTGGCCCGGTGTGGAAGGTGCACAAGCATGGCCTACTATTTGAATCAAAACTTTCAAAATCTGTGAGACATAGTGTAGGCTGAAATTCTTTCAACCTTTGGAAATGTGAGCTTAAAAAACCCAGGGAAGTAATAGAAAAGATGAAGCACATCAGATAGGTGATTTGGGGAGGGAAATCTAGAGATAAGAGGTGGTATTTCCATTATCCTTAAATAATTCTAGGCACTGTTGAGAAAATAACAGGAAAGTCAGCAATTTCCAAGTTATATGATGATGGATAGAGTGCCTGGATGCAGGGCCTGGTGAGTCAGTGGAGTAATGTATTTATTGCAACGATCTGTGTTTGGCCTCATAGTCATATGTTCAAAACCTTACAAGGCCATGCAGGCTTTCATCCTCGAGACAATATCAGAATTCTTGAGTTAGAAACAAAGGAGTGATCATATGTTTCACAAAAAGTGAGTAACAGAAGCAAGAAAAGGTGCTTTTAATAGATGATAGCAGGGGCATAGTGACCGTTGGTGCAGCCGGTACAATGCACCGGAGCACAGAGGTGGGAGGGGCCCAGCCTGGCCTGCACAACGTGATAACATTTCAGAGGGTATCTGTGCCCAGAATGTGTTGTCCTAGTCTCATCAGTGGACCCTAATGCTGCAGCTTAGTTTAGGAACCTTCACAACACTGATAAAACTATGTTGGAAGGCATTGCTGAGCTCAGCTTTACTGCTTTCCTTCGATGGCCGCAGCAAAATAAACCCACACAGGTATTCTGCTAATTCCAGAGCTTCAGGGCATCCCCACGTCTCTGCCAGTGCTGCTCACTCCTCATCTGTATTTCTCACAGGCTGGGCAGTGGCCCTTCACTCACAGCTCTGCTGTGCCATCTCAGCCCCGAACTTGGGCCTTTAACTGACACTTTTATCA
Organism: Lissotriton helveticus; assembly: GCF_964261635.1. Lineage (NCBI taxonomy): Eukaryota > Metazoa > Chordata > Amphibia > Caudata > Salamandridae > Lissotriton > Lissotriton helveticus. Next base: position 1,429,774,258 of record NC_136065.1, on the reverse strand, counting down.
GGATTAGCCATGGTGATGCAAAACATCTTTTGATAGCATAAAACCATAACACTGGTTAAACAATTGCTATTGTCTTGAACAGCACAGCAATGCATTGACGAGACAGGCCAATAATGATACAACCCTGTCACCCCTCAACGTTACATAATGAATTACTGTATAGGTAATAAAGCAGAGGTGTACTCTTTTCATGCTTTCCCTCACTATCTACTTTTCTTTCTCCCCTTCAAACCTCACACCTTTCCTTCTCTCCATTCTTCCTTCACTATCTGCCTTATGTCAGTGTTTCCTCCTAATCGCCGCCTTTTCACCTTCCTCTCTTTCCCTTCCACTTTCCTTGCACACGCTCTTTGCTCTTCTTCCCTTGAATTTCTCCTTTTTCCAATTTTCTTTCTCATCTTCAAAATCAATCTTGCTCTCCCAATCTCTGCTTTCCCCACATCTCATCACAGTCTTTGTCTACTGTATCTATCTTTGCCTTCAGACCTCTCCTCCTTCCTCACTCTTCCTTTTATGTTTTTCTTTCTTGAGCATATATGTATATCCACTGCAGGAATCTGTCTTTGATGTCAAGGTCATAAATTTAAATCTTGATGTGACCACTCAGACTTTTTCTATCTGAGGTCGATACAATTAGTGCCATTGAGCTGAATAACAACATTTGTAATCTGTGTCAAAGCCCCCTCTGGTGAATATGTGCTATGAAAACATAAACGGTGTATTAAGGATACAGATATGTATTTGAATTGTTTCTTTTTCAATTTCTTTGCAATATTACCCAGCCATTATTCCCTTTGTCCTTCCTTGACCCAGTACCTTTCCTAGACGTAGCCATTCCCCTGACCTCCTTTCTTTCCTTCTTACCAGCTTCTTCTTTCCTTGTTCTCTCCCTCAGCACCTCCAGTTATGCCTCCTTTCCTCTTTCCATTCTTGCTTTCTTACACCCTCATCCATTCCCCTTCCTCCCAATCCTTGGTGCATTGCTTCCTTCGTCCTCCTTTCATTCCATACTTTCTTTTTTTCCTGGGACCTTCCTTCATCCCTTCTTTAATTTCTTCTTTTCTTACCTTCAACCCTTCCTTTTGCTTTTCTTCCTCATTTCCTGTCTTCTTTCTATTCATCCATCACACATCATCCACTTCCGTTCTCCCTCATTCCTTCTATCCCTTCATTTCTTCCTTTCACATTATTTTCTTTTCTTATTTCCTCCTTTTTTAGCCAGTACCATTTAATTCCTCATTCCACTACCCACCTTCATGCCTGAAGTTGTTGCTGTCTTCTTTAATGCCTTCCTTCCTTCATACCTTGCTTTCTTTTAAACAGCACAGTACAAGCACATTCTCTTTAGTTTATAAAGTTGCCTCAGGCCCTCAAATGACCCTACTAATGGTACATTCTGAGATTTACACACATTTTCTAATTTGAGTTCACTTAAAAGTTGTTGCCATAGGCTTCTCAAATTTTAAAATATGTTATATTGATTCGTATAGCGCACTAATCAGGTGAGGTATTTGATGTGCCAATGTGAAGAAATAGGTCTTCATCTCCTTGCGAAACTCAAGGGAGGAGGTAGCTCTAATGTGTTTAGGCTTGTAGATGTGGGTGGGGTCAATAAATGAAGTGGGTGGAGGCACTGGAGGTTGTGGGCGGAGCCAGGGAAGTGGGTGTGGCCTCCTAAAAAATGTGAGCACCTGCACTTCATATTTTACAAATTAAGCACTGGTCTATGTCTGTTGATCGTCTGGTCTGCCCCCTTTCTCTACAATCACAGTTTACAACAGTGAATTATCCTAGTACAACAATCACTGACAATAGCCTTTTATGAGCTTGTCTCACATGCGGGAGAGTCCCTACTCCTGTTCCAACCTGGTGGATGCAACCACTGTGAGTGGAGGATCATGCATTTTGTGAAGTGTTAGAGGAAGTCCCAGTACAGGATTTTACTGAAAATGCCAGCACAGCATCTTCAAGGGCTCATGAGTGGGAGCCCTACACAGTAGTGAAAGGAGACCTCACCCTATGTGGATGAGTGTGGCTCAATGGTTAGAGCGGCAGACCCTGATGCAGAGTTCTGGCCCGGGACCAGGGTTCAATTCCCTCCTCGGCGGATCTTGGGCTCAATTTCCTCGGACCTGACAATTCTCGCCTCGGTGCCTATTCTAATCATGGGCCCCACGCTGCAACTCTGGGCAATAGCTTGCTTAACCTCCACACCGGCCCCAACAGCGCTAGGATGCCTGGGGGTGCCCAGCAGTGGACACTTCACAGGGAAAGCCAGGAAGGGTTCCACAGCGGTATGAGTAATAGCGCCAGGAAACCGCTTGGTGGCAGTGCGCTCTACAAATACCTTGACACTATGAACCACCATTGGCGTCCACGCATCACCCATTGGCGTCCACGCATCACTGGAGGCTGGCATCCAATGCACTGAAGGCCAGTTAGATGACCTTGAAAACTTGATTCTGACAGACTCCAATCGCCATGGCTGCTTAAGCACCCTTCGAGGCGAATATGCTAAACTTATGAAGCACCTGCGATGTCTTAACGCAAATTCCTATGCACCTCGCACAAATGATTCAGGTGAGTAGACTATCAGCATGAGTTATTTGTCCCCACAATTTGGTGTCACCTATACTCACCATTAGGGAAAACACTGGCACACAAGTATTCATGCAATACAACATTAACCAACCTTTATCCAACATTGCAGAGGCTTCTACAAGGCAGGCCCTGTGTTTGACCTATCCATGTCCCACCTCGATATTCCTTGGATCAACCCAGATGCGGCACTAACTCTCAACTCCCCTATCACAGTTCAGGAGATATAGCAGGTGATCCAACCATCATCCTGCGGTAAATACCCAGGTTTCGATGGACTCAGGCTCAAGTTTTATCAAGCATATGAAGCTCTGTTAGTGCTGCGACTCGAGACTTTGTTTGCGGAGACTGTTCAACTAGGCACCCTTCCCGCAACTGTACAGGCATAGTCACTTCTATACCCAAACCTAATTGGGACCCAGCTGTTGTTGCCTCCCATCCCCCATTATCGATCATTAATGTGGATTATAAAATCCTTAGTAAAATACTCGCGGATTGCCTGGAAATCAGATTTACCACCAGTCTTCCACTCGACCAAAACGGTTTCGTACTTGTTTGCCCTAATACTTCACTTAACATTCACCATCTATATCATGTGATGGATGGAGTGGCATGTGTGTGACCTGAATTAAATTGTATCTCTATCAATATCGAACAAGCGTTCGACAGCCTTATCTGGGACTATATGCTTGCTATATTGCCTAAGCTCAAAAATGATTAATTGGATCACATTGGTGTACTTCTCTGCTACAGCCAGGTTCAAGACGAGTCACCACATTTGGGAGGCATACAATTTTGCCTGAGTCAGCAGCCAGGGATGCCTGCCCTCTCCACTGTTGTTTTTGTTAGCAATTGACCTTTTGATGATTACATTCTGATTAAACACAATGTGAAAAGCAATGGAATATTTTTTTTAAAAAGTACCTTGGCTTTACATTAAATTATGTAAACCTTTCTGTACATACAAAAGAGATCTCGACTGTTTTGGGAATTTGGACTGGCCTTTTAATGAGACATAAAGTTTCCTGAGCGTTCAATCAAGTTCCCCAGGTGCAAACCCGCCGAAAACCTCTTCCATCTCTGAACACCTACACTGGCAAGTGTGATCGGAATTTAGTGAAAAATAGGGGAAGGAAGTGAGACAGAAATACCAGATTAAAGTTCACTTCATGTTGCAGAATGATACATAAGTGAAGGTAAGTGTATTTGACCAGTAAAGCTTTAACATGCAATCAGGCTTATAAGTTCGAAAGGCTTCGGCATCAGCTGCGGTTCTAATGATCCTTAGGCCGACCTGGCAATCAACAAGAAGCAAAAACATGAAGGATTGATATGAGTAAGAACTGCTAAATATACGGAGATCCAATGCAACTAGCACAACGTTGCCAGGCAAAGACCAGAGCCATGACTAACCTTAAGTAAGGCATTGCCAACATTAACACCAGGAAGTATTTTTTGCAGTTAGCAATCTTCTTTTTTGTTCGTTTAAATTGACCTGTCTTCCATAGTTTGCTGTCCCTGTGTACTCTGCACAGTCTGTGTTTTCTCTGAATTCTAACAGATTCACAAGTCTTTACCATTAAGAATGTTGCTGAATCAACTAGTGACATTATTTGAGTGTCGAAAACTAAGAATATCAGGAAAGGATTTTGCTTAGAAGATTACGCTGAAAGGGTGCACACTTAAATATGTGTTTACTCAAGCATCAATCTTGTGTCATCCTGATACTTTAAAGAAGTTTATTGTGAAGGCTGATGCTTCTTGTCAATTAGCACAGTTGGAGGTGCTGAGTACCACTCTACGAGATCCATGCGTCTGGTGGCAGTGTACAAAGCTTGTGGTTGCTGGGTGTCTTTTAGTCAAGGAGAGCTCAGCAGTTATTGCAGAGTGATGGTGCTGTGGGGACTGAAGCAGCACATGGATGGATGGAAGATGCACTGCACGGCAGCGCATTCAATGTGTAATATTGTTCCCAGACCAAACTCCTGTTTGTTCCCAAGAGAGAAGGGCTTGCTTCTTAAAACCGGATTTGCTGTGCTTTCCACTTAGTGTGACATGACAAACATGACTCTAGGCCTACCACTGTAGCTTGGCTTCTGCAGTATTATGACTGCAACCTGGTCTGTCAAAAAAAAACACGTTTTTGATAGCAGAAACCCTCCCATTTAAATATTAATAAGTCGTCCTTATGTAGGTTTTGCTTCTCACAAGGCAGGGTGTATTGCATTTAGCAACAGGAAGTGAAACTGTGAAACCACACCACAAAGGAATCCTACAACAGATTTAGACAGTCATTTTTAATAAATAAAACCAGACCAAAACGCCAAAAATCCAATCAGTAGAACTGGAGATATTCAATTTGAAAGATTTTTGGAAAAATAGAGCCAAACGGCATAAATCACCAACTGTTGATATCTGGCTGTGCCAGACCGGGACAGAGGCCCAAGTTCAGTGGCAGTTCCAAAGAAGCTGAAGAGGTGATGTGGGTTCTTGCTACTGATCCATGCAGCAGTGGTGATGCATCGTTTCTGCTTGAGGGCGATGCTTTGGTTTCACTGGATCCACAGAGGCTGGCAGAGCACCTTAGGTCCGCTTCCAAGGGTCCGGGACCGGCGTGGCACCACTTGGCAGGGTGAACTTACAGATGGTAGAGTCCAGGGACAGGTGCAAGGTTGTTGGAAGCCTGTTGTGTCCCTGAGGCTTCAGATCAGGAGGCTGGCCATCTGGCCTATGAAATCACTCTGGGGTTCTGAGTTCAAGAGATGCAGGTCCAGTCCTTCTGACCCAGGCAAGAGGGCAGCAGGCAACAGCTCAGCACAGCAGGGCAGCTGTCCATCAGAGGAGCAGTCCAGCAGAGTGACAGTCCTTTCAGCAGCACAGAAGTCCTTCTTCCTGCCAGAGTATCCACAGATTCAGAAGTATACTGAAGCATTGGTGTCTGAGGTCCAGTATTTATACCCAGTTGTACCTTTGAAGTGGGGTAGAAGCTTCTAGAGGTTTCCCTTTGAAGTCCCCAGGCATCCTGCCTTCACCGCCCTGGCTGCAGGCTATCTGGGTTACGCAGACCTTTGTGTGGAGGAAAGACATAGGCTATTTAAGAGAAAGTATGGCTAGGTTCAGCTCCTCCCTCCCATCCTGTCAGTGGTGGCCCATCCAGGCACACATAAGCGCTCTATTGTATGTTGCTGTCTAGGGAGGAATAAACAAAGATCAACTGTCAGCTATACCCAATCGTGTGACAAGGCTACAGGCAAATATCACCATTCTAAAGGTGGAATTTTCAAAATTGTAATTTAAAATCCGACTTCAACATAAGTTAGGAATTTTCAATACAATTCCAAAGAAATCAACCATGAACTTGTTATGTGTTCCCATTTGGAAATTACAGCTTATTAAAATCAATAAAGTAACTCCAATGTTATTTCATGGGAGATGTAGGTCTTGCTATAGTGAAAACAAATGTAAGAGTTTTTTACTACCAGGACATGTAAAACTTAAACGTATATGTCCAACTTTTTAAATATACTGCACCCTGCCTTTGGGCTGTTTAGAGCCTTACCCTAGAGGTGCCTTATATATATTAAATTGATTTATTTTGCCAGGTCAAAATGCCCTGCACATACAGGCTGCAACAGCAGGCCTGAGCCATGTTATTTAAAGGGCTACTTAAATGGGTTGCACTATCAGTATTGCAGACCCACTTGTAGCAATTAATTTACAGGCCCTGGGTACACATACTACCACTTAACTAGGGACTTACAATTACATTAAATATTGCAATTGGGTATAAGCCAATTTTACCATGATTTAGGAAGAGAGCAGAAGCCCTTTATCACTGGTTGTAAGAAACTGGCTCTATACATACTACACCAAAATGAGGAATAGTGCGTATAGAGTCCAGGTGTCCCCAGAGATAGGCAGAGGTTAAAGTTAGATAGAACCTTACTTTCCAAAGGTGGTAGCTTAGTCGAGCAGTAAGGCAGTATCAGAGGACAGTGTTAAGCATTTGATGTACACACTCAGTCAGCAAATGTATTTACATTCTCAAGAACTGAACTCTAGGCCAATTGTTTTTGTATAAAAATATACTGTTGTTTCTTTTCAGAACCAAGCAAGCCTGGCACAGATAAGCATTACATACTTTTCAGTAATAAATTACTGGATATCAAACAGTTTGAAAATTCAATAGAAATTGTACTTTGTTTGATTTACAGGGGAGCAGTAGTATGCAACATTTAGCAAATGCAGTAAATTGAAATGAAAAGGCTTTTTCTACAAATTGCAGGTAAGTTACTTTTGCATTACTTTGTCTTACTCAGTGCTGGATGCCTAGATTCAGCACTGGGACATGTCATGCAAACAGGAGAGAAAACGAGTTTTGGTTATTTGTACGATTTTTAAAGAATATCTTTAGTTTTCAAAGCTCCACACTTGGTCGTTTTTTTGCAAGGAAAATGATCAATGTTATCCTATGGAGGAAAAACAGGTTATTGGTTTGCAGGTAAGGAATCGACTGTGGGAGTTAAGGGTCTGGGGTTAGACTCAGGGGTCCCCCAGGATCAGTGATGCACTGTTGTTGCACCCTCAGCGGCACTAGGGCGGCCAGGTGCAGAGTGTTGAGGCCCAATGTAATCCAATGGAAGATAGGGGGCCTCCGGTTGGTGGCTGCTGGCAAGCAGGCCACGAGGTTGTGGGAGCAAAGCTCCTAGGATTTAGCTCAGGGCAAGTTGGGGACCAAAGTAGCACCAAAGGTGCACCCTCAGCGGCACTAGTGCGGCTGGATGCAGGGTGCTGTTTTGAAGTCGGGTGCCCTGTTGTTTTCAGTAGAGAAACTTCGGTACAAAGAAACACGGCAGGCTCGAGGATGAAGATCTTCTAAGTGTGACCACCACTTCGAGGGGTAAGTTGGAATGCAGGGATGCCTTGGGATGTTGGATTTTCAAACCTGCTCTGGTCGCGGTAGAAGTGGTCATCTGGATTGAGGCTGCAGGCGTCGTCTGGAGGCTTGAGGCAGATATGGGGTTGCCGGGGTCATGGGTCAAGATCACCAGGGTGACCTCCTTGTGGTGTGTTTCCACTCGAGCTTGAGCCAATTTCGGCGGGTGCAGAGTGGGCTGGATTTGCGGTCTCTGGCTGGCACCAGAAGCTGCAGTTTGAACAAGTCCGGTGTTCACAAAAGATTCAGGGGCATATTACCAACGATTAGCGATATTTATCGCTAACGATGCTTAGCAACGAATTTTTTTACGCTAAGCATCGCGGGAAATTATCGCAGAGATAACTTGCTATTAGCAAGGTTTATCTCAGAAGTGATAAAAATCCTCGCGCTAACTGCCAAATGAGAGATTATCGCTGGAAAACCAACGATAATTTCTCGAAGTTTGGCATTAGCTTGATGATAGGGGCTCACAAACTTAGCCATGATATCCACCTTCCATAAGATATCATGGCTAAGTCAGGAAAATACCAAGTGTAAACTAAGCAGTGCTAACCGCGGTTAGCGCTGCTTTTTTTATCACTAACAGGGTTAGCAAAATCCTTGATATTAGGAGAAATGTCGTTAACAACATTTCTCCTATTATTTTTCTCTGGAACGCCCCCTTTGCATCTCATTAGAGATGCAAGGGGAAGCGTAGAGAAAAAGGGTGCTAACATGCAAATTTGCGTGTTAGCACCCTGTTGCTGATAGGGAGATAATTTTATCTCCGCTTTCTTGGCTTTTAAAGCCAAAAAAGCGGAGATAAATCCCTTGATAATATGCCCCTCAGTCTTTGAAGTGAAGGCAGGCAGGTCCTCTGGGGTTTTTGAGGTTGCTGGCTGACACACCAGGATTTCGCAGGAGCAGATTCGAGGGGAGACAGGCCTGTAGGGCTGGGGTCAAGTCAGTGGGCTTTGTCCTCTTGTTAGCTCTGCATGGCTCTTAGTCCTTCTTCTTATCTTCTTTTCTTGTTGTTGCTGGATCTGGGGAAGGAAGGTTCACTGTGCCACTAAATACTAAATGTAGGGGTGTACAGGTAGGTAAAGGGGCGGGACCAATGGGTCCCTTCCCTATTCTGCCACTCTCCAGTGGGAGGGGGGCAGGAGCCTGTCCCTGGTTGGCTGGGACTCCCCATCCTCAAGATGGCGGAGACTCGAGGTTGTGCTTCACCTCGCCTTCCCCACCTGAAGGGTGGAGTTGGCAGAGGTGGGCACACACCTTTTCCTCACTCATTTTTCCCACCGGCTCTCTCCCGCCCTAAGTGGAGGGTAGAACCAGTGGAGACCAGTTGCTGAAAGCAGCAAATGGTCTGAAGAGGCTCACAAAGGCGGCATGCCTTTGAAGCTTCTCCCTCGTAAGCCCTGCCCATCCTGGGGGTGGAGGCTTGGCACCTTGTCCCAGGATGTGCATTGTTTCAGGACCCCGAGAGCAGCAGATCTCGACCCAGGGGTCCAGAAACATGACAAACTCCCAGCACCATATACTCCTATTCGCAGCACTGCACTTACAGTGCCCAGGAATGGACTTGGGCGTGTAGTGGTACAGGGCTCATGCACCTGTACCCTCACCACTGGCATAGGGCACCCAGCTAGAGGGGTGACTGATGTATGCCAGGGCAGTGGTTTAAGGGCATGGCGCACAGGGATATGGGCCATGTTGACTATTCCCTTTGTTCTGCAGCAAGACACGCAGCCTGCAAAGGCAGTGTGTGAGTGTCAGGGTATAGGGCCTCTAAGGGTGGCACAATAAGTGCTGCAGCCCTTAGAGGCCTTCTCTGGTCACAGTGCCCTGGGTACCTGGGGTACCATTTACCAGGGGTTGACATGTGGCCAGAGATGCCAATTGGGTTTAAGCTTCAATGCAGTTTTAGGGAAGGAACATATGCCGGGTACCTGCTTGGCAGGAGCCCAGGGCACACTCAGTCAAAGAACATCAGCAATTCAGCAAAAAGTGGGGGCATACCATGCAAGAAAAATGTCACTTTCTCACACTGGTTAGCAGTTATAAAGTGCACAAAGTCCTAAGGCTTGCAAAACAAAAACAAATTCAGCAAAAAATGGAGGGTAATGGCAAAACGTTTGGGCTGACCCTACAGAGAGGGACAGGTCCAACTAGGCAGGTGGGTGTTTTTCCTTTCTCAGCATGACTTTAGAATCACCTATATTTCTGGTTTAAAGAACTTTAAAGAATATGTAAGCTAATGTTTTATCTCAACTTTACCTGAATGATAACGCACTTTGAAGAACCTAACATTCCTCCTCAGTGAATGATTGGTAAAGTTCCGTCTTTTTTATGGTACGTGACAATGGCTCAAGGAGAGATGGGTCTAAATGAATTGGAAGACTTTATTTTAAAAACTCCTCTAGTTTGTTGAAATAAACTATATTTTAGTCAATAAGACATTGCTGTTCTCAATGAAGAATTACAACAAGATATGGAAGGGTTGCATGACCTGCCCATCTCAAGACGTTTAGCCACAGCAACTTTAGTTTTGCAATCTTTTGGAGGCCTTCTGTTTATGAATATGATCTTGCCTATTCTATCTGTGTGTGACATAACTATTTTAAGACTTTTGGATAGCTGCAACCATTGCCCAAGGCTTAAGAAATACATTGTTGCATAGAATTTGACAGAGTTTATAATAAATCTTCCATGTTCCGAAGGAAATTGTGTGTGAATTGTTAGTCTTGGATCATTTACAAAGTTTTCTCCCTCAACTAAATTACCTACAGCTGAAAAATGGCTTTGCATTTTAACTAAAGTCTTTTGCCTGCATAGGTTGCCTCAGACTATTATTCCTGACAGAGGGACTCAAATCCTCATATTTTTGGAGAGCTTAATATAAGGCATTGGAAAGTGGACAAGTGTTTTTTCATGTATCATCCACATTAATAGTTAAAAGAGCAAGAACCCAAAACGTAGACAATATGTATGATATCTTGTAATGCAACTCACAAAAATAACCTTTCAGATTTGCCACTTGCAGAATTCTCCAATAACAATTCTACTCATAGTGCAACTAAAGTATAAACTGTTTTCTGAATTCAAGGTTTCAATCCTAGCGTTTATTCTTCTGCTCCTCGTTTTGATAGTATCCAGCAATTACTGAATGTTTAAGCCAATGCAGCAGCATTGACAACTCTTATCTGAATGTCTACCCCATTCAAAGGCTAAGATAAAAAGAATGCTTATAAAACAAGATCAAACTCTACTTCTTTTCCTCCTGGATAGATTTGGTTGTATTCTTGATTTCTTCTAGTTCATACATTGCAGTCAAATTTCGATCACAATATCTTGGTCCTTCTTTGATCATGCATCAGATTAATTCTGTGGCCTTTTGATTGAAGCCACCTCATACATGGAAGATTGATCTTGCTTTCCATGCATCTCAATTGAGTCCATATATTATTGATCGCTAGCATTGACTTCAATCAGAACCTCCACAACTATCGTTCAAGGGCTACCCTGTTGATGATGTTCAAGAAATCTGTGATTCTCAGATGTTTTGAGGGTGTTTTAAAATCCTGTTCCACTGGAAAAACTACTATTCCATTTTGGAATTCCAATCCTCACTATTATTAGTGGTGTGTGTTCCCACATCAGAATTTACTGGGTGTGAGTACACGATACTGGATTCAGCTGTAAAATCCGTCAGGAAAAGTCACTTTGGGAAAGAGATGCATTGCAGCCCTAATCCTTTTCCCGGTCCCTACCCGTTCTTCAGCCAAGACAGAGGGAAGCATTTAATGATCCCCCTACCACGAAACATTCTCTCCTACCCTCCAACATCCTGTTCACTGCCCTCACTCCACCATGCACAAAGGTAAATGATCTTGAATAAACCCCTCAGAATTGGGATAGCTGTGCAGAATCCCACCCAGTAATTCAGGATCCACACAATTAGTCCACATTCAGAGGGGTCCTGCTCTTAATTGAAGGAATTCTGTGTGAAGTTTAGGGTTGGTATCTGTAATTATGGGTGCCTGGAATCTGTGTACAAAGCTGGACACCACAAGCTGGGCCTTACGTCAACGCCCACCTTGCAGTAAAGTCAGCCACCCCATCAAGAATCTGCAGCAGTGTCTCACATAATTCAGTAAGTCCCAACTGGCTCAGAAACTGAGGGTGTCTGATGGATGGCGCAAATCTGTTTAGAAATCAAGAGACCAAAAAGTTTCAGAAGCCAGGAAAATTGAGTCTACTCAGATGTGATTCATCTAAAAAACACTTGAACTCACCATTCTCTGTGATTCCAAAATTTCATGCAACATTTGAAACTAATTTTAAGGGGAACATTTCACTCATAACATATTAGCAAATTTTGGAGAAGAGCTGACACCAAATTAACAGTATCGTTATACCAGTCTCTGCTACTTTTTGGAACTCAACGTCAATATTAAAGCTAGAAACTAAGCAGTTCCTCCTGTCAGGAAGTAAGCCCTCTAATGAAAGAATGAATTGATTTCCCATGAGAATCAAGTGTTAAAATTAGATGAGAGAGTGCCAAGTGAGGTGAGTGGAAATTTCTATCAGTATCTGAATACAAAAGCTTAGGTAAAGAAAAGAGGGAAAAGGACCAAAGCTATATTCTCAGGTTAGGCCCATGTAGCGAAGCTGCTTATTTCTTACATTGTCATCACAATAACATTTCAGCTGTGATCTGTTGCCTATATATGTGTGCATAACCAATATGGATTAGTTTCCCTGAAACTAAACTTGTTTAGACATCTAGCGTTGCTAAACATTATTACAATGCCTTGAACATCATGTACAAGGTCTCTTTTTGCACTTTGTACAAATTCGATCTCTCTCTTCATCCACGGGGCGACAGGGCTATCTACATATCCATAACATCACTAATCTATACGCACATCACAAGGCTGATTTCTATTGTAAAAGATGAGCATCCCGATAGGTTAGTAGAGGAGGCACTTCTGCTGAAACCGAGAGACCTTTCTTGCTGAGAAATCACAACGCAGCGGTCTGACATTTCCTGAGGGGTGCCCAGTTCTTGACCAAGAGGAGGTCCTTCATTCTCTCCCATCTGGTAATGGTGTTGGATCATCCCTTGGCGGGATTCTAGGCTTTACACCTACACACACTCTAGGTACTCTTAGAGTAGGGATTGCATTGTAGGAGTTGGCCTGATTACTTCCTTGTCTGCATATATACACTGTTTTAGCATCATGGTAGAACTATATCTACTATTTACGCTTTTGGTGATTGTAATCCCATTCTGCTTCTGTCATTGAAGCACACATATTTTATACAAGAATAACATTGGTTCATTAAACCTATTGAAAACCTCCCACTATGTGTTCTCTGTATACATCTCTGAGAATAAGTGAGCATGAGGGACTGAGTGAAAGGTTCATTACTGTTTCCACAAGCCCTTAGGGGTCAGGTTTGGCATGTTCAGTGTTTGCCAGAAACCATTCACTCCCTGGTAGATTAGGGGGGCTTAAGTTGGCACTGTGAGCTAGCTGGGCTATAGGCCAACATATCCTGGAGGGCTTCACTGAATCAGTCTTGGCACCAAGCCCCTAGTTTATGTTGTCCAATCAAATGCTCAGATCCTATGGATTAGTAGGAACTACACAACAAGACCTGCTTCCAAATTGGGATTTTCCTGCTACAAATGATTGCATATTTCTAGAAGAAAGAACCTCAATCATAACCTGTCCTCCTCATCCCAGTTTGAGGATGATGTCACTTCTGTGGACATATTGCAGTGGATGTGATGCCTCAATCTTTTCAATAGAAAGTACAATGGTGCTGTTTTGTTTGAATGTGTGCCATTTATATTTCCTGTATCAACAACAAGGGACTATGGGCTCGATGTAGGTAATTCTTATTTACCACTACTTAAATACCGAATTTTACCGATTCGGTATTTAAGAAGTGGTAAATATGAAGGGGGAGATGTAGGTATTTCCAGATGTGTAAATACCGAATCTTTAAGATTCGGTATTTACCGAATCTGGAAATACCGAATCGGTATTTCCTATTGATTCCTATGGGCTGTGAAGCCCATAGGAATCAATGGGCAATACCGATTCTGTAATTACAGAATCGGTAAATACCGAATTTCTCAAGGGTGCAGGGGGTGTCACTTTGACACCCTCTGGCCCCCCCAAAACAGGCTCGGTGCCATGTGGCAGGCATACATGCCCCAAGGGCAGGTGTGCCTGTCATATGGCAGAGGTGTGCATGCACACATGTGCATGCACACCGGAATCGGTATTTTACCATCAAATTGGATTTGATGGTAAAATACCGATTTTGTAAGGCTTGTGGGACTCAGAAGAGTCCCACCTACATCTCAAATTTACCGAATCGGTAAAAATACCGATTCGGTATTTTACAGAATCGGTAAATTTACCGATCGGTAAATTTACCGATTCTGTAAAATTAAGGGCCCTACATACCATTCCTGAAATACCGGTCGGTAACGGCCGAAAATACCGATTTTCGGCCGTTACCGACCGTCCTACATCTGGCCCTATGTTTTTTTTTATTTAGAGGTCCAGCAAACATGCCCTGTCAACTAATAGGAGAAAAGGGTATGCAGTTCCTCTGAGGGAGAGTGAGAGAGAGAAGGAACAGAGGAGACAAAACCAAAGAGGAAGGGGATTCCTCTTGTCGGAACTTGGGTCCTTACACACCCAGCAAGCTAGATGTCAAGCTTCATCATATGGCCCTGCTACTAGTCGGGTCGGCTCTGCAATACCTGACGGACATTCATAAAGGGGCTCTTTGGGGAGATCTTTTGTTCCTGGCCATATGGTGCAGTGCGTGTGAGGGGCCTAGTGGTGTAGATGTGAGTGAATAGAAGTGATTTAAAACAAGTTGGATAGTCCAAAATATGACTTTATTCAGGCTGGCTATCCACCTGATTAAACACAAACAAAGAGTGGCAGCCTGCTGACGTCAGGGTTCAGCTCAGCTATGCTCATCTCTGATGGTCAACATGTTTCATGCCTCGCGCTCCTAGTGATCCTTGGCAATTCATCAGGACCTAGTGAGAAAAATACAATCTACACAATGTGGTGGGTGTGGATGCTACCTACCACGTAAATCACTTCTATTCACTCACATCTACACCACTAAGCCCCTCACACGCACCGCACCATACGGCCAGGAACAAAAGATCTCCGCTAAAGAGCCCCTTCATGGGTACCCGTCGGGTATTGCAGCGCAGACCCGGCGAGGAGCAGGTCCATATGATGAAGCATGAAATCTAGCTTGCTGAGTGTGTGAGGACCCTAGTTCCGACAAGAGGAATCCCCTTCCTCTTTTGTTTTGTCTTCTCTATTCTCTCTCTCACTCTCCACCCCGAGTAACTGCATACCCTTTTCTCCTATTTATTTTTCCTGCAAACATAAGTTGAGTATCAAATATTTTTTTACATGAAATCATTTCGATATAACCCCTATACTCTGTGAGCCTGTGTAGGGGTTTTTGCCATAGGAACCATTGTTCTTTCTTTTGTTACATAGCCCAATGTCCCAGCGTGAATGGACTAACCCTGTTGGTTGATCCCTATCCTTCCGGTCACAAGGTTCCTTCTTTGCATCGGGGTCTTCCTGTTTCAGTGATCTCCCAGGGGACCTATTGGTCTCCTGACTGTTGTCCTACTTGCTGTGGATGCTTTACTTCTTGTGACCTTGACTTCACTGATTAGCACTGTGCACTCTGATAGTGGCAGCTGTCAGGGAGACATGTTCTACCCCACTTCTTGCTCCTAGTGTGGGGATCTGGATACTTGCCCTATTGTTACAGGCCCTCCCTGGCTCTGTTTGGCATGGTGTAGGACTGAGGTACTTGTAACATCCTCATAGAGTAAGGACTGGGACGAGTAAAACGGTCAAAGAGGTAATAGACAGAGTACTTACCAGTAATCCTTATTACTCCATCGCAAGTCTTCCCCCTCCTAGGCCTGGCCCACTTGATTGTACTGCATGTTTAGACCGACTTAGTATGGTATATAAAGAGGAAGCAGAAGGGTGCTTTATGTGGTGGTAGAGGGCAGAGCAACAACATTTAATTATGAGGTAAGAAAGTAGTCGCTTGTCTGCAGTGTGACCCTGAACCTCATAGAATAAGGACTGGGAAAGGGATATTTGGAGCTGGACTAATGAAGATTCCTGGTAAGTAATCAGGCCATTGTGGTTCATGTTCCTTACTGCCCGCAATAGCAATGTCAGCAAGTGGTTCAGTACATCATGTGAGAAAAGCAATTCAGGACTGAGAGCATTTGCATAAGTCATGCTTCCAACATGTGGAAACGTTCGAGCTTGTGATAGGGAACACTAATGAAGTGATTTTTTCTAACACTGCCTCCATGTTGTCTTTGCATTGATAGGGATCTCGATTAAGATTCTATTAAAAAAATGCTGCGACATTGGGTACTTTGAAGCGGTTTCTGCCATCTGTCGGTGCACTGTGAAAATGGTTATCTCTTTTGAAATGTTTTGTTCCGCCTACTCACAGGGTGCTAAGATGTCCCCCGTCTGACATGAGAAATTAATACAGTTTAGTTTTTCCTACGCTTTCTTACAGGACCGTAAAGTCTAAGAAAGAAAAGCAAAAATAATTCGGATAGACAGTTCATGCCCAGCGAGGGACACAAGAGGGCACTGCCAGAAGGTTTATGCTCCAGTGTATGCCGAGTTGACTAGGCAGCAGCAGCTTAAGGAACCGGCCGACCACTTTAGGGGCCTTCGTTAGACCAAATGGTCACAGGTTCAAATCCTCGTCGGTCCACTCAGCCTTTCATCTCTCTGGGGTCGATATTGAGTTAGGTAACAATAAACAGCTGCTATTCAGCGCCAAGATACCTGTTGTGGTGAACTCGCGCTTTACAAATACACGTTATGTTATTAAGGAAAGCCATGTTACATCACATGTACTTCCAGGTAGGCAGGAGGTGTAAGGTAATTAATTGACATCAAAACACGTACTTAGGGGCATATTACCGCTATTGCTTGGTTAGAGACAAAAATTTACCGCTGATCTGCGGCGATTTTTATCGCAAATAAACCTTGGTATTATCAAGGTTTATCGCAAATGCGATAAAAAACGGCCGCAATGCATGAATATCACTGAAAAGTCAGCGATATTCATGCATTATCGAGCTAATGCTCTTAGCCATGTTATCCACCTGCCATTGGATAACATGGCTAAGAACTGCTTAGGGCAGATGTTAGCTTTTGGAGATATTCGCGCTTAGCGCGAATATCTCCATAAGTTGGTAATAGGAGATAGCGATGTTAGAGACTGTTTCCAGTTGCTAACATCTTGGCACGCCCACTTTGCATGTCATTAGTGATAAATATCACTGACATGCAAAGTGGGGCCCAAGATGGTCGCTATCTCCTACTAGCTGTCGCTAACTGGTGTTAGCGACAGCTAGGTAATAGGGAGATAATTTTATCTCCGCTTTCTTGGCTTTTAAAGCCAAAAAAGCGGAGATAAACCCCCTTGATAATATGCCCCTATGTCACTAATTGCTTGTGCAAAATTGTTACAAATGAGGAGTATTTTAGCCGCAATCTAGCGTCAGAACGCACCTGTAATAAGAAAATAAAGTCCAGGGGTCTATAAGGAGCTACATATATCCTACTTATTGCAATAAATATATAAAGGAACATCGTTTTTAGAGTATCGTGGACGTGTTACCCGAGTACTGCTGATACAAGCTTTGATAACTAGCACACAGACTAAACATATTTATTGCTTTTCGTCAAATGATTGGAACAAACCTGTTCCTTGCAAAAAGAAAAAACAAATGCACAGAAAGCGAGGGTAGGCTACAGAAGACGCTTGAGGGTTGAATCTATGGCAAAGGGACTCAGAACCAGAAGAGACTAATAAACCATGTACTTCTCTCTGTATGCTTTATGTTTATGGTTTTCGAGCAGTTTAGAAAATTACCTGGCACTGTGTATCCCTCAGCAGCCAATAAAAATGTCAAGCCGGCTGACCATATATTACGTTGAAATCCTAATCATTGGACACTTTATTAATCTTTTAAATCATCATTCGCCTTTTCCTGTCAAATAATTCTATTCTACCATAACACCCGCTGCAGACAGCAGCTGTTCGGGCTATGATTGGAGGGCAATGTTAACGTTTATGGAATGGGACCGCTCTGCTATTGCACAATGATTCACAAAGATATAGGGTCACATTTAGCAAAATACATGTCTATGTCCGAAAAGGATATGTCCTTGACAGTGCTTTCTGCCTTAGTCTAAACCAATGCCTTTTTTTTTTACAAATGTACAAGAAAACGTGCCTTATTTACCCCTCTCATAATCTCTCTGTTGGCTAAGTTAAGAATTGTGTCAGTTAAAAAATACACCAATGAACGAACAGAATTAGCCTATAGTTTCCATCAGCTGAAAATACAACAACGAATTGCTGATTTTAGAAGGCCCGGGTAAAATGTTCATTACACCAGCATATTCCTGCGCAATTTCTGGCATTTCACATTATGCTCGTTATGCAAAATACCTTAAATTATGCCTTCACACCTGGTTGTGCAATTACAGACTGGGGGACCGAGGCCCAGCCATCGTGGTGAGGCCGCGCAGTGGCGGGAACTGTGGAGGTCCTGCAAGGAGTGGGGGTCCCCCCTCTACGACTGCAGGTCTCTACCACGAGTACAGAGGTCCTTTGTGAATCGGCCCGTGTGCAACATAAATGACTAGAGCAAGATCGACTGTTCTTGGAATTTTGTTTTTGAGCTTTTTTGGTTCAAACTGTATCACCACATCCAAAATGAACACGAGGACCCATTTCACTTGAAAATGTGTCACTAAATACTGGGAGGTTTATTTATGGGCCCTTGTGTCACTTTTGTGCCGCCGGTTCGTCACTTTTAATAACGCATTGGCGGTGTAAAAACTGTGCCACGCTGCGCCATATTTACAAAGTGACGCATCTAGGTAGATGTGTCACTTTGTAAACCCCTGCGCCACATTATGCCTGCACCAGGTATAATGTATGCAGGGAAGGCGTTTCGACGCAAGAATGGGTTGTAGAATTGACACAGTGAAATCTATAAAATGTCACTGCGCTACTTCTAGGACGCAAATGCATCAATATCGTACGCCTCCCTCATAGCAAGCTTAACACTGATGCAGGAACATTTAACATGGGACTTGCCCATGTGTATTGACCCATCGCTGGAGCTGCGTCACTTTTGTGACACACTCCAGCAATGCGTAATTTTTGCGCCTACAGATACATCAGAAATACTGACGTATCTGTAACTCCTAGTCACATGATTTGTCATTACTGTAAATATGACGCATCATTGGTGTCGCAAGGAGGGCGCAATGAAAAGTGACGCATTTATGTTATCTCGTAGCGATGCGTCACTTTTCATAAATTAGGGCGTGGATTTCCATTTGATGTAATTTCACATACAAAATTTCATGTAATTATGCAAAAAGTTGTGTGAATTTAAAATCCCTCCTAGATTTTAGACACAATTGCTAAAATAAGAATGTCATAACGGATTATGCACTAAAACCTAATTATAAATAGGACTATGTAGACAGACCCTTTCTACAAACTAATCTGTCAGCCTGCATAGTGCATAGAAATGAAGGAGCCTTGGGCCCATCTGCTCAATTCAGTTCAATGTCGGATCTCCGATGGTTCTTTTTAGCAGCATGAATATGTCGAGGGAAGAAAGGTCATAAGTCAACTGAACTTCAGTGTAACACCAATGGTCACCCAAGAACCAAAACAGGCAACCAAATGAAGGTTAACCAATTTACTTCAAATTGAAAAATAGTTGGAAGTATACCCATCTCAGCATTAGGGTATAGAAGTACAAAGGGAACAAAAGGAAACCCATCCTTCTGATAAGGTTCATCCGCTGGAGCATAAGAAGAACAAGAAGCTCAATTATGATTAAGCATGAGATGAGAAAACACAAGCTTAAGTCTCGTTGCATCAGCACTTCTTGATGCAGCTAACTAGAACTCCTTCATTCGGCAACCTTGACTAATGAAACAATACCCTTACTCTTTTCTAATAAATGTTGTCCACCTGTAATGCAAACGTCAGACAGAAACAATCTGTAACTTCACATACAAAATTAAACATCACTGTTAGAAATGAAGACTCATCTAATGCAATACAAATTGAGGCCTAGGAATCAAGTTAAGTTAATGAATTCACCATACAAGATAGGCTAGCAAATACACCAACCTAGGAAAGCACTTATCGTCATTAATGCATCACTGATGTAAATTAAACTTAAAACGTTTTGCATTGATTAGCATGATCAGGGCCGGCCTAAGGCATGTGCAAGCTGTGCACCTGCACAGGGCCGCCAAACCCCAGGGGCCGCCATGCCAATATATATCCTTAGATACATATTTGCGTGGCGGCCCCTGGCAGGGATTTGGCGGCCTCGGGCCCCCTACCTACACTCCCTGCGCAGGGCCTCCATGAGCCTAGAGCCGGCCCTGGCATGATTAGTACATATTCTAAACATTTAACTTTAAACCTTACATTGGATTGCGTTAATTTATACAATAACATGTTAATTGATTCACACTTTCTCCTAACATCTAATTTCTTCAAAACATTGAAAAACGGATGAGTGGGATTTACAACAATTACATTGCACTCCTAACAAGTACCCAATGTGGGATATGAATTTCTCCCTCTGACAGAAATGAGAAAGATGTTTCTTTAGGGGAACGCTGATAATGAATTGATAATGTCTGTGGCAGATGGTGCAGAGGGAATCCACAGTTGGGCAGCACTAAGCATGAAAGACAACCATCTTCTATGGATACAAACAAAAAATTGTTTTTTAGGCAAAATTGAGGTTTTGCCATTAAATCTAAAGACCCTGGAAGTTCCATAGCCAGCTTGTAGAATTGGTCCATTTTAGATTCATGTGGAGTCCTGCTTTCTGATGCATTCGTGGCAAATAGGAGTCAGCTCATTCTTTCCCTTCTGCCAATTTTGATCTGATTTACAAAGGAAGTCATTAGACTGAGCCATTGGAGTACAATTCCACCCTGGTGCCTTCTTCACAAAATTCAGCAGTAGAATGCCTTGAAATATTCATTCATGCAGTTTTGCAGGCATACTACTGAGTGAAACAGGTGATTTTTTTCAAGAGTGCTATTTTGCCAAAGTGTGGTGGTACATAGCTTACAATTATGCAAATGAGAAATTTAGCCCACATTGCTTTTCTTTCCCCCCTTGGCGAATATTTGTTAGCTGGCCACATGTAGTTCTCATCCTGCACCTGTAGCATAGTGCACCCTGCCCCAGTGTAAATGTGCTGACTGTCCAACTGTGCATGTCTTTCTGTCTCTTGTTAGTTAAAATGTTTCTAGATCAAGTACTCCTTAGTGAATGTGTGTGCGGTTCCCATGTGTTTATTTCTGTGGGTGTGAGTGCAAGGCATTATCAATGTTACCAGTGTAAGTGTAATGTTTGTAGGTGTCTCTTTCGTCAATCACTGTGCACGACACTGACACTGAAGAAACGTGCAGATAAAGTAGCTCGGTGAGTTGGACTTACCTTACATACAGGGCAACCAACACTACACCTCAGCACTCCTAAATCTAAGACTCTGTAATGTTCTCTGTCTTGCAATCTCTGATGGATGCTTAAAATCCTCCTCCTAATGTAGGGTGACTTAGATGTCCATCGGAGAATATGCCACTGTTTGGGCTCACTAGTGTCTTCAATAGTTGAAGAGCTGAAGTAGCACAATTGTATCACTACACACAGTAGTAAATGGTTGCCTGCCACACGATCCTCAAAAGCAAGTTCTGCTGTTGGCTGGAAATGTAATAACATTTGTTGACATACCTAAAGAAAACAATAGAACATAACACAATAACATACAAAAAGATATACTGCAAAACAAACAAGGTGCAGCAAAACAGTGAAAATAAAATGCAACACCCCAGTACAACAAAACCACATCACATTGCAATAATGAAGTGCAAAAAAGCAGTAATACTTTTTGCCCTAAGTTGGCAGGGTATGCCCAGACGTGGGTCCCTTGCTCACTTTGGCACTGGATTCAAACTAGCCTGGCTGATGACGGCTGATTAGCCAGAAACCGGTCGCAGGATGCTTGTTTCCGGTCCAGGAAAGACATGGCTTGGCAGTTCGGGCTGGACTGTTCCCATGAGGCACAGGGTCAGACTGATTTGCATAAGGCCATGTCTGAACTGGGGTGGCGGAGTGAGCTAAAGAATGATGATGGCTTAAACCCAGATCAGTTGACTGGGGGTGATTGCTTGCAATGTTCAACACTCCGTCCATCCTCCCATTTGGTTTTGCTGGGGTTAATGTATGACATTGTTCTGCATTCTGTCCATTAACTGTTGTTTTTGCATTTGTCACCCTGAGTAGGACGGGTATGGCCAGACGTGGGTCCCATACTCTCCATGCCACTGGAATCAAGCTATCCTGGATGAAGAGGGGTGACACCCCGAAACCGGTCCTAGGATGCTTGTTTCCAGTCCCGGGAGGACCTGGCTTTGCAGTTCGGGATGGACTGTTCCCATGAGGCTCAGGGTCAAGACTGATTTGCATATGGCCAGGTCTAAACTGGGGTGGGATGGTGAGCAAAAGAATGACGGATTTAACCCAGTTCTTTTGACTGGGGGGGGGGTTGTTTTGATTTGTTTTGCATTCCATCCATCAATTGTGTGTCTTTTATTAAAAAAGTAGAGCATGCACTTTCAAGTTTTACATGTCCTCATAGTGAAAATTCTTACATTAGTTTTTCACTACTGCAAGGCCTAACTCGCCCATAGAAGAACATTGAAGTTACCTTATTACATTTAATAAGCTGTAACTTCCAACTGGGAACAGGTAAAGAATTCATGTTTCATGTCTTTGAAATTGTAATGAAAAATCCTCTCTTAGAATAAAGCCGAATTTTAAATTACAGTTTTGGAAATGTCACTTTTAGAAAATTAGCACACACACAAGATGCCAGAGCTGACTGCTCCTTTACAAATAACATTTATTTGTGACCACTATATTAAAAAAAAGTGATCACCATTTATTTTTTAAACATCATAAAAGAATACTTTTGTTTTTGATCACACACAGAAAAGGACCAATGTACAACAAACCATGAATGTTTTGTCTACCACCAACATAAATACACAAAAGTGGATACATAAAAATAAATACACAGACAAATATATACACAACAGTACAGAAAAGCAAAAATTATATACAAACTAGCATTGTCATAGCCAAGAGGTCTCGCTTTTGAGACCTTCTAAGTATTTAGTTATGCAGCACAATATACTTGGTGCAACAACATCAACTGTTGCCTGGCTAAACAGTTATAAGGTCCAAAAGGCGAGACCTATTGGCTATGCCAATGCTTGTTATTTTTTGTTCTTGGGGAAACCGGGCTAGTGCCAGGAGGGTCAAGGGTGAGTGGCAGGGTGATGAGGAGTGAATGCCATGAGGGACAATGGTGACTGTCAGGCCAGGGAGGGGAAGGGTGAGTGCAAGGGGTGAAGGGTAGCTGCCAGGCCAGGGGGATGAAGGGCTTGTGCCATTGAGGTGAAGGGTGAGTGCCAAGGGGGCGAGTAGTGAATGCCAGGAGGGACATGGGTGAGTGTCAGGAAGGTGACATTTGAGTGTCACGCAGAGTCAATGCTGAGTGCCAGAGAGGGAGGAGGGTGAGTGCCAGGTGCGAGGAGTGACTGCCAGGCCTGAGGGACGAAGGGTGAGTGCCAGGGAGGTGAGGGGTGAGTGACAGACTGCAAACAGTAGTGAGCTGGGGTCTAGAAGGAGATGCGGAGATCATCACCCGGTGTGTGCCAGGCTGGGAAGCACCAGTGCTAGGCCAGACTTGGATGGATGCAAGAACCTCTGAAAGGCGGGTGCCAGGTCACTCGTAACCTTAGTACAGGAGTGGGGTGCGCAGGGGAGAGCAACATCTTAAAACAAGTGTTAGATTTGGGGGTCTCTAGTTGGCACAGGTAGGTACTTGTGACAAATAGGGACCCTCTCCTCTATTCAGGACAAGGGGATTACACTCCTAAAATAACCCCTGCTCACCCTCTAGGCTGCGTGGCGAGAACAGTCAAGGCTTATTTCAGAGGCGATGTAAGTTAAGCAGTTGTGACCACATACAGTAACCCTGTGACAACACTACCAATGAACACCACACAGGTTTTATATAAAAAATAAGTAGACTTTATATAGAGTTACCACAAGACCATAAATGACAAAAATGCACACTATGATTACTTTAAGATGGTAGATTTAAGCTTAGTTCAGTTCAGTTCAGTTCTTAGATGTGACACTGCGTCAATGTACCTTAAGTTGCATTGCGCTTCCACGACAAGCAACGTCGCAGCGATGGGAAATGCGGCAAAGTCAGGTGCAAAGAAATAAATACGTGATGATCTTCCAGATGCGGCACGCTTCTCGGGGATGCGAAGAGCTCTCGGTTCGATGCGTGGACTACAGTGGCGACATCCAAGATGCGACGGCAGCAGCTCCGTCGGCGGCGCGCTTCTCGGGGGATGTGAGGTGCTCTTGGTCTACGCGGTGCAATGCGACAGTTCCAGCGGCAACACCCTCCTTCGGAGTTGCAACTGCAGGCACAGCGACGGCGACACGCTCCGACCTCGTTGCGAGATTCTTCTCCTGATGCGGTGCAGTGCGACAACTGCAGCGGTGACACCCTCCTTCTCTGGAGTTGCGATGGCAGCAGCAGCGACGGCGAGAAGCTTCCTCTTCGTTGCGGCATGCTTCTCTCCAATGCGGTGCAGTGCGACAGTTCCAGCGGCGACACCCTCCTTCGGAGTTGCAACGGCAGGCACAGCGTCAGCGACACGCTTCTTCTCGCTGAGTCGCGCTTCCAGCTCCTTGCGACACGCAGTTCCTCAGAAGGCCCAAAACAGCAGGAGGCACTCCCACAAGAACTCTGGGGAGCTGGGGGGAGAAGTCTGTTGTCCCTGAGACTTCAGCAGGAGGCAAGCTCTTTTCCAAGCCCTTGGAGATCCTTCACAAGTTGAAAGCAAAGTACCCAAAGTTAATTTCTCCTTCCTTTGGCAGTAAAGCAACCACTGCAGGCCAATCCCCCAAGCAGCACTTCAGCTTGGGAATAGTCTCTCCTCAGTTTCTTCAGGTTCCACTCCTCAGTAAAGGTTTCTTCTTTTAGTCCAAAGTGATCTAATTCCATGGGATCTGGGTCCCAATATTTATACCCCAAAATCCTTTGTTCTCTGAGGGGAGAGGGGCCTTTGCCCAGTCCAAACCAGTTCTGAAGCACTCTGTTTACCAAACTTCTCATTTCCTTTCACAGTGCAGGGCAGGCACATCAGACGCCCCACAGGAGGTGGAGCCAGCATTGTGGAAGGCATGTACAGCCCCTGGAGCACTTTGTTTACAGGACTCCTTCTCTTCTTTCAGTGTGCAGGGTAGAGACATCAGCTGCTCCCCAGGGGGTGGAGCCAGCATTGTGGAAGGCAGGCACAGCCCTATTCAAGGTTCAGGTGCAATTCCTCCCTCCTATCTAGATACATATCTCTCTATTCACCACCGGGTGACTCAGCCTGTCTCCTGGAATTCCCCAGCCCTGTCACTCACAAAACCAGACATAGGAATACACAACCTAGCAGAGGCATGGTTGAATGGTTAGACAAGCAAATACCTACTTTCTAAAAGTGGTATTTGCAAACACAGAATATTAGAACCAACTTCACTAAAAGATGTATTTTATTATTCTGAGTCCAGGCATACTAAACTCGAATTTCTACCATGTTCTCTGAGACAGTTAGGATTCTAAAATGTGTGTGTCATTGTGTGTGTGGGTGTGTGTGTGGTTGTGTGTCTGGTTGTGTGTGTGGTTGTATGTGTGGTTGTGTGTGGTTGTGTGTGTGGTTGTGCGTGGTTGTGTGTGTGCTTGTGTGTGGGCTTGTGTGCCTGGTTGTGTGTGTGTACTTGTGTGTGGTTATCTGTGGTTTTGTGTGTGTGTGTGGTTGTGTGGTTGTGTGTGATCATGTGGTTGTGTGTGTGGTTGTGTGTGGTTGTGTGTGTGGTTGTGTGTGTGTGTGTTTGTGTGTGGTTGTGTGTGTGGTAGTGTGTGTGTGTGTGTGTGTTTGTATGTGTGTTTGTGTGGTTGTGTGTGTGGTTGTGTGTGTGGTTGGGGATGTGTGTGGTTACGAGTGTGTGTGGTTGTGTGTGTGGTCGTGGTTGTGTGTGTGTGGTTGTTATTGTGTGTGTGTGATTTTGGTTTTGTGTGTGTGGTAGTGTGTGTGTTTGTGTGTGTGGTTATGTGTGTGGGCTTGTGTGCCTGGTTGTGTGTGTGTAGTTGTGTGTGGTTATGTGTGGTTTTGTGTGTGTGGTTGTGTGTGTGGTTGTGTGGTTGGGTATGTGTGTGGTTGGGTGTGGTCATGTGTGTGGTTGTGTGTGTGGTTGTGTGTGGTTGTGTGTGTGTGGTTGTGTGTGGTTGTGTGTGTGTGGTAGTGTGTGTGCATGTGTGTGTGTTTGTATGTGTGTTTGTGTGTGTAGTTGTGTGTTTGTGTGTGTGTGGTTGCGGGTGTGTGTGGTTGTGTGTGTGGTCGTGGTTGTGTGTGTGGTTGATATTGTGTGTGTGTGATTTTGGTTTTGTGTGTGTGGTAGTGTGTGTGTTTGTGTGTGTGGTTATGTGTGTGTGGTTGTGTGTTTGTGGTTTGTTGTGTGTGTGGGTGGGTGTGTGTGTGGTTGTGTAGTTGGGGGTTGTGTGTGGTTGAGTGTGTGTGGTTGGGGGTGTGTGTGTGGTTGGGGGTGTGGTTGTCTGTGTGTGGTTGTGGTCGTGTGTGTGGTTGTGTGTGGTTGTGGTTGTGTGTGATGGTTCTGTGTGTCAGGTTCCACGCTGCAGGATCCGGTTGTAGCAATAGGGCTCCACCTCCCGACCTCACCAACACACTGCTGTATATAACACAGTGTGTTCGAGTGATAGGGTGAGGGAAAATAAAGAAACAAGGGAGGGGACGGAAGGGGACTGCAGGGAAAGGGATAGCTGGAAGATAAGAAAAAACCCACCAGGTTAAAGACATCCACAATGTAAACCTACACTCATTTCTTTCTCGCTAAATAGAACCTTAAGAATCACCTTTATGTATTAAGTGAGATCCACCTCTTCCCTGTAACATCTAGAAGATGTCCGAACCTCAGGTCCCTAAATAATACAAAAAGCAGGTTATACTCTTGAAACACTTTTAAACACATATGAGAATTCAATCTTTTCTTCTGTAACGCACCCCTCCTTGTTCCAGGTAGTATTCATAAGTAGAATCTTTTGCACACCCAGCTCCCAAGTGAATCCAAAGAAAACAAAAGGTGAAAGGCACTGTGTCTCTTTATAAGTACACAAAAACGTTCCAAATCAGACACGGCAAGACGTAGCCTCCTACTACTGTCTTCCGCTCTTTAGGCCAAAAACAACAGGTTCCAAAGTGATCAGACTCCAAACACGGCAAGGTGTAGATCCCCACTACCTTCCGCTTTGGCACTTAACATCCAGTGTCACTAGTGACTTTCTTCGTAGCGGTAACGTGTAGGGAATCCCCCCCACTACGCTCCACTCTCTATGACCAAACAACACGATGCAACTAACACAGCCGTGAAAGTCAAAATACAAAGAGCACAGTCTTCTTAACACTTTGGTAATGCAGCAAGAGAATATTCAAGGCAGCGCGTTAATTCACACACTCCCTGTATCTTACAGGATCTGTAGCATGTTCTAAGAAAGGTCCGCTCCCAATGATAAGCCTTTTTTCCTAGGCTATGATTCCTCCAGCCGCTTTACCTAGCAGCACCAGCCCGGACACGCTGCTAACCGCCGCAGCTTCAGAGACACTCCGGAATCCCAGCCGCAACCCGGAAGCACCGAGTCTGCCGGCCGTAGTCATAGAAACCTACTCTGATCAGGGCAAAGGCGTGGCTCCTCCACACGCCGACAGTAATTGCCAGAACAACTAGCGATTCTCACGGACCTTCTGAAAAGCGCTTCCCAGGAACCAGTGGCAAAGTTCACCTCACTGTTAGTTACAAAATCACGAACAGAGACAATTAGTCCCACCCATCTTTAAATAGTGACACTCCCACATCCAGGACTTCTGGGAGATGTAGTCATTAATCCTATTAGGTAGGCGCCCTGGTAAACCCTGACACTGTGTGTGTGTGATTGTGTGTGTCTGGTTGTGTGTATGGTTGTGTGTCTGTTCATTTTTGTGTTTGTGGGTGTGGTTGTGTTTGTGTGAGTGGTTGTGTGTGTGGTTGTGTGTGTGGTTGTGTGTGTGCGTGGTTGTGTGTGTGTGGTTGTGTGTGTGGTTGTGTGTGTGGTTCTGTTTGTGTGGTTGTGTGTTTGTGTGGTTGTGTGTGTGTCTGGTTGTGTGTGTGTGTGGTTCTGTGTGTGGTTGTGTGTGTGGATGTGTGTGTGTTATGTATGTGGTTGTCACTGTGTGTGTGTGGTTGTGTGTGTGGTTGTGTGTTTTTATGTGGTTGTGTGTGTATGTGGTTGTGTGTGAGTGTATGGTTGTATGTGTGTATGTGGTTGTGTGTGAGTGTGTGGTTGTGTGTGTGTCATTGTGTGCATGGGTGTGTGTGTGGTTGTGTGTCTGGTTGTGTGTGTGTGTGTGGTTGTATGTGTGGTTGTGTGTGGTTGTGCGTGTGGTTGTGTGTGTGCTTGTGTGTGGTTGTGTGTGTGATTGTGTGTGGGCTTGTGTGCCTGGTTGTGTGTGTGTAGTTGTGTGTGGTTATGTGTGGTGTTGTGTGTGTGTGTGGTTGTGTGTGTGGTTGTGTGGTTGGGTATGTGTGTGGTTGGGTGTGGTCATGTGTGTGTGTGTGGTTGTGTGTGTGGTTGTGTGTGTGGTTGTGTGTGTGGTAGTGTGTGTGTGTGTGTTTGTATGTGTGTTTGTGTGTGTGGTTGTGTGTGTGCTTGTGTGGTTGTGTGTGTGGTTGGGGGTGTGTGTGGTTGCGGGTGTGTGTGGTTGTGTTCGTGGTCGTGGTTGTGTGTATGGTTGTTATTGTGTGTGTGAGATTTTGGTTTTGTGTGTGTGGTAGTGTGTGTGTTTGTGTGTGTGGTTATGTGTGTGGGCTTGTGTGCCTGGTTGTGTGTGTGTAGTTGTGTGTGGTTATGTGTGGTTTTGTGTGTGTGTGTGGTTGTGTGTGTGGTTGTGTATGTGTGTGGTTGGGTGTGGTCATGTGTGTGGTTGCGTGTGTGGTTGTGTGTGGTTGTGTATGTGTGTGGTTGTGTGTGTGTGGTAGTGTGTGTGCATGTGTGTGTGTGTGTGTTTGTATGTGTGTGTGTGTGTGTGGTTGTGTGTGTGGTTGTGTGTGTGGTTGGGGTGTGTGTGGTTGCGGGTGCATGTGGTTGTGTGTGTGGTCGTGGTTGTGTGTGTGTGGTTGTTATTGTGTGTGTGATTTTGGTTTTGTGTGTGTGGTAGTGTGTGTGTTTGTGTGTGTGGTTATGTGTGTGTGGTTGTGTGTTTGTGGTTTGTTGTGTGTGTGGTTGTGTGTGTGTGTGGTTGTGCAGTTGGGCATTGTGTGTGGTTGAGTGTGTGTGGTTGGGTGTGTGTGGTTGGGGGTGTGGTTGTGTGTGTGTGGTTGTGGTCGTGTGTGTGGTTGTGTGTGGTTGTGGTTGTGTGTGTGTGGTTCTGTGTGTGTGTGGTTGTGTGTGTCTGGTTGTGTGTATGGTTGTGTGTCTGTTCATTTTTGTGATTGTGGGTGTGGTTGTGTTTGTGTGTGTGGTTGTGTGTGTGGTTGTGTGTGTGCGTGGTTGTGTGTGTGTGTGGTTGTGTGTGTGTGTGTGTGTGTGGTTGTGTGTGTGTGTGGTTGTGTGTGTGTGGTTGTGTGTGTGGTTGTGTTTGTGTGGTTGTGTGTTTGTGTGGTTGTGTGTGTGTCTGGTTGTGTGTGTGTGTGGTTCTGGGTGTGGTTGTGTGGTTGGGTGTGTGTGTGTGGTTGTGTGGTTGGTTGTTGTTGTGTGTGTGGTTGTGTGTGTATGTGGTTGTGTGTGGTTGTGTGGTTGTATGTGTGGATGTGGTTGTGTGTGAGTGTGTGATTGTGTGTGTGTCATTGTGTGTGTGTGTGTGTGTGTGTGTGTGTGGTTGTATGTGTGGTTGTGTGTGGTTGTGTGTGTGGTTGTGTGTGGTTGTGTGTGTGGGTGTGGGTGCTTGTGTGTGCTTGTGTGCCTGGTTGTGTGTGTGTGGCTGTGTGTATTGTTGTGTGTGGTTATGTGTGGTTTTGTGTGTGTGTGGTTGTGTGTGTGGTTGTGTGGTTGGGTATGTGTGTGATTGGGTGTGGTTATGTGTGTGTGTGTGGTTGTGTGTGTGGTTGTGTGTGGTTGTGTGTGTGGTTTTGTGGGTGTGGTTGTGTGTGGTTGTGTGTGTGTGGTAGTGTGTGTGTGTGTGTGTGTTTGTATGTGTGTTTGCGTGTGTGTTTGTGTGTGTGTGGTTGTGTGTGTGGTTGTGTGTGTGTCTGTGGTTGTGTGTGGTTGGGGGTGTGTGTGGTTGCGGTTGTGTGTGGTTGTGTGTGTGGTCGTGGTTGTGGGGGTGTAGTTGTGATTGTGTGTGTGTGATTTTGGTTGTGTGTGTGGTAGTGTGTGTGTTTGTGTGCGTGGTTGTGTGTGCTTGTGTGTGTGGGTGTCTGTGTGTGTGGTTTGATGTGTGTGTGGTTGGGTGTGTCTGTGGTTGTGTAGTTGGGGGCTGTATGTGGTTGGTTGGGTGTGTGTGTGGTTGTGTGTGTGGTTGTGGTTGTGTGTGTGTGGTTGTAGTTGTGTGTGTGGTTGTGGTTGTGTGTGTGTGGTTCTGTGTGTGTGTGGTTGTGTGTATGTGGTTGTGTGTCTGGTTGTGCGTGTGTTCATTTTTTGTGGTTGTGGGTGTGGTTGTGTTTGTGTGTGTGGTTGTGTGTGTGTGTGGTTGTGTGAGTGGTTGTGTGTGTGGTTGTGTGTATGCATGGTTGTGTGTGTGCATGGTTGTGTGTGTGTGTGTGTGGTTGTGTGTGCGGTTGTGTGTGTGTGTGGTTGTGTGTGTGTGGTTGTGTGTTTGTGTGGTTGTGTGTGTGTGTGTGTGTGTGGTTGTGTGTGTGTGGTTCTGTGTGTGGTGTGGTTGGCTGTGTGTGTGGCTGTGTGTGTGTGGTTGCGGTTGTATGTGTGGTTGTGTGTGTGGTTGTGTGTGTGTGTTTGGTTGTGTGTTTGTGTGGTTGTGTGTGTGGTAGTGTGTGTGTGGCTGTGTGTGTGGTTATATGTGTGTTGTGTGGTTGTGTGTGTGGTTGTGTGTGTGGTTGTGTGTGTGGTTGTGTGTGTGGTTGTGTGTGTGGTTGTGTGAGTGTGTGCGGTTGTGTGTGTGGTTGTGGTTGTGTGTGTGGATGTGTGTGTGTCATGTGTGTGGTTGTCATTGTGTGTGTGTGGTTGTGTGTTTTATGTGGTTGTGTGTGGTTGTTGTGTGTATATGGTTGTGTGGTTGGTTGTCGTGTGTGTGGTTGTGTGTATGTGGTTGTGTGTGAGTGTGTGGTTGTATGTGTGTATGTGGTTGTGAGTGTGGTTGTGTGTGAGTGTGTGGTTGTGTGTGTGTGGTTGTGTGTGGGTGTGTGTGTGTGTGTGGTTGTGTGTCTGGTTGTGTGTTTGGTTGTATGTGTGGTTGTGTGTGGTTGTGTGTGTGGTTGCCTGTGTGGTTGGGCATGGTTGTGTGTGTGGTTGTGTGTGTGGTTGTGTAGTTGGGGGTTGTGTGTGGTTGTGTGTGTGTGCGGTTAGGGGTGTGTGTGGTTGTGTGTGTGGTTGCTGTGTGTTTTTGTGGTTGTGTGTGTGTGGTTGTGTTTGGTTGTGTGTGTGTATGTGGTTGTGTGTGTGGTTGTGTGTTTGTGGTTGTGGGTGTGTGTGTGAGTGGTTTTGGTTGTTTGTGGTTGTGGTTGTGTGTGGTTGTGTGTGTGTGTGGTTGTCTGTGTGTGGTCGTGTGTGTGTGTGTGGTTGTGTGGTTGTGTGTATGCATGGTTGTGTGTGTGCATGGTTGTGTGTGTGTGTGTGTGGTTGTGTGTGCGGTTGTGTGTGTGTGTGGTTGTGTGTGTGTGGTTGTGTGTTTGTGTGGTTGTGTGTGTGTGTGTGTGTGTGTGGTTGTGTGTGTGTGGTTCTGTGTGTGGTGTGGTTGGCTGTGTGTGTGGCTGTGTGTGTGTGGTTGCGGTTGTATGTGTGGTTGTGTGTGTGGTTGTGTGTGTGTGTTTGGTTGTGTGTTTGTGTGGTTGTGTGTGTGGTAGTGTGTGTGTGGCTGTGTGTGTGGTTATATGTGTGTTGTGTGGTTGTGTGTGTGGTTGTGTGTGTGGTTGTGTGTGTGGTTGTGTGTGTGGTTGTGTGAGTGTGTGCGGTTGTGTGTGTGGTTGTGGTTGTGTGTGTGGATGTGTGTGTGTTATGTGTGTGGTTGTCATTGTGTGTGTGTGGTTGTGTGTTTTATGTGGTTGTGTGTGGTTGTTGTGTGTATATGGTTGTGTGGTTGGTTGTCGTGTGTGTGGTTGTGTGTATGTGGTTGTGTGTGAGTGTGTGGTTGTATGTGTGTATGTGGTTGTGAGTGTGGTTGTGTGTGAGTGTGTGGTTGTGTGTGTGTGGTTGTGTGTGTGTGTGTGTGTGTGTGTGTGTGGTTGTGTGTCTGGTTGTGTGTTTGGTTGTATGTGTGGTTGTGTGTGGTTGTGTGTGTGGTTGCCTGTGTGGTTGGGCATGGTTGTGTGTGTGGTTGTGTGTGTGGTTGTGTAGTTGGGGGTTGTGTGTGGTTGTGTGTGTGTGCGGTTAGGGGTGTGTGTGGTTGTGTGTGTGGTTGCTGTGTGTTTTTGTGGTTGTGTGTGTGTGGTTGTGTTTGGTTGTGTGTGTGTATGTGGTTGTGTGTGTGGTTGTGTGTTTGTGGTTGTGGGTGTGTGTGTGAGTGGTTTTGGTTGTTTGTGGTTGTGGTTGTGTGTGGTTGTGTGTGTGTGTGGTTGTCTGTGTGTGGTCGTGTGTGTGTGTGTGGTTGTGTGGTTGTGTGTGGTTGTGTGTGTGTGTGGTTATGTGTGTGTGTGTGTGTGGGTGTGTGTATGTGGTTGTGTGTGGTTGTGTGTGTGTGGTTGTGGTTGTGTGTGGTTATGTGTGTGTGAGTGGTTGCGTGTGTGTTTGGTTGTGTGTGTGTTGTTGTGTGTGGTTGTGTGTGTGGTTGGGTGTGTGTGTGTGGTTGGGGGTCTGTGTTTGTATGTGTCTTTGTGATTGTGTGTGTGAGTGGTTTTGGTTGTTTGTGGTTGTGTGTGGTTGTGTGTGTGTGGTTGTCTGTGTGTGGTCGTGTGTGTGTGTGTGTGGTTGTGTGGTTGGGTGTGGTTGTGTGTGTGTGGTTATGTGTGTGTGTGTGGTTATGTGTGTGTGTGTGGTTGCGGTTGTGTGTGTGGTTGTGTGTGGTTGTGGTTGTGTGTGTGGTTGTGGTTGTGTGTGTGTGTTTTGGTTGTGTGTTTGTGTGGTTGTGCGTGTGGTAATGTGTGTGTGTGTGTGTGGTTATATGTGTGTTGTATGGTTGTGTGTGTGGTTGTTTGTGGTTGTGTGTGTGGTTGTGTGTGTGGTTGTGGGTGTGGTTGTGTGAGTGTGTGGTTGTGTGTGTGGTTGTGTGTGTGGTTGTGTGTGTGGATGTGTGTGTGTTATGTGTGTGGTTGTCATTGTGTGTGTGTGGTTGTGTGTTTTTATGTGGTTGTGTGTGTGGTTGTCGTGTGTATATGGTTGTGTGGTTGGTTGTCGTTGTGTGTGTGGTTGTGTGTGTATGTGGTTGTGTGTGAGTGTGTGGTTGTATGTGTGTATGTGGTTGTGAGTGTGGTTGTGTGTGAGTGTGTGGTTGTGTGTGTGTGGTTGTGTGTGGGTGTGTGTGTGTGTGTGGTTGTGTGTCTGGTTGTGTGTGTGGTTGTATGTGTGGTTGTGTGTGGTTGTGTGTGTGGTTGCCTGTGTGGTTGGGCATGGTTGTGTGTGTGGTTGTGTGTGCTTGTGTGTCTGGTTGTGTGTGTGTGTGTGTGTGGTTGTGTGTGTGTGTGTGTGGTTGTGTGTGGTTTTGTGTGGTTTTGTGTGTGTGTGGTTGAGTATGTGTGTGGTTGGGTGTGTAGTTGGAGGTTGTGTGTGGTTGTGTGTGTGGGTGTGTGTGTGGTTGGGGGTGTGTGTGGTTGTGTATGTGTGTGTGGTTGTGGTTGTGTGTGCATGGTATTGTGTGTGTGTGGTTGTACGTGTGGTTGTGTGTGTTTGGTTGTGTGGTTGTGTGTGTGACTGGTTGTGTGTGTGTGTGGTTCTGTGTGTGGTTGTGTGTGTGTGTGGTTGTGTGTGTGTGTGTGTGGTTGCGTGTGTATGTGGTTGTGTGTGAGTGTGTGGTTGTATGTGTGTATGTGGTTGTGAGTGTGGTTGTGTGTGAGTGTGTGGTTGTGTGTGTGTGGTTGTGTGTGGGTGTGGCTGTGTAGTTGGGGGTTGTGTGTGGTTGTGTGTGTGGGTGTGTGTGTGGTTGGGGGTGTGTGTGGTTGTGTTTGTGTGTGTGGTTGTGGTTGTGTGTGCATGGTATTGTGTGTGTGTGGTTGTACGTGTGGTTGTGTGTGTGGTTTGATGTGTGTGTGTGGTTGGGTTTGTGTGTGGTTGTGTAGTTGGGGGTTGTGTGTGGTTGTGCGTGTGGGTGTGGGTGTGGTTGGGGGTGTGTGTGGTTGTGTGTGTGTGTGTGGTTGTGGTTGTCTGTGCATGGTATTGTGTGTGTGTGGTTGTACATGTGGTTGTGTGTGTTTGGTTGTGTGGTTGTGTGTGTGACTGGTTGTGTGTGTGTGTGGTTCTGTGTGTGGTTGTGTGTGTGGTTGGTTGCCGTTGTGTGTGTGGTTGTGTGTGTATGTGGTTGTGTGTGAGTGTGTGGTTGTATGTGTGTATGTGGTTGTGAGTGTGGTTGTGTGTGAGTGGGTGGTTGTGTGTGTGTGTGGTTGTGTGTGGGTGTGTGTGTGTGTGTGGTTATGTGTGGTTGTGTGTGGTTGTGTGTGTGCTTGCCTGTGTGGTTGGGCATGGTTGTGTGTGTGGTTGTGTGTGCTTGTGTGTCTGGTTGTGTGTGTGTGGCTGTGTGTGTGGTTGTGTGTGTGTGTGTGGTTGTGTGTGGTTTTGTGTGGTTTTGTGTGTGTGTGGTTGTGTGGTTGAGTATGTGTGTGGTTGGGTGTGGTTATGTGTGTGTGTGGTTGTGTGTATGTGGTTGTGCGTGGTTGTGGTTATGTGTGTGTGGTTGTGTGTGTGGTTGTGTGTGTGTGGTAGTGTGTGTGTGTTTGTATGTGTGTGTGGTTGTGTGTGTGTGGTTGTGTGTGTGGTTGGGTATGTGTGTGGTTGTGTGGTTGGGTGTGTGTGTGTGGGTGGGGGTGTGTGTGGTTGGGGGTGTGTGTGATTGTGTGTGTGTGGTTGTGTGTGTGTGGTTTTGGTTGTGTGTGTGGTAGTGTGTGTGTTTGTGTGTGCATTTGTGTGTGTGGGTGTGGGTGTGGTTTGATGTGTGTGTGTGGTTGGGTTTGTGTGTGGTTGTGTAGTTGGGGGTTGTGTGTGGTTGTGTGTGTGGTTGGGGGTGTGTGTGGTTGTGGTTTTGTGTGCATGGTATTGTGTGTGTGTGGTTGTACATGTGGTTGTGTGTGTTTGGTTGTGTGGTTGTGTGTGTGACTGGTTGTGTGTGAGTGTGGTTCTGTGTGTGGTTGTGTGTGGTTGCGTGTGTGTGTGGTTGTGTGTGTGGTTGTTGTGTGTTTTTGTGGTTGTGTGTGTGTGGTTGTGTGTGGTTGTGTGTGTGTGTGTATGTGGTTGTGTGTGTGGTTGTGTGGTTGTGGTTGTGTGTGTGTGTGGTTGTGGGTGTGTGTTGTGCCTGTGGTCTTGTGGTTGGGTATGTGTGTGGTTGGATGTGGTTATGTGTGTGTGGTTGTGTGTGTTGTTGTGTGTGTGTGGTTGTGTGTGGTTGTGTGTGGTTGTGTGTGAGTGGTTGTGTGTGGTTGTGGTTGTGTGTGTGTGGTAGTGTAATTGTTTGTATGTGTGTTTTTGTGTGTGGTTGTGTGTGTGGTTTTGTGTGTGTGGTTGGGTGTATGGTGGGGCGTGTGTGTGGTTGTGTGTGTGAGTGTGTGGCTGTGTGTGTGTGTGTTTGGGGTTGTGTGTGGTTGGGTGTGTGTGTGGTTGTGTGTGTGGTTGTAGTTGTGTGTGTGTGTGGTTGTGTATGTGTGGTTGAGTGTGTGTGTTTGTGTGTGTGTGTGTGTGTGTGTTTGTGTGTGTGTTTGTGTGTGTGTATGCGTTTGTGTGTGTAGTTGTGTGTGTGATTGTGTGTGTGTGTGGTTGTGTGTGTGTGTGTGGTTGGATGTGTGTGTGATTGGGTGTGTGTGTGGTTGTGTAGTTGGGGGTTGTGTGTGGTTGGGTGTGTGTGTTGTTGGGGGTGTGTGGTTGTGAGTCTGGTTGTGTGTGTGGTCATATTTGTGGTTGTGGGTGTGGTTGTGGGTGTGGTTGTGTGTGTGTGGTTGTGTGTGTGGTTGTGGGTGTGGTTGTGTGTGTGGTTGTGTGTGTGCGTGGTTGTGTGGGTGTGTATGTGTGTGTGTGTGTGGTTGTGTGTGTGTGGTTGTGTGGTTGTGTGTGTGATTGTGTGTGTGGGGTTGTGTGTGTCTGGTTGTGTCTGTGTCTGGTTCTGTGTGTCGTTGTGTGGTTGGGTGTGTGTGGTTGTGTGTGTTTGTGTGGTTGCGTGTGTGTGGTTGTGTTTGTGGTTGTTTTGTGTTTTTGTGGTTGTGTGTGTGTGTGGTTGTGGGTGTGTTTGGTTGTGGGTGTGAGTGGTTGTGTGTGTGTGGTTGTGTGTGTGTATTTGGTTGTGTGTGGTTGTGTGTGAGTGTGTGGTTGTGTGTGTGGTTGTGTGTGTGTGGTTGTCTGTTTGTGGGTGCATGTGGTTGTGGGTGTGTGGTTGTGTCTGTGTGATTGTGTGTGTGTATGTGGTTGTGTGTGGTTCTGTGTGAGTGTGTGGTTGTGTGTGTGGTTGTTTGTGTGTGGTTGTGTGTGTGTGTGTGTGTGGTTGTGTGTGGTTGTGTGTGTGGTTGTGTGTGTGGTTGTGTGTGTGGTTGTGTGTGTGTGGTTGTTTGTGTATGGTTGTGTGTGTGTGCGTACTGTAATCCATGCAAGTTGCGTGTTGGGAGCAATTAAATTAGGCCCGATACCAATTTCTGTAGTTGGTAGGCATTGACGAGCAGAGTAAATACGTGGTCGTGCACGGAAGAGACTACAAAGTTTGAGACCAATACGTTATTACAAAGGGCCAGTGCTTGACCAAAAAAAGTCACCTGGGTAGTGGTAAAATAAGGTTGGGTTAACAGCTGAAAGTGATCGGCAGAAGTATGGGGTCCATGAGCTACTGCAATGTGTAATGCTGAAAGCAAAAGAAAAAAAAGCTGTGAAAGTGATCGGACGGAGGCAGAGCGGAAAGCACGGGAATTAAAAACGAGCAACTTAATGACCCGTGACGGAGGAGACAGATGACGGCTGCGCGTGTGCACGGTCGCCTGAACTGCAAGGCTAGGCAAGCCTGTAGCACTTTGGAAACTCACCTACTAAATGTCTCTCCGAACAGCACATGCGCATGCGCTGGCTCAGTGAGACCAAAAAATGAATCAGTTCTGGTTTTTCAATGTCCAGCAACAGCAGGAATTACATACGATATACATGCTACTACAATCTGTTCAAAAGCTCCTTTCTATGGACAGTGCAACCCTAACATAGCGCAACTACTGTAGCCAGGTCAAAATATTTTTTTTATTTTCAATAGTTAATTCCTTGGTTCTCAGTGACACTCTTTTTTTCTTGTTGGGCGCACATGTGCTGGTCAATGCATTTCAAACCCAGTACAACATTTTGGGGGTTCTCCTCAGGGCACAGAAATGCTATCTGTTAGAACTGGAAGTCTCTAGTTGGCAGAGGTAGGTACCACTGTCCAAATAGGGACCCTTGCTTCTAGTCAGGGTAAGG
The DNA here is from genome assembly GCF_964261635.1 of Lissotriton helveticus. Taxonomy (NCBI): domain Eukaryota; kingdom Metazoa; phylum Chordata; class Amphibia; order Caudata; family Salamandridae; genus Lissotriton; species Lissotriton helveticus. The sequence continues at coordinate 1,429,736,702 of NC_136065.1, read as the reverse complement.
AGGAAACACTCTTTAGATAACCTCTGCTCACCCCCTTGGTAGCTTGGCACAAGCAGTCAGGCTTATCAAAGGCAATGTGTAAAGTATTTGTACCAACACTCACAGTAACACAGTGAAAACACAACAAACTGACTCCACAACCATTTAGAAAAATAAAGGTATTAAATCTAAACTACACAAGACCGGAACAACAACAATCCAACATACACAGTTCAAGAATATGGTTGCGAAAGAGTTCTTAAAGTTGTGATACAATAATCCACAGTTGCGTGAAAAGTTCACAGTTGCGTCACGTTTAGCCAACAGTACCTTTAAATGCAGCAAAGTTCCAAAGCAGAAGCTGGTGTGGTAGAAAACAAGCGATGCGTTGCTCCTGAGACCATGGGGAGGTGTTGGTGACAGTCCTGCTGCGGCAGCGGGCGCGTTGCGACGAATCCGGTCTTTATGGGGAGGAAGGCGATGACTAGTATGAATTCTGGTGTGTACGTTCCGTAGGAAGTTTGGTCTCGCAAAGGCACGATGCGATGATCTGTAGGGACTGCGACGATCTCCGGGGCGACGATGCGTGATCCAGCGGCGATCTTCCTCTCGCAGCTCCTCGATGCGATGGCTCTGTGACGATGTTCGCAGTGACGTGATGCGAGCCGCAAGCAGGCGGTGCAGCGATCTCACCCAGTGATGACAGGGTCTGCGACGATGCTCACAGCGATGATGATCTTCCCGCAAACGAAGGATGTGACGTCTCCGGCAGCGGCCACAGGTGCTGCGACGATCTCGGTCTTCGTAGCGGCGGGAATTTCCTCACGCGGTCGGGGATGCGCTCTGCAAGCGAGCGATGCGATAACTTTTCTGTAGCAAAGTCTCTCAAATCTTGGTTTCCAGCTTTCCAGCACAGGTACAACTCCAAAGGCACCACAACTGGCTCAAGCACTCTAGGAAGGACAGAGCTTTCTCAGCAGAGCTCAGGGAACTGGGGGTGAAGTCCTTTTGTTCCTGGTACTTCAAAACGGGGAGCCAGCTCACAACAGGCCCTTGGAGATTCCTTCAAGTAAGGGGACAAAGCAACAACACCGTCCTTCCCCTCTCCTAGGCAGCAAAGCAACTGCAAGTGAGTCCAGCATCACACAGCAGGGCAGTCCTTCTTCTTCAGTCTTCCAGCTTTCTCCTTGGCAGAGGTTCTTTCTTGTTTCCAGGATGATCTAATTTTCTGTGGTTAGGGGTCCTGTACTTATACCCCTAAAAGTCTTTGATCCCTTTGTGCAGGAGGGCTCTGAGCCCGGTCTGAACCAGTTTTGGGTGTTCCTTGAGCACTTTGTTTTCCTGGCCTCTCCTTTCCTTTCAGGGAGAGGGGCAGGGTCATCAGCCGCCGAGCAGGAGGTGGAGCCAGCATTATGGAAGGCAAGCACAGCCCTATTCAGGCCCAGGTGCTATCCCCTCCCACCACTTAAGATGCAGATGCAGTTATTCCGCCTAGGGCTGACCCAGCCAGCCTCCTGGGGGCTCCCAGCCCCTGTCACTCTCAAACCAGACAGCCAATTCACAAACAGTCCAAGGCACACAGAAGGGTCAGACAAGAGAACAGCAACTTACTAAAAGTGCTGTTCTCAAACACAGGATTAAAAAACAACCTTTCCTAAAAGATGTGTTATTAAATTCTGAGTTCAGGGATACCAGACTTTTATGTCCTATCCTGGTCCTATGGGACGATATGCTGGTAGCCACTGTAGCCAGCATCACCCATGATAGCCTATGGGGCAAGATAGCCTTACAATAGTGAAAAACGAAAATGGCTGTAATTCACTAACAGAGCATGTCACCTGCACAAGTACATGCTCTACCTTTCACATACACTGCACCCTGCCCAAGGGGGTACCTTGGGCCTTCCATAGGGGTGACCAATGTGTAGAGAAAGGGAAGGGTTAGGCCTGGCCAGTGGTGACACTGACCAGGAGGACATGGAGGTTCACAGACTGCACACAGGCACTGCGGTGGCAGGCCTGAGACACCATTTTAGGGCTACTCATTTGGGTGGCACAATCAGTGCTTCAGGCCCACTAGAAGCATTTGTTATCACGAGCCATGGCACACTCAGTGCACTTTACTAGGGACTTCTTAGTGACACAAATATGCCAATCATGGATAACCAATCACAATATCAATCTACACAGGGAGCACTTGCACTTTGACACTGAACGTGCCCAAAGCATCTAAACCAGCAAAAACAAAATCCAGCACAGCTTCAAAAATACAGGAGATAGAGGCAAAAAGATAGGGGGAAACCACGCCAAAGATGCCAGGTCTAACACTATCCATCTACAACAGACAATCAACAAGAAAAACAGTATTTTACAAATTTCTTCATACTTGTTGACATGGTGGATTATAACTATCTCAGTTTAGATAGCATAAATACCTCATGAGGCTTGGAGCATTGGCTCCTGACGGTGATCAAGTTCTTTGGTCTGAAAAACATGTGCATATTTATCAGTCACATACTTCATCCATCCAATGCTACCAACACTAACAATTGCCCAGTGTAGAGAACATTTTAAAATAGTCGATCAATACTCACTACGGAAGGACTGACACCCCTCTTTCATGTAACGTCTCTGATTTCAATTCTAACTCCACATTTTTGGCAAGAATAATTAAACTAAAACACAAAATATATATTGCCGTCATTACAATGGAACACCCAATAAGCTATTTTACTCTGCCCTAAACAAGGTATGTTAATATCCATTTAGCCGTGACACCGAGGATAGTCAAATCTTGATTCAATAACCAAACTCATAAACACTTGAAAGGTTACTGCATGGATGCTCGAACAAAATTAGACTGACCAACTCAAACTGTCTGAGAGTTTTTCTTTGTTAGCGGAAGGCTGGTTGCACACTCGTACTCGATGCAGGAAGAAAAGAAACTAAATCTTACCAGTACATCCTTGGACACAATCTTTCCGCGTCACTCTACCCGAGTGCAGGGGGCCAAACAGAACTGGAAGCACTGTGATCCGATCTATTCAAGATAACTTCCAATTGGATCATTGATCCTCCAAAGTTCAATATGATTGTGGTCTCAGAGAAAGGAACCTTGGGATATGTAGTGTTCCAAGTGCTCGAAAGAACCACAGGGCGGGCGCTGATGCTGCTTTGAGATTATTAAAACCAAAGAGTTTGAGGGCATAGTATTAAAATGTGAAGGTAAGGAAAACTGGATGTGAATTGTAAATTGACGTAAAAGCACAACTCAATAGATAATAATGCAACTTCTGAATAACCAATATACTCTATATAAGCCAGGGAAAATATGTATGTCAGACATTTCATTAAGTCCATGGAACACAGTATTGAAATATAATATCAGGTATGCATCTTATTGAGTCAATTTTGCATCAATATTACCTCCTCAAGGGTCCGGTTTTATTATTGCTAATACCATGCATCACAGGTCTACTTCAGTGTGGTGTTTAGCAACCCAGTGGCACACAAGAGGGGCAGTTAAAACTTTGCATCTTATGCGCGATTTGTGTTCAGTAATCCTTTGACGGATTTCTTGATTGGTCTTGCCAATTTACAGTTGCTCACAAGGGCACTTCACTGCATAAATAAATTGTAGTTGTACATGAGTATTGCTCCTAGACGGTCACACACAAAGGAGATATACAGTGTGTTTTGATGGGCCATCACTGGCAGGATGGGAGGGTGGAGCTGGGCAAGCCCTACTTATACTTGACTAGGCTGTGTCATGCCTCCACACAAAGTGCTGCATACCCCCTGTAGTTAGTCTGGAGCGAGGGCACAGGAGGAAGGAAACCTGTGCACTTCAAAGGGAAACCTCGAGAAGCTTCTCTCACTTCAGAGGAGGCACCTGATATAAATATTGGACCTCAGACACCAACTCCTCAGTACACTTCTGGATCGGTAGGGACTCTGGTAGGAAGAAGGACTGCTGTGTTGCTGAAAGGACTGCTACTCAGCTTAGCTGCTGCCCTGCTGGACTACTGCCTTGCTGGATTGTTGCCTTTCTGGATTGCTTCTCTGCTACCCTCCTGCCTGAGTTAGAGGAATTGGACCTTCACCTGAACCCAGGACTCCCAGAGCGACTCCAAGGGATAGCCTGCTGGCCTTGTGTTCAGAGCCACAGGGACAAAACAGGCACTCAACCACCTGAACCAGCACCTAGATCCAGCTGGAGCAAGCCTCAAACCCCAAAGTGTTGCACCCAGGTTCTGAACCCTTGGTGTGGCCTCAGCTGAGATGAACTGAAGTTTTTGTGCTCGTCGTGGCTGCAAACAGGCTTGTTGCGTACAGAGCCTGCCAACACGAAGTTCCATCAACCTGAACTCTTGTGCGACAGTATTGACCGATCGCTGGGAACGCCACTGTGAAGTTCCAACCTAATTGTTAGCAACAACAACAGGCCTGCTCTTCATGCTACATTGACGACTGTCTGCAATGCCTCTTTGCTCCTCGAGGCCCTCTCCACTGCGAATAGGACACTTTGCGCTGGACTTAGAGGTTAACTGTTGAGCAGGACTAACTACGTCTCTTTATCCGGCACCGATGTTCTGTAACCGTCGGCCTGAAGTTGTGACTTTCTCCCGGCCTCGAAGGATGAGATAGCTGCGAGTGACGTGATGGGCTTTTTGACACCATCTGGACTTAAGGGCCACATGTAGATCTTGGCGGACGGGGCACTCCATCACGACAGTAAAACATATCCTGTCTGCCAAAATATAAATCTCTTAGGATATAATGGGACTTATATTTCAGTGGATAGGCTATCTGTCACTGTTGTGGCTAAGTAACCCATCCGCCAAGATCTAAATCAATCAATCAATCAGGGGTTTGTAAAGCGCACTACTCACTCGTTAGGGTCTCAAGGCGCTGGGGGAGGGGGGGATGTATATCTCCATTGGGGTCATTCGAAGAGCCAGGTCTTGAGGTCTTTCCTGAATGGGGGCAGTGTTGGACTTCGTCGGAGTTGAATGGGGAGATCGTTCCAGGTCTTGGCTGTGAGATAGGAGTACGACCTTCCACCAACTCTGTTCCTGTAGAACTGTGGGATGGTGGCTAGGGCGAGGTCGGCTAAGCGGAGGTTTCTCTTCGGGGTATGGAAGTAGAGGCGGATGTTGAGTGTGGGAAGGCAGGCTGGATAAACAGATGCAGAGGCTGTAAAAAATCTTGGACTAACAGTGGAACCGTCTCAATGCCAGCACCTAACCTACTAATACTCCGCAAAATATATTGCCCCTTCCATCTATACAGGGGTCCGTGTGCACACCGTACAGCACCCATCTTCACAGTGCTTGTTCCCTCAGGAACTCAACAGATTAAAACCAAAAAAGCACCGGTGCACCACACCACAACACACAGTTCAATAAGGGCGGTTACAAAGTCCAAATCCAGTAAGTAACGAGGGAAAGGTTCCTCAGTTTGTTCTTTTTATTCCATTACGTAGAAAATGACACAGTACAGCCGACGCGTTTCGTCCCAGTACAGGACTTCTTCAGGGCTGTTAAATACAAACAAATAAACAAACACGTATAAAACATATATAAAACACATCTATGGCAATATACAAAATCATGTACAAACATACAAAGGACAACAGAGTCTTTAAAAACACAAGTTAAACAAATTTAATTTGAACCAGTATCACGTCCTAATGGTCAGATCTCTTGGTTTGCTACCAAAACTAGACAGACAGCTAGACGGATAGACAATTGTGATTTTTCTTATTGACATTTAACATTTCTTCCTACAGTATTCAGACCCAAAATTGTGAGTACTTACATAACGAGTGGGCCAGTGATCCCAACTGGATTTTAGAAAAACATGAGACAAATATATATATATATCACTTTTTATGTTATAATATTGTAATTCACCTCATGCTGCCCACACTCGAGGAAGGCTAGGAGAGGGTATCCAGCTATTAACAATGTTTTCAAAAGGAAAAAGATATAATTGAAACGGAGACTAAGAAAGCTTGTATGCTTGGAGATAGAACAGAAGCATATAGAGGAGGGAAAAGGAGATGAAGTTAGAGCCTAGATCTACCATACAACCAGAGAGTCCCAAAATTGGGAGCGGACATATTAACAATCCCTTCTAGACAAATGTTATCAGTTTAAGGACTCATATTTTATATTAAAAAAAAACAACAAAAAAACAACATGACAAGCAAAGCATGTATGCGAAGGAAAGCGAAAGCATAAAAGCCATATACCTACCGCTATATGGAAGATTCAAAGTATCTCCTTATATGAAAGAGGGTATGATAAGAGCTCTGCGTATGAGGAAATGAGTTCTTCCGGCAGACCAAGCTATATTGCTTGTTGGCCTCAATTAACGGGTACATGAATGGAGCGCGGGGCTAGACAGTCTGCAGATAAAGGTTCAGCGGAGCATCGTTCTGGGGTTGGTATGGATCTGGAAGTGGATGTGTTCCATGGGGGCAAAGCGTCGTCCGAGTCGGTGGTTCTCATGCGGAGGGAGTTTTGGTGGATGATGGCAAGGCCCTCTCCTGAGCGGGTGGGTCTGTCTTTCCTCAGGATCTTGTATAAATCTGGGATGGCGGTTGCGGTGTCGGGCGCGGAGCTGGCATTGGTCCAGGTCTCTATGAGGAAGGCGACGCCGGGCTTGTGAGTGTTGAGAAGGTCCCAGATCTCTATGGAGTGTCTGTGCAGGGTGCGCATGTTGAGGAGGATGCAGTTTATTGCTTTGTGTGTGCTGGCATCCAGTCGGCTGGGGCTACTGCTGGGGTTCGGAGGTGGGTCAAGGTGCGAGAGCAGTGTCGACAGGAGATCAGGCCTTGGGTGTTGCTCGGCATCAATAGCTGGAATTTGTTGCTGCATCTGGGGTGGGTGGAGCAGGGTCCCTGGCGCTGGTTGGTTACTTTGCAGACAGGCATAGGTGGGCTTGCCTTTGAAGCGATTTGGCGCACCAGCGGTGCTACAGCTTATAAGTAGGGTTTATGGAGGGCGATCTGCTGGGAGGCGGGAGCAACACACTATGGGAAGAGAGGGCGGGTGGAAGCGCAGGATGAGGGAGTGAAATGAGGCAAAGAGAAAAGAGGCAAAAGAGAAAAGAGTCAAGAGAGACAAAAGAGAAAAAGAGGCAAAAAGAAGTAAAAGAGAAAGAGTGGCAAAAGTGACAAAAGAGGCACTACTGTTTGAAGTGCTGCATAAATACTTTACACATTGCCCCTAAGTTAAGCCTGGCTGCTCAAAGCCAAGCTAATAGAGGATTGAGCACAGATTAATTTTGGGCTTGCTTGTGACTTTATTCTGACAAGAATTGTGGTACCTGCTTGAGAAGGGTTTCACTGCCCCTCAACCTGTAGCCCACTTTCTTACACATCTCCAGATACATGCTCTTATAGTATTGTTAAAGAAGTGACACTTTTGGTGTAATTCTGCAAGGTGTGCTTTCCCTCCCAAGGGTGACACGTGTGAACTCGGTTCAATGCTCCAGTGATGGATGTGAAAAAAAGATTATAGTAGCCCAACAAAACACTATTCAATATGTAATTGACTTAGAAGCAATGCTTTTAGGATGCTAACAATCACATTAAGAGATCAGGGGCACCGTGGAAACAGCAAAATGTCTTATTTCATTATTAACCATAATACACACTGTCCTAAGAAGAATGAACACTTAAGTCAAAAGTATTTATTACTACAGGAACAGTCATTTTCTCAGTATATCTAAAATAACCACACAGAACATTATAAAAAAACATTAAGAAGGTACATTATGAATAATGAGACTAGAATGAACATTTCCAACAGTATTAAAATGTCGTTAAAAATATCATTGTTGGACCTGGCCCTTTTGGCAGGTTCACCCCGAAACTTTTTGCTTTTTCCTAGCCTGTTTCTGGAACCTGGTGGTAGTGATTTTAGGCCTCTGCGCACTTTTTAACTGTGGTACAGTGTAAAGTGCGTGAGCTCTCTGTGTATGTGTGGTGAGTGACCTGCCCTCCCATAGGAATGAATGGGGAATATGTATGCCCATGGTAGCTCCTGATGTGTGAGGAGTGCAGGGTCGAGTTTGATATGTGCGAACTCGTGAGATTGAATGCTGCGTAATGGTGTATGCGGCATGATTGTGTCTAGTCTAGAAGTGCCACTTTTAGAAGTTGGCATATTTGTGTAGTCTGTGGCTGGCGTGTGATTGGCTGGTGAGCCTGGCCCAGGAGTGCCTGGGCCTGTGTTGGACCCGGCCTCATGGCGTGGTCCTACCCCTCCCGCATGGAGGGCCCAGGACGACATCGGCCCTCCACCCAGCATCGGGCAGCCCTTTTGCCCGACACTGCACGCCCCAACATTGCTGGTCCGGGCACCATCCCGGACCCCCACTACCGGCCTGGCTCCATCGTGGGCCCCTCACGACCAAAGCACGAGGCCGCGCCCGACTCCATCTTGGGCCCACCACGTCACGACCACGTGGCTTCGGCCCCGGCCCAGGCCCCAGCGAAGCCCAGACATCGAGGCACCAAGATCCACCCAGGTGGTCGAGTGGCCACTCGACAGATCCCGGAGAAAAGGGGGTTTCGATGGCCCTCCAGCCGTCCCCGGACGCCTGGTAACGATCGCCCTCCGGCCTCCCTGGGCGCTGGCTCCACCCCCCTGCTGGGTGTCTGGACACCATCATCCCGGGCCCTCTGACCCCCAGGCGAGAGGGTCCGGACATCAAAGGACTCCAGTCCTATATCTGGGCCAGCCCCGGAGTAGGACGTCAGTTGTATCCCGGACTGGAAGCCCTGCTGACGCTGTCACGGCCGACACCAGAAGAACTCATTGCCTGTAACCTGAAGATACCCTGAGAGCCTGCTGGCGCTGCCGCGGCCCACATTTGCTGTACCATCTTAAGAGCCTGCTGGCGCTGCCGCGGCTGAACCACCTGAGAGCCTGCTGGCGCTGCCACGGCTGAACTATCTTGAGAGCCTGCTGGCGCTGCCGCGGCTGAACCATCCTGAGAGCCTGCTGGCGCTGCCGCGGCCTCCTCTCCGTTAAGACCACCTGTCGAGTCCTGCTGGCGCTGCCGCGGCTCGACCTCTCAGAGACCCCGGCTCGAGGATTGAGAGCTGTGCGCAGGGTACCCCTTCCTGTATCCATACCGAGACTGTCCTGCTACCCTGTCCCTTTTACAAGACTCTATAGATCCCTCGATCTGCCTGTATATACCGCTGAGACCCAGCAACCTTTATCCTTGATAAAGCCTAAGAACTTAACCTCTTGTGTGGTGTCCGTTTGTAGTGTTGTGGTTGCCCTGCTGTACGATCCTAGGAGAGGACCCTCACCCAGGAGGTCTCTCGATAACGCTCGGCTACTTCTTGACGGAGGGGTGGACCTAGGGGTGGTCAGTCAGACATCTTCTGCCTCCCCCGGGATCGCCTTTCTAACATTGGTGGCAAGCGACGGGATCCGAGCCGACGCAGATCGTACAGAGGGTGATTCTCTCACTACCGAGAAAAACACACTACGACCATGACTACGCAAGAGACAAGACCGACTACGGAATTTCAGAAAGAAAAAATGGAAGATTACAGTCACAAAGAATTAAAACAATTCTGCAAAGACCTGGGCATCGCTACCACTGGGCTAAGCACCAAGGAAGACTTTAAATCAGCCCTACAAGCATGGGTGGACACCGATGATACACCACCCCGGAATGAAGACAACCCGGGCCCGGACGCCCGGAGACCGACACGACCCCAGCGGGGGAGAGACCCGCCAATCCAGGCACGAGCCCCCATGAAGACGCCCGAGAGCGAGAGAGGAACCGGCTCCACGAGTTGGAGCTCGCCCGACTCCGGTTGGATGGGGAACTACAACTGGCGGAAAGGAAAATCGCACTCGAGCAACTACGGCTAGAAGGAGACCTGGAGGAGAAGCGAAGACAAAGAGACCTCGAAGAAAAGAGACTCATGCTCGAGCATGAGCGCGGCCTAAAAGAACTAGAACTCAAGGCCAAAACGAATGATGCCAACGCATCCGGGGGCAAGACCTCGCCCCCGCCCTTGGACACAAAGGTGCACATACCCAAGGATGTCGTCAAGGAATACTACAAGAACAACGACATCCAACAATGGTTCAAAGCCTATGACCGCACATCGAGTACCCCTCAAGGACTGGGGCACCGGCCTGTGGGGGAAGTTCGTCAACGAGGGAAGAGACGCCCTGCTAGAGCTCCCCGACGCCGAGATGACCTCGTACGAGCACATGAAAACCGCTCTACTCACTCGCTATGGACTCACCCCCGAGATGTACCGGCAGTGATTCCGAGACTGTAAAAAAATCCCCGGTACCACGTGGGTGGAATACGTGAACTTTTACAGCAGAGCCTTCGAGGGGTGGATCAAAGGCAGCAAGGTCACCACCTACCAGCAGTTGGTCGATCTCATTATATGGGAACATCTGTCCAACAACTGCTTCATCGAACTCCGGCAGCACCTCCTCGACAGCAAACTAACTGAGCCCCGAAAACTCGCTGTCGAGGCGGATAGATGGGTGAGCACCCGAGTCCCCCGGAGTCCGATGGGAGACTACGGCCGGGGATCCCCGGGGAACCACCGACCCCGAGGCGGCAGAGGAGGCCAGAGCAGGGGACGAGACAACCCCACGGGGTCCTCCCCTACCTCCACTTCACCAGCCCTGTGCCGAAGGGGGGTTCCCCTAGCCCGACCCGGGCCCCGCCCGAATGTGACGTGCCACAGATGCCAGCGACAGGGTCACTACGCGAATGACCCCCTCTGCCCGATGAACCAGCGACCCGGCACCACTGGTTCTCCCAACCGCCAGATCGCGGCCGCTGCCCTGGGGGAAGAAAGAGGCGAGGAAGACGACAACGAACCCGAACAGGCCGAGTGGGAGTGATCTTGGCATGCCTGGGTGATCGAGACATGGTCCCCCGAGACCCGATCCCAGGCAACACCCAGAAATATCGCCAATGGGTCACCATCGACGGCCGCCGGGCCGAAGCCCTCCGAGACACTGGAGCCAGCCTAATAGCGGTCCGACGCCACTTGGTGACCCCAGAGCAGATTCTCCCCAATATCATGTGCCCGGTGCGGACGGCGGACAACTCCGAGAGTTTGTGCCAGATGACCCGCATCCCCTTCGAATGGGGAGGGGTGTCGGGTATGCTGAAGGTGACCGTCCGGGACGATGCCCCCGTGGACTGCCTCCTCGGGAACGACCTGGAAAGTTCCTCCTGGGCCAGCGTCGAGCGGAGAGAGCATCTGGGGATGCTAGGCCTGCCAGAGTGGGTCTGTGCGACCACCCGCTCCATGTCCGCCCGAGCCTTCGCCCCACCGGAGGATGCTCCGACTGAGGAACCAGAGTGGCCCGCACCGCCACCGCCCGCCGTCCCCGAGGACGCCGACCCTGAACCTGGCCCCCAGGGACCCAACCATGAAGACCTCACCGAGCTCGGCCACCTTCCAGAACTAGCTCAATGGCGCCAAGAAGGTGGCCCCACCCGCGAACAATTCCGGCAGGAACAGAAAACCTGTCCCTCCCTCGAGGGAATCCGACAACAAGCCGCCACTCAAGCCGCTGGAGGCCCCTCGGGGTCCCACTGGGTCTATTGGGACCACGACCTTCTCTACAGCGAGCAGAAAGTTGCCGAACTAGGGGCCTGCCGAGTACTGGTCGTTCCCCTCCGTTTCAGAGACTTCCTCTTGAACTTGGCACACGACGTGCCCCTCGCCGGGCACCTGGGGCAGGATAAAACTTACAGCCGCCTGGTGACCCATTTCTACTGGCCGAAGATGTGCAACGATGTGCACAACCACTGCCGATCCTGTCCGACGTGTCAAGCCAGCGGGAAGAGCGAGGGAAAAGTCAAGGCCCCACTCCAGCCCTTTCCGGTGGTCACCACCCCCTTCGAGAGAGTGGGGATCGACATTGTGGGACCCTTGGACCCCCGCACCTCTCAGGGGCACCGCTTAATCCTCGTTCTGGTGGACAATACCACCCGCTATCCTGAGGCCATCCCCCTCCGAACCATCACGGCCCCAGTAGTAGGCCGAGCCCTGATGGGGATCTTCTCCAGAGTCGGCTTCCCCCGAGAAGTCGTGAGTGATCGGGGTACAAACTTTATCTCCAAGCATATGCGATCCCTGTGGCAACAGTGCGGGGTCACATATAAATTCACCACCCCGTATCACCCCCAAGGAAATGGACTTGTAGAACGGTTTAACCGGACACTGAAGGGGATGATCAAGGGCTTAGACGAGCCACTACGACGCAGATGGGACGTCCTGCTGCCCTGCCTCCTGTTTGCGTATCAAGAGGTACCCCAGAAGTCCCTGGGGTTCAGCCCATTCGAACTATTGTATGGGCACCCGGTCCGAGGCCCCCTCAGCCTGGTCAAAGAAGGCTGGGAGACGGCTGTCCGAGGTGCCCCACCAGATGTCTACCAGTACCTCCTGACACTCCGCAACCAGGCTCGGAAGTTCCGGGAACTTGCCGAGGCCAACCTCGAGGCCAGTCAGGGGGAGATGAAACGCTGGTACGACCAGAACGCCTCATCCATCGAATTCGAGCCGGGCCAGCAAGTCTGGGTCATGTCCCTGGTTGAACCTTGCGCCCTCCAGGACAAATGGACGGGGCCCTTCAAAGTGGTGGAGCGCAAGAGCCCCGTCACTTACCTGGTGGACCTGGAATCCCCCCGGAACCCCCTCTGGGTTCTGCACGCTAACCGGCTCAAGCCACACTTCGCCCGCACTGAGCTAAGTCTGCTGCTAGCGACCGATGACTGAGCTGAAGACGATTCCGAACCCGTACCAGATCTCATGAGCATCACCAAGAAAGATGGCTCGATCGAAGGGGTCACGCTCTCCTCTACCCTGACCCCAGAACAGCACCAAGACTGCCGGGAGCTGCTGGGGCAATATGCAGACCTATTTTCCCTCACCCCTGGAGTCACCCGGTGGTGTGTCCACGATGTAGACACCGGAGACAACCCGCCTATAAAACACCAAGCTTTCCGAGTGCCCGACCGAGTTCGGGCCTGCATTCAATCCAAAGTGGCCAAGATGCTAGCTCTGGGGGTAGTCGAACCCTCCGACAGTCCCTGGGCCAGTCCCGTTGTCCTGGTCCCGAAAGCCACCGTCCCTGTCACACCCCCGGAGCTCCGGTTCTGTGTTGACTACCGGGGGCTGAATGCAGTCACCCGGACCGACGCCCATCCCATCCCCCAGGCAGGTGAACTGATCGATCGCCTGGGGGCCGCCAAATATCTCAGCATCTTCGACCTCACGGCTGGGTATTGGCAGATCGGCCTCACCCCTGGAGCACAAGAGCGATCGCCCTTCTCGACCCCTGATGGCCACTACCACTTCAAAGTGATGCCCTTCGGCTTGAAAAACGCCCCGGCCACCTTCCAGAGACTCGTGAACCGGGTACTGGCCGGACTAGAAGAATTCAGTGCCGCCTATCTAGACGACATTGCGGTGTACAGCCGCCACTGGGGTGAGCACCTGACCCACCTCCGGGAGGTCCTGTCGGCCCTGCGACGGGCCGGACTAACAATAAAGGCCAGCAAGTGCCAGATCGGCCAAGGGTCCGTGACGTATCTGGGACACCAAGTAGGGAGCGGCCTGGTGGCTCTCCTCCAGCCAAAGATTGACGCCATCCGGGCCTGGGAGCCCCCGATTACCCAAACAGCCGTCCGAGCCTTCCTGGGGCTCACAGGATACTATCGGCGCTTCATAAAAGACTATGGAAGCATTGTGGGGCCCCTCACAGAACTGACCTCCAAGAAGCTACCCCAGAAGGTGCACTGGACCCCGGAGTGCCAAGCAGCCTTCGAGGCTCTAAAGACTGCCATGTGCACCGCCCCTGTGCTCCAGGCCCCCGACTACAGCCGAGAGTTTGTGGTCTAAACCGACGCCTCGGAGCACGGCATTGGGGCGGTCCTCTCACAAATGAACCCTGAGGGAATCGACCTTCCCGTTGCCTTCATCAGCCGGCGGCTGCTGGCCAGAGAACAGCGCTGGAGCACCATCGAGAGGGAAGCCTCCGCCATCGTGTGGGCACTAAAGAAGCTCCGGTCCTACCTCTTCGGCACCCACTTCCGGGTCCAGACCGACCACCGGCCCCTGCGGTGGTTGATGCAGATGCGGGGAGAAAACCAGAAACTGTTGCGATGGTCCATCTCCCTGCAAGGGATGGACTTCACTGTGGAGCATCGCCCCGGCAACGACCACGCCAATGCTGACGGCCTGTCCCGATTCTTCTGCCTCGGCGAGGAGAATCCCCAAGAAGATGGGTGACTCTCCCCTGCCTTCAGCTAGGGGGGACGCGTGTTGGACCCGGCCTCATGGCGTGGTCCTACCCCTCCCGCATGGAGGGCCCAGGACGACATCGACCCTCCACCCAGCATCGGGCAGCCCTTTTGCCCGACACTGCACGCCCCAACATTGCTGGTCCGGTCACCATCCCGGACCCCCACTACCGGCCTGGCTCCATCGCGGGCCCCTCACGACCTAAGCACGAGGCCGCGCCCGACTCCATCTTGGGCCCACCACGTCACGACCACGTGGCTTCGGCCCCGGCCCAGGCCCCAGCGAAGCCCAGACATCGAGGCACCAAGATCCACCCAGGTGGTCGAGTGGCCACTCCACAGATCCCGGAGAAAAGGGTGTTTCGATGGCCCTCCAGCCGTCCCCGGACGCCTGGTAACGATCGCCCTCCGGCCTCCCTGGGCGCTGGCTCCACCCCCCTGCTGGGTGTCTGGACACCATCATCCCGGGCCCTCTGACCCCCAGGCGAGAGGGTCCGGACATCAAAGGACTCCAGTCCTATATCTGGGCCAGCCCCGGAGTAGGACGTCAGTTGTATCCTGGACTGGAAGCCCTGCTGACGCTGTCACGGCTGACACCAGAAGAACTAATTGCCTGTAACCTGAAGAGACCCTGAGAGCCTGCTGGCGCTGCCGCGGCCCACCTTTGCTGTACCATCTTAAGAGCCTGCTGGCGCTGCCGTGGCTGAACCACCTGAGAGCCTGCTGGCGCTGCCGCGGCTGAACTATCTTGAGAGCCTGCTGGTGCTGCCGCGGCTGAACCATCCTGAGAGCCTGCTGGCGCTGCCGTGGCTGAACCATCTTGAGAGCCTGCTGGCGCTGCCGCGGCTGAACCATCTTGAGTGCCTGCTGCCGCGGCCTCCTCTCCGTTAAGACCACCTGTCGAGTCCTGCTGGCGCTGCCGCGGCTCGACCTCTCAGAGACCCCGGCTCGAGGATTGAGAGCTGTGCGCAGGGTACCCCTTCCTGTATCCATACCGAGACTGTCCCGCTACCCTGTCCCTTTTACGAGACTCTATAGATCCCTCGATCGGCCTGTATATACCGCTGAGACCCAGCAACCTTTATCCTTGATAAAGCCTAAGAACTTAACCTCTTGTGTGGTGTCCGTTTGTAGTGTTGTGGTTGCCCTGCTGTACGATCCTAGGAGAGGACCCTCACCCAGGAGGTCTCTCGATAACGCTCGGCTACTTCTCGACGGAGGGGTGGACCTAGGGGTGGTCAGTCAGACATCTTCTGCCTCCCCCGGGATCGCCTTTCTAACAGCCTGCTTGCGGATTGACTGTCTGGTTTGAGGGTGACAGGGGCTGGAGAGCCCCCAGGAGGTTGTCTGAGTCAGCCCATGGATAAAAGGCTGCATCTGCTGCCAGGGTAGTGGGAGGAGATAGCACCTGGGAGTGAATGAGGCTGTGCCTGCCTGCCACAATGCTGGCTCCACCTCCCCGCTGGGCGACTGTCACCTCTGTCCCTGATACTGAAAGGAATTCCCTATAACCAGTTCTAGCTGGTTCTCACACTGCCTGCACCCTAAAGACTTCAAAGACTTTTCTCTGTATAAGAAGGGGCTGTGTCCCTGTTGGACGCGGCCTCGTGGCGTGGTCTCACTTCTCCCGCATAGTGGGCCCTGGACAACAGCAACCCCTATCCCCCGGCCTAAAACTATCCCCGCCGAACTTCACAAGAGCCCCTCGGGAGCCCGGTGACCCCTGCTCGCCCCACTCTGCGGGTCCGACCCCGATTCCGGCCCACCATTTCAGGCCCAACTCCATCTTGGACCCTACATGTCCGGACCACGTGGCCTCGGCCTGACCTCGTCCACAGCCCCAGCGAAGCCCCAACATCGAGGCACCGAGATCCCATCAGGTGGTAAAGCGGCCACTTGACGGATCCAGGAGGAGGGGAGTTTCGATGGGCCTCCAGCCATCCCCTCCAGCCATCCCCATCCCCGGACGCCTGGTTTCGATCGCCCTCCGGCCTCCCTGGGCGCTGGCTCCACCCCCCTGCTGGGTGTCTGGACACTCTCATCCCGGCCCCGCTGACCCCCCAGGCGCGAGGGTCCGGACATCAAAGGACTCCAGACCTATATCTGGGGCAGCTCTGGGATGGGTCAGTAGTTGTATCCTGGAGTCGAGAGCCCTGCTGACGCTGTCGCGGCTGACCCTGAGAAGAACTCACTACTTGGAACCCTGAACCTTTGGAGTCCTGCTGGCGCTACCGTGGCCCAACCTCGCTGAAACCATCTTCGGAGCCTGCTTGCGCGGCCCAACCTCGCTGAGACCATCTTCGGAGCCTGCTGGCGCTGCCGCGGCCCAAATCTTGCGGGACCCCCCAGCTCGAGGATTGAGAGCTGAGCGTAGGGTATCCCCGGACCAGACTGGTATTAAGACTGTCCCGCTACCCCTTTGTCCCCCAGTTACCGAGACTCTAAGGATCCCTCGATCCGTTGTACATATTACCGAAGGAACTAAGCCTTAATGCTGATAAAGATTCTAAGAAGTACTATCTCGTGTGGTGTCCCTTTGTAGTGTTGTGATTACTCTGCTGTGACGATTCTAGGAGAGGGCCCTCACCCAGGAGGCCTCTCGACGGCGCTCGGCCAAGTCCTCGGGGTGGTCAGTCAGACATCTTCTGCCTCCCCCGGGACCGCCTTTCTAACAGTCCCCTTCCAAAAGGTTCTTGTTTTCTGACTTGAATCCTACCAGGGGCGTGCTGCTGCCTGGGCCCAGGGGAATCCCTGGGCCCTGCCTAGCCCCTGGACACCTGATGGACTTTCCTTCTCTGGGAGCTGCTGTGCTCCACCTTAGGTCCTGGACTGCTGAGGTCCTAGACCCCTGAAGGACTTTGCTGGAATTGTGAACCTTTACTGTTCCCTAGTGCTGGGAGTGCTGTGCTCTCACCCTTAGCGCTTTATTTCAGCCTTTAGCGCTAGGAGCGCTTTATTTTTCTGTTGTAGCACTTGGAAGCGCTTGATTTGCTATTTTTAGCGGATGGAGCGCTTTAAATTTCCTTTAGCGCTTGGGGAGTGCTTTATTTGTGGAAGCCGGTACCCACCCGGCATTTGACCCGCGGCCATGCCGCTAGTCTTAACTTTTTTAATTCACCTCGAGGGAGCCCACCCCTTGGTGAAGTGATTACCCGCCTGCCTGCCTAAGCGGGGCTGCTGCGCTGCCCGCAGCGACCCGGAAGTGGTTGGCCGGCCGGCCAATCCTGGCGCGACCGGCCGGAAGTCCCGCCCCGCAGCCCGGGGGAAAGAAGAAGTATCGCCGCCCGGTGCTGGGCTCCCGCGTTCTGGAGGGAGCCTCGGGAGAAGAGGAGAGGCGGAGGGGGCGCGGGGCACTTTGCCGGTGCCCGCCCCCGCCGCAGTTCCACAGCACGCACCCAGGAGAAGCAGCTGCATCCACCAGCAGGGCTCCGTGGTAGAAGAGGAGCCCCGCTGCCGCCCGTGTGAGCACCCGGCCCCAAGAAGCGGGACCGGGTGAGGGAGAGCTGCAGCGTCAGAGTACCGGTGAGTGCGGCCACAAAAGAGAAGGGGGGGCGCCGGGACAAGTTGTCGGTGTCCGCCCCCCCCCCCAGGAGCGCGATCTCGTGCTCGTTGTTGTTGAGCCTGAGAAGGGCTCAGGGGGCATTATTTGAGTTTGGAAGCCCCGAGAGGCTCCCTGGGCACAGTTGTTTTCAAGCCGTAAAGGCTCCCCGGGGGCACCATTGCTTTAGATGTGTTTGGAGAGCCCAGAGAGGCTCGTGGGCATATGTGATGGTTTAAGGAGCCCGTGGGCTCCTGGGGCACAGCGGATTTTAGAGCCAGATGGCTCCAACGCCCCTAAGTTGTTTTTAGAGCCTGTGTGGCTCCGTTTGGTGCAGTTTTATGTACAAGGGCTACTGAGAGCCCATGCCACAGATTTGACTTCTCAGCTGCCCAGCAATTAGTGGGCAGCTGCACCGTTTAGGCCTTTTTGTGATTGCTTACAGCTGCCCAGCACTTCGTGGGCAGCTGCCACGTTTAGGCTTTTACTTTTGACTGGCGCTGCCTGGCAGCGCGCCCTGACATTCTGGACACAGGGCGTCTTTGCCCCAACAAGGCCAGTTGGCCTAGGGACTGCCACAGGTGGTTGCTTATGTAGGTTTTGCGCAATTGAGTGGTTTTTCCTTGCACCTCTGAATGTTTTAGGCATCATGTGGTTTTGCGCTATTGAGATATTTTCTGGCACCTCTGAATGTTTTTGATGCATCATGTGTCTTGGTATTACACCGCTGAATGTTTTAGGCATCATGTGTTTTCTTTCCCTGCACCTCTGAATGTATTTTTATGCATCATGTGTTTTCTTTCCTCACACCTCTGAATGTATTTTTATGCATCATGTGTTTTCTTTCCTCACACCTCTGAATGTGTTTTTGATGCATCATGTGTAATGTGTTCTTGCTGATACCCCTAAATGTATTTTATTCTTAGGTGGTTGTTCTTTTTAGTACAGGTGGTCCTAGGGAGGTCCTGGTCCCCTGCGTGACATTCTCCTAAGGTGTTTAGGGTTGCGTAGGTGGAACTTACCTGTTCCCAGTAGTTACTGGATGTGATTTATAACTGTTCTTGTGTGCTATTCTTGCTATTTTGTGCTATCCTTTTATTCTAATTTCTGACAGTATTTCTATTTCTAAAAGTGTTGATTCTGACAGTGGCCCATGTGGCCCTGTCTTGTACATAATCCCTTATGAATATTGCCCGTGCCAGTTGGCACCATGTATATTGTGTGATTCTATCTGATGTGTTTTGACAATACAAAAGTTATTTTAATATAACCTTGTGTGGAGTTCCTTTTGTGGTGTGCCTAGGATGTTGTTGCTGTTGTGCGCTGGCGCAAATGCTTTACACATTGCCTCCCAGTTTAGCCTTTCTGCTCGTGCCAAGCTACCAAGGGGGTGAGCAGGGGTTATCTTGGCGTGTGACTTCCTTGCCCTGACTTGAATGGTGGTTTCTGCCTGGCTTTGGCGTCAGCCTTAGCCTACCAGAAATAGCCAGTTCTAACAATCATCTAGAAACTGACGCCCTAATATCTATTCTATGTGCTATATTATAGAGCATGAAAGGAAAAATAACTTGCAGGCTAGTGTTTCTTAAGGAGAAGAGATGCACTTCGTACCTTGTTGACAGCAAAAGTTGTCTTTATCAGTGAAGGCGCGAAGACAGTGTTCCACCCGAAGGGCAAACACATACTGCAATAGCAGCCAGTCACTCTTTTTCTGGGACTCAACATTATCAGCTTCAGCCTTCAGGTGAGAAGTAGCATCTGCGAAGTAGGAAGTGTGCTGGCAATAGGTGAGACCAGCTCTGGCAGAATCTCAGGCAATATTTTGGGTGAAGGACCTCACCTGACAAGTGGTCAAGTTATCATCCTTATGTACTAAACCTCATCAGTAATTCGAATTTCTGACATAAGTTTAAGAATGTCCGACATAGATTATGTGCATCAAGGTATCCGTCCTAGATGTTTCCTTATGAACATATAAGGTTAAGGGACATCAAGTTAAGACTACACTATTTTGCTTAATGTGTGTATGTGTCTGAATCAACCTTGACATGGTGGTTATCTGACGTGGGTCCCTTGCTCACTTTGCCACTGGATTCAAGCTAGCCTGTCTGATGACGGCTGATTAGCCAGAAACCGGTCCCAGGATGCTTGTTTCTGGTCCAGGGAAGACATGGCTTGGCAGTTCGGCTGGACTGTTCCCATGAGGAACAGGGTCAGACTGATTTGCATATGGCTATGTCTGAACTGGGGTGGAGGAGTGAGCTAAAGAATGATGAGTGATTAAACACAGATCAGTTGACCGGGGGTTAGTGCTTGTAATGTTCAACACTCCGTCCCTCATCCCCTTTGGTTTTGCTTTGTTCGCCCTAAGTTGGCAGGGTATGCCCAGACGTGGGTCCCTTTCTCACTTTGCCACTGGATTCAAGCTAGCCTGGCTGATTACGGCTGATTAGCCAGAAACTGGTCCCAGGATGCTTGTTTCTGGTCCAGGGAAGACATGGCTTGGCAGTTTGGGCTGAACTGTTCCCATGAGGCACAGGGTCAGACTGATTGCATATAGGCATGTCTGAACTGGGGTGGCAGAATGAGCTAAAGAATGATGATGGATTAAACCCAGATCATCTGACTGGGGGTGAGTGCTTGCAATGTTCAACACTCCGTCCATCATCCCCTTTGGTTTTGCTTAGTAGATATTTGACCCAGACCAATATTGCATTGATGATTGTATCTGTGTCATAGATGGAAGGACTCAATGCTTTCACAGTTCTTAGAGAAATAAGGAAAGGTGACAGCTGCATCTAATAGCAGACATGACGATGATTCTGTGCAAATTGGGAAAGATGACAACTTTTATTGTTTTAGAAGGGGAGGATGGTGGTCTCCATGAGTCACAATGGAATAGAGGCCTACATAAGATGAAGCCAGACCTTAGAGTCTTTATGTCAATTTGATGGTAAAAGGTATTTGGAGCAATGACTGCCCTAACTTACCCACATAAAAAAATGCCAGTCAAAAATGTTTGGTGATCCGGCTTCATGTAATTGCATTTATATATTGCTACTCCGGAACCCATAAAGGATTGGTGGTAAATTAGCATAGTGAAAATATGAAAGTAATTTGAGTGGTGGCTATTTCGGTCAGTTATTTGGATTGAGAAGAATAGTGGAGGGACAAAAGAGGGGAAAAGGTTTGCATTTATATAGCACTTGCTACCCTTAAGGGTTGTTGAAGCACTTTTTCGGCGAGTAGCACGCTTCTTCGGAACCCAAAAGGATTAGTGGTGAATTAGCATTGTGAAAATGTGAAAGTAATTTGAGTGGTGGATATGTTAGTCAGTTATTTGGATTGAGAAGGATAGTGAAGGGATAGAGAAGGGAAAAAGGTTTACATTTATATAGCGCTTGCTACACCTGATGAAGTGTTTATTTCTTTTTTAATGGATTTCTAATGAGCGCGCAGGTACCCTACAGGGTCTCCCGGCGCTGGACAAGTGGGGGAAAGGTAACTTAGGCAACAGGCACGAATAGGAAGAATAGGAATTAAGCCAGGTCGCTGAAAAGCAGAGTCTTTCAGCACTTACGGAAAACTAACAGAGAATGAAAATTCCTAAGATCAATTGGGAGAGCATTCCAGAGCTTGGGGCCCAGATAGGAAAAAGAGCAACCCCGCATATGAACAATTCGAAACCCGGGGACTGAAAACAGAGAGAGACAGGAGGATCTCAGCTGTCGGGCTGGCACATAAGGTGTTATCAATCTTTGAATATAGCAAGGAGCAAGGCCATAATTGCCCGAAACATGTAACATAGGGCCTTGAATTCAATGCGCTTATTATTTTAAGCCAATGGAGTTGGTGGAACAGAGGAGATGCAGAGGCGCATCTAGGCAGATATAAAAGAAGAGGAGCGGCTGCATTTTGAATGAACTGCAACCGGTGATCTGAGGCTTTGTCTGCACCCTGATACAGCACATTGCCATAGTCCAGCCTAGATGTCACCAGAGTCTGCAGAACCGTTCTCTGAGATGCCGGTGGAATAAGCCAGATGATTTTCTTGATCCATCTAAGAACGGCAAAGCAGGATGCCATCACCCTGGATACCTGAGGTTTAAGGGAAAGATTTTTATCAATAATGAAACCCACGTTTTTAACTTTGGGGCCAGAGGCAGGCACAGGGACCAGATTGTCAGGCCACTGCTTGATTCCCCAAAGCTCAAGGTTGTTACCCAGAACAAGCACCTCAGTTTTAGCGCAGTTGAGCTGCAGGGCATTACTGGTCAGTCATGATGAGACATTCCTCAGGCCAAGCTAAAGCAGGGAGGGATCTAGGTGCTGGGTAGTGGAAAGGAAAAAATAATCTTGGTATCCTAGGCATATGAAAAAATAGGTGGTCCAGACTTCTCAGCAATGTCAGCCAAAGGGCAAACATAGATGTTAAAAAGCAAAGGGCTCAAAATAGAACACTGAGGCACACCAGAGGTTAGAGCTAGAGTGTTAGGTCTTACATTGTTTGAAAAGACCTGGAAGGTACGGTCATTCAAGGAGGAGATGAACCACCTCATAGCCAGACCCACAATGCCAGCGGATTTGAGACGGTCTATCAGAATTGAATGTGACACCATGTCAAAAGCTGCACTTAAATCCAGCAGGATGAGGGAAGAAGTACCCCGGAGTCAAGCTGTTGCCTAAGATGCTCAGTGACCCCAAGAAGAGCAGACTCTGTGCTATGGCCAGACTGAGAGGGGTGCAGAAAATTGCAAGTAGTGACAAAATAAGAAAGTTGAGTATTAATGTGCCTTTCCAGGATTTTGGAGAACACAGGCAAGAGAGAAATAGGACGAAAGTTAGATCAGCAGAGAGGATCAAGTGCTAGGTCATCGCATTGAGGTTTGAAAAGCAAGGAAATGGTCCGAAAAGCACTAGCAGCTGAGAGTTTAGTCACAAATTAACATTTTCTGACACTTTTTGAGCTAGAAATCTTCTCAATAAAGAAGGCTGCCCGAGCCGACCTGCAAAGAGCATGATATTTCTTTAATGCTCCCAAATACTTAGCATTAGACGGATAATGTTTCCTCCATTGTCTTTCTAAGGCTTTACAGCATTTATTTCTCTTGATTAAGAGAATCAGTAAACCAAGAGGCAGGGGGAAGGATTCGGAGCTGTGGCTTTAGAGCGAGGTAGTGCAGAATCAATGGCCGCTGTAAGCCATTGGTGCACAGGGGGCTAGTCTTGATCAAGGGAGGAAGCAAGAGAAGGGGTATTGTCAAGAAGCACTTTGCTAAATATCAACAGATTAAGTTTGGACCAGTTCCTCATTTTAGGCAATAAAGTCAGCCTAGTAGAAGCGAAAGAAGGAAGTTTGATGGTAAAAGGAATTGCAAAATGATCAGTCTAGCAAAGCTGGACAGGTGATGCAACAGATAAAGTAGTGAGTTTAGATAAAATAGGATCCAGAAGGTTACCAGTGATGTGAGTAATTAGTGAATTTTGCAGTAAAAGATTGAGCACATTCATGTCTTCTATAAATGTAGATGCTGATTTATCTTCAGGATTCTCCAAGTGGAAGTTGAGATCACTAAACACCGAGAAGTTGGCAGCCCGAAGAATGTAGGGAGCCAATTGGTCAGAAAAGGCTGAGTACCAGTTGTGAGAAGGCCCAGGAGGGTGATAAGTAAGGGCCCTTGAAAGGTAAACTTGTGGGTAAAAGGGATGGAAAAGGCCAAGGCTTCACAGTTTGGCATAAAGATAATGGCGGTACCACCCCCCATGGCAAGGGGTCTATTGATTCCTAACAAGGAAATGTTATTAGGGAGCGCCAATATGATATCAGGTAGGAAGCCATTGTGGAGTCAAGCTCCAGGTAGAAAAACCACATCAGGATCTATGTCAGTAAGAAAGTTAAAAAGATGTAGCTGATGTTTAGGTAAGGAACGACAATTTAAACTGAAACAGTGAAATTCTCTTTTTGAGAGAGAAGAAGTTAAAGTATTAAAAGAAAAAACAGGGAGCACCACTCCCAGCCTGGGGGTCATTCATGGCAGCCAGCTGAAAGTTAAGAGTACACTTAAAGTGGCAACAAGAGTACTGTATGAGGGGTTACATAGACATAAGACTTTCTGTCTAGCCCATGCACTGAAAGTAAAGGAGGACTCTGTGCAACTTGGCCTTGCAGTAAAAGAAAGGTAGGACTATTAACTGTGCTACATCTAAGGAGTGGCTATCTTGTAATGGTATCTCTTCATTGCCAATCATAGTCCTGGCTTTTTCCTTTAACAATATATGGTCTCCCTGATGCATTGAAACAAAAGTTAAGTGACATGCTTACATGCCTATTCTATAATTGAATAGAACTCATAATTTGAAACAGGATGACACATACCTCAAGACATAGAATGAAATTATGACTAGTTGAGCAACTACTCTATTTCTACACAAATAGGGTCAGCTATCCTGGAATTTCAATATGGCCTCTAAGAGGAATCAACCCAGCCTTACCTCAATGGTTAAACACTACCAGAGAATAAAATTGTCCATGGAAAACCTGTTGAGTCTGCACTGGAAATCCTGACGCCATCTAAATCACCGCTGCAGGCCCCAAAGAATTACTCCCATTTGTCGGATGCTGACATTCACTCCCTTCTACTATTGTTATATTCCATATAGGTACCCCAATATGTGTACGTCACCAGAACAAACATTGACTACTTATATTTCTTGATCTTTCCTCTGTGTTTGATATGGACGAAAATTACAACATCATTGATCTTCTTGAAAAAAGGATGAGGTTATCTGGTCCAGTTTTAAATTGGTTTGCCTCTTTCCTACATAATAGAAAGCAAAGTCAGCCATTCCCTTTCTAACAGTTTGCTGGTCTCAACTGGACTACCTCAAGGATCCGCACTCTCACCCATGCTTTTCAATTTTTTCATAGAACCTCTCACCGAAATTCTGAACCGCTCAATCATACACTATCACATGTACGCCGATGATACTCAACAATAAATGAACATTTCTCTACCGGATGATATCAAAACTCCTAACTGTGCACTTCTGAAAACTCAACATTGGTTCACTCACAAATACCTAATGTTAAATGCACTCAAAGCGGAATTCCTCTTGATCACGCCCCCACAATCACTCTGCACCCATTCAAGATTGGCTCAAACAACTAACAGTTCTGAACTGCATTCCACATATTGTTGACTACACTAGATCATTGGGTGTAACTCTGGACAAACACCTGAATATGCAAGATCACATCTGTGCAACAGGGAGAGGAGCCAATCAACAACTCAACACCGGAACATCAAACCGTTCTTGTCTCCTGATGACATGCAGCTAACAGTCCAATCCCCAGCAGCAGCCCATGCAGGTAAGAGCAGTGGGGTCAGCTGGGGGGGAGTGGCATTTCAACAGACGACGATGAGGAGGAAAAATACATTATTTATTTATTTTCCCTCTTGGTCGTCAGTCGAATCCCCCCAGCCCAGCCCTTAACAGTACAGGCCGCACCTGTCAATCCCCAGTTATCTCTCATTCAGATGACAGAATTGCGACCCTGGCAGGGCTACTCAAAGCTAGACTGGCCCCTTTAAGGGCTACTCTATACTCTGCTGCCAGACTCATCACAGGATCAAGAAAACGTGATCACATCACACCAGATCTAATTCAACTAAATTGGCTCTCTCTGGAAGCACGGATTCGGTTCAAGATAGCCTGCTTGATGCGCAAAGCACTTCGGGGCATATTACCAAGCAATAGCGATAATTATCGCTATTGCTTGGTTAGAGAGAAAATGTTACCGCTAAGCTGCGGCGATTTTTACCGCAGATAAACTTTGGTATTACCAAGGTTTATCGCAAATGCGATAAAAAACGGCCGCAATGCATGAATATCGCTGAAAAGTCAGCGATATTCATGCATTACCGAGCTAATGCTCTTAGCCATGTTATCCACCTCCCATTGGATAACATGGCTAAGAACTGCTCAGGGGCAGGTGTTAGCTTTTGGAGATATTCGCGCTTAGTGCGAATATCTCCAAAAGTTGGTAATAGGAGATAGCGATGTTAGCGACTGTTTCCAGTCGCTAACATCTTGGCACGCCCACTTTGCATGTCATTAGTGATAAATATCACTGACATGCAAAGTGGGGCCCAAGATGGTCGCTATCTCCTACTAGCTGTCGCTAACTGGTGTTAGCGACAGCTAGGTAATAGGGAGATAATTTTATCTCCGCTTTCTTGGCTTTTAAAGCCAAAAAAGCGGAGATAAACCCCCTTGATAATATGCCCCTTCATTACAACACTCCTGTTTACCGGGCAAAAAAAACTAAACTATCTGGTATGAATCGGGCCCTAAGAAGTTCTAACACTCTACAGTTGAAACCACAGAATTCAAAAAGAAAATAAATGACAACCGTGACTTCTACGGTCTTGCCCCTAGAATATGGAATGCTCTTCCTCCTAAATTAGAGCTAGCCCTTCAACCGCCTCATTCAAAAAAGCAGTTGAATGGTCACTCCTGATTATTTACATGCAACAATAGACTTGAAGCCACCTAAACTAACATTTAATTCTTGTTTACAGCACTGGTCTACCATTCAACTATGCAATTTGTGTTACTTTATATCCACTATGCTGCTGGCTGCTCTTTTTTTGCTTTTTATATGTTTAACTTCTTATATGTTTAGTATATACATCTTTACCTGCTCTTCTTGTCTGCTTCTATGTACAGAGCTCTGATACCCTGACAGGTTATTTTACCCTATATAAAACTGTTCAAATAAAATAAATAAGCACACCCTTAGTCCCATCTTTCAACCTTTACTGATAACAAATCATTTAATTATTTCAACTGAAATCATTTCAGCTGCTAACTGACAAAACAAAATCATGTAAGTCAATAGATCCATTCCACTGTGATCAACAGTGCACAAAGATTCCTCAATAGGAATACTCCTAATCAGAAAGGTCAAAAATCTCTTTAAAAACAAGCCAGTCAGTCAAATATGCTTTAGTCGACATTTTGTCATAAAAGCCAAGCACAAAGCACATTACTTGTAAAATATATCATTGCCAGTCAACAAATTAATTAAGCATGATTGTAAAACTACCTTAAAATACAGATATAGCTTCAAGCCGTTATCTTTAAAAACCATCAAGCAATATTTTACTGCTTACATAAAACAACCATTAAAAAACAGACACCGTCAAAAACTCTCAGTAGGAGGGAAATTAGAACATTTTTGTCGGCATTAAAATTCTCAGGAAAGGGGGAGATTAAAACATTTTTGTCCTAGCTTATGGAGCCAGCATTGTGGGGCCGTTACATTTAAAAAGCAAAAGTAAAGTACAAAAGCGAAATGTTATGTAAGAAAAAACTGTGACCTTATCGACCAAGCCCAGCCTAGAAATTTCGCTATAGCTGTAATGATTGGTATAGAAGCATTTGTACGCAAAATTCTTTCTGCTTCATCGCTCCTACTAGTTCCAAGTAATTTACAAATTGGGACTAACCATACTCGATGAGGAGCGGTGTAGGCAGGGCAAACAAATAACAAGTTTGCCGCCGACTCCACTCTAGTCTGGCATAGAGAACACAAATTGTCATTGGACTTTGACTAGCTAGCAGTAATGGCTTTAATGGGCAATGTGCCCACCCTAAACTGAAAGTACAACTTCCTATCATGGGGTTTTGCTATTATATCCCAATAAGCTTCAAAGTTCGGTGACAATTTAACATCCAAAAAGATTCCTGTTAGGGTGGAGGACACGCTACTACTAAAAGTTTTTTGTGTAATCATCTCCCAGTACTTTGCTTTCAGGATCTTTTTTGGAGGGAAGCTTGATCTATCAGGTTCTTCCCATAGTTTTCTCATACCTATGCTTACTAGGGTATCTCTAATTTCTCTCAACCATCTTATTTTATTAAATGTGTCCGCCCGAATAATATCCAGAAAGAAAACGGCATAGTGGTTTAATTCGGGAGTGGTCCAGAGCCTGCGCCAGTATAGTAGACGGCACAGTTTGGCCACCTCCACTGAAGGCCTTCTACCTAGGTCATGTAGTAGCAGACAAACTGGTGTACTTTGAGGGAGCAGTGTGATGCTACGTATGAACCTGTTTTCTACGGTCGTAAGGCTGGTAAGGTTTTCATACCCCCCTATCTCTGCTCAATAAAGTGAGGAATTAACCACCTTCATTTTATAAACCTGAAGCACCGGGCTGATTGGTTTGGTCAGTGAGGTTTTAAACTCCCTATTTAGTACACCAGACAGTTGTCAATGCTTAAGTGCTGCTAGGTCGATTTGCTGCTTCCATTGTAGGTCACTTTGGATAATGACCCCCAGATAAGTAAATGCCTTTACTTGCCCCAGTGGACGATTTTTCTTTACAATTTTACTTTTAAAAGTTCTATAGGGATTAAAAGCCATACATTTCAACTTTGACACGTTGACTTCCAGACCGCGAGTGTTGCAGAACTCCTCAAAGATGTTCAGGGCCTTCTGCAAACCACTCGGGGTCTTTGAGATAATCAACGTGTCATCTGCAAATATTAAAATCGGAATTTTGCTGCCGGCTAATACTGGAGCATCAGTGGACTCAGCTTCCATATAATCAACAATACCATTAATAAATTGGGAGAATAAGGTTGGCGCAAGTACACAACCCTGGCGCACCCCTCTCTCTACTGGAAATGGGCCGGTAACCATACCATGGGAACCCCATTGAACTTTAGCATAGTTTTCTTCATGCAGTCTAACAAGTAATGTAAGTAACTTTGAGGAGATCCCCATCTCCTGGAGGATTACCCATAGTTTGTGGCGAGGAACAAGATCAAATTGCTCATTTTAAATCAACAAAAGCAGCGTACAATAGCAGCTGAAAGAAACCGGGGGCCCGATGTCCTCAGGTGGAGACGCGAGATGGAGAAGTGGGCGGGTTGTGAGAGCAGAGTACTGCTTAGGAACGCACTGCGGGGAGTGGGCAAGCCGTGGAGGGCCCAAGCATGGGAGGGTCTAGTGATAGACTTAATGAGGCTGGACAGGGGCTCAGAGGCTTCCACACCAGAGAGAATCCAACAGGTAGTGCACCCCCGAGGGTAAGGGTAAAATGGGGTACCCCAATAGATAAGCAATAATGGGTCTGGCGTTGGCATCTTCGGGGACAGTAAGCAGTAAGGGGACTCCACAGGAGCCCTTGGCACACCATCATTGCTTACGGTTGGAATATCAGGGAGCATATTCACTGATTGGAGCGATGCTCAGGGGAAGACAGCAGTGTGGGGAGGGGGGGTCGCAGTTGTTGTTTGAGGCCTTGTTTTTGGGGGGGATAATCTGTAATTAAAGGGACGATGGTGCAATCCCGCACTGCCATGCATGATGTATGCAAACTAAAAGGCAATAAAGTTTGTTTAAAAAAAAACAAACCAAAAGCAGAGAACAAGCTACCATTGGCCAGGACCACTGACTTCCATTAAACATAGTAAAACGGAACACCTGGTCAATGGTACTGGTGTACGCTCGAAAACCTTCCTGCAAGGGGGATAAGATACAATTCTCATCAATCCACTCCTGGATCTTGTTAAGTATCAGCCTGCCCATTATTTTTTGGAGGGAGTCTATCAGGCTGATGAGTTTTGTCTCCCTTCTTATATATGGGAATTATTTCTGCCCCTTTCCATGAGTGTGGTACGGGGGCACCTTTTGCAACCTCGTTAGCCAGCAACAGGATTTACCTGCTCCATCTTGGTTTATCGAATAAGAACATGTCAGCAGGAACACCATCAGGGCCGGGGGAGTTCCCTCTAACTACTGAGCCCAGCGCAACACTAATATCCATACAGTTAAAAGCATCATCTTCATATGGTACATGGGTGTGATCATTCAGGTTTAACTCACTATCTGGGCAAGCATATTGTGGTTTAAAGAATTTTACCCAGTCTTACTGCGCGACATGATTATGGGGATGTTCCGGCACGCCTACTCTATCCCATTTGAATATGTTCCAGAATGTTTTAATATCATTCAGAAAGCATGCCTCCGTGAGGTCCTCCCATCTTGCCTTGTCCCATAGTTCTTTAGCTTTAATCCGGGTACTCTTATACGCCATCCTAGCCGCTCGAACTATGGAAGGTTCCCCCTTTTTTACTGCCTCCCCAAGTAATTCCCTTGCTTTTCTACATTCTTTATTGAACCAGGAATTAACTTTCTTTTTTGTAGGCTTGATTGCGTTGCAACGCTTCGTTAAATATGTACGAAGTTGGAGAAAAATGGCATTGTGGATCTTAGTGATAGGCTCTGGCACTACGTTTGGATGTAGGATATATTCTAGCTCAATCACAGCCTTGTTCAATTCCTTTGCGATAGTAGCTAGCGTTTCAGGCTTTTCAACTAGACACGCCCACTTTAAGCGCCTCATATCGTTAGTGGGAACTACATCGCAAGGAAGGAGATCACGCCTATCCTCTGTGGATGTCCGCTGTCGCCACAAATCCAGGCTTATACACAAAGGGTTATGGTCACTTTCTAACCTATCCCTAACAGCCATATCACCAAGGGCATGCCATAGATTCAAACTAATCAATACATAGTCAATACGACTGGCCACTGTTCCATTATTGAAAGTATTTGCCCCTGATCTATCTGATAATGTCCTGCCGTTGGCTGCTCGAAAGCCCTTACCTAGGCAGATGGAATTAATCTGTATGGCCACATAAGTCCATTTTTTAATAGGTACAAGATCTAACTTTGGTATGACCCACTGTTCATCTTCTTCTACTAGGAGGTTACTTTCCCCGCTGACCAGGGGCTCAAACGTGGCTTGAGATCACCGGCAATGATAACATTGGAGGCTGCTGGATATTCATCGAGGTCATCAAGCGCCGCTATTACGTCAGACTTCCTCCCTCTTGTGCCTCTCGCGTAAACATTACAAATATCCACATGCTCCCTAGAATCTATTTTTAGTCATAAAGCCTGGATGTCATTATTTGTGGTCGGGAGCTACATAATGGTGATACCTAGGTAAAGTATCCAAGGGGGCCTGTCTAAACTGTATGTTTGAGGAGTCTGGTGGACAGGTGCGGAACTCTAGGGCAAAGAGGTTTGCAACTAGATCTTTCCTAGCAAAGGTCAACTCAATACAATCTTTTGGTTGGTTAGGGAAGGAAAGTCTACGCACCCTATTAATATCTTCCCTAATCACAGAGCAGCAACCCCTGACATGCCTAATCAAATATATGACTTTATTTGTTAATGTGTCCGCATGTTCCCTATTTCTACCAGTATGTAATTTGGGCTCATTTGTCATATAGATTTTGTATGCACTTTGTTCTAGGTCAACATTCTGTCCCCCACACCTCGGGTAGATGTTTTCTGCTGGGTAAAAGCCTCCGGGGGGAGCGACCCTCTTCCACCCAAAGAGTGGTCATTGAGCTCCCTCATGGGTTTGCAGAATGGTCAGATACGGTGCAGATGTTGTTACTGTGCACCTGTCTAGAATGGGGTGTTTGATTAGGAAGTGAAGGTGCTGGTTTTTTAGTCTTTGCCACCACAGAGTACAACCCCTCGCTAGATTCAACTCCACTAATTAAAAGCCTAGTAATTTCTCCCTCTACCACAGGTTTTTGTCTATGTTGCAGGGGAACGCTCGGTTGGTTATTGGTACAATTTGGGCAACTTAGATTCCTTTTTATCAGCTACCTAACCATTACGGACAAGTCCTCAATAGCCATCTTCATAACTCCCATTTCGGCCCTTAGCAGCTGCACTAAGGCTGGTGTTTCCTGAATTTCTATGGTGGGAGCCTTTGTCTGACATGTTGAGCTTACTGGGGGTGTCTCAGGATCTTGAAATATCACTTCCTCTAAGTTGTTAGATAGCACTGCATATCTATTTGTACATACAACTATAGGGTCAATGTGACGGCAGTTACTATCTTTCGCCACAACAGGGGAGCTTGGGAGAATAGTGACACCATCTGCCCATGTTTCTGTTCCAAATCTTTTTTTCCCTGGGTGTGCCCTCTTTTGTGTGGTTTGAGAAACATATTTGGGATAGCTACAGCTTGACTGGAACGCTCGCTGGTAGATTGCGTCGATCCGTGTGTCTCTTTAATCGTATCTATTCTTGCGTTGGTATCTATTACTAGTATATCTTCTCACTCCTCGATGAGTGTGTTGATTCTATCAATAACACATAGATTTCCAGCTTGCTTAGATGACTTTCTCACTTTTTCCCCCTTGCGTAGTCTACCGCTATTTCCCTCTTCACCATTTCTCCCACTACTCCCACCACCTTCCATAGTCTTTCTTTTCTCCATTAATCAAAGTGGGGGCAGTAATACATTATTAGAACAAATATGCAATTATGAAAACAAACACCAGTGCTGAGACAAAAGATTTTCGTTAATGGCTTAGCAAAGAGCAGTAATAAACTAGCGTATACACTCTAGTTGGCTGTATAGCAGAATGTCAGGAAATAGATTCAGATTCTTCAACCAAATCCTACTCTGTCCTACTCCGTCCTGCTCTCAGTTAGGGGGGTGTAGAAAATGGATGCACAGTACGTCTGGCACAGAAGTGTTGCCACCAAAATGATCAGGTTTCAGAAGGCAGATGACAGAGGGGTGGCCCAGCCTCTTCCGGGCACTGACGGACAAGGACGGGCCCGCCCTTGGCCCGGGCTTTGCCTGGGCGCGGCCCACACGCGACCCACGCCGCGGGGTGTAAGCAGCATTTAAAAAGGCTTCAGGCCGCGCCTCCCTCGCAGCTGCTGGTGATGAAGTCCCTGCATTGCACTCTGGGACTGGAAGTCCTACCAGAGTGTGGATTGGCCTCGCAATTGATGGAGGAGTTTGCGTGCCCACCCCTGGTTCAGCAGATGACAAGAGGAGCACAGGAGCCCTCACAACTCCCTGAGATTGTTCACAGCTTTCCCGCGATGGCTTACCCACGGCAGTAAGTGCGTCTCACGATGCAGGGTGTAAGCGGCGTTTAAAAAGGATTCAGGCCGTGCCTCCCTTGCAGCTGCTGGTGATGAAGTCCCTGCGTTGCACTCTGGGACTGGAAGTCCCACCAGAGTGTGGAATGGCCTCGCAATTGATGGAGGAGTTTGCGTGTGCGCCCCTGGTTCAGCAGATGACAAGAGGAGCACAGGAGCCCCCACAGCCTCCTCAGATTGTTCACAGTTTTCCCGCGACGGTTCACCCACGGCAGTAAGCAAGAAAGTCTCATATGACTCAAAACAGACATTGAGGGTTGGCCTTAATGGAGTTTCCCTGGCCAGAGCAGGACCAGTATGGCAACCAATCAAGCAACCAATCTCAACTCATTCATGATTGAACTATCCCATACTAAATACTACTGTGAGAGTGAAAATTTCCCTTAACTTCAAGGAGTCCGCAGAAAACCCCTGAGACATTTGAAAAAACGACTGAGATATCTCTGGACGTTAATACCAATGTCTGCCTTTACACCGGACTCTCAAAGCATAATTGTTGTAACAATTGTGCTAGGTCCTTAGAACGCTCCATAGCGTGATCACACCTGAGTACTATTTGGGTTTCAATCTTTCAAAGATTGGGCATCCACCATCCAACAGATGCTTGGGTAAGGATACTTAAACTTATTGATTTTTTATAAAAGTCCTGAATAGAGGCAAGTAAAGCCTGAAATGCACTACATTTTAGAACATATAGAATGAAATTAGGAGGAAGAAATAATTTAGTAATGATGCATACATTTAAATAAATATTTCAAAAATCACAACCAATTTGTGATAGTGAAATAGATAAATATTCCAAACACAACAAGGAACACACTTTTTCATACAAAGATTACTTCAGAAGTAAAGTAAAAGAAGTGCTTTTAAATTACTGAATAGAAATTGTAGATTATGAATTAATAATTTGGCAATGAGATCTTTACCAACTCAACACACGCTCTCTGGTTTGTTCCCAACAAAAGCGTCAGTGCAATTCTGCTTATTCCAGAAGCTGAGGCACAGGCAGCAGACCATTCCCTGAGAAGTGCTTTTAAAGTTTAAGCATTATCACTCATTTTAAAGTCAGGAAACAACACAAGAAAATTCCCATTTTAAGAGAACAGAGAGAATTGTAACAAGTAAAAACAAATGACCATAATTAAAATTGGATAAGTGAAACTAGATTTATGAATATTTAAAGATGTAAAGCAAAGGGCGCCTAGAAAATGCAAAACACCCCTGAAAAATATTGGTTCTTATTTGACTGGGTCATAGGCACGATTTCAGGCTGACACTAAAAGTGTCTTCGTGTGCAAAGATTTTTACCTTGGGACTTAGTCACTTTTTAGTATCTGAAAGCCTTCCAGTGGGGTAAGACCAAGGCTGCAGCTGGTGAAGATCACTCAAAGTCAGGTATATTGTCGATTAAAACTCATTGAAGACCTGGTTTCGGCACCAAAAGCTCTGAATGGAAAACGTTGGATTTAATTGCAATCAAGATTGCTTTTCTCCTGGGATAGATTTACAGACTCACCACAGTTGAAAGTATTATCTTTAGATTTAGTCACGGTCAGAAAGGCAAGATTGGAAGCAGTAGCCCTGCATAGCTCCAGGATAACTTTACCATGAGGTCCTAGTGAACCAGGTTTAATCATGGATAAAAGCTCTGAGTGGGACAAACCTGATTTTCTTGACCACAAAGGTGCAATCTCCCGGTGAAAGCCTTAGCACCTTGTCGTGGTCCTCTGATGGTGAAAATACTGCTAAGAAAGTTCTTCTTAAACACGAATGCAGCCCTAATGTCCCGAGGACAGCCTTCTAGGCACAAGGTCTCTTTCCAGCCATAGCTCCTACATGGGCCAGTCCTCTACGGTCAGCCGGGCACACTTGGAGTCAGGAGTCATTTGCTTTTTGTGTCTCTGGAGCAAGGAAACAGGAGGTCAACCCACTTAAATCCTTGGAGACTAGTTCCAGTCCCTCTGTGCTAATATAATAAGCCAGTATTTCATGAGTCCTTTTCTTCTAGCAGGGTCTTCTTTCTAAGCAGATGTTGTCTTTTCAATTATTGGGTGTTTTGAAGAGGTGGTGATGAAGTGACAGTTTTATTCTGTGTACTAGCAAGTGACTGGAGAATTGTATACACCTAGTCCTGCCTACTTTCTCATCCATTGCTTATTTCCTTTTGGTTTACTTTAAAAATGCTGACATTACTTAAATCTTAAACTAATCCCTTGTTCACCAGGAGGCGCTCTGGCTCTCCTTTAGCAAGTTGATGAGTTAACCTCCTCTCTGTCAGGGCCTGACACTAGTTATACCTCCTGCTAGGGTTGGAGCCAGAAGGATTTGAATTGCCTGGGAATTGACTGAAACCTCACTTGGCATCTCCAGTCAATAGAGCAAGTGTAAAGGTTGTTGTTCAATCTGCCAACTGTTCTTGTCCACCTTCAAGATGGCTATTACCTGTGGAGTGGCCACTTTTGACTATACTCATGCATTCCTGGAACCCAAACAAAGCCATTGTCCTCTGGGAAAAGGATAGCTAACTCTCAACCAGTATTGTGTTTTCAGCCCCTGGAGTGACAAGTGGTCCTAAACCAGTTTTGTCTCAGACAGCACAATTTATAAAGTTACTTTTCCACTTAAGGTATTTGAAACATACTTTTATCGTTACATTAGATTATTGAAAATAAGAGGAAAATAAACTTTTACCATTTTGCTTTCATTTTTCCTAGTACAGATATGAAATAAGGATTGTAATCACACCGAGGCCTAGTCATGCATAATCTTGTCTGATCTATACACAGAAGTATTTTGGGTATTAATTTACACACAGAAGCTTTTTGGTATTTATTTGCTGTGAGGGAACTCTACTCCCAATATGTAGTGTGCAATATTTATATATTAAACATCCAGCTCTGTGGACGTATATGGAACACATTTAATAGGTGACTTGCATAAAAAAATGGTTTTCCTACTTGGAAAAAGCACTTGTCCCAGTCATGTGTCACTGCAGAGCTTTTAAACTGCAGTATAGAAAGACCAGAAGAGTGCTTTTGATAGAGCATATTTGTGTCATATACATGAGTGGTGTGTGTACAAAGTGAAGCCCTCACATGATTTTTAACTTTGTCGCCACTGGAGCATTTTTGACGCCATCTACCATGACCTTACATGAAGGCTAAATACATCAATATGGTGAAACCAATTTTAACACAATAATTTCAGGGCGAGAGCATACACTCTGTGGTACAGTATAGAAGAGTTGGTGTGCACAGAGTCTTATTGCCAGCAAAAATAAGGCCCAGAAAAAGAAAAGGAGATCACTCAGAAAATGCGTTTTTCCTACAGAAAACAAGTGAAATTAGAGTGCCCACTGACGCCAGTGTATTATAAACTTATTGAGTGTAACTTACTTACTAACTTGAGTGTAAGCAGTGTTGGGTGTAATGTTCATGAGTGTGGCTCACCTTACACTTGTATAAGTGTCAGTGAGTGCATACAGGCCTCCCTGTGCCCCTTTTTGATATTTCCCTTGCTCCATCAATGTTGGGATTGGTAAATCCCATTCAAAGGTCACTCCTGTTGTCTGCACGCATACATACTCATTAGTATAAACATTTTGTGTGCTGATAATTCAGCACTTGTTGAAGACATATGTAATCACAAATTCTCCCTCAATTGCACCTGTTACTAAATGGATATTTATGAATTGTTATCATAAGTATGCTGCGGTTGTATGCTTGGAGTGCTATTCTACATGTAAGAAAAGGACTTTGTGAATTGGGCCTTAAATATTCTCATTCCAGACTAATTTATCTATGCAAACCCCTTCATGAAATAGGCAACACAAAATTCACTCAATTTGCTGTCCGAAATCAGGTGCATTCTGTTCACGCTCTATTTAGGATTGTGAACTAGATTCAGGATGATACCGGAGGTTCCCTGAAACCAACGCATGTGCTCGTACTATCAATTTTTGCAAGGTATACTTGTGTGTGTACACTTATGCACTTTGCACGAAAAAACTTTTCCTGCAGAGATAAGGGATGCTGACGCTATGCTGGCTTTGGGATATGCCTACACTCATACTCAGATTCATACTCATACTCAAGTCCACACTTATAAATAAGGAGATAGGTTTTTTTATCGTAAACAATAGCCCCTGTTTGAAGGGACAAACATTTAAATGTCCAAAATATTACTGTGCACTATGAATAGGAATATCACAGGGCAGCCAAAGATTGCAGTTAGGGGGTCAAAGTGGAAAGAGTGAGGTCCAACGGCATAGAACCAACATGGCTCCACAGAGATTCTTCAGCAGCATTTGTAAGGATTGTTATCCAACTGGATGAAGTGCTATAAAAATGTCATTGATTTTCTCTATCCCTGGCTCAAAGGCATCCTTGAATCTAAACACAGGATTGATCTCACAGACACAAAAAGGTGCTTTAAATTTCAAAGACTTTTGGCTTCAGTCCCTAATGAGATACATGTTGTCTTGTAAATCAATAGACAAAAAAGGGTTTAGCTTTGATTTGCTGGTGTCCCCCTTTCACAAATCCCTCCAGACATCACACTTTGTTTGCCATAAAATAGCAGTCGATAGTAAGCTGATCTACACTCACTCTAAAACATGCTGTTAATCTGCCCCCATAAGTCTGGCTGCTGGAAAATGGAAAGCTTTTGTTATCGTGCAAAAATAAGTATAAACTCTTCTTTGATAGCCTGCCCTCCAGTCTTGTAGAATTAATTATTTCCTTCACAGAGAGGAGTTAGGGAATTCACCGAATCTTCCTTTGTTAGTATACATTCGGTATGATAGCTGCCAAAGGTGCATTTTTTTCTGGTAACACAGTACATCTCTAGTTCATCTCCCAAAAGGTCTTAATCTCTTTGTTTAGTCGATACCCGGGGCAATCATTCGAAAAAGAAAACTTTTGGAGTGAGTGATAGAATTCGACAATAACATCCCTGCTTTGAGGCGCTCATTATGCCTAGAAAACCTTCATTTGATGTGCCTGAGCACCATTCAGGATGATTGGAGCGGGGCACAGGGCTGGTTGGAAGGTGGCTAACCTGCTGGTTGTCCAGATCCTCAAACTCTATCCCGGGTTTACCCACAGTATAATCTTTGACGGGGTGTGATCGGCATTGGCCATGTTGTGCTCTGTGAAGGGAGCGCGCACCAAGCGGTTCTCTGGTTATTGGTTCTGTAAATATACAACTGTGTTCAACTTGAGGTAATGTGCTTGTGTATCACAGTAAGAACGTTTTGGTCAGAGGCCCTTACCCCTAAGAGGACAGTATATAGTGAACACATATGA
Source organism: Lissotriton helveticus (assembly GCF_964261635.1). NCBI lineage: Eukaryota > Metazoa > Chordata > Amphibia > Caudata > Salamandridae > Lissotriton > Lissotriton helveticus. The sequence continues at coordinate 1,429,698,557 of NC_136065.1, read as the reverse complement.
ACTTTTATATCTATTAAGTATAGATATGTAGATAACTACAAATAATGTAAGATCAAGATTTATAGGGGCGGATTTACAAGCCCTTTGCGCGATCACTTTTTTTGACGTAACAGCGGTGCAAACAATGCGGCCTACTTACAACGTGACGCATCTAAGGAAATGCGTCACATTGTAAAGCCCTGCATCATATTATACCTGCGTCAGGTATAATGTATGCAGGGTGGGCGTTCCAACGTAGGATGCCACTGCATTAAAACCTCACACCTGCTTCAAGGAGTGACGCAGCACAGTAAGTATAGGCCTCAAAATACATTGCTGGAGTTGCGTCGTGCTTGCGACACAACTACAGCAATGCGTGAGTTTTGCACCAATAGATGCGCATCTGTTAATCCTTGTGCCATGTAGCACTGTATTATAAATACAGCGCATCCATAGTGGCGTAAGGACATTTGACGCTGGCGCAAGGAAACTGACACATCTATGCAGATGCGTCAGTTCCTTGTAAATCTGCCTCACAGATGTTATTTAGCTTAAAAAGACATTTCCATGTGCACCACTCGAAACAGTACTGGCACTCGCCAATAGCCCTGAGCTGTATGTTTCAAGTGAATTCGGTAGCTATCCCACTGCAGTCTGGTCAATGTGGTCAATCTTAGCAAAATTGCATTCCTTCCAGTGAAGCAAAGCTTGATAAGTGTTGGATGCTTCATGTATTTCATTTTCTTAGCTTGTTGACTATTTATGTTTGTCCATATATTAGGAGTCAAGAGGGAAGTAAAGGACTAGGTCGCCCTCCACTCAGTCAATCAATAATCACAAAAAGACCTGGTCCTAAGGGCAATTAATCTTATAGATCTGTGAACATCTGTGGATAGCTAAAAGATCATTCTAATCACACCTCTGATTCTAGAGATTATTACCATGTTCCAGTCTATTGCCAAAATAAAAGGTAGCCATTCTCTGATAAACATGTAACCAGACAACACAGTACATACATCCACTAGAAGGACAACATTTGAAAAAATGTGTGAATAGCTAGATGACACCTCACGGGCGCACCACCAATGGGACCCCTGGTTGGTACTCACCAGGATGGCCCTGTTCTCATCATCGGTGTCACCTAGCTTAACGTAAACGTGTCCGAAACCCAAAGGAAAAGGAGACAGTGAATGGTGCAGTGTACGCAAAACTTATATGTGACAAGGACTAACAACGTTCAACATATAACACAAAAACTACTGTGCATACAAGATACACAAACCTTTTACTCGCATTCTCTTGTGGCAAACAGTAAACATATATACATAAAAAGGAGAGATGCGAATACTACCTATCGATTCGCACACCGCTCGCAGCCGACATGTTTCATTGCCTTGGTTTTTATCAGGCAATTTCTTCAGGGCAAACAGTATTGAGGTGCCACTGCCAGCGATACTGTGCTTTGCGTGCTAGATGGCAACTTTTGCTTTCATACCGTTACGGAGACGACTTTCTAAAATCATGGACCAACTCCCGATCGGTGAGTATGGTCTTTCCTCCCTTCTATACTTTTATCAGTGGAGAGTACTCGTTCGGCGTCTTCTCGGCACCGGTGCCGAGAAAACGCCGAACGAAGGCACCTCAATACTGTTTGCCCTGAAGAAATTGCCTGATAAAAACCAAGGCAATGAAACATGTCGGCTGCGAGCGGAGTGCGAATCGATAGGTAGTATTCGCATCTCTCCTTTTTATGTATATATGTTTTCTGTTTGCAACAAGAGAATGCGAGTAAAAGGTTTGTGTATCTTGTATGCACAGTAGTTTTTGTGTTATATGTTGAACGTTGTTAGTCCTTGTCACATATAAGTTTTGCGTACACTGCACCATTCACTGTCTCCTTTTCCTTTGGGTTTCGGACACGTTTACGTTAAGCTAGGTGACACCGATGATGAGAACAGGGCCATCCTGGTGAGTACCAACCAGGGGTCCCATTGGTGGTGCGCCCGTGAGGTGTCATCTAGCTATTCACACATTTTTTCAAATGTTGTCCTTCTAGTGGATGTATGTACTGTGTTGTCTGGTTACATGTTTATCAGAGAATGGCTACCTTTTATTTTGGCAATAGACTGGAACATGGTAATAATCTCTAGAATCACAGGTGTGATTGGAATGATCTTTTAGCTATCCACAGATGTTCACAGATCTATAAGATTAATTGCCCTTAGGACCAGGTCTTTTTGTGATTATTGACTATTTATGTTTCCCAGTGTTCCATTCTTTTAACCCTATACACGTATTTAAATATTCATGGTTGTACAGTAAGTACCGAGAGCAAACCTTGTTTGCAGCATAACATTTAAAGAATAGTGTCTTCTTAACTAGACAAAAACGCATGTCACTGCAAGGGCCATCATTGCCTGCCAACTATTTTATACAACAACAACAAAAATCTCCATGTGATAGGACTCAAAACTGGACTGGCACTTACCCTGAAGTGTGAAACACGTGTTGCACAATTATAAAGTTGCATCTCTGGATTGCAGTCAAAGTTCATAGTTATTTAGCAACTGTTTTATTGCAATTCTATCTTCCTTGAAAATCTTTGGAATAAAACTAGTGAATACCCAGGAATGACAGGGTATAATATTATCCATCATTGGGATATCAAGATTCAGCAACTGCTTTAACTAGACTAGGTGGCTGGAACTCAGGGAGTTTCACTTTGCAGAACTCCGCTGAGTTACCCAAAAACTCAGCGAGATTGTGCAGAGTTCTTCGAGTGGTGGAATTCAGTACCTTGTGCTGTTCGTGCATATTTTTAGCGCCGGGAGCTTGTCCAGCATAAATGGCACAGCACAGAGCACCAGAGGGGACTGGTTCTTTCTGCTGCTTGATTAGATTTCCTACTCGAGCAGCACCTTTATCAACACGAGCAGTAGCGAACTGCGGGACAGCCCGCATTGAGAAATATCACAAGGAGGCCGCCTAGCAGTCAATTTTCTTGCTTGCAATCGCCAGCTTAACGTTGACGAGCCACTTGTGAAAAACTACTCTGCTGCGAGGCGGTTGGCAGAGTTTTCCAGAACTCCATATTGGATTTACAATTATAATCTAGGAATTTCTGAAGAAATAATAAATTAGACAGTAGAATTTTGCAGGAGCAATTCCAAAAGGAATGCTCAGTGATATGGCAAGTTAAAATGTAATATGGAGAATACACAATTTCAATCAAGCATGGTGAATATCTCACCTATTTTTGAAAGAGTATGGCCATGCATCCAGATATGTTAATCTAAAGACATAAAATCTATGCATAAGAGCAATTCCCCATTTTGGGCCAGTATGACTGTGATTAAGAACAGAGCAAACACAAGGAGATGATGGACGGAGCGCTGAAACTTTTCATGGACTCATCCCCAGTCACAGATCTGGGTTGAATCCATCATCGTTCTTTGGCTCACTTCGCCACCCCAGTTCAGACACAGCTTTATGTTTCCAGTCCAGGGAGGACCTGGCCTGGCAGTTCGGGCAGGACTGTTCCTATTGGGCGCATGGTCAAAACAGATCTGCATATAACTGGAATGGCATGGTGAGCAAAAAAAAACGATGGATTTAGGCCCAGATCTCTGTACTGGGGTGAATGTATGACATTGTTCTGCATTCTGTCCATCAATTGTTCTTTTTGCATTTGCCTGTACCAGATCGGAAACAGGCCACTCTCAAGACGCTCCCCCACTATCCTGTACTTTGTCTCCCTTGAACTCAGGACCCTGAAAGAAGCGAATCTGCAACATACTTCTCTCTAACTCTGCCCTGCCATTGCTATTCTCCACCCTGGAGCTGCAATCTTGAGCTGCATAATCCGAGGCTTCAGAGTGGTCCCAGTGTCCGGTGGCCTTAAAGCCTGACGGCAGTGAAATGAGGAGAACCTCTTTTCACAAAGTCCATAAGAAAGAACCGAGACCAGTCCTGCCCCTAAGCCTGACCCAGACATTGCTGTCACTAGCTCGACTGAACACTCTTCGCCATCCACAATGGGGAGAGACCGAGGCCCTAAGACGCCCACCATACAAACACAGACTAGAGCGGACCAATTCACCACAATCGAGTCTGGCTCAATCGGAGGAGCTACAGGAGGTGCATACCTCCCCGGGAGCGACCTTAACACAATTCTGCAGGCGATCGCCGCATCCCAGCCTGAGGTGGAGGGCAAAAGTGACGAGGTCCAGGTGGACAAGGCCCTCATCCGATAAGATCTACGTAACGCCACAGCCCATATGTCGGAAGCAAAATCTCGCCTTTCTACTGTAGAAGATGATGCCCACCAATTACAAGAGCAGGTGGCCCACCTCGAGACCCATACAAAAAAATTATATAGAAGGGCTGAGGATGGTGAAAATCGGTCATGGAGCAAAGACCTGTGCTTGGTGGGATTTCCCCGAGGGATGCGAAGAGGGTCAGATGGCAACGTTTATAGAAAAATGGATAGAATCATGGATGCCCAAGGACACATTGTTGTCTTGATTTGCCGTTGAACGAGCCTACTGCTCCCTCGTGCCTATATCGCCTCCTGGTGCTCCGCATCACCCCATTATCTCCAGGATCCTCACCTTTAAAGACAGGGACATCGTACTGAGAGAGGCGTGAAACTTCGGCACTCTCACCTTTGAGAGACATAATATAATGATTTTCCCAGACTACACCAAAGATGTACATTCCCAAAGACGCTCTTACACTGAGGTCAAACACAACTGCGAGCATTTGGTCTCTAATACAGGTTGCTCCTTCTGGCTCGCCTTTGCGTCGTCTTCCAGGAAAAGACATTCTTCTTCGATTTGCCATAATCAGCCTGGTCCTGGCTGACCGAAGAACGGCCCCTTGGGTCTCGCTTTGTCTCTCGACCCATTACCTCTGGATCCTGAGGCCCAGATGATTTACCTCCCAAACAGGAGGAGACGCACAGAGACGCACAAGGGTCGTGGAGGCCGCAAAGAAGCATCTAGATCACCTGCCCGGCCGATTAGCAACCTGCAGATACCATCAATCAGACAAACTCCTCACCCTGGGGGCGATCAGGCTCCGTTGACAATCTGTCCCTTGAGCGCAGCTCCCCTGGGACTCCGGATTTAGCAGCTGTAGACTCTGACCTCTCTCAAAGTCCAGCGATTTGACCAACATGATACTGAAATGAAGTGGAACCCAGAACACTCAATTCACCGAACACTGGGATACATATACCAGTGAACCGCAGAACTCAAAATGATCTGCCGATACTGCAACTGCATCCGTTATTGAAGGAGGGGTCCTCCACGCATCTCCTAAGCCAGACGCTACAGTTTAGGCTGTTACCTACTAGATACAAGGTGACAGATGCTTCAGTTCCAGAAGTATAGGGTGGAGGGTAGTTGGGTTGTGAGGGTCTGGACCGTTGTCCATTGTTTAAATTTGTGTTTCTTGTTGGTTTTTCATTTGTTTATCACCTGCAGCACCTTAACAACTAGCTATAATGCATGCATCTTGACTACCCACGTCATGCTACAGACGCTGGAGATATATTCTCCTGGAACCTCGTGCAGGTCCCGCAACGAATCTGGTTTCCCTGACCCCACTGCTCTACTTTCCTCATATTATGTAAGTACTGGGGTTTTGTCCAACAGAGCCAGGCAGGACATCTAGATACACGTAATACACAATTGCCTGGTCTCAAATTCAATGCTGTCTTTTAATTCTCAGCAAAATATGAGCCTGAAATCAATTACACAGCTCATGTGTTGTTTCACTTATTTTACATAAATTTCATATAAGACATGACTTCATTTCTTATACGAGGTTTCAACACATTCTAACTTAAATTATAAACACATTGTACTGAACAAATCATAATTCAAAACAATTTTAAACATGAATAAATCATTGCTGTTCAATCAATTAAGAAATAAACATCATTTGGAGGTACACAAGACTCAAATATACTTCAGTCCTGTCGGTATTATTTCTGAATTGTCTTTAAGGACTGATTATCGCCATAGGGATCATTTCAAACTAATGTGCCCGGATCGGACACCCCTTTTGTTTTCTGCCCTTGGCGACTGGAGCGATGAATCTGCTCACGAGAGCCGACGCGTTTCCAAACCCAGTCCAATTGTTCGGGTTGTTCCTCAGGGCGAACCTGGGTACCTAACAGGTTTAAAATTACAGTATTAGTGCCTTCTCCTAATTCTATTTTTGTATTGCTATACTACAGCTTTGAAAGCGCCGGAT